>NC_048582.1:34252475-34926412 GCF_013265735.2 Oncorhynchus mykiss | reverse complement strand
CAAATAGGACGATCTTCTGTATACCCCCCTACCTTGTCACAACACAACGGATTAGCTCGATTGCATTAAGAAGGAAATAAATTCTACAAATTAACTTTTAACAAGGCACACTTGTTAATTGAAATGCATTCTAGCTGACTAACCCATGAAGCTGGTTGAGAGAATGCCAAGAGTGTGCTGTCAAAGGGTGGCTACTTTGAAGAATCTCAAATAGAAAATATATTTTGATTTGTTTAACACTTTTTGGGTTATTTCATAGTTTGATGTCTTCACTATTATTTTACAATGTAGAACATAGTAAAATAAAGAAAAGCACTTGAATGAGTAGGTGTGTCCAAACTTTTGACTGGTACTGTATATACACAAAGATCTTTAAAAGGGATTACAAAATAAAGTTGTGGATTTATTTCCATTGTGGGCCTTATTTTTTATTTTCTCAGCTAAATTACAGTATTTTGGGGCATCTGTACTTTACCATTTATATTTTTTGGCTACTTTTACTTTTACTTCACTACATTCCTAAATAAAATAATGTACTTTTTACTCCATACATTTTCCCCGGCAGCCAAAAGTACTCGGTAAATGTTGAATGCTTAGCAGGACAGGAAAATGGTTCAATTCACGCACTTATAAATGGAACATCCCTGGTCATCTGTACTGCCTCTGATCTGGCGGACTCACTAAACACACATGCTTAGTTTGTAAATGATGTCTGAGTGTTGGTGAGCCCCTGGCTATCCTTAAATAACTACAAAATATTAATAAAATGGTGCCGTCTAGTTTTAATCATACTATAAGGAATTTGAAATGATTTATACTTTTACATTTGATATTTTAGAAATAACATTTACTTTGATGATTAAGTATATTTAAAACCAAATACTTTTAGACTTTAACTCAAGTAGTATTTTAATGGGGGACTTTCACTTTTACTTGAGTCATTTACTTTTAAAGTATCTTTACTTTTACTCAAGTATGACAATTGAGTCCTTTTTCCACAACTGAGAAACTGCCAGAAGCTTCTATTTGATTCTATCTGGTCTCCTCTACCTTTCCTGGCTATAATGTTTTCTCTGGTTTTGAATCTGAATTTAGAGAACAGAATTTCAAAACTGAATCTGAATCTGTATCTGAGGAAGTTGAATATATGACATTTTGATAAACTTGAAATGATAGTTTGTAAACTTGATACAAAGACTGAATGCAATATTTACAATATTGAAACTGAATATATAAATATTGAACTTGAATATTCAATTAAAGTAGGCATTTAATTGTAAAACAACAATGCAATATTCATTCAATTCAGTTTGAAATTACGAAACACATGTTCATTTTTTGAATTTAATGATTACATTTGTGCAATAATTCAAAATTATGGAATTCAAATACAATTTCTGTTGGTATTGAAATTGCTCCACAGTAGCACCCAGGCACACCGCTCCCAGTTTACCTCACTACTCATAATGGGGAGTTTTAGCATACCTATGTTGGGATTGTTCTTGTTGTGTGTGACTCTGTGCAGGAATAAGAACTGTTAAGCGAGATGAGACTGCCATGTGTTCTGCTATGGTTCCCTTTCCACTGACAATTGGAAATACATTGAAAATGATTGCAACTGCTCCAGAACTCATTGGGATCTGCTAAACTATATGCCAAGAGGTCTGAATCTTCATGGCACAGGTGACAGTGTGATCACCCTTAGCAGGGTTGTTGGTTCATGCCACACCATGGAGCTGTTACCAACAATTTCGCTACATTGGTAGTATAATCCCTGTCTCAGGGCTTTGTTGTCAGTAAACACATTTACTGCAGGTGGCAGTGTCTTTATACCTGTTCAAACAACACCCTCCAGGGGGCAGTATGCACCCTTTCAATTTGCTTGCCAACTCATAGAAGTAGCAGAAGGAGAAAATGGACTACTTCAAAATGGAGATGGCCTCAATGGCACTTCCCATGCTCTCAGAGATGCCATAATGGGACATACAATAAAGCAATGTCTATCTAAGTCTATGGGTGGAACTCAAAGCACACAGTGTGCTGGTCCCTTTACCACATGGTCATTGTTGTAGGGGTAAAAACAATAAGGGGGTAAACGCTGATCGCGGTGGAAAAAATAATGCTCCCTATACTTTCAATGAATTTTTCTGCAAAGTGAACTGCTTATGGTAATGAAAAAAGGGACAAGAATGTAGCAGCCAGCCTTTTTATAGGGATATTCTAATTGTAAAATCATGAATAAAGGTTAAGTAGTCTGCATTCTTTTAAATGAAAATCATAAAGTCACAAGTATTCTTGTCTTTTTATTATGTTCATTGTGATGATAGGCCTAAACTCCTAATAAATAGATGAATAAATAGATAATTCATCACTAAAAGTGCCAAGGCTATAATGACCATGCCTCTAATGATTATCAGCCTCTGATAATGGATGGGTAGTTCTAGGAATCGGGTATATTGACAATAAATAAAGAGGGGTTGGTAGCTGCCCAAACCTACATTATTTTAGTTCTGTGCTACTGTAACGACATGAGTTAGCAATGGTTGGAACTTGGTACATGACGGGCAGTCGCAGACAAGCTCTACACTCCCACCCTACACCCACTTGACATGATGGAACTGTGTCGAGTTTGAGTGTGCGTTACCAAACGAGAAGGACTGAGTGATTGAACAACGCTGCAAAGAATGTGCTTTAGCTGAAATCACTGGCATATGTTGAAGACTCGTTTCGCGTTTGGAGAACCTGATAAGAGGTAATTAGCTAACTGAAGCTAATAGAATTGCACACATTTTTGTTTCATGCTAACTTGGCTAGCCTAACTAGCTAGCCACTGACTACGAGTTGAATGGACTAGATAAACAATTATTGGTCTTGCTAATGTTCACTGTTCCTGGCTATATTAGACTGACAATGAATTTGCGCACAGTTAGGGCTGCGAAGATTACGGTTGGGCCGTTCAACCCTTTCTGGTTGTAGCTAGCTAGCTAATGTAGCTAGATAATGTTAACAAGCTAGCTAGCCACACCACAGATAGAACCAAATGTTTCACCGGTTGTATAAATCTGAAGCATCCGGTTGGCGTTTCCATTCCACTCACCACCAGATGGTGATGAGAGCACGCCCAGCGGCCGACAGTGGGGGAAGATGGAGCGAAATGGTTCCCAGAACTCAGGGTCGTTTTAAGGGTCTGGCCCGCCCTACCTTACCTCCTTGCCCGCCCTACCTTACCTCCTTGCCCGTCCAAATCAAATATTGAAATATTGTTCATTTATTTGACCGAGACGCGCACCGACAGAAAGACGTATCCGGGCGAGCGAAACAGCGCCCCTCTGTCTCAATATTTGTAGACCATGTATCTGATGCTGTCTGGATCAAAAGAGTATGACATGACACTATTTCCGGCCATACAGCTTCAGATACATGGGCTACATATAGAGGGGCGTTGTTTCGCTCCCTCGGCGTCGATAATTACCAAGTCTCAAAGTGAAAGAGCGAAATATCGTGATCTGATGATCCCATATATCCAGTGGAAACGTCCTAAAAAAACAGCTGTCTGTCCGGAGCTCACTGGCCCAGGAAACTGAGGGCACAGAATAGGTTAGTTAATACAATGTTGCAAGTGAAGCTGTAGCTAGCGAACTTGCAGTGAGGATTTGATAGTATGGTTACCTGCACACAAAAATGTGATGATTGTGGATAGTCATATTAATATAATATAGTTCGATAAAAAAATGTACATGCTTTGCAAGAACGATTCCCCTAAAAATCCCTTTTACATGGAAACATCTGAAATCAGGCTACAAGATGGCACTCTGATAAATGCAGAAAATTGCCAATCAAAATAAGCATTCTACCACAGCAAACATGTTCTTTTTGGGAAGCATGTTTGATTCTGAGTTCAGACATGTAAAGTTTGCATGTGAACACTACTTCTAATACACATTACAATCAGTTGTTTCAAATTCACCTCACTCACACTAAGAGGGGGGCTTCTCAGTGAGCAAAACCTGGTTGAAAATAAGTCAATATGGCAACTTTGTATGCCTCATTCAGGTTGCAAACTGGTTAAAAAATTAGGTTTTTTCAATGTTTTTTTACTGACAGAAAATAAACCATATTCTGGACTGCCATATGTAGCCTACTTTTAAAAATAATGTTTTACCTTTATTCAACTAGGCAAGTCAATTAAGAACGCATTCTTATTTTCAATGACTGCCTAGGAACCGTGGGTTAACTGCCTTGTTCAGGGGCAGAACGACAGATTTGTACCTTGTCAGCTCGGGGATTCGAACTTGCAACCTTTCGGTTACTAGTCCTACACTCCCCAACGCTCTCAAGGTCATAGTTAAGACCTTGTTATAAACTGGTAATAACCCCCTGACTACAGCTTATTACCTACACTCTTTGAAAAAAAGGGTTCAAAAGGGGTTCTTTGGCTGTTCCCATAGAATAACCCTTTTTGGTTCCAGGGAGAAACCTTTTGGTTTCCATGTTGAACCTTCTGTGGAAAGGGTCCTATATAGAACCCAAAATGGTTCTCCTATGGGGACAGCTGAATAACCCTTTTAGGTTCTACCTTTTGTAAAAAAGTATTGCAGAGGATGAAGTTGGATATTGCAGACATTGTTCATTACATTTCTATTTGTTTCCATAGTCCCCAATTCAAGTTAATCAGCAACATATTCTTACATTTAAAGTAGGTCAAGCAATCACAATTTTCTGCACATCTGCATACAGTAATTGTTTCATAATGCATAGAAATACTGGGAGTATATAAAGACCCATTGTTTTATTGAATGATTCATTAGAGTGGTGTGATGGGGTAGATCCTCATCAGGGAACTCTGACATCTAGAGCGTAGTGGCCCTCTTGAAGAGTCGTGTGATGGATCAGATCTGCTGCGGAGAGAATCAGCGCATTACAACTTCATCAATTAGAGATTTTATAAGCAAACTAGAAAGGAGATTCTTGAAGAAACTTTGTGGACTCAGCTGACTAAAAGTATTTCCATGGTACTAGTTGAGTTTTGTGGCAGCTTAGAAATGTCTTTAAAAAAGAGCAACTTGCTTACATACTTTGCGTCCTTCTCCAACATGACTTAGGGGCACATTTCGGGAATTTTCAGAGGGCCCGCAACACATCAACCTCCTGAGTTTTTTGGTTTTCATGACACTGTAAGCCTAAAAAATGTCAAATAAAAAGATGATTGGCATCATGTGGGCATGCAGGACATTAGACATAACGGTAACGCACAGTAAAATATCTTTAACAGTCAGAATCTACAGTACTAAGAGCGATAGCAACAGCATGTTTGCTCCTCTGTCCCTTCATATTGAAGTGGTACATTAATTAATTGGTCATCAATCTGAAACATTTTAAGAGGATATCAAAATTAAACAGTTGGATAATGGAAATGTTTAACTCCTCTCTAAATGGTAAAGTTTTGCTTAATCCTAATACATGTTGTAATTCAAACAACGTTTTATAAACACACCGCTCCATAATCCTGAGGACATTGTTCCTGTCAGAGGTTTCCCAATTGAGGACAGTTTGGCAGTCTTAAAAAAAGAAAGTTAAATGCAAAAATTCAAGTACGTACACAACCGTTCAAAGGTTTTTGGATCACTTAGAAATGTCCTTGTTTTTGAAAGAAAAGCAATTTTTTTTGTCCATTAAAATAACATCAAATTGACCAGAAATATAGTGTAGACATTGTTAATGTTGTAAATGACTATTGTAGCAAGAAACGGCAGATTTTTTATGGAATATCAACATAGGCGTACAGAGGCCCGTTATCAGAAACCATCACTTCTGTGTTCCAATTGCACGTTGTATTAGCTATTTTATTTATATATTTTTTATTTAAACTTTATTTAACTAGTCAAGTCAGTTAAGAACACATTCTTATTTACAATGATGGCCTAGGAACAGTGGGTTAACTGCCTTGTTAACTGCCCAGATTTTTACCCTGTCAGCTCAGGGATTTGATCTTGCAACCTTTCGGTGACTGGCCCGTGACTGGCCTACTGCTCTAACCAGTAGGCTACCTGCCGTTCTGAGTTGATCATTTTAAAAGGCTAATTGATCATTAGAAAACCCTTTTGCAATTATGTTAGCACAGCTGAAAACTGTTCTTCTGGTTAAAGAAGGAATAAAACTGGACTTCTTTCGACTAGTTGAGTATCTGGATCATCAGCATTTGTGGGTTCCATTACAAGCTCAAAATGGCCAGAAACAAATAACTTTCTTCTGAAACTCATCAGTCTATTCTTGTTCTGAGCAATTCCATGTGAGAAATTGAGAAATTGCCAAGAAACTGAAGATCTCGTACAACGCTGTGTACTACTCCTTTCACAGAACATCACAAACTGACTCTAACCAGAATAGAATGGGAGGTGGGAGTGGGAGGCCCCGGTGCACAACTGAGCAAGAGGACAAGTACATTAGAGTGTCTAGTTTGAGAAACAGACGCCTCACAATTCCTCAACTGGAAGCTTCATTAAATAGTACCCGCAAAACACCAGTCTCAATGTCAACAGTGAAGAGGCGACTCCGGGATGCTGTTCCAACGTGCCATTGGAACACATGAGTGATGGTTGCTGATAATGGGCCTCTGTACGCCTATGTAGGTATTCCATTAAAAATCCACCGTTTCCAGCTACAATAGTCATTTACAACATTAGCAATGTCTACACTGTATTTCTGATCAATTTGCTGTTATTTTAATGAGCAAAAAATGTGCTTTTCTTTCAAAAACAAGGACATTTCTAAGTGACCCCAAACTTTTGAACGGTAGTGTGTAAAGATACAATAAAATATGATATTGTTCAGAAGTTGTCCCGTCATACCATTGCTGCAACAAACAGTGCTAGAAATGGGTGTAATTGGCAAATCTCTTCCTCTTCTCTGCAACTGCACACGTGTTTGATTGAGCAACAGGGAGTATGAGCAAGAGAGAATTTGAGAAACTTTACATGACTGTGGCAGAATGTGGAACGTGGTAGAATAGGACATTGGTAACTGCTGTAGAGGCATCATATCATTGACATATTTCAGGAAATGTAAAGACAGAGACTAATCATTATTAACAATTACCTAAGGTCTTCACCAAGTTAGACTTAGCCTAGCAAGTACATTGACTATGTTGCCCCTCAGCAATCTGGCAGTTAGGCAGACAGACACAGAGAGAGAGAGAGAGAGAGCCTATGCTTTGCTGTCTATTTACATTTCTTAGTCAGCAGGCTGGATAACTTCTGTAGTCCTTCCAATTGTTCCTTCCATCCAAGCTAGAAGATCCATGCAAAAACAGAGAATCAAGAATTGAAAAGGGCAGTTGACAGGTATAACCTTGGAATGTGTGTTGATGGAGAGCAGGGATTGGCAAAATGTACGGTATTTTCAAATACAAAATCTGTGATGAATCAGGAAAATGTTCACATCCATATTGGGGGTACAAGTTTCAAGAATGAGCCTAGTTTATTCTCTTACACACACAAACAATTAATGTTTTGTGTATTCATGTACCATCCCCCCCTCTTTCATATACACACACAGCTAGCACGACAATGTTGACATCATCTCTCTTCCCCCTCTCTATCTCACACTCGGCTGGACCATATAACACGTCAATATTCACCCAAGGCTGAAAAATGGCCAAAGAACGTTGGCTGAGCTAGAACACTAGCGCGAGGCCTTAGCAAATGAATTGAAACGAACCTTCGCAGAGCCTCTTATAACTGGAGTGATGCTTGGAATTCAATGTCCTCTAAATGGTACAAAGAAATGTATCCCTTTTTATTTTACCACTACAATCTGTTCTTAGCATGAAACTGAAAAAGAACAACTCATGTAGAAAGTAAACATCTGCACTTCTATGGTGTCAACTGTGCTTATGTCTGCGTAAGTAGGGAAAATATTGGGCTCATTGCCCAGTCTCTCCATAGGAAAACAATGGCCGGAGCTCAGGGTTCAAAGGGCAAGAAGTATTTTGGAGCTAGAATTTGATGACAAACGAGCTCTCTGCCCAGACTTCCATCATTACAAAGAGGATATTCTCCTGATTAAAATGGTGTCCGACTTGAAAAAATCGAAATATACACATTGTGAGATATTTGCCGAAATAGACAGACATGTCTGTGTAGAATATCCTCATGGGTAAACAATGGGGCATCCTTAGAGTTCCAACAGTAATGTGAAATTTCTGACATTTGAAAGGCTAGCATTTGATGACAGCAGAGCTCGTTGGTATTTACTAACATCATATTATTAGTAAAATTGTTATCTAAAAGTGTTCTAGGTTACGTTACCCAAGAATTATGGTTAGGGTTAAGGCTAAAATAGGTTATACCTAGGGTTAGGGTTAGGACTAAAATAGGTTATACGTAGGTTTAGGGTTTATAAGGCAAAAAAACAGTATAGGTTTATAGATCTCTTGCTCCTCCCTGTGGCCTTCTGTGGGTACTACATAACTCATTTACGACACTTGCTAGGCTCATAATCTGAGGAAGCAACTGCATCAGATCTACAAATCAATGAGATAGCCCTATTAATTTGGTTTTCAACTCAGTGAACCTGCGCAGCATTCGCTCAATTAGATGTCTACGAACCGACAGATTTCGAAATTACCCAGCAGGCATTTAGAAACAACAAATCGTAAAAACATAAAATGTTATTTCTTAATAAATAAATAAAAATCTTCCTCTTTTTTAAATCGGACACTTGAAAAAGAGGACAGGGACACACGTTTCTTTAGGTTTTACACTTTTGTCCCCAAAAAATAATTGTTTAACATTTGATGGATAAGCGCCATCCGTCGCTTCGCACTGTGGGTCAACACGTGTATCCAGGTGAACAGTGAGCTTGCGCACCAAGTAGTCGTAACCTTGTTAATAATAAGTTACCTGAGGCAAGCCTACGATGTTGACGTGGGCAGCTGGGACGTATGGTAATATTATGAAACTGGACTCTATGGCAGATGCAATGAATGTTAAAAATGTAACGTGTCCAGCCAGCTAAATTAACTAGCTTTACAGTAGCTTGCTTGCAAATCTTTCTTTCACGTTCTTCTCCCCAACAAACCTCCGATTTACTTACAAAAGTCAAACAAGAATGCAGGGGAACAGGGACTACCACTTAGTCAAATCTAAAAAAATAAATTCAAAAAAAGGTGTACATTTCTAGAAACTGTCGTTGTTTTCCAGCTGTGTTGTTGTTGTTGTATAGCTTTACCGGGCGCTCTTACCAAACTTCCTTATGGAATCATATTGGAAGGTTGACGGATGCGCTCAAACTGGCAGCCTGCGCGTGAAGCACAGATTTCAATTCAATGTTTTAGTTGGAGCTTCTGCTTCTTCTTCTTTAAGTGGCAGACTACAGTGGCTTGTATTCACCCCCCTCTGCATTTTTCCTATTTTGTTGCCTTACAACCTGGAATTAAAATACATTTTTGGGGGGTTTGTATCACTTGATTTACACAACATGCCTACCACTTTGAAGATGCAGAATCTAAGGTCAATCTCTATTGCGAAACAAACAAGAAATAAGATTTTTTTTAAACATCAAACTTGAGCGTGCATAACTATTCACCCTCCCAAAGTCAATACTTTGTAGAGCCACCTTTTGCAGCAATTACAGCTTTAAGTCTCTTGGGATATGTCTCTATAAGCTTGGCACATTTAGCCACTTTGATTTTTGCCCATTCATCAAGGCAAAACTGCTCCAGCTCCTTCAAGTTGGATGGGTTCCGCTGGTGTACAGCAATCTTTAATATTTAACTAGGCCATTCCAAGACATTTAAATGTTTCCCCTTACAACACTCAAGTGTTGCTTTAGCAGTTTGTCCTGCTGGAAGTTGAACCTCCATCCCAGTCTCAAATCTCTGGAAGACTAAAACAGGTTTCCCTCAAGAATTTCCCTGTATTTAGTGCCATCCTTCAATTCTGACCAGTTTCCCAGTCCCTGCCGATGAAAAACATCCCCACAGCATGATGCTGCCACCACCATACTTTACTGTGGGGATGGTATTCTCGGGGTGATGAGAGGTGTTGGATTTGCGCCAGACAGCGTTTTCCTTGATGGCCAAAAAGCTCAATTTTAGTCTCATCTGACTAGAGTATGTTTGGGGAGTCTCCCACATGCCTTTTGGGGAACACCAAATGTGTTTGCTTATTTTTTTCTTTAAGCAATGGCTTTTTTTGGCTACTCTTCCGTAAAGCCCAGCTCTGTGGGGTGTACATCTTAAAGTGGTCCTATGGACGGATACTCCAATCTCCGCTGTGGAGCTTTGTAGCTTAGCTTGACACTTAGATTGCACACAGGTGGACTTTATTTAACTAATTATGTGACTTCTGAAGGTAATTGGTTGCACAAGATCTTATTTAGGGGCTTCATAGCAAAGGGGGTGAATACATCCGCACGCAACAGTTTTCAGGTAAAAAAAAATTTTTTTTTTTTTTTTAATAAGTAGTTTTTTTCATTTCACTTCACCAATTTGGAACATTTTGTGTATGTCCATTACATGAGAGAGGTCACCCCGGAGAGAGAGGTCTTGAGCAGATGAGCTCCCACATTTTTCAGCATGTTTTTAAAAATAGATAGATTTAGAGTTAGATTAACTTAGATTTTTTGGGATGGACATACACAGGATGCTACCCTAAACAACATAACCTTCATTCCAAATCGAAACAGCAAACCTACAACCGGATTTTGGATGGAATTACTTGGAATGCTTCCTACACTCAATGCTCCCTACACTGTTGAAGCCTTTGAGCCCAATACATGGCAGGCTACCCCACCCAGATCCAGAGGCCTTGAAGCCGCCTCCTGCTGTTCAAAGACCATCCACTGGCATTTTCTACAAGAAATCTGCCTTCAGAAAAAATAAAAGCTTCTCCCAAGTGGGTGACGCCTACTTGTGCATTTTGCTATTAGCCTCATGACTCTTGCATGCTTTGTTGACTAAGAACTTTCTTAGTCACAGTTTTAGCACTTCTCTCATCGTTTAAAAACAAGAAATGGACAGTGACGGGGGTAAGAGGGGGGATACCTAGTCATTTTTTGCGTCATCATTGCATGCGATCATGACTCTCAAAGCCGCTGTTTACTTCTGAAGATCACTTTAGCACCGCCCTGAAAAAAATATTCAAATTCGACACAAACCTTCAAATAAGTATGTAATGACACATTATATAAACTCTTTATAGTGTTGTATTTAAATTTTAGATGCGATAAGGTGATAAGTTGGACAGATCGAGTGAAAAAAAGCAGTTTTCCCACACGACAACTGTCCTTCTCACTATCACGCATTAGTTTCGCTTCCCCACCCGCCATTTTTAAAAAGACCCGACAGAGCTCATTGTCTTGTTGAATTATGCAGAAACGGGCAGCGTTTAGGTCATGTTATTGATTTTGTTGGAAAGGGAAGAAATTGTGCTTTACAATGGTATTGACATTACAGTTGATCTGGAAGTATTATGTTTTCGGGGCGCTAAAACAAGGTCAATTGTACGGACCAAGGCGATGTACAAAAGTGAGTGAGTTTACGTTAGCGGGAGGCGGGGGCGACACCAGTGTCTTTCACTTCCGCCGGCAGAACACCTGCCCTGACCATATTTTACAGAACTGCGGGAAATCAGTGCCCCAACCAGCGGGTGCAAAGGACACTGCCTACCGGTCATCCCCACTTCCCGCTAGCTACTACGGTACACAGCAGTCGGGAGGTGGGGACGACACTGTGTGCTAACTAACTAGCTAGCTTGCTAGTTAAATACACTGTGTGCTCGCTAACTTGGTAGTTAGCGAGCTCACGGTGTTGCTCCCGCATGCTGTGTACCTCAGTTTTCCTAGGACTAGCTAGCTAGCACACAATGTCCTTTGCTCCCGCCGGCCAAACACCTGTCCTCGCCGTCGTTAACAAAACTGCAGGAAAACAATGCCCGACAGGAGGAGACGAAGGACACTGTCTACCGTTGTCACCCTCACCTCTTTTTCTTCTGTGGGGTTTATTGGCGGATGGCAACCAACGGGAACTTACTGTACTGGAGTGCCCCCACCTCTCGCCTGTCCTAGGTTAAAAATGGACCAATAGAAGTATAAAGAGGCGTTCCTGCAGATGCAGGAATGCCAACATGCAGGAACACCCTGAATTGCAGGCCACAATTGCACCCTTCTCCATTGAAATGTACATTTAAAATGGTGTTAGAACCTAATTTTCAGAGTAAATAACTCACGGACACTAGAGAAGCTTTACCAAGTTGAATTATTCCCAAAGAGTCATTACAGCTGTAATTCAGACAAATGACGTTTCACACAAGCACTGATATTTAACCCTTTCTCCTAGGTTGAGTCTCCACCTAATCAACTGAACAGCCAATCCATCTCTGTTGTTTCGACAGAACCTTAGTGATATCTGTTCTTCCTCACTTCATCTAACCTGACCTCTACCCCATAGTGCTTACTCCTCCCCAACTCAAGGCTGTCGTGGTTATTGATACCAGACTGTGTGTCTTCTCCTCCCAGAGGATCCCTCCCATAAGATCACTGAGGGTTAACAGTAACATATCCTGACATAATGTAAACGTTATACATGACCCTCTCTCCCTCAGTGACATTGTTAGTTTCTAAGATCTCCACCCGTCTCCCCTTATCAATGCCTGCCACATGTAATCACTTCCCTGCACTCAACACATTCCAAGCTTAGTTGCACACACTATATACCTTCCTCCTATAACCCTTCCGGTGTAGACCCTCTAAACCTTAGCATTCTATCAGTGACATGAATAAGTAGATTTCACATTCTCAAAACCCAACAAGGGTAGGGGTTCAGGTTATGGTTTAGGGACATCCCAAGGATCCCCAGATAGCACTAACTGTAAATGCTAGCTAGCTAACAGGATGATTTTATTCTTCTTTATTCTTTAGGCACAATGGATCAGGACTGCATTGTCTCTGGTGCCCCTGCTGGCCCGGTGGTCCAAGTATGCTTCCCCAGTGTGCGTGCAGCAGTTTTGGACAGCCTGAATGGACAGCGGGAGGAGGGCCGGCTCTGTGACCTCTCCATCCAGGTGCAGGGACAGGTGTTCAGGGCCCACCGCTGTGTGCTGGCTGCCTCCTCGCCATACTTTCACGATCAGGTCTGTCTGTGTTTATGAGCGTGTGTACTAGTAGTCTCTCTGTACGTTAACAGCATAGAGGAAAAGGCGGAGTTAGCCTATGTGACTAGCCTATGTCTATCTGAAGAGGACCCTCCCCTGAATTTTTTCGAAGGTACCCCTTTTTGGTACCCCTTTTCGAAGGTACCAAGAGAGTCCGTTATTGATCCCAAACATAGGCTAGTCACTGCAGTTGCCTAGGTCTGGGTTTCCGTGACTAGTGTATTAGAGCGAGACGTCTGTCTTTGCCTGTCTCTACACAATAGTAGTTTGTGTCTTTGCTCTGTCATGTGCATTGTTGTCTGGAAAAATAGCTTCGAAAACCTAGGTTTTTCCATTACTTTCGCCAGGTGTTGCTGAAGAATGTGACGACAGTGTCTCTGCCCTCTGTCATGGACCCTGTGGCCTTTGAGAGTGTCCTGAGTTCAGCCTACACCGGCCGACTGAGCATAGTGCGTGATGACATTGTCAACTATGTAACGGTAGCCAGCTTTCTCCAGATGTGGCATATTGTTGACAAATGCACAGAGATCCTGAAGAGACCCCGACCCCCAACAGAATGCAACCCTGTGGATGTTGCAGCTGCCACACGCCATGGTGCCTCCTCAAGGCAGCAGTCCCCAAGCAGCACTGAGTGCCTATACATGGAGAGAGAGGGGAAAGAGAAGGAGACGAGGACCTACGGCCAGGTGCAGAATGCTCTGCCGCCATTGGCCACGTGGAGGAGGCCCCATCAGTTCCCCAGGTGGGGCCACCCCAGGCCCTCACCCCAGCCAGCCATGTCCATGCCTGTCCAGAACCTAGCTGACTCACAGCTGGACTCCCACCCTGCTGGGGAGAGTGACTACTCCAGCTGTGAGGAGGTGTGGATGTCCAGCCACAGCAAAGCCAGCCCCCTAAGCCATCATGATGGGAGAGGACTGGACCATAACCACACCAGGCACGGGGGATTTCCTGGTGAGGCATTGAGACTGAGAGCTAGACAGAGACAGAGGGCAGCACCACCAAGTCCTGAGAAGCTGCATGGCAGGGACAGAGGAAGTGGCTATGGGGAAGATCCTCAGGAGAAGAAGGGGACTGAAAGAGTGATTGAAGCAAGTGAAGGAATGGGAAAAGAGTTGGAAGAGGAGAAGAGGGAGGGTCCTGAGCTGAGAGGACACTCTGGTAAGTAGTCCTAGAATGTGAAATGTAAACAGGACTTGGACATTGATGTGTTTATAAAGTGTTTATATTTGTATATATATTTTTTTTAAATATACAATGTGTGTATGTGTGTGTAATATATATATAATATATATATATATATACTTGAAGTTGGAAGTTTACATACATCTTAGCCAAATACATTTAAACTCAGTTTTTCACAATTCCTGACATTTAATCCCAGTACAAATTCCCTGTCTTAGGTCAGTTAGGATCACCACTTTATTTTAAGAATGTGAAATGTCAGAATAATAGTAGAGAGAATGATTTATTTCAGGTTTTATTTCTTTCATCACATTCCCAGTGGTTCAGAAGTTTACAAACACTCAATTGGTATTTCAGAGAATTACATTCCCAGTGTGTCAGAAGTTTACATACACTCAATTAGTATTTGGGAGCATTGCCTTTAAATTGTTTAACTTGGGTAAAATGTTTCTGGTAGCCTTCCCCAAGCTTTCCACAATATATTGGGTGAATTTTTGCCCATTCCCCCTGACAGAGCTGGTGTAACTGAGTCAGGTTTGTAGGCCTCCTTGCTCGCACACACTTTTTCAGTTATGCCCACAAATTTTCTATGGGATTTAGGTCAGGGCTTTGTGATGGCCACTCCAATACCTTGACTTTGTTGCCCTTAAGCCATTTTGCCACAACTTTGGAAGTATGCTTCGGGTCATTGACCATTTGGAAGACCCATTTGTGACCAAGCTTTAACTTCCTGACTGATGTCTTGAGATGTTGCTTTAATATATCCACATAATTTTCCATCCTCATGATGCCATCTATTTTGTGAAGTGCATCAGCCCCTCCAGCTGCAAAGCACCCCCACAACATGATGCTGCCACCCCCGTGCTTCACGGTTGGGATGGTGTTCTTCCGCTTGCAAGCCTCCCCCTTTTTCCTCCAAACATAATGATGGGCATTATGGCCAAACAGTTCTATTTTTGTTTCATCAGACCAGAGGACATTTCTCAAAAAAGTACGATCTTTGTCCCCATGTGCAGTTGCAAACTGTAGTCTGGCTTTTTTATGGTGGTTTTGGAGCAGTATCTTCTTCCTTGCTGAGCGGCCTTTCAGGTTATGTCGATATAGGACTCGTTTAACTGTGAATATAGATACTTTTGTACCTTTTTCCTCAAGCATCTTCACAAGGTCCTTTGCTGTTGTTCTGGGATTGATTTGCACTTTTCACACCAAGTACGTTCATCTCTAGGATACAGAATGCGTCTCCTTCCTGAGCGATATGATGGCTGCGCATGGTCCCATGGTGTTTAAACTTGCGTACTACTGTTTGTAAAGATTCACATGGTACCTTCAGGCGTTTGGAAATTGCTCCCAAGGAAGAACCAGACTTGTGGAGGTCTACAAAATTTTTTTCTGAGGTCATGGCTGATTTCGTAAACTTCTAAAGCCATGTCATCATTTTCTGTAATTTTCCAAGCTGTTTAAAGGCACAGTCAACTTAGTGTATGTAAACTTCTGACCCACTGGAATTGTGATACAGTGAATTAATTATAAGTGAAATAATCTGTCTGTAAAAAATTGTTGGGAAAGTTACTTGTGTTGTGCACAAAGTAGATGTCCTAACCAACTTGCCAAAACTATAGTTATTGTTAACAAGTCATTTGTGGAGTGGTTGAAAAACAAGTTTCATGACTCCAACCTAAGTGTATGTAAACTTCAACTGTATATGGTCACTTAGAAATGTCCTTGTTGTTGACAGAAAATCACATTTTTGTCCATTAAAATAACATCAAATTGATCAGAGATACAGTGTAGACATTGTTAATGTTGTAAATGACTGTTGTAGCTGGAAACGGCAGATTTTGTTATGGATACCTACATAGGCGTACAGAGGCCCATTATCAGCAACCATCACTAATCACTTGTGTTAACTAATCCAAGTTTATCATTTTTAAGGGCAGAGTTGCAATGAAAAAGCCATATCTCAGAATGGCCAATAAAAATTAAAGATCAAGATGGGCAAAAGAACACAGGCACTGGACAGAGGAACTCTGCCTAGAAGGCCAGCATCCTGGAGTCGCCTCTTCACTGTTGACGTTGAGACTGGTGTTTTGCGGGTTCTATTTAATGAAGATGTCAGTTGAGGACTTGTGAGGTGTCTCTTTCTCAAACTAGACACTCGATTGTACTTGTTCTCTTGCTCACTTGTGCACCGGGGCCTCCCACTCCTCTTTCTATTCTGGTTAGGGCCAGTTTGCGCTGTTCTGTGAAGGGAGTAGTACACAGAGTTGTACGAGATCTTCCGTTTCTTGGCAATTTCTCGCATGGAATAACCTTCATTTCTCAGAACAAGAATAGACTTACGAGTTTCAGAAGAAAGTTATTTGTTTCTGGCCGTTTTGAGCCGGTAATCTAACCTACAAGTGCTGATGCTCCAGATACTCAAGTAGTCTAAAGAAGGCCAGTTTTATTGATTCTTTAATCAGAACAGTTTTCAGCTGTGCTAACATACTAGCAAAATAGTTTTCTAATGATCAATTAGTCTTTTAAAATGATAATCTTGGATTAGCTAACACAACGTGCCATTGGAACACAGGAGTGATGGTTGCTGATAATGGGCCTCTGTACACCTATGTAGATATTCCCCCAAAAATCTGCTGTTTCCAGCTACAATAGTCATTTACAACATTAACCATGTCTAAACTGTAGTTCTGATCAAATTTATGTTATTTTAATGGGCAAAAAATTTGCTTTTCTTTCAAAAACAAGGACATTTCTAAGTGACCCCAAACTTTTTAATGGTAGTGTATGTATATATATATATATATATATATATATATATATATATATATATATATATATATATATATATATATATATATATATATATATATATATATATTCTTTATAAGTTATATATATATATATATATATATATATTCTTTATAAGTTATATTCTTCAATAATCATTGGGTAACATATCATTCTTTTATAAGTCATTCATTTATAAGACGTACCCCATCAGAAGCCAAAATATAAAATATAATATATAATTATATATAAATTTTACTCCAATGTTTGTACACAAAGTAATGTAAACAAAAACTATATAGCCTCAAAACATGGTTACAACTATATTTTTGATATCATGGATGGTCAGTCCTTGCATCCATAGCTCTGTGTATGTTTTTGAGAGTGGCTACATTTATCTAGCCCCATCCCTTAGCTTTTTACCGAAACCGGGGGCGGGGATTCGCATTGTTATTGTTTCAACTGCTGATTGTCCCTTTAAACATGTGTCTCATATTTACGAGAGGATAAGCACTTATCCGTGATAAGCACACCTCCCAGTGCCTTAAATACAATATCTTTATATATTTCTCTATGTCCATTGTACATCACTCTGTTTGTATTTCTCCAGTGGACTTCCACTCTAGTGTACACCAAGGTGAGGAGGGAGGACAGCCAGAGGGGAGAAAGATCTCAGGGGAGCTGCAGAAGAAAGAGGAGAGACAGTTGGGGAGAAGTTCAGCCCTGACTTCTCCCCATGCTGGGGAACCAGATGAGGTGATTCCTGGACCCTCCTGCTTAGCTTCTACACCCTCTACCCAAAAGCAGTGGCAGGCGAGTCCCTGGTCTCAGCAAGTAGCTAGGCTGCAACCTGGAGAGGAAGACTACAGAAGAGAAGACGACGAAGAAGATGACGAGGGGGAAGTGGACTTTGGCCGATTTGCGGATGGTGCCTTTGGAAGGGAAACCTATGATGAGATTGAGGATGGCACCGGACAAGTTTCTCAGAGACCCTTAGTACCTACCTCTCCTGATGACAATGACTTTATCCTGGGGGCCTCAGGGTTGAACTGGCCCAATGGGTCAAACATGACCCATGATGGTGGTACCCCAACCTCCACCTCCAGCTGCCACCTGTCCCCATCTCCTGCTCCATTCCCCCCTTCCTCCTCACCCCCCATCCCATCTTCCTCCTCTTCCATCTCCCTTGCCGGGGCCCCTTACACAGGAAAAGTGCACTTCTGCCACTGTGGGAAGGCCTACACCCTGAAGAGTATGCGTGACCGCCACGTCAAGATGCAGCATCTCAACCTGCGGCCCTTCGCCTGCCCCGTGTGCGCCAAGAGCTTCAAGATGAAGCACCACCTCACCAAGCACCTGAAGACTCACGGCGGGCTGCGGCCCTATGAGTGTGGCCTGTGTGGGAAGAAGGTCATCTGGAGGGATAGTTTCCTGCGCCACCAGGCACGCTGTGAGAGACTGGCCGAAAGCTACGATGGAGCCGCTGCCAGTAGTAACACCACAGCGGCTGCTGACATGGACGATGGTTATGCCTATGGGTTCAAGGAGGGGGAGGGTTTTTTTTCACAGGGCGGTCAGGTGAAAGTGGAGCAGGCAGACTGTCAGGGGGAGGCGGAGTCTGGGATGAGTGTGGGGGTGGGGGTGGGGTTGGGGCTGAATTAGGCTCTCAGTCAAGGATTGTGGTTAGTCACAGCTTTAAGGAGGAAGCCAGCAACAGGTTTAGCTGAAGCTAAAGGAAGGAGGACGGTGAAAT
This sequence comes from Oncorhynchus mykiss, assembly GCF_013265735.2. NCBI lineage: Eukaryota > Metazoa > Chordata > Actinopteri > Salmoniformes > Salmonidae > Oncorhynchus > Oncorhynchus mykiss. Next base: position 34,907,536 of record NC_048582.1, on the reverse strand, counting down.
ATTGTGTAATATAGGGCCCGCAGCACTTGAAAGTGCTATTAGGTAAGGTGATAATTATGTTCATCATGGTCCATGTGTAAACCATTAACTCAGATCAATGTTGATACGCCTGTTTGAACAACTTGTATGAGGGAGATTTCTGCGTTATTATTTATTTAAAGGACTATCCCATCATGTCATTGATATCTCGAGAGAGGGAAGAAACATGTCATTTGCTCAATGTGAATCATGTGGTTTTAAAAGTTTGAAGTGTGATGTGAGTGTGTATATTTTGCATTTGATTTTGTATACGAGATCTTCAGTTTCTTGCCAATTTCTCTCATGGAATTGCCTTCATTTCTCAGAACAAGAATAGACTGACGAGTTCCAGTAGAAAGTGCTTTGTTTTTGGCCATTTTGAGCCTGTAGTCGAACCCACACATGCTGATGCTCCAGATTCTCAGTCCGAAGAAGGCCAGTTTTATTGCTTCTTTAATCAGATCAACAGTTTTCAGCTGTGCTAACATAATTGCAAAAGGGTTTTCTAATGATTAATTAGCCTTTTAAAATTATACACTTGGATTAGCTAACCCAACGTGCCATTGAAACACTGGAGTGATGGTTGCTGATAATGGGCCTCTGTACGCCTATGTAGATATTCCATAAAAAATCAGCCGTTTCCAGCTATAATAGTCATTTAAAACATTAACAATATCTACACTGTATTTCTGATAAATTTGATGTTGTGTTATTGGACAAAAATGTTGCTTTTCTTTCAAAAACAAGGACATTTCTAAGTGACCCCAAAGTTTTGATCGGTAGTATATGTATACAGTACCAGGCAAGATTTTAGACAAACCTACTCATTCAAAGGTTTTTCTTTATTTGTACTATTTTCTACATTGTAGAATAATAGTGAAGACATCACTATGAAATAACACATATGGAACCATGTAGTAACCAAAAAAGGGTTGAACAAATATATTTACAATTTTAAACTTCAACTCTTCAAGAGTGTGTAAAGCTGTCATCAAGGCAAAGGGTGGCTACTTTGATTAATCTCAAATATAAAATATATTTTGATTAGTTTTTAGGTTAATACGTGATTTCTTGTGTGTTATTTCATAGTTTTGATGTCTTCACTATTCTACAATGTAGAAAATTGTTAAAATAAATTAATACCCTTGAATGAGTAGGTGTGTCTAAAATCTTGCCTGGAATTGTATTTGGAACTGTATATATATATATACATATATATATAATATACATATATATATAATATATATATATATATATATATATATATATATATATATATATATATATATATATATATATATATATATATATATATATATATATATATATATATATATATATATTTTATCTAGTTGGATAAACACTCCAAACAGCCTACCTGACCGCTTGGAGGTGTCCGCATGGTCCTAATGTTGCCTATTTTTGTATCACATTCCAACGATAAAACCGGGGGGGACAAAAATGCAATTTCCCGAATAAAAGTTGCTTCCCTGATATTTTGTATATTTAAATGAGCCAAATGATCTTATCATGAGCCTTCTGTGAATGTAATTGAGACAATAAAATCTTGTTTGCACAGATATGGTTTGAACAATAAGTTATCAGGTTCATTCATGTCAAATTGGGTAACTTACGGAATGCCGCAAGTATGGTCCTTTGCTTCCCAGGAATTTTGAAGAAATGACATTGAAAGTCTATGCGGTGGTGGAAAAAGTACCCAATTGTCATACTTGAGTAAAATTATAGATATCTTAATAGAAAGTTTCTCAAGTAAAAGTGAAAGTCACCCAGTAAAATAGTACTTGAGTATAAGTCAAAAAGTATTTGGTTTTAAATATACTTAAGTATCAAAAGTAACTGTAATTGCTAAAATATACTATCAAAAGTAGAAGTAAAAATATAAGTCATTTTAATGTCCTTATATTAAGCAATGCAGACAGCACCATTTTATTGTTTTTAAAATGTACAGATAGCCAGGGGCACACTCCAACGCATTATTGTTCAGTGAGTCCGCCAGATCAGAGGCAGTAGAGATTACCAGGGATGTTCTCTAGATAAGTGTGTGAATTGGACCATATTCCTGTCCTGCTAAGCATACAAAATGTAACGATTACTTTGGGTTGTCAGGGGAAATGTATGGAGTAAAAAGTACAATATTTTCTTTAGGAATGTAGTGAAGTAAAAGTAAAAGTTGTCAAAAATATAAATAGTGGCACAGTGGTCTAGCTGTGCCGCTAGAGATCCTGGTTCGAGTCCAGGCTCTGTCGCAGCTGACCCGTCCGGGTTAGGGGAGGGTTTGGCTCTTGACCTTCACCTCTCCATATGGGAGTTGCAGCGATGAGACAAGACTGTAACTACCAATTGGATACCTACCATGAAATTGGGGTGAAAAATGTGAAAAAAAAGAGTCATATAAATAGCAAAGTACAAATACCCCCAAAATATTTTTATTTAAGTACTTTAGACCACTGAGTATATGCCGGCTAAATGCACTTCTACAATAATTATGAGTAGTAGAACTCAGGGAACACAGCGAGTGTCTCTTGCTAAACGCAGCAAGGGTGATGTCTTGTGATCCTCATAGTTTGCTGCTAAAATTGTTTTCATGATCAAACACACACATAGGCTTCATCCCAAATGTCACCCTATTCATTATATAGTGCAGGTTGTGCACCATCTGGTCAAAAGTAGTACACTATTATAGGGGAAAAGGTGCCATTTGGGATGCACACATAGAATACACAGAGTTGATCAAAGCCTGTACAAGGACACTATGCCAAGAAAGCCTTGAGCTGAAATACTAGACATTGAGCCAGTAAGAGATGGAGATTATGGACTGATAGGGTTTTGATGTGTTCAGGTGCACAGTTTAAACCAGGGGGTATAGAGATTTCCACTCCAAAGGGACATGCAATATTGGGAAAAAGAAGACCCCTACACAATCCTACAATGACTTTCTGAGTTGGTATTAGCTGATGCATATACAGCACCTTCAGAAAGCATTCACACCCCTTGACTTTTTCCACATGTTGTGTTACAGCCTGAATTCAAAATGGATTCAATTGGGATGTTGTCACTGGCCTACACACAGTACCATATAATGTCAAAGTGGAATTATGTTTTTAGAATATTTTACAAATTAAGAACAAATGGAAAGCTGAAATGTCTTGAGTCAATAAATATTCAACCCCTTTGTTATGGCAAGCCTAAATAAGTTCAGGAGTAAAAATGTGCTTAACAAGTCACATAATAAGTTGCATGCACACTCTGTGTGCAATAATAGTGCTGAACAAGATTTTTGAATGACCACTCCACAGATACAATTATCTGTAAGGTCCCTCAGTCGGCCAGTGAATTTCAACCACAAAGACCAGGGAGCTTTTCCAATGCCTCGAAAATAAGGGCACCCATTGGTAGATGGGTAAAAAAAACTCACACTGTGCAATAAATCCAATCTAATTTTATTGGTCACATTTACATTTTTAGCAGACGTTATTGCAGGTGTAGCGAAATGTTTGTGTTCCTAGCTCCAACAGTGCAGTACTATCTAACAATTCACAACAACACACACACAAATCTAAAAGTAAAAGAATGGAATTTAGAAATATATAAATATTAGAACGAGCAATGTCAGAGTGGCATTGACTAATCTACAGCAGAATAGAATACAGTATATACATACAAGATGAGTAAAGCAGAATGTTAACATTATTAAAGTGCCTAGCGTTACATTATTAAAGTGCCTAGTGTTCCATTATTAAAGTGACCAGTGATTCTATGTCTATGTATATAGGGCAGCAGCCTCTAAGGGGCAGGGTTGAGTAACCGGGTGGAAGCTGGCTAGTGATGGCTATTTAACAGTCTGATGGCCTTGAGATAGAAGCTGTTTTTCAGTCTCTCGGTCCCAGCTTTGATGCACCTGTACTGACCTCACCTTCTGCATGATGGCGGAGTGAACAGGTGGTTGATGGCTTTGATTATCTTTTTGGTCTTCCTGTGTCATCGGGTGCTGTATGTGTTCTGGAGGGCAGGCAGTGTACCCCCGGTGATGCGTTGGGCAGACTGCACCACCCTCTCGAGAGCCCTGCGGTTGCGAGCGGTGCACTTGCCATACCAGGCGGTGATACAGCCCGACAGGATGCTCTCAATTGTGCATCTGTAAAAGTTTGTGAGGGTCCTAGGGACCAAGCCAAATTTCTTCCGCCTCCTGAGGTTCTTCTACTTCACCACACTGTCTGTGTGGGTGGAGCATTTCATATTGTCAGTGATGTGTACGCCGAGGAACTTGAAGCTCTCCACCTTCTCCACTGCGGTCCCGTCGATGTGGATGGGGGTGCTCCCTCTGCTGTTTCCTGAAGTCCATGATCAGGTCTTGCGTTTTGTTGACGTTGAGTGAGAGGTTATTTTCCTGGCACCACTACTCCAGTGCACTCACCTCCTCCCTGTAGGCTGTCTCGTCATTGTTGGTAATCAGGTCTACGACTGTTGTGTTGTCTGCAAACTTGATTATTGAATTGGAGGCGTGCGTGGCCACGCAGTCATGGGTGAACAGGGAGTACAGGAGGGGAATGAACACGCACCCTTGTGGGAACCCTGTCTTGAGGATCAGCGAAGAGGAGGTGTTGTTTCCTACCTTTACCACCTGGGGGCGGCCAGTCAGGAAGTCCAGGACCCAGTTGCACAGGGTGGGTTTCAGACCCAGGGCCCCGAGCTTAATGATGAGCTTGGAGGGTACTATGGTGTTGAATGCTGAGCTATAGTCAATGAACAACATTCTTACTTATATATTCCTCTTATCCAGATGGGATAGGGCAGTGTGCAGTTGATGGCGATTGCATCATCTGTGGATCTATTGGGGCGGTAAGCAAATTGAAGTGGGTCTAAGATGTCAGGTAAGGTGATGTGATCCTTAACTAGCCTCTTAAAGCACTGACGACAGAAGTGGGTGCCTCATGGCGATAGTAATTTAGTTCATATACCTTGCTTTCTTGAGTACAAGAGCAATGGTGGACATCTTGAAGAAAGTGGGGACTGCAGACTGGGATAGGGAGTGATTGAATATGTCCGTAAACACTCCAGCCAGCCGGTCTGCGCATGCTCTGAGGACGCGGCTAGGGATGCCGTCTGTTCAGGCAGACTTGCGAGGGTTAACACGTTTAAATGACTTACTCATGTCGGCCACGGAGAAGGAGAGCACACAGTCCGTGGGAACGGTCACGTCGGTGGCACTGTGTTATCCTCAAAGCTGGCGAAGAAGGTGTTTAGCCTGTCCATGAGCAAGACGTTGGTCTCTGCGACGTGGCTGGTTTTCCCTTTGTAATCCGTGATTGTCTGTAGACCCTGCCAAATACGTCTTGTGTCTGAGCCGTTGAATTGCGTCTCCACAATGTCTCTGAACTGACGTTTTTACTGTTTGATTGCCTTACGGAGGGAATAACTACAGGGTTTGTATTCAACCATATTACCAGTCACCTTGCCATGGTTAAATGCGATGATTTGCGCTTTCAGTTTTGCTCGAATGCTGCCATCTATCCACGGTTTCTGGTTTGGTTAGGTTTTAATAGTCACAGTGGGAACAACATCCCCTATACACTTCCTGATTAACTCAGTTACAGTGTCCATGTGTATATCAATGTTATTCTCAGAGGCTACCGGAACATATCCCAGTCTGCGTGATCAAAACAATCGTAAAGCATGGATTCAGATTTGTCAGCCCAGAGTTGACCTTAGCACGTGTACTTTCTGTTTGAGTTTCTACCTGTAGGAATGGAGGAGCAAAATGGAGTCGTGATAGGAATTGCCAAAGGGAGGGTGGGGGATGGCCTTGTAGGCATTTCAAAAGGGGGAGTAGTAGTGGCCGGGTGTTTTATCAGAGCGAGTACTACAGTCAATGTGTTGATAGAACTTTGGTAGCGTTATCCTCAAATTTGCTTTGTTAAAATCCCCAGCTACAATAAATGAAGCCTCAGGATATGTAGTTTCCAGTTTGCACAAAGTCCAGGTTAGTCCCTTGAGGGCCGTCGTGGTATCGGCATGAGGGGGAATATGCACAGTTGTGACTATAACTATAAGATAATTATCTTGGGAGGTAATACAGTCGGCATTTGATTGTGAGGTATTCTAGGTCAGATTAACAAAAGGACTTGAGTTTCTGTATGTAATTACAATCACACCATGAGTAGTTAATCATGAAAGATACACCACCGCCCTTCTTCCTGGAGAGTTCTTTATTCCTGTCTATGTACTGCAAACCCAGCTGTATGGACAGGGACAGTATATCCCGAGAGAGCCATAATTCCGTGAAACAGAGTATGCTACAGTCCCTGATGTCTCTCTGTAAGGAGATCCTCGCCCTGAGCTCGTCGACTTTATTCAGAGACTCTACTTTATTTAGCGAGTAATGTACTCGGAAGCGGTGGATGGTGTGCCTCCTGAGTCAGACTTCAAGTCCACACCGAATACCTCTTCTTCGCCGGCAGCATCATGGAGCAGCATCTGGAATAACTTCAATTGCCCTGGGGAGTTCGAACAAAGTTACTGCCGCTCTGATATCCAAAAGTTCATTAAGGCTGTATGTAATAAAACAAAAAACATTCTGGGCTAATAATGTAAGAAATAACACACAAAAATATAATACTGCAAAGTTACTTAGGAGCTAGAAGCAGAGCTGTCTGTCGGCGCCCAAGTATTCAGACCACTTGACTTTTTTCACATTCTGTTACGTTACAGCCATGTTCTAAAATTGATTAAATTGTTTTTTTCCCCTCATCAATCTACATACAATACCCCATAATCACAAGGAAACAGGTTTTTTAGAAATGTTTTCAAATGTATACAAAATAAAAACAGAAATACTTGTACTCAGACCCTTTGCTATGAGACTCAAAATTGAGCTCAGGTGCATCCTGTTGCCATTGGTCATCCTTGAGATGTTTCTACAATTTGATTGGAGTCCACCTGGTAAATTCAATTGATTGGACATGATTTGGAAAGGCACACACCTGTCTACATAAGGTCCCACCATTGACAGTGCAGAGCAAAAACCAAGCCATGAGGTCGAAGGAATTGTCATAGAGCTCCGAGACAGGTTTGTGAGAAGGCACTAATCTGGGGAAGTGTACCAAAAAATGCCTGCAGCATTGAAGGTCCACAAGAACACATTGGCCTCCATCATTCTTAAATGGAAGAAGTTTGGAACCACCAAGACTCTTCCTAGAGCTGGAAGCCTGGCCAAACTGAGCAATCAGAGGAGAAGAGCCTTGGTCAGGGAGGTGACCAAGAACCCGATGGTCCCTCTGACAGAGCTCCAGAGTTCCTCTGTGGAGATGGAAGAACCTTCCAGAAGGACATCCATCTCTGCAGCACTCCACCAATCAAGCCTTGTATGGTAGCGTATCCAGACTGAAGCCACTCCTCAGTAAAAGGCACATGACAGCTCGCTTGGAGTTTTCCAAAAGGCACCTAAAGACTCTCAGACCATGAGAAACAATATTTTCTGTTCTGATGAAACCAAGTTTGGCCTGAATGCCAAGCGTCACGTCTGGAGGAAACCTGGCACCATCTTTACGGTGAAGCATGCTGGTGGCAGCATCATGCTGTGGCAATGTTTTTCAGCGGTATGAACTGGGAGACTAGTCAGGATCGAGGGAAAGACGAACGAAGCAAAGTACAGAGATATCCTTGATGAAAACCTGCTCCACAGAGCTCAGGACCTCAGACAGGGGTGAAGGTTCACCTTCCAGCAAGACAACGACCCTAAGCATACAGCCAAGACAACACAGGAGTGGCTTCGGGACAAGTCTCTGAATGTTCTTGAGTAGCCCAGCCAGAGCCCGGAGTTGAACCCAGTCGAACATCTCTGGAAAGACCTGAAAATAGATGTGCAGCAACACTCCCCATCCAACCTGACAGAGCTTGTTAGGATCTGCAGAGAAGAATCCTTGAAACTCCCCAAATAAATGTGTGTCAAGCTTGTAGCGTCATATCCAATAAGACTCAAGGCTGGAATCGCTGCCAAAGGTGCTTCAACAAAGTACTGAGTAAAGGGTCTGAATACTTATGTCAGTGTGATATTTTCGTTTTTGCTTTGTCATTATCGGGTATCGTGTGTAGGTTATTGAGGGGGAAAAAATATTTTAGCCATTTTAGGATAAGGCTGTAACATAACAAATGTGGAAAAAGCCAAGGGGTCTGACTCCCTTATCTCTGTACCCCCCACATACAATTATCTGTAAGGTTCTTCAGTCGAGCAGTGAATTTCAAACACAGATTCAACCAGAAATACCAGTAAGGTTTTCAAATGCCTTGTAAAAAAGGGAACTTATTGGTAGATGGGTATAAAAATAACCCAACATTGAATATCCCTAGGAACATGGTGAAGTTGTTATATAGTTACACTTTGGGTGGTGTATCAATACACCCAGTCGCTACAAAGACACAGGCATCCTATCTAACTCAGTCGCCGGAGAGGAAGGAAACTGTTCAGGGGATTTCACCATGAGGCCAATGGTGACTTTAAAACAGTTACAGAGTTTAATGGCTGTGATAAGAGAAAACTGAGGATGGATCAACAACATTGTAGTTACTCCACAATATTAACCTAAATGACAGAGTGAAAATAAGGAAGCCTGTACAGAATAAAAATATTCCAAAACATGGATCCTGTTTGAAATAAGGCACTAAAGTAAAGCTGCAAAAAAATGTGCCAAAGATATGAACTTTATGTCCTGAATTCAAAGCGTTATGTTTGGGGCAAGTCCAACACAACACATCACTAAGTACCACTTCATATTTTCAAGCATGGTGGTGGCTGCATCATGTTATGGGTATACATCTCATCGGCAAGGAATAGGTAGTTTTTTTGTTGATTAAAATAAACAAATTAGAGCTAATCACAGGCAAAATCCTCGAGGAATACCTGGTTGTCTTCTTTCCAACAGACACTACGTTACAAATGTATCTTTAAGAAGGACAATAACCTAAAACCTAGATTTGTTTACATCCCTGTTAGTGAGCATTTCACCTTTGCCAAGATAATCCATCTTCCTGACAGGTGGATTTTGGACTTCAATTTCAGTTATTTAAATGTATGATTCTGAGAACTTGTTGGCAATTTAAAAATCTTTATTTCAAAGAGCATTTTACAAGAAACACATTATTCTGGTCTTCAATCCATTTCTCCACCTTTAGCACCAAGTCTATGTTATTGAGCACCCTCAGAAAAATGTATGATTTTATAAAGTTTTAATCATATTTTTTATTGAACACTCACAGTGAACAGACAGATATGTGCACACAAGGGAAGTGACAAATTAATCAAACACATAATACAATTGTTTGAGAGAGAATTTGCAAAACTACATGCTCTTACCCGCGTTTTTACTTTGGAGATTTATTAGACCTCTTAACAACTTTCCATTTCACCATCTCTTCTACTCAAAAAGCTAACTTCAAATTAACCAAAGCATTGAAACTACAAATTTAAAGATTAGTCAGAAAATATGTTAAATGCTCTTAAACAGTTTTGAAATATATATTTGCAAAGTTTAACAGTGCAGTTTGGAAGGGCGTTTGTTTTAATTAGCTGTTTTAATAGGCTTGGACACCATAACACTATACAACATTGATGATTTAAGTGCCTAAATAAAACACGACTTTTGTAGTATGGCTAAACGAATCAACTGCAATTTTTATACTACATAATGTTAGTTTATAACTTTTGCAGGTTTTCGCATTACATTTTCAAATGCGCAAGTACTGCATTCATAACATACTTTCACAAGACAATTTTGACAATTGCATGCATAACAAGACCCACAAACACTTTCTTAGACTAGATTTCACATAACTGGCGACGTACAAAACGAAACACAGTTGTGTGTTTGAGTACCTAAAAGAAACAAGGGGGAATATAAAGCCTATTTCTATGAGTAGAATAGATCATCCACGTACAAAATGCAGACAAATAGAAAAACACAACAACCCATTAATAGTAGACTCTAGCGTCATCAGAACAGGGCGCTAGATGAGGCGAATAGCCCATTGAGCCAGATGTTAGAGTAGAATCATTTTGTTGCATTTCCAAAACTCTAAAGGAGAACTTTCCCTTAAAACTCAGATTATAAGGCTATTGACAAACTCAACAGCTCCCACCCTCAATGACTGCACACTTTCATCCCAGCATGCTAAATATTAGGCGCCAAGATTGTGTCACTATCTACAAACAAAGGAGACATGCTGGTGTTAGTGTGTTAACGTTGTCAAGGGTTGTTGTGAGTCTGTCAAACGGAGAACTTTCTCCTCTTCATCCTTTTCCATGGTTTTCTCATCTAAGGAGAGCTCAGAAGATGGTGCTCCAGCGTTTGGGGGGAAGGCGGGACTTGGTCTCCTGTAAACAGAGGGAAGCAGTACATTAGACTGATATCTGAAATATTCAATTCTATACGACCAAAAGAGGAAATATAGAGCTTTAAAATTGCTTGTCATGGTTGTACGAGTGTCTCTTTTCGATGGAAAGAAGGAAATGTATTTTCTATGAGAAGATTAGGGTTAAATTTGTTATTTGTATTGACATGATTGTCAAAAGTCACATTTTCAGGGATTCAAAGTTAGTACATACTCTCAGGAAAGAGGGTTGAGGTAGGTATAAAGACATCAATAAAGACATCAATGAGTTGTGCAATAGAGATTAAACTGAAAAAGTATTGATAACAAAAGACACCATCCACTTTACCATTCACTTCTCTAATACCTATGCATTTACATGAAAATGACATAGCCAGGTACAGTGTAATTACAGTGTACTTATATACCTGTTTGCTTACAGTAATACCTGTTTATATCAATGTGTACCTACAGGAGCATACTGTATATCATAAAGTGTAGCTCAACCAGTCAAGTTAAAATTATATAATTGTGTCAATTTAATTAATGCACATGTTAGTTTAGTATGATGTCAAATCAATCACAATGTAATTTTTTTTTTTTTTTTTGTGATTTATGTCTAAATGAATGAAGATTCGGGATGGATATCTCTAATGTACTCACTTTGATAATATCACCACTGTTGTTTTGGGAGGTAAACACAAATAAGAAACAATGTTTACCAGGTGCACTCTTTAGACAGTGTAACTGTGTAGCGACAAGATAAACCTGGGACACAAACATCAGGATGTCTCACCCGGTTGAAGATTTTGGACAGTGTCCCTTGGTCTCTGCGGCATCTGTAAGATGACTTTGTGGCATCAGCATGTGGTGGCGAGGCCTAGAACAAGATGCTTTATAAACACATGGAACGTGGCTGGACCTGGGTATAAATCAGTGCTCAGCTCTCATTGGATGAAGTAGGGAGAGGACACCAAAATGGTGTTGAACTAGTAGTTATATTGAGTTTGAATATATTTTGGTAAACACAATAGGTATAAATGTTACATTACTACAATGCTCTTTTGCATTAAACCCAGAAATGTCATGTTTCTATCAAAATCAGTTTACTTCATTCAGTGGTCTGTTACTGTAAAAGAATGGTATGAACGAGACAGGAAGAGAAATAAATGAGGAATGACCAACATTACAGCAACCTTTAGGGGGAAAAAAGATGGAAGACAAAGGCATGCATTACTTCAGAGCACACATAACACAGAGAACTGGCGAGGAGCACATTTCAATTCTTACACCCTGGACAGCTCACTCTGTGGACACAGAGGAGTTGAATGAAGAAACACACTAATGCAGGAAGATTAGTGAGTCACCATGAACAGAGAATGGGGCAGCGATGAAAGAGTCTAACAGACTGGTATGAGGAAAGGAAAGGTGGAAAGGAAGGCGGAAACTGTCGTATATAGGGGTCCCTGAAGAGTGTCTTTACCGGTTGCGATTCAGAAATAGTTGAGCAGTGTCAAAGTCATCCAGAAGCAGTGACTCTAAATTAAAATGTCAGAAAAACAGAAATCATGAGATGTAATGTCACCACAGTATAAGCTGTATTTGAGCTTTTCATCAGCCACTACGTTCCCATGAATAATTCCAATGCGAGGAAAACTGTGTTCGACGTTGATTCATGCATCTGACATTTTCCATTAGAGTAAGAAGAGTAAGGTAAACAATGTTATTTAGGCTTTCTAAGAAATATATATACATTCTTTTGGATGTTAACTGTCTTGAAGAATCACACAAGGGAAGGAAGATGCAGAGTTGGGAGAGTAAAAGTTAAATAAGAGGGAAGAACACAATCAAAACGCTCACAGAAGGACATTAGAGAAAGTCTTCAGACAGAGGGAAACATTTAAGATGTCATTATCAAACACAGGGCTGTGAGGTCAACACTGTTTTGGGGGTTTAGGGTTGAGTTTGAATGACCTACCAAGCCCAAGACCTCCCTCCACTAGACATGAAAGAAAAAGAGAGAATCAGGAAGATTCATGAAGGCCTACTGGAGCAGCGCCTGTTACTATAACGACAAAAAATGTAAACCTACTATACTAGCTAGCCAACTTGCACAGGCCCATGAAGTCATGCGCTGTAAAAAGCAAGGAACAGTTTAAAGCTAATTACCTGACAGAGGCCTAAAGAAACAGTAACCACAGTAAAGTCAAATGTTTTTTAAAGGAGGTAATGGAACTCACCCTGGACTTGGGACGGGGAGAGGCTGTCACCTGAGGATACAGAACCCAACAAATGATAAGGTCCTATTCCATGAGTTCAAAGATGGAAACATATGGACATTGGCTAATGGGGAAAACCCTTTGCAACAGCAGATTTAAAAAACAGTACTTTGGAAAGTTTGAAGCAGTGGTGCAGGCCTAGAGAAACTGACTTGTGCTAGATAACTACTCTACCCAATATCTTGTGGATATGTCTCCACTTGAGGACCAGAGCTCGGCAAAACATCTGGTCTGTCCAGATTATGAATAATGAAACCAAAAGTTGCTGGAGAACTTCAATAGGTGAAAAATAACTTTGTCCAAGTTTACATGTATCTTGATGAGAGAACATACTGCTACATTATTCTGTGAGCAGGAACATGAATGGGTGAAGATGAATACTGTATGCACAACAAACCGCTTATTTACAGCTACTAGTAAATCTTGTTCCAATTGTATGGCAAGTTTGATCATGCCCTTCTTATACTGCATCAAACAATCACCGTTGACCAAAGCGGATGTAACTTCAGGTAATACATTTTCTCCAAGGTCTCTACAATGCTTCATGTAAGATAAATACCATTGAGAATTAAACTAGTTTAAAATTCTTCGACAACAAAACATCTTGTGTAAGAGTAAGTTCAATATATTTATTTTACAACCTTTTCAACTTTACAATTACAATTTGTTTAAAGAAAACAAATACAATACAAGTTATAATATATAAAATCGCACAGAGGTAGTCAATCTAAGATACTCACGCTCAAGCTCCTGAAGAAATGCATTACTGCATTCTCATTAGCCCGACGTCGAGGGGCTGGCTTGGGGGAGGTGGCGTGACCCCGGAAGGACCCCTAAAGGTATAAACAGTAGTCAAAAACTCACAGAAGTCTCACTGCTAACGTTGGACAATCAGGCTCAATTAAATGGCTATGAGTACATGAACCTCTACGGCACATATGTCAGAGTCAAGGCCCGCGGGCCACATCCGGCCCGCAAGAAGGTTTTTTACGGCCCCTGGGATGATCTTGATTTATTATTAGAACCGGCCCGCAGCAAGCCGGCAGCCCGCAGATCTTTTACACGCACCAATACTACATTTCCCACAATGCAAAGGTGACGCACCGAGCAGTAGGCTGCTTCATTTCAATATTTATTGGCACAGCAGTCGTCAGCATCACAGTAAAATTAACTTTCAGATACCCATCAAAAATGGCAAAACGGAAGGTGGATACTGAGAACCGGGGGTTTCAAACAAGGTGGGAGTCGGAGTATATGTTCACGAAGGTAGCTGGAAAACCTGTGTGTCTTCTGTGTGGAGAAAGTGTGGCGGTACTGAAAGAGTATAATCTGAGACGACATTATGAAACGAAACACGCGGACACACACGCGGACGCAACTGTCAAGGCCAGTTTTATTTTGGCAGAAGAGATCGCTAAATCAGCCCGGCCATTTACGGAGGGGGATTTCATCAAAAACTGCATGATTAAAGTTTGTGACGAAGTTTGCCCAGAAAAAAGGCAACTCTTTTTAAATGTGAGTCTGAGCAGAAACACCATTGCCGAGAGAGTAGACCAGTTGTCCATCAATCTAAAAGAGCAGCTTGTGAAAAAGGGAAAAGATTTTATTGCATATTCCTTGGCTGTGGATGAGAGCACCGACATTTCTGACATTGCCCAGTTGTCAATTTTCATCCGCGGAGTGGACTCCAACCTAAGCGTGACAGAGGAGTTTTTGGCTTTACGTCCTATGCATGGCACAACTACGGGGCATGATTTGTATGAAGAGGTGTCAAGATGTGTAAATGAGATGGAGCTGCCTTGGGAAAAACTCGTGGGTTTGACAACCGACGGAGCACCTGCGATGTGTGGACACAGGAGCGGACTGGTGGCGAAGATACGGGAAAAGATGCAAGAGGAAAACGCGACAGGTGAGCTGACAGCTTATCATTGTATCATACACCAGGAAGCGTTGTGCGGTAAAGCCTTGAAAATGGAGCATGTAATGAGCATCATCACGCGCACAGTTAACTTTATCAGAGCCAAAGGTTTGAATCACCGCCAGTTCAAGGCATTTCTGACGGAGTTAGAAACGGAGCATGGTGATTTGCCTTATCACACAGAGGTGCGATGGCTAAGCCAGGGAAAGGTGCTTCAAAGATGTTTCGAGCTTCGTGAGGAGATTTGTCTGTTCTTGGACAGCAAAGGGAAAGACACAACACAACTCCGAGACGAAATGTTTCTGTGTGAAATGGCTTTTCTGTGTGACATTACGAGTCATCTGAATGCAATAAACTTGCAGCTGCAGGGTCGGGATCGTGTCATCTCTGATATGTACAGTACAGTGAAGGCATTTAAAACCAAACTGACTCTGTGGGAGACGCAGATGCGGAAAGAAAATTTGAGCCACTTTCCCAGCTGCCAGACCATGAAAGACAAGCTCTCTACCAGTGCGTTCCCGAGCACACAGTTGGCTGATAAAATAGGTATGCTTGCCGCTGACTTTCGACGCCGATTTGCTGACTTTGAAGCACAAAAAAGCAGGTTGGAACTGCTCGGTAACCCATTTGCTGTTGACGTGGAAAGCTCACCACCAAACCTCCAAATGGAGTTGATTGACCTCCAATGCAATGATGCACTGAGGGCAAAATATGCGGCAGTGGGTGCTGCGGAGTTCGCCCGTTTCCTCCCCGGCACAATGCCCCAGCTGCGCATCCAGGCTGCTCAAACGTTGTCTATGTTTGGCAGCACATACCTGTGTGAACAACTGTTTTCTTTGATGAACCTGAACAAAACATCACACAGAAGTCGACTTACTGCTGAACACCTCCACTCAATTCTGAGGATTTCTTCAGCTCAGAGCCTTACCCCGAACATTGATGAACTTGTGGAAAAGATGGGACACCACCAAGTATCACCCTCAACCTCAAACAAGTGAACATTACTGTGCAATCACATATTTAGAGTTTTTACTCAGTTCAAGTTTAAAAGTTAAAATTTTATATTTGTTTTCACTGCATGTTACTTCTCCTTAAACAAAGTGTTGTTTTTGATTAATAGATTTTTGCACTTTATTTTTTTGTATTTCAATCCAATTATATTTTAAAAATATTTCAGTTGAGTGGATGATAGAAAATTGCTATTATTGTTTTTTCTTTGAAGTAAATTTAGCCCACTTTTGCTAAAATAGAAAATATAGTCTACTGATGGTGCCTTGAATACCGGTTTCTTTCATTTAATGTTCATGTTATGGGGATATTTATATAAAGGAAATTTGTCTTTTGTGTCTGTTGAAAATTAAAGATTACTGACAGAGCCATAAGAAAATATTGCTTTATTTATCTGATCATATTGTAATATATTTGTTAGGTTTTCAGTAGGTTCAATTAGGTTCACTAGACTATATGCGTCATTTAAAAATTTTTCAATGAACATTCGAACAGTCCGGCCCTCGTCTTGTAGCTGATTTTTTTATTTGGCCCTCCGTCCATTTGACTTTGACACCCCTGCTCTACGGGATTGGTGTCCCTATACCAGGACGGTTGTGCTAACGTGCGCTAATGTGATTAGCATGAGGTTGTAAGTAACAATAACTTTTCCCAGGACATAGACATGTCTTATATGGGCAGAAAGCTGATTAACTTCTTATTAATCTAACGACACTGTCCAATTTACAGTAGCTAATACAGTGAAAAAAAATACTATGCTATTGTTTGAGGAGAGTGCACAACAACAAAACACTTTTATCACGGCAACTGGTTTGATACATTCACCTTTGAAGGTAAATAATGTACTTACTGTCACACCCTGATCGGTTTCACCTGTCTTTGTGCTTGTCTCCACCCCTCTCCAGGTGTCGCAAATCTTCCCCATTATCCCCTGTGCATTTCAACCTGCGTTCTCTGTTTGTCTGTTGCCAGTTCGTATTGTCTTTTCAGGTCTTACCAGCTTGTTTTCCCATCTTCCTGCTTTCTCACGCTTCTGTTTCCTAGTTCCCCCGGTTCTGACCATTTCTGCCTGCCCTGACCCCGAGCCTGCCTGCCGTGCTGTCCCTGCCTGACTTTGACCTGATTACGACCCTCTGCATGCCCCGAGCCTGCCTGCGGTTCTGTACCTTATTGACTCTGCCCTGGATTACAGACCTCTGCCTTCCTTTGACCTGTCTTTTACCTGCCCCCTGTTTGGGTCAATAAACATCTTTGATTCTAGCTGTCTGCATCTGGGTCATATCCTGAGTTCTGATGGTAGGAACTGGCCATGACTGACCCAGCAGACTCAGACCAGCTCCACAATGCTGTCTCCCAGCAAGAAGCCATTGGAAGACACAAGGAGTTAATGCAATGCCTTATGGAGGGACTCCATACCCTGGCGGAATGCCATGACCAGGCGTTCAATACATTGCTGGAGCAATTCCGCGTATTCCCTACAACGCAGCAAGCCACACCAGTTATTCCCCAGACTCTCAGTAACCTACCGGGCCTTTCTCTCCCAGTGCTCCCTCGTCTTCGAGCTGCAGCCTTCTTCGTTCCCCTAGGACCGCTCGAGGATAGCGTACATCATAACGCTGATGTCCGGGAGGGCACTCGCCTGGGCTACGGCGGTGTCTGCCGTCTGCCTCAGTCTGGAGGAGTTTGTGGTGGAAGTACGGAAGTTCGAGTCTCCGTTGTCCGGGGAGAGAGGCTGCTCGTAAATTGCTCTAGCTATGTCAAGATGCCCTCAGTGTGGCAGGCAATGTAGTGGATTCTTGCATGTTGGTGGCTGAGAATGCCTGGAACCCGGAAGCATTGTTCGACATGTTCCTTCACGGATTATCGGAGGTGATCAAAGATGAGCTGGCAGTCCGGGAGTTGCCCATGGACCTCGACTCCCTCATAGCCTCCACCATCTGAATCGATGGGCGGCTACAAGAATGTAGGAGGGAGAGGGAATCTGTCCCCTGTCGCCTCGACTCTGAGGAATCCTGGAAACCCCCGAAGGCATTTCTGAGAGACTCTGACATCACCCGAGTGCTCACAGGAATCGCAGAGAGCGGTCGACTCGCTTCCTCCAGAGCCCAAGCTACTGGGAAGGGCTTGATTGTCTCAGGATGAATGTTAACACAGACTGAACACCAGGAGCTGTCTGTATTGCGAGACTACAGGACATTATATTTCCACCTGTCCATTGAAAAGATCAGGCTCATCAGTAGGCACAAAATAATCTGGTGAGCCGAACAGAGATTTTCCAATCATTACTCGCACCCTCTCCATGCCACCCTGTTATGGGGTGACCAGGACGAATCACTCCGGGTGCTCCATGACTCTGGGGCCCATGAAAGCTTTATCGATGCTACCTTGGTGTCAGAGCTTGGTATCACCACTCAGCCCCTCTCCATTCCAATGGATGTCAGAGAGCTGGATGGGCGCTCTATTGGGCAGAGTCACCTGCAATACGATTCCTATCGACCTACGAGTTTCAAAGTGTATGCAGTTCCTGTTCATCAAATCTCCCCATGTACCTGTGGTTTTGGGATATTCAAGGCTCCAGAAGCACAATCCCCTGATCGACTGGGCTACTGGTGCTATTGTGGGTTGGCACCCATTCTGCCATACTCATTGTCTCAAGTCAGCCCAGCCTGCTCCGGGATGTCTTGAGAGAAGGCTTGAGAGAAGCCTCGGGCCTCCCCGCCATGCCCGCGGAGTATCAGGACATCCGGGAGGTCTTCGGCAAGGCCAGTGCTACTTCTCCCCATCCCCATCGACCCTTATGTCTGCGCCATTGAAGTTCTCACGGGCACCACACCCCCTCGGCGGCGGCTTTACTCCCTGTCAGGTCTGGAGACCAAGGCTATTGAGGAGTACATTGAGAATTCACTCGTTGCAGGGAGGTTTCGCCCATTGCCCCCCCCCCCCCCCCCCATGCCGGCGCAGGGTTCTTCTTTTTCTTTGAGGAGTAGAAGGACCAAACCCTGCACCTGTGTATCAACTACAGGAGTCTTAATGATATCACTGTAAAAAAACAACACTCATCTCCTCGGCTTCAGGGAGCGACCATTTACTCCAAGTTGGACCTTCGGGAACGCCTACCATCTGGCTCGGATATGGGAAGAAGATGAGTGGAAGACTGCCTTTAACACAGCTAGCGGGCACTATGAGTAATTAGTTATGCCATTAGGGCTGACCAACGCTCCCGCTGTGTTCCAGGTGTTTCAGGATGTGCTGAACTGGTTCGTGTTTGTGTACCTCGACGACATCCTGGTCTTTTCCTGGTCAGCTCAAGAACACGTCCTCCACCACCAACAAGTCCTTCAGCGTCTCCTGGAGAACCAGGTTTTCATTAAAGCGGAGAAGTGTGAGTTCCATCGCTCCACTATCTCCTTCCTTGGATACGTCATATAGGACATATACAGTACAGATGGATCCAGACAAGGTGGTGGATTGGCTTAAACCAACATCCAGAGTGCAGCTGCAACATTTCCTGGGGTTTGCTAACTTCTACTGCTGCTTCATCCGTTTTTACAGCATCCTGGCTTCCCCCTTCTCAGCACTCACCTCTCCCAAGGTTCCCTTCACATGGTCGACAGCAGGTGACCAGGCATTCTCTGGCCTAAAACTTCAATTCACTACAGCCACCATCTTAATCCATCCAGACCCATCCTGTCCCAGGGTTCTGCCCAGGACCAAAAGCTGCACCCCTGTGCTTTCCTCTCCCATCATCTTACCCCTGCTGAAAGGAACTATGATGTGGGAGAACTCCTCACCATCAAGATGACACTGGAGGAGTGGAGGCACTGGTTGGAAGAGGCAGAACACCCATTCTTGGTGTGGACTGACCATAAGAACCAGAAATATATCTGCACCGCCAAGCGCCTCAACTCTAGGCAGGCTCGTTGGGCCCTGTTATTCGCCTGGTTCAATTTCACTATTTTCTACCGCCCAGGGTCCAAGAACGTGAAGACGGTCGCACTCTCACGGTTGTATTGCCCCGCTGCTACTCCATCTGACCCCGAAACCTGGGGAAAAGATAGCCTGGCCTGTAAGGCGCAGCGTTCCCAGCTGGAATCCGGAGTACCGGGGAACTGGCAGAGTGTCCCGGACTCTGCCCGTTCCCCGGTCCTGGAATGGGAACATTCCTCCAGACTGACCTATCATCCAGGCTCCCATCGGACGCTTTTAGTGGCCTTCCATGGTGCCAAATGTTTCTGCATTCGTCGCTGCCTGCACGGTGTGTGCACAAAATAAGACTCCTCCGCAATCTCCAGCTGGCCTTCTACAACCACTCCCTGTTCCTCCCCGCCCCTGGTCTCATATTTCCCTGTACTTTGTTACTGGGCTTACTGTACCCCGTCAGACGGCAACACTACTATCCTGCCGGTGGTGGATAGGTTTTCTAAAGCCGCCAATTTTATTCCCCTTCTAAAGTTACCCCCAGCCAAGGAGACGTCTCCGCTCATGGTGCAGCACCTGATCCATGGACTTTCGGTCGACATGGTCTCCGATTGGGGTACCCAGTTCTTGTCCCAGTTCTGGAAGGCGTTCTGCAATCTCATTGGGTCATCGGCCAGCCTGTCCTCTGGTTTCCATCCCCAATCTAATGGCCAGTCGGAGTGAGCTAATCAGGACCTGGGGACGGCCCTTCGTTGCCTTGTCTCTGCCAACCACACCACCTGGAGCCAGCAACTCGTGTGGGTGGAATATGCCCACAACACCCTTCCCTGCTCGGCCACTGGTGTCTTGCCCTTTGAGTGTTCCTTGGGATATCAGCCACCGCTCTTCCCTGAGCAAGAGGAAGAAGTCAGCATACCATACCCCTCCAGGTGGAGTCCCGTAAACTTTCCCCCCATTTCATTGGCCCGTTCCCCATCTCTAAAATATTTAGCCCCTCTGCTGTTCGCCTTCTGTTGCCCCACACCCTCTGTATCCATCCTACGTTTCATGTCCAAGATAAAAACCTGTGTCTCACTGTCCTTTGTCTTCTGTTTCTAGAACAGACTGCCTGCTGTTCTGTACCTTATTGACTCTGCCCTGTATTATAGACCTCTGCCTGCCCTTGACCTGTCTTTTCCCTGCCTCCTGTTTGGGTCAATAAACATCTGTGTTTCTAGCTGTCTGCCTCTGGGTCTTATCCTGAGTTCTGATACTTACATTCAGTAATCTTGCTCTGATTTGTCGTCCTGAGGGTCCCAGAGATAAAATATAGCATAGTTTTGTTTGATAAAATCTATTGTTATAGTCAAATGTAGGAACTGGGTTCTACAGTTTGAACCCCCGCTGTCTCTTGCTCCACACCCACCATGCCCGGCCATCTAGATGTGTGAAAGTTAGTGTATGAGCTAATAATCCATCATGTATGACATTCCTGGTAGTGTGTAAACTTACATTTTGCATTACCATATCATTTTTGTATGTTCTCTATAGTTATGTACTTGTAAATGTATTAATTGACCAATTCGGCACATTTGGGCAGACTTGATACAAAATATTGTCCAGTATTGCAATTCTTCACCGGATCAATCTGAAACTTTGCACACACACTGCTGCCATCTAGTGGCCAAAATCTAAATTGTGCCTAAACTGCAATATTATATGATGGCCTTTCTCTTGCATTCAATGATGATGAAAAAAATTAATAATAGAAAATGCATGTTTTTTTGTTTGTATTATCTTTTACCGGATCTAATGTGTTATATTCTCCTACATTAATTTCACATTTCCCTAAACTTCAAAGTGTTTCTTTCAAATGGTGTCAATAATATGCATATCCTTGCTTCAGGTCCTGAGCTACAGATTTGGCTATGTCATTTTAGGCGAAAATGGGTCCATAAACTACTTTGTACAGTATGTACTGTATGTATTTTAATCAATTTTTCAACTTGAGGGGACTTTCTGAACAGATACTCTGCTCTGTATTTCTTTGCAATGTTATGCAACCTAGTTCACAGAGTTAGTTTTTTTTACATGGGAATTAGAAATTCAATTAAATGCACACGGATGAGTTTTAAAAAAGGGTTGCATAACCAAATGCTCCCTTACGTGAAAGTGATTGGGAGTTGTTTTTTAAAAGCTGTCTGCCTGGAGGATTGCACTTCATTGGAAGATGTTCAAAATGTGTATAAATAACCTACTCTAGAAAGTAAAGTATAATTGTGCAGAAATAAATTCTGATATCCAAGAACTTTACTACAGCAAGAAAATTCAGCCTGAATTCAAGCCTTTTCAAGGCCCCTCCCTCCAGATGTAGGTTTTAATTGGATATTTTTTTTGTTGCTAAGAATTTTCCTGCACTGCAGGAAATGTGGAGGAGCTTTGTGATTTACACAAATTAGTACTGAAAATCCGCACTAAGACACGATTATATTAACAGTCTTGCACTTTGTAGCCTACTTTTGTCCAGCCCATAACCACAGATCAAGCAACATTATGGGCTAAACGTTCAAATCCTGTTGCAGCAGGATTATTTTGCTATGATAAATACTGGTCAAAATAAGATCCTAGGTCTGTAACCCAACCTACACCATTATGTTAATTTCCATGATCATAGCTGACAGTGATTAATACAAGCAATGAGTGGAGAAGACTGGATATTATTTTAGAATGTCTGTAATGGGAAAATGATGCAATCTTCCGGGTTAAATTGCATATATATTGACAAAACATTTTTTTTAAATTCATAACATCAGAGATAAGCAGTTGTTAACCTGCCATCACTCAGCAATGTGCCCCCCTTCCCTAGTTTTGGTTGCAATAAACTCTAGAGAAAATACGCTGAAGACGAAGTTCAGAATCATTTGGGGGTGTTTGATCGACTTGCTTAGCTTTAGGAAAAAACATGAGACCTTGTAAGAGGAACAACTGGTGCATGATGCAGACAGATCACATTGGATATTCTGTTTGCTATCAAGTCTGTACAGCTAAATAAATGGTGATCAAAGTTTTATGAATTCAAGCTATGCAATAGTTGTATATTAGACACCTGATTTCAAACTGTGATCATACGAAACACACCTGTCCATTTCAAAAGTTAAATTCTCACACTATCTAAATGGGGAAGCTTCTGGAGAATTTGTAGCAATGCACTTATCACAGCAAACACCCAGTCAAACACACAGCTATCCAGGTTGGGGTCAGTAAAATAAATTCAGTGGTCAATTGAGATTCAAGCCTAAAAAGAAGTTTAGAACTAAAATGGAAATTAGATGAACCCTTTGGAATATACTCGACTTGATTCTGACTATTGCAATAATTTGAGGAACTATATTTTAACAATATTTTAAGAGGTAAGGTATTGATTTTTCAATGTTGGTCATAAACATTAAAGACATGCCTCGGAACTTTGACAACTAGCAACTATTTTTTTATATTTGGGTTGGGTTGAACGTGTCAATATGTAGTTCATACATGCATAATCTATGAGCAGAATTACGTTTTTAGCACAATTAGCCACAAAATTCCTAGTTTGAAAGCGACTGTTTACTGGAAGCTGTGCGGCACCATTTCCCCTCCATTTTCCCACTTGTGGGCCAACCGCATGCAATTCAAGTTCCAGCCAATGAGCTCTAGCCCCTCGCCATTTGAGTGACAGCTAGCAGGATGTATACACAGCAGAGCAAGAGAGACATCGACGACATGGTGCACATGTCTGCCGTAGTACACAATTTTCATGGACCAGTTTTGGCCTATGAGCGCTACTTTAATAAGAACTACAGGCCAAAAAGTATACAAACGTACTGGAAAATCTCTAAGAGATTGTCAGCAAATAAATGGTGTATTCCTGTTAATCAACGAGAATCCCTGTTATCTTTAGCGGTTCTATAGCTATTCATTTCCCCCCCCAAAAAATCCTTAACATGGAGAAACAATGCCAAACAATCTGTACAGCAAGTAGTCCATTTGATATTTTGGGTAGATCTAGAATAAACATTAAATGACAAATTATCTAAGATTCTTACATCAGGTATTCTACAAGTATTTTAGCTCTGCACAATAAATAAATCACCTTTTTTCAAAGAATCTCTCTCGACCGCACACAAAAACCGGACAGATCTATCCTTACCATCGTCATATTAGAACTCTATAGACTGGAAGAGTCTTGGTGAGGCCATTGATCATAACAGTTGGTAACCCCAGATGCTCACCTTGCCCCTTTTATTTTTGTCACCTCCAAAGAACGTGCTAATCTGATCCATCAGGCCAGGGGCCTTCTTCCTCCTGCTCAGTCCAAATGAGCTTTGCCCTGAGGTACTCGCTGTGGCCATGCTGGATAGTGGTTAGGTAGGGTTGGACGACCGCTCTGTATCTTGGATGAAGACCTTTCAAACCAACTCTGTAAACACTCTGATGTTGCTCCTTGGATACTTTTCTATCTGTCTGACGTTGAATGGGCAGTCTTTGAAGGTGCCGTCCCTGTGCCCAAATGTATCATGGGAGATGAGGCAGGTCAGGTGGGGGTAGGCGGGCACAGTGGCGTACATGGTGCTGGCCTGACTCCAGGCGTTCTTTGGCCTCACAGTGCCTGTGGAGTCAGTCACTACCGCCCTCTGCGTGGGCCAGCCATTGTACCCCCCCCACCCCACTCCACCCCACCCTCCCCCCGGCCTGAACTAGGGCCCTGATGCAAAACAGTCTCCAGCACTGTGAGGCCATTGTTTAAATGGACCCCATATATCTTTTTGATTGATTATATTCAAATAAGATTTTTCCATACAGTTGACTAGAAAAGGAAACACGTAAATGCTAACTAATGTTGAAACATACGGAAATAATTTCTCCATGAAATAAGTTGTTAATCACAACTACACAAAAGTTTTGGTCAGTTATGGAAACAGACATAGAAACCATACCTACTTATTTATCTCATAATTCATCCGAAATTCAATGCATTTATTAGGTAATAGTTATTATAGCTGATATTTACTCATGCTGTTTTGCCAATGCAATATACACATTTACCTATTTTTTTTTAATCAAACTCGATTGTGTTGTTTTAATCCATAGACGCCGCAGCAGCTGTGAAACAAAGCGGATTCTGTTCGAAAACACCCTAACATTAGCATATTCATATTTTGGAACAGATGCCTTTTGTTTTTTAGGTGGTTTTTTTTTTTTACAAAGAAAGCTATGTCAAGAAGGTAAATTTAAGAGCAAAAGAACCAACTCTTCTAAACTCTAGTTTTCCCGTGATAATTTGGGGTGAATTCCAAATATTTAATACCATTTTAAAGTTAAACAGTTCACATTGCAAAATATTGACCTAGTAGGATTAACCTGCAATGGCCTTAAAGACATTCCAAATAATACTTTCACAGATCTCACTCTGTTTTCCGATAAACTTTGAGGCCTCTGCTCTGCACACCAAATGAGAGCACAGATAATAACTTCCACAAAGTCAGATTAGACTGCTGTGAAACATCAGAAGAACAGATAAGCAGCTAAAATAAAATCGTAGTGTTAAAAGGAGCGTAAAATAGAATGTTTCTTCAGAAAATGTGAACTACACATTGTATGCCATGCAAAAAAAAAGCAATTATCCTTTGGCCTATAAACTGTGTGTTAAACTAAATCTGCACAATGCTAATTTTTCACTGCATGCTGGTCATTAGTCAAAACTCCATGAGAACAGACTGTGGCTTGCCCAACAGTTACAGTTAATTCTATAAAGGACCAGACTCACTGACATGGAACAAACCACATAAGAACCATGAAGGAATGTGATGAAGAGTTTGAGAATTTGAGTTATGCTATTCCATTGAGTTATGTTGTCCATGGGTAGACACATTGCTTCGTGTACTGCACATGTGCCTCCTTACTATATATAGTATGTGGCCTAGATGGTGTCTAAATAGTAGCACGGTTTTAATGGCTTTTGGCCACTCTATAAATGGAGTACACTTGGAGGGAGACATGTTTGTCCATTATGTCATGTCTACAGTAGTCCACCTATTTTGTCAGGGAGGGTCTCTGAACAGCGCCCACTGGCCTGATAGAGAGAAGGAATGCACAGAGTGGGTCGACTGCACTGCATGTGCCCTCGTGTCTAAAAGACTCTTGGCTTTGTCCCACCAGTTTGGAGGGTCGAGAGAGACCGCAGGGAAAACAATACGGGCCATGGAGGAAAACTGTGGGACACAAACACGGGAGATATCCTTGAACCACGAGAAGAATGTAGATCTAGAAACCAGGACACCCACCTAGGGTAGCAGAGGAGATTCTACTACTTAACAAGGCATTGTGTTGCCAATGTGCCTTAGGAGCCCACCAGTCAGGGAGACAAATCTCCTCTGTTTCATCACGTGGCTGGGGATAGACAATACAGGAGGTTGTTTGGTAGGCCTCTTATCACAACAGCAGTTATACTGCTTCTTGAACATACTGTATCAGTACATAAACAAATAACATCAGCAAGGCTACGAATGGTACTGTGACTTATTTGAGGGCTCGTCCATTGTAACAGGTTGGTTGTTGGAAATTATTAAGTTGTTTCTCCAAGATCATACACTGAAACAGTATAATTTGATATTCAGTCTTGACTGACCGTTAGGTCTGTAATGAAAACTGGGATTTCAAATGATAAACTTGATAACAGATAACTGTCCTCTGTCTGTTATCATGAGTATGCTATCGCATGTTACACATGTCAGAAGAGCTTAGGAGCTTGTTTATTATCCTTCTATCAGCATTGGTTTTTTATCAAAGCATCTTGTAGCAGCAGCACAATATATGATTTGGCTTCTGGGTCGAAACAAAAGAGCATGACATTGTTGTGACAAAAAACAAATGGCCGCATTGTGCTCGGGCCTGGGCAGTGGCCTCTGCCAAGTGTTGATGGAATCGCTGGCTTTCTAGAGTTGAGACATTTGCATTGTTTCAACCAGCCAAAAGGATCTGAGGACACTCAGTGGGAAAAGCTAAAGTCTTACAGCTGATCTGATGAGTTCAGAGGTCTTAAGAGTTCACAGCCAAACAATGGGCTCTTTCCAGAAACCAAGCCGACCCTTTACATCAAAGTCATTGACCACTCTGTACGACAGAACTATGCTTTAAAGGTACTACATAAATACTGTTCTATTTGAGTGCCATGTATCACATCCTAATGATCCAACAGACAATAACCACAGACGGACAATGTTTTATAAGACACAGGAAACAGTCAAAAGCCCCATTCCTGGCCTGTGTCAATTGAATGGTGAAAGATTATGGCCATGCCCATGTCCTCATCTACAGGCTGCCTAAAACGTGGGAAGGTCATGTAGGGCTAGGACACCAATATCACACGTATTAAGGCCTTATAGAAGAAGGTCATGGGACAAGCGTGTCATCCAGGTCATACTGAGTGGCATCAGCGAGACACCTCAATCAGCATAGATGTATAGCAGAGCCTCATAGTGATCCTTTAGTGTGTCTCATAAACAATACATATTAGTGTTGTTCACCTGTATTTATCAGGACTGACAGTAGCAATGGTTGGATTGTAACCTCAGAAACCCTCTGAAAGAGAGTATAAGCAGGAAAGCAAGCATTACCGAGCAGCTGTTGAACATATTATTTATTCAAACTCCTTGATGGCGACTGTACCTTTACACCATGGCTATTACTCAATAGCTTAATATCAGACCATCTATTTGAGTTGCACCCCCTTGGCCCTCAGAACAGCCTCAATTCATCACGGCATGGACCCTACAAGGAGTTAAGTGTTCCACAGGGATGCTGGCTCATGTTGACTCCAATGCTTCCCACAGTTGTCAAATTGTCTGGATGTCCTTTGGGTGGTGGACCTTTCTTGATACACACGGGAAACTGTTGAGCATGAAAAACTCTGCAGCGGTGCAGTTCTTGACACACCTAGACCAGTGCGCCTGGCACCTACTACCATACCCTGTTCAAAGGTACTTAAATGTTTTGTCTTGCCCAACCACCCTCTGAATGGCACACATACACAATCCATGTCTCAAGGCTTAAAAATGCTTCTTTACCAGTGTCCTCCCGTTCATCTACTGATTGAAGTGGATTTAACAAGTGACATCAATAAGGGATCAAGGCTTTTACCTGGATTCACCCGGTCAGTCTACGTCATGGAAAGAGCAGGTGTTTCTAATGTTTTGTGCACTCAGTGTATGTGTAATATATACGCTCCCAATTCAAAACCCTTTCCATAAGGGTTCTACATGGAAACCAAAATGGTTTTACCTGAAACCAAAATGGTTTCGACCTGGAACCAAAAATGGTTCTTCTATGGGGACAGCCGTAGAACCCTTTTTTAAACCTTTTTTTTAAGAGTGTAACCACACAAAAAAAATGTACTTATTCAGTCGGAGTCGTATTCCAATGGCAAAGCAATAGCATTGTTAAAAGAGAGTGAGTAGGAAAGAGCACAGGGTGTTACTTAAATGTCATAGGTGGTCCTAACCTACTATATTATGCATACAAAAATGAAATATTAGTCATAAACATGATTATATTTGGAACTGGAGAGTCTTTACCACCATGGTAAATTAGTAGTCATATATAGGACCCTGAGTTTTTCTGGGCCCAGAATGTCATCCAGTCATGACTCATTAGTTGGCTTAGCTGTCAGGCGAAAGTGCAGAATTTTTTGCCCTCTTCAGAAAACTTTAGTGGTTCAGCTGAATATGTAAATGTACACGTTGAAAGACATGGTTGACCATATTAGCTGTAAAACTTGTTTCAGCATTTCTATTGCTTATTCTAACATTTTATATGACATAAACATTTATGAAAGTCAGGCCCAATTCAAAACCGTAAATAACCACAAAAGTAATGTTATTTTGTCTCTGAAGCAAATCATATGGTCGTTCAGTCCTACGCCACTGAGTATCACTAATATGATTCCAAGAGAAATGTAAGTAGCTAGATTTCCATCCAACTTGTGACATATTTTCATGCAAGCGGCAGGTAGCCTAGCGGAGTGTTGGGCCAGTAACCGAAAGGTGCAGTTTCGAATCCCCAAGCCGACCAGGTAAAACAATGTATCCGTCTGTGCCATTGACCTAGGCACTTAACCCTAATTGCTCCTGTAAATCCCTCTGGATAAGAGCATTTGCTAAATTGATAAAATGTCTATGCAAATGTTATAAAATATGTACATTTTCACACTAGGTTTGTTCCCATCAAAACGGACTTGATGTGTAGAAAAGGCTTACAGTTTTGCGCTAAATTTCTCATGTACTGAATAAAATAACAAAAGTTCAATGTGTATCCATTGCATTTTCCCCTCTATCAATGGTTTTGTCACACAAATTAATGAAATAAATGGCAAAGTTACTCAATCTGGTTTTCGTGCATGCTCTCTAGACAACAGTTCACTGATAAGGGACTGTATGTTTTAATAATGAGGGACACCTATTATCTGACCTCTCTGAAATTAAAATAAATGTCTGTCACGGCGGTTGCTGGAAGAAGACCAAGGTGCAGCGTGGTGAGCGTACATTTTCCTTTTTATTTCAAAATGTCGCCAACAAAACAACAAACGAAAAAACAACCGTGAAGCTTACAGGGCATTAGTGCCACAAACAAAGTTAACTTCCCACAAAGAAATGAGGGAAAAGGGCTACCTAAGTATGGTTCCCAATCAGAGACAACGATAGACAGCTGTCCCTGATTGAAAACCATACCCGGCCAAAACCTAGAAATACAAAATCATAGAAAAACAAAACATAGAATGCAGGACATAGACCCTGCTCCACCTCTGGCTCACCCCACTTTGGTGGCGCCTCTGGTGTGGAGACCCTCTCTGCTGGCCCCGGACTGGGCACCCTCGCTGCGGGCCCCGGACTGGGCGCCCTCGTTGCGGGCCCCGGACTGGAGGCCGTCGCTGGGGGCTCCGGACTGGAGGCCGTCGCTGGGGGCTCCGTACTGGAGACTGTCTCTGGAGGCTCCGGACTGGAGACCGTCCCTGGAGGCTCCGGACTGGAGTCCTTCGTTGGAGGCTTCGTGCCATGACTCCTCACTGGAGGCTTCGTGCCATGACACTTCACTGGAGGCTTCGTGCCATGGATCACCACTGGAGGCTTCTTGCCATGGATCATCACTGGTGGCTTCGTGCCATGGATCATCACTGGAGGCTTCTTGCCATGGATCAACACTGGAGGCTCCGTGTCATGGATCATCACTGGAGGCTTCTTGCCATGGATCATCACTGGAGGCTTCTTGCCATGGATCATCACTGGAGGCTTTGTGCCATTGATCATCACTGGAGTGGAGAGACACACAGGAGGCCTGGCTCACCAGGCTGGGGAGCCATACAGGAAGCTTAGTTCTGGGCGCAGGCATAGGACTCACCAGGCTGGGGAGACATACAGGAGGCTTTGTCCTTGGCTGAGGCACCGGATACACTGGTTCGTGGAGGCGCACTGGAGGTCTCGAGCTTAGAGCCTGCACAACCCGTCCTGGCTAGGTGGTTATCTTCGCCCTGCAAATGTGGGGCGCTGGCACAGGATGCACTGGGCTGTGCAGACGTACCGGAGACACAGTGCGCAAAGACAGTGCAGGATATCCTGGGCCGAAGAGACGCACTGGAGACCAGGCGCGCTGAGTTGGCATCCTCCGACCTGGCTGGATGCTCACCATAGCCCGGCAGATGCGGGGAGCTGGGATGTAGCGCACCGGGCTGTGAACGCGCACTGGAGACACTGTGCGCTCCACCACATAGAATGCCCACCCCACATCACACCCTGACCTAACCAAATAGAGAAACAAAATGGCTCTCTAAGGTCAGGGTGTGACAATGTTCCTCCCTTTAGTCAAATATATTTTTACCGCTACCTGAACGCTTGAAAAAAAACTAGTGACCCTCCGCTATTCCCAAAATAATATTTAAATCAAAGTGGAGAGCAGAGAACATGCATTCCATTTACCTGCACTCCTAGGACAGACCAGAGTCTTATATATGCAGTTTTAAAAACTGTTTTTTGTTTTGTAAGCATTACATGGCAAAGTAGCCAGAAGGTTTCAACAAACTTTTCTCATCTTATCCAACTGTTACAACTTATCCAACTGTTACTGCTACACTTCTCTGATACTCAACACTGGGGCTCCACAAGGGTGCGTGCTCAGCCCTCTCCTGTATTCCCTGTTCTCCCATGACTGCGTGGCCATGCATGCCTCCAACTCAATCATCAAGTTTGCAGACGACACAACAGGAGTAGGCTTGATTACCAACAGTAAAGAGACAGCCTACAGGGAGGAGGTGAGGGCTCTCGGAGTGTGGTGTCAGGAAAACAACCTCACACTCAACATCAACAAAACAAAGGAGATGATCGTGGACTTCAGGAAACAGCAGAGGGAGCACCCCCCTATCCACATCGATTGGACAACAGTGGAAAAGGTGGAAAGTTTTAAGTTCCTCGGCGTACATATCACTGGCAAAGTGAAATTGTCCACCCACACAGGCAGTGTGGTGAAGAAGGCGCAACAGCGCCTCTTCAACCTCAGGAGGCTGAAGAAATGTGGCTTGTCACCTAAAACCCTCACAAACCTTTACAGATGCACAATTGAGAGCACCCTGTCAGGCTGTATAACTGCCTGATATGGCAACTGCAGGGCTCTCCAGAGGGTTGTCTGCACAATGCATCACCGGGAGCAAACTATGATACCAACTGCACCCGATGTCACAGGAAGGCCAAAAAGATAATCAACGACAACAACCACCCAAGTCACTGCCTGTTCACCCTGCTACCATCCAGATGGCGAGGTCAGTACAGGTGCATCACAGCTGGGACCGAAAGACTGAAAACAGCTTCTATCTCAAGGTCATCAGACTGTTAAACAGCCATCAATAATACAGAGAGGCTGCTGCCAACATACAGACTTGATATAATTGGCCACTTTAATAATGCCACTTTAATAATGTTTACATATCTTGCATTACTCATCTCATATGTAAACACTATATTCTATACTATCTATTGCATCTTGCCGCTCTGACATTGCTCATCCTTATATTTATATTTATACAGTATATTCGTATTCCATTCCTTACTTAGACTTGTGTGTATTAGGTATTTGTTGTGGAATTGTTAGATATTACTTGTTAGATATTCACTGTCGGATCTAGAAGCACAAGCATTTCGCTACCCTCGCAATATTTTCTGCTAACCATGTGTATGTGACCAATCAAATTTAATTTTATTTTATTTGGGGTTGTGGATTCACAGAGCATCGTGGACAGGGTAGTAGGTAGGGGTGAAAAGATCTTGATTAAATTAAAAACACTGCATGAATCTATCATCCTATTTGTGGTTCTAAAAATAATCATTTTACATGACTGGAGACGAGCAGAATCTTTAATTCCACAAAGAGCCCATGCTGCAGCCCTGGAGACATTTAGATTTCTCTATAAGCCAAATAAAGTAGAAATTTGGAACTTGGCTCAAGTTGTTTTTTCAACTGTAAACAGCACAACAGAACCAGCTACAACTGAAGTATCCAATTACAGTTCCAATTCCAATTTCATCCTAAAAGGTGTTTGTCGGAGTTCAGGGCTCTGTGCAGGCCAGTGAAGTTCTTTCACACCAATTTCGACAAACCATTTCTGTATGGACCTTGCTTTGTGCACAGGGTCATTGTCATGCTAAAACAGGAAAGGGTTTTCCCCAAACTACTGCCACAAAGTTGGAAGCACAGAATCGTAAAGAATGTAAATGTATGCTGTAGTGTTAAGATTTCACTTCACTGGTACTAAGGGGCCCGAACCACGAAAAATAGCCCCAGACCATTATTCCTCCTCCACCAAACTTTACAGTTGGCACTATGCATTCAGGCAGGTAATGTTCTCCTGGCATCCGCCAAACCCAGATTTGTCTGTCGGACTGCCAGCACCCCGTGCTTCACGGTTGGGATGGTGTTCTTCGGCTTGCAAGCCTCCCCCTTTTCCCTCCAAACATAATGATGGTCATTATGGCCAAACAGTTCTATTTTTGTTTCATCAGACCAGAGGACATTTCTCCAAAAAGTACGATCTTTGTCCTCATGTGCAGCTGCAAACCGTAGTCTGGCTTTTTTATGGCGGTTTTGGAGCAGTGGTTTCTTCCTTGCTGAGTGGCCTTTCAGGTTATGTTGATATAGGGCTTGTTTTACTGTGGAGATACTTTTGTACCTGTTTCCTCCAGCATCTTCACAAGGTCCTTTGCTGTTGTTCTGGGATTGATTAGCACTTTTCACACCAAAGTACGTTCATCTCTAGGAGACAGAACGCGTCTCCTTCCTGAGCGGTACAACGGCTGCGTGGTCCCATGGTGTTTATACTTGTGTACTATTGTTTGTACAGATGAACATGGTACCTTCAGGCATTTGGAAATTGCTCCCAAGGATGAAACAGACTTGTTGAGGCCTACAATTATTTTTCTGAGGTCTTGGCTGATTTCTTTTGATTTTCCCATGATGTCAAGCAAAGAGCCATTGAGTTTAAAGGTAGGCCTTGAAATACATCCACAGGTACACCTCCAATTGACTCAAATTATGTAAATTAGCCTATCAGAAGTTTCTAAAGCCATGACATCATTTGCTGGAATTTTCAAAGCTGTCAACCAATCAGCATTCAGGACTCGATCCACCCAGTTTATAATTACAAATAATTTGTAGACTTCAAATCGACTGTAAGAAGCCCAAACAGATATAATATTTGACTAAAACACAATCATTTCAAACCTTGCTAACATTTGTATGTGATCACTTGTCTCTCTATTATGTGTGTGAATACTTGGAAACATGTTTTTACAGTCTTTTATGTCCAACAAGGATAATATTTTTCTGCTCAGAAAACTTGGGGGGGCAAATAAAACCGCCTGCGGGGCAATCACTTGGGGACCCCTGACCTATACTTTTAGAAAAAAAAGGTGCTATTTAGAACCTTAAATGGTTCTTTGGTTGTCCCCATAGGAGAACCCTTTGAAGAACCCTTTTGGGTTTCATGTAGAACCCTTTCTACAGAAACCCAAAAGGGTTCTACATGGAACCAAAAAGGGTTATCCTATGGGGAAAGCTGAATAACCCTTTTGAAACCTGTTTTTCTAAGTGTGCAACTAGCTAGCCAATACCTAATGGTATTTTATTATATTTTTATAATCTTTATAGAGAACACAAATACACTACTTCCAAAGTTTGGGGCCACTTAGAAATGTCCTTGTTTTTGAAAGAAAAGCACAGTTTTTGTCCATTAAAATATCTTCAAATTGATCAGAAATACAGTTCCAACAATGTTAATATTGTAAATGACAATCGTAGCAGGAAATGGCAGATATTTTAAGGAATATCTTCATAGGTGTACAGAGGCTCATTATCAGCAACCATCGTTCCTGCTGTCCAATGGCACGTTGTGTTAGCTAATCAAAGTTTATCATTTTTTAGGGCAGCTGAAATCTGTTAAGATAATTAAACAAGCAGTAAAACTGGCCTTCTTTCGAATAGTTGAGTATCTGGAGCATCAGCATTTGAGGGTTTGATTACAGGCTCAAAATGGCCAGAATCAAATAACTTTCTTCTGAAACTCGTCAGTTCATTCTTGTTCGGCGAAATTCTTGTACAACACTGTGTAATACTCCCTTCACAGAACAGCGTAAACTGGCTCTAACCAGAATAGAAAGTGGAGTGGGAGGCCCCGGTGCACAACTGAGCAAGAGGACAAGTACATTAGAGTGTCTAGTTTGAGAAACAGACGCCTCACAAGTCCTCAACTGGCAGCTTCATTAAATAGCACACAAAAAACACCAGTCTCAACATCAACAGTGAGGAGGTGATGCAGGGATCCTGGCCTTTTAGGCCTTCTACGCCTGGAGGTGTGTTGGGTCATTGTCCTGTTGAAAAACAAATTATAGTCCCACCTAGCGCAAACCAGATGGGATTGCATATCGCTGCAGAATGCTGTGTTAGCCATGCTGGTTAAGTGTGCCTTGAATTCTAAATAAATCACAGACAGTGTCACAAGCAAAGCACACCCACACCATAACACCTCCTCCTCCATGCTTTACAGTGGGAAATACATCTCACAAAGACAAAGCGGTTGACACCAAAAATCTCCAATTTGGACTCATCAGACCAATGGACAGATTTTCACCCGTCTAATGTCCATTGCTCGTGTTTCTTGGCCCAAGCAAGTCTCTTCTTCCTATTGGTGTTCTTTAGTAGGGATTTATTTGCAGCAATTCAACTATGAAGGCCTCATTTACGTAGTCACCTCTGAACAGTTCATGTAGAGATGTGTCTTTTACTTGAACTCTGTGAAGCATGTGGGCTGCAATTTCTGAGGCTGGTAACTCTAATGAACTTGTCTTCTGCAGCAGAGGTAACTCTGGCTCTTCCTTTCCTGTGGCGATCCTCATGAGAGCCAGTTTCATCATAGCGCTTCATGGTTTTTGTGACTGCACTTGAAGAAACATTCAAAGTTGTTGAAACTTTCCTGATGACTGACCTTCTTGTCTTAAAGTTATGATGGACTGTTGTTTCTCTTTGCTTATTTGAGCTGTTAATATTGATATCTTGCCATAATATGGACTTTTAAGAATCTCAAATTTAAAATATAATTAGATTTGTTTAACACTTTTTTGGTTAGTACATGATTCTATATGTGTTACTTCATAGTTTTGATGTCTTCACTAGTATTCTACAATGTAGAAAATAGTCAAAATAAATAAAACCCTTGAACGAGTAGGTTTGTCCAAACCTTTGACTGGTACTGTAAATTAAACTACTGATAAACCATTAATGACAGGAGTAAAGTACATAAATAATGCAGTATCTACACTGTATTATTGTCACAAAGGTGAAAAGAATCCTGCATAGAAGACTCATCTTCTTTCCTCTATCCACCTGTCCTAGACTCGCTGCCCATCCCCATCTACAGCATGTGGAGAGGTGGTGGTGGTGGTGGTGGTGCAGGCAGGCCTCTGGGCTGCAAATGGGAAAGGGTTGGCTGTCACCTCGTCTGATTAATGACCCTGTTGAAACATGTCCAGCCACATTAGTAGCTCATGTATCTCCCAGAGTCCACACAGGCCTGCCTGCTTTGTTCTGATGGGAAATGGTGTCAGCGAATCCACTGCTGCTTCGCCCATAAAGAGATAAAGATTTACTGTCATCAGAGGCCAGATTAAATCGCACAGACGCAGACATTGATTTCAGAGAGAGGGAGAGAGAGAGGGGGAAAAAATCCACATTTTGGGGAGGAAACTCATTCCAGGGCCGGCGGAGATATGATCAGCTTATTTGGGAGGAGGATAATATGGAGCCCTCTCCCAGAATGAACTTTGAAAGAAGTAAATTGTAAATATTGATTTTGAAATGAACTGTCAGTCTCGCTCTTAGAGATTATTCCTATCATCGTGTCGAGTGGGGGCCGATTAATTCCAAACTGCTGACAAAGTGGGGGTGTATGGTATTTCTGTTAAGGAGCAGTCAAGAGTGCTTTATTCGCCTGTGCTTAGTAATAATGGTTGTTAAATTTAATCCAGGGCTATCACAGCCTATAAGAAGTATGTGGGAAGGTAGCCTAAAACCTGCGTTAACCTGCAGTACACTTTCTATTGTCCATTACTTCCCCATGTGGACAAATACATTTCATCTGTTTGCTGGATAATTATCTGGTGGAAAATTGATGCCATTTTCTCTCCTTTCCAAAAACGTCTCAAAGCTGAAGCAAATTGGATGAGACCTCTAACAAGGAGTGTCACGGAAGCACAGTGATTTCACAAACCTGTATGAATTTATACCCCTTCTTTTCAGCCTGCCCCCCCCCCCCCCTCTCTCACTCTCTTTCTCACTCTCTTTTTCTCTCTCTTGCTCAACAAGTAGTCATGGTCCAAGGCAGTATGTTCCTGTCATAACCGCTGAAATTATTTAATGCTGACACCTAGTGTTGTGATGAACAGCTTGTCAGAGGTAAGGAACACACTGAGGGTACGTCTCAAATAGCATCCTATTCCCTACATAGTGCACTACATTTGACCAGAGCCGTATTGGCAATGGTCAAAAGTAGTGCACTAGCTCTATAGGGAATAGGGTGCTATTTGGGATGTAGATATGGGGGCTGAGATATTTATCTCCCACCAAAAAGGGACTGAGAAGAAGAAGAAGAAGAAGAAGAAGAAGAAGAAGAAGAAGAAGAAGAAGAAGAAGAAGAAGAAGAAGAAGAAGAAGGATGATGATGTTTCCAGGAAGAGAACTCCATAAAGATCATGTTTCATCTTTAAGAAATACTTAATAGCATGAATTATGAGTTTGACTAAATGATGGTCTACATTTAGTGTATTAATTTTCTTAGGTTCTAATCTTAAATAAATAACTCACGGACACTAGAGAAGCTGAACCAAGTTGAATTCTTCCCAAAGGGTCGATACAGCTGTAAATCAGACTGACATGGCTTACCCCGTGGTGGTATTCATACCCCACTTTGAGTGGAGTCTCCTCCTTATCTCTAAACATTGCATCATTACTGCTAAGCAGGGAACTAAGTGATATGAGCCTTCAGTGGTTTCTCCCCTTATCAGTAGTGTCACATGCGATCGTGTTCCCTGCATTCAACACCTTCCAAGCATAGTTGCACACACTATCTACTTTCCTCCTATAACCCTTAACCTCTGGTCTAGACCCTCTAAACCGTAGCATTCCATTAGTGACATGAATAAGTATATTTTCATATTCTCAGAAACCAACCATTTTTATTGATTGTCGTACTGTAAATGTTGTTTACAGTACAGGCCTTTATCTGGCAGCTGGATGATACCAAAGTACGTTTGAAGTTTTAATGTTATTGGATTAAATATTTAGCATTACAACTGTATCAATGCAAACATTTATTGTGAAAAAAGTTAATTTATTGAGTATTTTTCAATCAAATAAACAATGCCGCACCATACTATAGGTCCCTGATCAAATTCACACAGAGTAGACTTTCTCACTAGATGGCAGCACTCTCCTATGATGCAAATCAGGTGCAAATTAACTCGCTCTACTATGGAGAGATGCTGTTTAGATTTGTGTTAGTTTAATTACAAAAAAATGCAGTTTTTTCCACATTAAAGATGAGGTTATGATGTATAAAATGCATGCTAAATTACAATAAAACTGTTTGAGTTACGTATGAAAATTGTTGTAAATTGTTTTACCCCTAGCCCCTTCTTCCTGCCCCCTATAGCCACACTAAGGATGTTAAACTAATACGAATTATGCACATTTTCCACTGAATGCCACAGCATTCTTTTGACTACTGCCTGTATTTGTCATTGTTATATTCTAACTAGGCTCAAAACTGTGTGTGTGTGCGCGCGCGTGTGGGGGTTTAACAGTTAAGTAACAATTAAGTACCTCACTGTGATTGTTTTCAATTAAAATGATCAAAAGAAACGAAAATAGCTTCTTAGCAAAGAGCAATAATTTTCACACTTTGACAGTATTATTCCAAATTTCAAAAGGCACTCGCACATCTGAGCAATCTTTTTTGCAGGTGCCTGGCAAAAGTTGAACAAGATGAAGGAAAAAGGAAACCGCACTCTGCTCTTGACAGTATCACTGATCTTTAATAAGCTCTGCGTATTGTCCTCACCGCCTTCGTCAGAGTTTTTGTGAGTTTTTTTAAATTAGCACCCTTATGTAGACCTAGCCCCACCCACATCCGTCTCACGCATCGAATGTGTTTGGAGGCGAGGGAAAAACAAATAAGTGCTACCAAATATAACAACATGCATTTCATAAATATTAAAATAAAGTGTGTAAATAAGACGTATTAAACACGTCTGTAAAACCACAATGAGGACACGAGGACAAGTTTTCATTAATCATTGGGTACATCGTACGAAATCAGAGTAATCTTAAATAGGGGCATAATTCATGTTCAAATTCACAACATAACATACATAGGCATTTCATCATTAAGACCTTTAGGAAATAATGTCTGGAGGGTGAAAATCCCAAAACGTTCCCTTCTACTCAGAGTATTATTAATATCACCTCCCGTGTCTGATATCTTAACTTTCTCTATGCCACAAAATCTAAAGGTAGAAATGTCATGCTTCATGCCATTGAAATGTACTGCGACTGGATAATCGCTGTCATTTCTCCTGATTGAACTTTTATGTTCTCTGATTCTCTGCTTGAGAGAAGGAGAGGTTTTACCGACATAGCACAGCCCACATGGACATTTAATAATGTAAATAACATGGGTGGTGGAACACGTAATAATGTCATTTATTTGGAACCGTTTTCCTGTATGTGGGTGGCAGAAATATTCACACTTCATCATATTGTTGCACTGTGCGCATCCTCTGCATTTATAGCTACCATTTGGTAGGAAGCGTAAAAGGGGCTGGCTGATTGTCTTTTGTGGCTGGCAGTTGGCATGAACCAATTTATCGCGTAAATTGCGACCTCTCCTATACACAATACGTGGTGGAGTTTTAAATTCAGCAGGCAAAACTGGGTCCGATGATAAAATATGCCAGTGTTTCTTGACCACACCTCCCACTTTTCGCGAGTTTAAAGTATATGTGGTTGTGAACATTACGGAGTGTTTATCTTAAACGGGTATTTTTTTGTAACAGTTCATCTCGTGTTTTTCCCTAA
The DNA here is from genome assembly GCF_013265735.2 of Oncorhynchus mykiss. Taxonomy (NCBI): domain Eukaryota; kingdom Metazoa; phylum Chordata; class Actinopteri; order Salmoniformes; family Salmonidae; genus Oncorhynchus; species Oncorhynchus mykiss. The sequence goes on along the minus strand of NC_048582.1, from coordinate 34,868,335 downwards.
TGCCAAGTTAAGAGCTTCATCCACACATTGTGGCGAATAGCCTCTTCTTGGAAACATAATGCGCATCTCCGCTGCTTTTTCTAGATAATCCTCTGTGGAGTGGCATATACGGCGCAGTCTGAAAAACTGGCTTCTTGAAAGTCCTCTTTTTAATGGCTCAGGATGGAAGCTGTCCCCCTGTAATAGAGTATTTCTGTCCGTTTCTTTTCTATACAGAGTTGTAAACAGGGTTCCATTTGATTTCTCAATCTACATATCAAGGTAATGAACACGTTGAGTGTCACATTCAATAGTGAATTTGAGATTGGGGTCAATGTCATCGAGTCGTGCAATAAAATCTGACAGCTCTTTTTCCGTTCCTTCCCATATGCAAAAAATGATGTCAATATATCCATACCACTTCAGGACTTTATTCAAAAATTGATTTTCGTTTTCATTATTAACAAAACGTTCTTCAAAAAGACCCACATAGAGGTTAACATAGCTCGGAGCGAATATGTAGCCCGCGTTTGGAGGTAGTATTCATCATCAAACCTGAAATAGTTATACGTGAAAACATATTCAGCTCTAGAATAAAGTTTGTTGGTGGATATTCGTTAGTATCTCTGTCTCCCAAATAGTGAGCTATGGCTAGGGTTCCTATTGGAACTAATGACAAAAAGAAAGGACAATGCCTGCAGCACGATATGTCCTTTAATTTACATTTACATACTAGGCTAATCAGAAATGTTCTTACTGTATGTCCCTGATTATCCACTATCCTATTGGTCACATACACATGGTTAGCAGATGTTAATGGTCACATACACATGGTTAGCAGGTGTTAATGGTCACATACACATGGTTAGCAGGTGTTAATGGTCACATACACATGGTTAGCAGATGTTAATGGTCACATACACATGGTTAGCAGGTGTTAATGGTCACATACACATGGTTAGCAGGTGTTATTGGTCACATACACATGGTTAGCAGGTGTTAATGGTCACATACACATGGTTAGCAGATGTTAATGGTCACATACACATGGTTAGCAGGTGTTAATGGTCACATACACATGGTTAGCAGATGTTAATGGTCACATACACATGGTTAGCAGGTGTTAATGGTCACATACACATGGTTAGCAGGTGTTAATGGTCACATACACATGGTTAGCAGATGTTACCTAACACATACACATGGTTAGCAGGTGTTATTGGTCACATACACATGGTTAGCAGGTGTTAATGGTCACATACACATGGTTAGCAGGTGTTAATGGTCACATACACATGGTTAGCAGGTGTTAATGGTCACATACACATGGTTAGCAGGTGTTACCTAACACATACACATGGTTAGCAGGTGTTATTGGTCACATACACATGGTTAGCAGGTGTTAATGGTCACATACACATGGTTAGCAGATGTTAATGGTCACATACACATGGTTAGCAGGTGTTAATGGTCACATACACATGGTTAGCAGGTGTTAATGGTCACATACACATGGTTAGCAGATGTTACCTAACACATACAAATGGTTAGCAGGTGTTATTGGTCACATACACATGGTTAGCAGGTGTTAATGATCACATACACATGGTTAGCAGGTGTTAATGGTCACATACACATGGTTAGCAGATGTTACCTAACACATACACATGGTTAGCAGGTGTTATTGGTCACATACACATGGTTAGCAGGTGTTAATGGTCACATACACATGGTTAGCAGATGTTAATGGTCACATACACATGGTTAGCAGGTGTTAATGGTCACATACACATGGTTAGCAGATGTTAATGGTCACATACACATGGTTAGCAGGTGTTAATGGTCACATACACATGGTTAGCAGGTGTTAATGGTCACATACACATGGTTAGCAGGTGTTAATGGTCACATACACATGGTTAGCAGGTGTTAATGGTCACATACACATGGTTAGCAGATGTTAATGGTCACATACACCTGGTTAGCAGGTGTTATTGGTCACGCACACATAGTTAGCAGGTGTTATTGGCCACATACACATGGTTAGCAGATGTTAGTGGTCACATACACATGGTTAGCAGGTGTTATTGGTCACATGCACATGGTTAGCAGGTGTTAATGCGAGTGTAGCGAAATGCTTGTGCTTCTAATTCCGACAGTGCAGTAATATCTAACAAGTAACCTAACAATTCCCCAACAACTACCTTATACACACAAATCTAAAGGGGTGAATGAGAATGTGTACATATAAATATATGGATGAGCGATGGCCGAGCGGCATAGGCAAGGTGCAATAGATGGTATAAAATACAGTATATACACATGTGTAATCTCCCAGCAATTTTATGGGTATTTAATAGGCACCCTGAGGAAGGCACCCTGAGGAAGGTACCGTGATGCTGAAACGTTGGTAAATACCCATTAAATTGTTGGGAGATTCCACATTGAGTGTGCGACTTTCTTTATTTTGATAGGCTTCATTTTGGGCCTACTTTTTTCACGGTCGCTGCACTCAGAGCGAGCTACGGTCAAGCGGGTCATCTCCTTGAACTCGTCACGGCCTAGAGAATATGTGTGTGTGTGTGTGTGTGTGTGTGTGTGTGTGTGTGTGTGTGTGAGAGAGCTTTTCTTTGACATCTGTTGGGAGAAATGACTGACTTACAGTTCATGAGGGTTGCCTAATCACACATATGAAGTTTTGAAAAGATCTGACCTTTTTAACCCTTCGAAACAGCACCTATGACACCATTTTAAGGCACTTTCGGGTTACACAGGAAGCTGAAAGTGAACACATATCCTCCTTGGGGTAGGCAATTATATAATTTTATTATAGAGTTTTAAGTCTTTACTTTAAGAACTGACTTATTTACGGAGGGTTTAGTGAGTGTGTGTTATTTCAAAAAATCACAGAAAATCACAGAAATCTCGCAGAGCTCCGAAACACTCTTTAAAAAGATTAGTATGAACACGCTGCAACTGGATCTGTAACTGTTTCTTTTTTTTAAACTATTTTTGAACATCACCAATTTGGCATTGTATGATTTCTCTTAAATGATGGCTGTTTTTTTTTTAATGGACACTGTAGGTTCCTTTACCTTGACGTGAAGCGGAAAAATTATTGCTCTATTTTAATTTTGGACGTTTAATCCCAGAAAAATGGCCATAACTCAAAAACAGTTGAGGCCTAGACACCATCTTGTTCGGGGCCAACTGCCCATTTTGCCAAACCTATGCTCACCAAATTTCGGCTTCAAAATATTTTCTGTTTAGGAGATAAGGCCACGTCGTGATTCGTGATGTTTTGTACATTTGCAATATGATTCCATTCACCCTCTTGTGGGATTTACCGTGCCAGCGGAAAAATAACCAAAATTTGATTATTGTATAAAAAGGAAACCGAATGTCCGAGAGAGATCGTTTGATGACTTCCTGGAAGATCCGGCCCTGCCGCACGGCCCGATGCCGAAATTTTAGAAACGTTTTTCGGACGTCTAGTAAGGGACCGTACATTTGCAATGTAGACTCTCACTAACCATATGGCAAATGTCAAAATGTTCCTTTATGTATGGAAGTGCATTGGAGATGCTGTACCCACTGTGACGATTAAAACCTACCCTAACCAGAAACCATGGATGGAAGGCGACATTCGTGTAGAACTGCATTTAATCAAACAAGTGAAATGCCGTTACAGGGACAAAGTGGAGTCGCAATTCAATGGCTCAGACACGAGACATACAGTGCCTTGCGAAAGTATTCGGCCCCCTTGAACTTTGCGACCTTTTGCCACATTTCAGGCTTCAAACATAAAGATATAAAACTGTATTTTTTTGTGAAGAATCAACAACAACAAGTGGGACACAATCATGAAGTGGAACGACATTTATTGGATATTTCAAACTTTTTTAACAAATCAAAAACTGACAAATTGGGCGTGCAAAATTATTCAGCCCCCTTAAGTTAATACTTTGTGGCGCCACCTTTTGCTGCGATTACAGCTGTAAGTCGCTTGGGGTATGTCTCTATCAGTTTTGCACATCGAGAGACTGATTTTTTTTCACATTCCTCCTTGCAAAACAGCTCAAGCTCAGTGAGGTTGGATGGAGAGCATTTGTGAACAGCAGTTTTCAGTTCTTTCCACAGATTCTCGATTGGATTCAGTTCTGGACTTTGACTTGGCCATTCTAACACCTGGATATGTTTATTTTTGAACCATTCCATTGTAGATTTTGCTTTATGTTTTGGATCATTGTCTTGTTGGAAGACTCTGTCCGAGTCTCAGGTCTTTTGCAGAATCCATCAGGTTTTCTTCCAAAATGGTCCTGTATTTGGCTCCATCCATCTTCCCATCAATTTTAACCATCTTCCCTGTCCCTGCTGAAGAAAAGCAGGCCCAAACCATGATGCTGCCACCACCATGTTTGACAGTGGGGATGGTGTGTTCAGCTGTGTTGCTTTTACGCCAAACATAACGTTTTGCATTGTTGCCAAAAAGTTCAATTTTGGTTTCATCTGACCAGAGCACCTTCTTCCACATGTTTGGTGTGTCTCCCAGGTGGCTTGTGGCAAACTTTAAACGACACTTTTTATGGATATCTTTAAGAAATGGCTTTCTTCTTGCCACTTCCATAAAGGCCAGATTTGTGCAATATACGACTGATTGTTGTCCTATGGACAGAGTCTCCCACCTCAGCTGTAGATCTCTGCAGTTCATCCAGAGTGATCATGGGCCTCTTGGCTGCATCTCTGATCAGTCTTCTCCTTGTATGAGCTGAAAGTTTAGAGGGACGGCCAGGTCTTGGTAGATTTGCAGTGGTCTGATACTCCTTCCATTTCAATATTATCGCTTGCACAGTGCTCCTTGGGATGTTTAAAGCTTGGGAAATATTTTTGTATCCAAATCCGGCTTTAAACTTCTTCACAACAGTATCTCGGACCTGCCTGGTGTGTTCCTTGTTCTTCATGATGCTCTCTGCGCTTTTAACAGACCTCTGAGACTATCACAGTGCAGGTGCATTTATACGGAGACTTGATTACACACAGGTGGATTGTATTTATCATTATTAGTCATTTAGGTCAACATTGGATCATTCAGAGATCCTCACTGAACTTCTGGAGAGAGTTTGCTGCACTGAAAGTAAAGGGGCTGAATAATTTTGCACGCCCAATTTTTCAGTTTTTGATTTGTTAAAAAAGTTTGAAATATTAAATAAATGTCGTTCCACTTCACTATTGTGTCCCACTTGTTGTTGATTCTTCACAAAAAAATACAGTTTTCTATCTTTATGTTTGAAGCCTGAAATGTGGCAAAAGGTCGCAAAGTTCAAGGGGGCCGAATACTTTCGCAAGGCACTGTATGTGGCAGGGTCTACAGGAAATAAACAAAAAGAAAACCAGCCACGTCACGGACACCGACGACACGCTTCCAGACAAACTAAACACCTTCTTTGACCGCTTTGATTTCAATACAGTGCCACCGTTGCGGCACGCTAACAATGAGTGCGCCTCCCCCTCCTTCTCCGTGGCTGACGGAGTAAAACACTGCACCTGTACTTAGCCTATCTGTAAACAGCCCATCTACTGTATCTACCTACCTCATCCCCATACTGGTATTTATTTATTTATTTTGCTCCTTTGCACCCCAGTATCTCTGCCTGCACATTCATCTTCTGCCGATCTACCATTCCAGTGTTTAATTGCTATATTGTAATTACCCTCGCCACCATGGCCTATTTATTTCCTTAACTTACCTCATTTGCACTCAGTGTATATAGACTTTTTCTTTTCTACTGTATTATTGACTGTATGTTTTGTTTATTCCATGTGTAACTCTGTGTTGTTGTATGTGTCAAATTGCTATGCTTTATCTTGGCCAGGTCGCAGTTGCAAATGAGAACTTGTTCTCAACTAGCCTACCTGGTTAAATAAAGGTCAAATAATAATAAAAAGAAAATCACACGTACACTTCAACTATGACAGACAAAATGTGAAAAAAAATCAGGAAAATCACATTGTAGGATTTTTACTGAATTTATTTGCAAATTATGGGGGAAAATAAACTTTTTTTATTGACCAAATACTTTTCTAAATACTTTGTTATATACCCTTTGTTGGCAATGACAGAGGTCAAACATTTTCTGTAAGTCTTCACAAGGTTTTCACACACTGTTGCTGGTATTTTGGCCCATTCCTCCATGCAGATCTCCTCTAGAGCAGTGATGTTTTAGGGGTGTTGCTGGGCAACACGGACTTTCAACTCCCTCCAAAGATTTTCTATGGGGTTGAGATCTGAAGACTGGCTAGGCCACTCCAGGACCTTGAAATGCTTCTTACGAAGCCACTCCTTTGTTGCCCGGGCGGTGTGTTTGGGATGATTGTCATGCTGAAAGACCCAGCCACGTTTCATCTTCAATGCCCTTGCTGATGGAAGGAGGTTTTCACTCAAAATCTCACGATACATGGCCTCATTAATTCTTTCCTTTACACGGATCAGTCGTCCTGGTCCCTTTGCAGAAAAACAGCCCCAGAGCATGATGTTCCACCCCCATGCTTCACAGTAGGTATGGTGTTCTTTGGATGCAACTCAACATTCTTTGTCCTCCAAACACGACGAGTTGAGTTTTTACCAAAAAGTTATATTTTGGTTTGATCTGACCATATGACATTCTCCCAATCTTCTTCTGGATCATCCAAGGGCAAAAATGATTTTGGGGCTAGCATTTGATGACAATCGAACTAGCTTCCCAGGCTTACATAATTAGAAAGAGGAGATTCTCATGATTAAAATGGAGTCCGACTTGAAAAAATAAATATACACATTGCAAGATATTTGGCGAAATAGACAAACATGCCTTTATGTATTGTAGACTGCACAGTAGCCTAATAAATAAATACATTTCGTTAATAAAATAATGATAAAAATACTCTTTCAACATGCAGATGATGATTTAGTTATAGATCCATAACGAATTACTATGGGAATAAATATCACTGATTTACATAAATATTGGAACAAAATCCACCAATCCTGTAGCCTATTCCCGACAATCACGTTGTACAGCGCCGTATTTTACATTCCATCCTAACGGAAACACTGAGGGTTTTGTTTTAGTTTTTGATGAAACGATGAATGATGAAACGTTCATAAAGCAGGCTCAGCCCTGTGAGTTCTATTGCTTATCAGTTGTTGTCTCTGTGAAGAGGAAATCCCCCTCTTAATCTATTCTAAATGGAATGAATATGAACAAGTATAAGGTAGCAGCAGTTTGACAGGGTTTTCACCCCCCCCCCCCCCCCCCCCAGAGCCAGGAGTTTTTTTTCAGGAGTTTCTTTAAAACCATGTGACGTGATTTGGAAAAACTGGTCCCATCATACTCCATTTGAAACCGTTTCACAACTGATCAATCACTGTCATACCTTACAGGGTCCAGAGTTTTCTTGGTGAGGATAACAGAAAAACTACAGGCCCCAGGGGAGTTACGATAGCGTGCCTGTAATGGAATGTATCTGCTGTTTGTACACAACTATGTCCCTTCCTGTTCCCTGTTTAAGAGGTGGTGACCACTCCACTACCACTGTCAACTCTCTCCTGACAGTGAAGCCACGTCTCATGTGCCCACTCATCCACTGGCACCATGAATGTTTCTTCTCCAAGCTCTGTGAGTAGCCACATCAATTTTCTCTCATTACTGTATGTAGAATCAATCACACACACAATCACAATCACATTATTTCACATCAAGGATTTTACTCCTCGCTTGAACTCATGAATTCTTAGCTCTTTTGTCTAACTGCGTAATGTATTGTGTTATTGTTTTTTGTCTTCCTAGTCAAATCTTGTCCTGTCCTCAGTGGAAGAGTTGAGCTCTTCTCCTTCCCTATCCATCAATGATGCGCCTGTCCTGCACTCAAGCATCTGAACACCTCAACTCATGCTGCATACCCTCATTCATTCACTGCTGTGATCCCTTCCCAACAATGTGTAAGTAGCCCTCTCATTCCCATTCCCCATAATATTGTACAGTCTTTATTAAATGCTTTAGGTTAAAATAATAATAAGTCTTTGACACATTTTTAAACACGCTTTGTCGTCTCCGTGCGTTTCACACCCATACCCTGGGTCTCCCATCCTCTTAATTTTCACCAGCCTCCACTGGATTCAGATATATTTACTGCTGAACATAGCTATATAATTGTGTGATCTCGCTCTCCGTAGCCAATGTGAGTAAGACCTTTTAACAGGATAACATTCACAAAACTGCAGGGCCAGACGGATTACCAGGATGCCCACTCAGAGCATGCGCTGACCAGTTGGCAAGTGTCTTCACTGACATTTTCAACCTCTCCCTGAGACAGTCTGTAATACCTACATCAGGGCTGCCCAACCCTCTTCCTGGTGATCTACTGTCCTGTAGGTTTTCAGTGCAACCCTAATCTGATTCAGCTAGTTAAGGTCTTGTTGAGCAGCTAATTAGTAGAATCAGGTGTATTAAATTAGGGTTGGACTGAAATCCCACAGGGCGGTAGATCTCCAGGAAGAGTGTTGGGCAGCCCTGACCTACATGTTTCAAGCAGACCACCTTAGTCCTTGTGCCCAAGAACGCCAAGGTAACCTGTCTAAATGACTATCGCCCCAAAGCACTCACATCTGTAGCCATGAAATGCTTTGAAAGGCTGGTCACATCAACACCATCATCTCAGACCTTGTGTTTTAGGTTATTGTCCCATTAAAAAAGTAAATTAATCTCCCAGTGTCTGGTGGGAAACCAGACTGAACAATCCTTCTAGGATTTTGCCTATGCTTAACTCCATTCCATTTATTTTTTATCCTAAAAAACTCCCCAGACCTTAACGATTACAAGCATACCCATAACATGATGAAGCCACCACTCTGCTTAAAAATATGGAGAGTGGTACTCAGTAATGTGTTGTATTGGATTTTCCCCAAACATAACAATGTGTATTCAAGTCAAAAAGTGAATTGCTTTGCAAATATTTTTGAGGTATTACTTTAGTGCCTTTTTGCAAACAGGATGCATGTTTTGGAATATTTTTATTCTCTACAGTCTTCCTTCTTTTCACTCTGTGACTTATATTAGTGTTGTGGAGTAACTACAATGTTGTTGATCCATCCTCAGTTTTCTCCGATCACAGTCATTAAAAACTGTAAAGGTTTAAAAGTCACCATTGGCCTCACAGGGAAATCTCTGAGCGATTGGCTTCCGTTCCGGCAACTGAGTTAGGAAGAACGCCTGTATCTTCATAGTGACTGGGTGTGTTGTTACAGCATCCAAAGTGTAATTAATAACTTCACCATACTCAAAGGAATATTCAATGTTGGCTTCTTTTTTTACCCATCTTCCAATAGGTGCCCTTCTTTGCGAGGCATTGGAAAACCTTACTGGTCTTTCTGGTTGAATCTGTGTTTGAAATTCACTACTTGACTGAGGAACCTTACATATGTGTGTGAGGGTACAGAGATAAGATAGTCATTCAAAAATCATGTTTAACACTATTGTTGCACACAGTGTATATCCATGCAACTTATTTTGTGACTTGTTAAGCACATTTGTATTTTTTTAGGAATTTTACTTATTTAGGCTTGCCGTAAGACTCATAACATTTCAGATTTACAATTTTTATTCATTTGTAAAAAAAATAATTGAAAAACACAATTCCACTTTGAAATTATGGGGTTCAGGACAGTGACAAAAAAAATAATTAATACATTTTATATTCAGGTTGTTGTCACACCCTGATTAGTTTCACCTGTGTGTAGGACAGTGACAAAAAAAATAATTCATACATTTTATATTCAGGTTGTTGTCACATCCTGATTAGTTTCACCTGTCTTTGTGCTTTCTCTACCCCCACCAGGTGTCTCCCATCTCCCCTCATTATCCCCTGTGTATTTATACCTATGTTCTCTGTTTTTCTGTTGCCAGTTCGTTTTGTTCGTCAAGCCTAGAAATGTTTTCCCCCTGGCTCCTGTCTTTTCTATGGTTCCTGTTTTTTAGATTTCCTTGTTTTGACCATTCTGCCTGCCCTGAGCCTGCCTGCCGTCCAGTACCTTGCCCCACCACACTGGATTATTAAACTCTGCTGACCCTGAGACTGCCTGAGGTTCTGTACCTTTTGGACTCTGATCTGGATTACTGACCTCTGCCTGCCCTTGACCTGTCGTTCTGCCTGCCCCCTGTTCTAGTAATGAACGTTTGTTACTTCCACACTGTCTGCCATGACCAGGCGTTTGAGACTTTGCTGGAGCAATTCTGCGGATTCCCCACTGGGCAGCGGGTCATACCCATAACCTCCCAGCCTACGCCTGTGTCCCAAGAACCCTGCTTACCTCCTCCGGAGCGCTACGTTGGGGATTCCAGCACCTGCCAGGCTTATCTCTCCCTCATTTTCAAGCTGCAGCCTTCTTCATTCACCCTGGACCGCTCGGGGATAGCGTACATCATAACTCTGATGTCTGGGAGCAACAGTCCACCGTCTGTCTCAGTCTAGAGGAGTTTGTGGCGGAAGTTCAAAAGGTGTTTGATTCTCCGTTGTCCAGGAGAGAGGCTGCTCATAAGCTGCTCTAGCTACACCAAGCATCCCATAGTGTGGTTGGCTACGTTGTGGATTTTTGCACGTTGGTGGCTGAGAGTGCCTGGAACCCGGAAGCATTGTTTGACATGTTTCTTCACGGATTTTCAGAGGTGGTCAAAGAGGAGCTTGCAGCCCGGTAGCTGGCCATGGACCTTGACTCCCTCATAGCTTTGACCATCCGGATTGATGGGCAGCATTGAGAACATAGGAGGGAGAGGGAATTTGTGTACAGTCGTCCTTATTCGCCATCGATTCCCACCTTGCCTCAGACAAATCTCGGAGACCCCCGAAGTCTACAGGTCCGAGTGAACCCGACGTCACCTGAGTTCTCTGGGGAAGCATCTGGGCAGGGCTAGATTGACTCCGGCTGAGCGCTTATGCCAAATCCACAACCAGAGCTGTCTATATTGTGGAGCTACGGGACATTTCGTAGCTACCTGGCCATTAAAGAACCAGGCTCATCAAGAAGGGACGTTATTTAGGTCAACATTGGATCATTCAGAGATCCTCACTGAACTTCTGGAGAGAGTTTGTGCACTGAAAGTAAAGGGGCTGAATAATTTTGCATGCCCAATTTTTCAGTTTTTGATTTGTTAAAAAAGTTTGAAATATCCAATAAATGTCGTTCCACTTCATGATTGTGGACCACTTGTTGTTGATTCTTCACAAAAAAATACAGTTTTATATCTTTATGTTTGAAGCCTGAAATGTGGCAAAAGGTTGCAAAGTTCAAGGGGGCCGAATACTTTCGCAAGGCACTGTATATCCGCACCACCAAGCTTCTCAATTCCAGGCAAGCTAGGTGGGCCCTGCTCTTCACCCGGTTCAAGTTCTCCCTCTCATACCGACCAGGATCCAAGAACATCAAGCCGATGCGCTGTCACGTCGCTATAGCCCCACGGCTACACCCTTGCACCCCGAGACGATCTTTCCCACCTCATGTCTAGCGACAGAACTTAGCTGGGGATTAGGTAAGCAGGCCCGTGAGGTGCAGCGTTGCCAGCTGATCCCTGGAGGGGACCCAGATAACCAGATGTTTGTGCCTGACACGGTCTGCTCCTCAGTCCTGGAGTGGGCCCACTCCTTCAGGCTTGCCACCCAGGCTCCCGTCTAACCCTGGTCTTTGTGCGACAATGCTTTTGGTGGCCTACCATGGTCCCGGGCGTCTCCGCGTTCGTTGCTGCCTGCACAGTTTGTGCGCAGAACAAGACACCTTGGCAAGCTCCGACTGATCTTCCTCAACCACTGCCTGTCCCTCACCGTCACTGGTCTCACATATCCCTGGACTCCATCACAGGTCTTCCCCTGTCTGATGGCAACACCGCAATCCTGACAGTAGTGCACCGGTTTTCCAAAGCTGCCCACTTCATTCCTCTCCCCAAGCTACCCTCTGCCAATGAGACAGCCCAGCTCATGGTGCAGCATGTCTTCCAGATCCATGGACTCCCAGTGGACGTGGTCTCCAACCGGGGTCCTCAGTTCTCGTCCCGGTTCTGGAAGGCATTCTGCACGCCCATTGGGTCATTGGCCAGCCTGTCATCCGGGTTCCACCCCCAGTTCAACGACCAGTCGGTGCGAGCCAACCAAGACTTGGAAATGACTCTTTGCTGCCTGGTCTCCGCCAATCCCACCACCTGGAGCCAGCAACTAGTGTGGGTCGAATACGCCCCGATACACCCTTCCTTGCTCTGCCACGGGTCTCTCGCCCTTTGAGTGTTCCCTGGGCTGTCAGCCCCCGCTCTTCCCTGAGCAAGAGGAAGAGTTCGGCATACCTTCGGCCCAGATGTTTGTCCACCGTTGAGCCGTGTTGTCGTAACTGAAAGAGAGCCCGGTCGGCCCTTCTCAAGACCACCTCCAGGTGTCAGATGTAAGCAATATGGCTACAATTCCACCATGGTTATCAGAGTTTTTTTTTACATTTAATACATTTGCTAAAATGTAAAAAATGCTTTGTCAGTAATGGGTATTGTGTGTAGATTGATGAGGTGGGGAAATGATTTAATCCATTTTAGAGTACAGCTGTAATGTAACAATACTCAAATACTTGTGGGCAATAACTTTCAGTCTGGATAACAACACAAAACAATTTATAAGGCTAAAGAAATGTATCGACCAATATTACCAACACAGTCACAACAGAACAAGCATTTTGCTACATTCACATTAACATCTTCTAACCATGTGTACGTGACCAATACAATTTTATTTGATTTAATTTGAACATGTCGGAGTGTAAGCATGGAGAATCAATTCCCAAAAGAAAACGAGACTCCTCAACTGACAGACGATTTATGATTTTCATCACCTGGAAGGGTAAGTGTAGAAACCGACTTGCTAAAGTTCATAAATTATAAATTGGGCATACTTGAACTAGTCAGTAAAGATACAAAGGAGTTGACGAAATGCCGTGAAGAAAAGCCATGACAATTGATAAAGAAACAAACAAGCTAAAACGTACAGTCAACACTATTGAAATGAACATTAAAGAACTTAAAAAAGAGAACATTCTTCTGAGAGAAGCCTTACTTGAAAAACATACTAGATCTATGCGAGAAAATATGGTACTTACTGGTATTAAAGAGAATGAGGGTGAAGATCCGGGAGTGCGGTGAAACATTTCCTGGTTAAAGCACTACAGATTCCAGTCAGCAAAATCAAACTCGAACGTGTACATCGTTTTGGACAGAAAGGACAGAGATATGAGCGCACAATCGTTGCCAAATTTGCATTCTTTTAGCATAAAATAATGGTTAAAAGCCCGGGCCAAAGACTCGGGACGAAAATAGGCATGAATGATCAGTTCCCGAAGGAACTTGCAGAATGAAGCAAAGTTCTGTACCTACTCCTCAAAGTGAATAGACTAAAAAAGGAAATGTGTAGCTCTCGTAGTCGATAAACAGTACATAGATAACCAAATGTTCTGAGACACCAAGACTACTTAATGGCTATTCTAAATATTACAAAGTTCCCATAGAGGAGTCGAAAAATGGAACACCCAATACTATCCATGGTAGGGATTGTAATAAAAAACAGGAAAACAAAAAATACACTATACTCTTCAAGATAGGGAATGTTGTAAAATAATACATTTTCAACATTCTATTTGTAGTATTTATAAATAGATAAAAGACAGCATTCGAAGAAATGCTGCAGTCATTTCAGTCGCTGTAGTGGCTGAAATGTATAGTATTGAGTCACCCGTATGCATAGACACTCTGGCTTCCCTCAAAGTCAGTGGCAATTCATGATGAAGATTTGAAAAAAGTAAGGGGCCTAGACAACTGCCTTGGGGAATTAATGATTCTACCTGGAACATGTTGGACAGGCTTCCATTAAAGAACACCATCTGTGTTCTGTTAGAAAGGTAACTCTTTATCCACAATATAGCAGGGGGTGTAAAACCATAACAGATACGTTTTTCCAGCAACAGACTGATCGATAATGTCAAAGGCTGCACTGAAGTCTAACAAAACACCACCCACAATATTTGTATCATCAATTTTTCTCAGCCAATCATCAGTCATTTGTGTAAGTGCTGTGCTTGTTGAATGTCCTTCTCTGTAAGCATGCTGAACATTTGCTGTCAATTTGTTCACTGTCAAAAAAACATTGTATCTGGTCAACACCATTTTTTCCAGAAGTTTACTATGGGTTGGTAAAAGGCTGTTTTGGTCGACTATTTGAGCCAGTGAAGGGGGCTTTACTATTGTTAGGGAGCTGAATGATTTTTGCTTCCCTCCAGGCCTGAGGGCACACACATTCCAGTAGGCTTAAATTGAAGATGTGGCAAATAGGAGTGGCAATATCATCTGCGATTATCCTCAGTCATTTTCCATCCAAGTTGTCAGAACCCGGTGGCTGGTCATTGTTGATAAACAACAATCATTTTTTCACCTCTTCCACATGAACTTTACAGAATTTATGTGTAGTGTCAGCATTTGCTGCTGGCATGTTATGCCTAAATTTGCTAATCTTGCCAATGAAAAAATCATTAAAGTTCTTGGCAGTGTCAGTTGGTTTTGATGAGTCACAGGATTTCTCATTTTGCAGTAAGTTTGCCAATCGGTTGTGCAGCCAGACTTATTTGCCATTACTTTTGCTTCATCACGCCTCATGCTTTTGCCTCAATTCCTGATCAATCAACAGTGATTTAACCATTTTTAATGCCATTTCTTTAATGGGTGCATGCTTATTAGCAACTGGAATAAGCAATTTCATAAATGTGTCAAGTGCAGTGTCTGGTTGCTCCTCATTACACACCATGGACCAATAGATATTCTTTACATCAATAACATAGGAATCTCTACAAAACGTATTGCATGACCTCTTATACACTATATTAGGCCCAGCCTTTGGAACTTTGGTTTTCCTAGATATGGCTACTATATTGTTATCACCAGATCCAATGGACCTGGATACTGCGTTAAAGCTAATTTCTGCAGCATTAGTAAATATGTGATCAACACTTGGTGGTCTACAGCAGCTTCCCACCAGAATGGGCTTTAGGTGAGGCAGATGAATCTGTAGCCATATTACTTCAGCAGTATTTGACATGAGATCCTCTCTAATCTTTATAGGAATGTGGTTCTGAATAGAAACATTAACACCTCCACCACTGGCATTTCTGTCTTTTCGGTAAATGTTATAAACTTGTATTGCAAAACACTGTATTGTCAAAGGTATTATCTCAGTGAGTGTCAGAGATAGTCAGAACACGAATGTCATCTCTTATTAGCAAATTATTGATTTCATGAACCTTGTTTCTTAAGCTACATATATTAACGTGGGCTATTTTGAGCACTTTTCTTCCGGGATGCTTACTTGCTTTCATTGATTTACTGGGAAGCTTAGCAGCAGAAGATATCCTCATGTTCTGAATGCTTTTCCAACAGCCTTTAAGGACTTGCCACACTGCTTTTCCTTCACTCTGCGGTCCAACTCATCCAAAACCATCACAACTGAGTTGAGGTCGGGTGATTGTGGAGGCCAGGTCATCTGATGCAGCACTCCATCACTCTCCTTATTGTTCAAATAGCACTTATACAACCTGGAGGTGTGTTTTGGGTCATTGTCTTGTTGAAAACAAATGATAGTCCCACTAAGAGCAAACCAGATGGGATGGAATATCGCTGCAGAATGCTGTGATAGCCATGCTGGTTAAGTGTGCCTTGAATTTTAAATAATCACAGACAGCTCCTCCTCCATCTTCATGGTGGGAACCACACATGCAGAGATCATCCGTTCACCTACTCTGCATCTCACAAAGACATGGCGGTTGGAAACAAAAATCTCAAATTTGGGCTCATCAGACCAAAGGCCATATTTCTACCAGTCTATTGTCCATTGTTTGTGTTTAAAGCAAGTCTCTTATTATTATTGGTGTCCTTTGGTAGTTGTTTCTTTGCAGCAATTCAACCATGAAGGCCTGATTCACACAGTCTCCTCTGAACAGTTGATGTTGAAATGTGTCTGTTACTTGAACTCTGTGAAGCATTCATTTGGGCTGCAATTTCTGAGGCTGGTAACACTAATGAACTTTTCCTCTGCAGCAGAGGTAACTCTGGATCTTCCATTCCTGTCCTCATGAGAGCCAGTTTCATCATAGCACTTGATGGTTTTTGCGACTGCACTTGATTGACTGACATTCATGTCTTAAATTGATGATGGACTGTCGCTTCTCTTTGCTTATTTGAGCTGTTCTTGCCATTATATGGACTTGATCTTTTACCAAATAGGGCTATCTTCTGTATACCACCCCTACCTTGTCACAACACAACTGATTAGCTGAAACGCATTAAGAAGGAAAGAAATTCCACAAATTAACTTTTAACAAGGCACACCTGTTAATTGAAATGCATTCCAGGTGACTACCTCATGAAGTTTGCTGAGAGAATGCCAAGAGTGTGCAAAACTGTCAGCAAGGCAAAGGGTGGCTACTTTGAAGAATCTCAATTGTAAAATATATTTTGATTTGTTGAACACTTTTTTTGTTACTCATGATTCCATATGTGTTATTTCATAGTTTTGATGTCTTCACTATTATTTTACAATGTAGAAAATAGTCAGAATAAAGAAAAACCCTTGAATGAGAAGGTGTGTCCAAACGTTTGACTGGTACTGTATATATATTTATTCATATAATATTTTCCTGCTGTTGCTCTGGCTCTATAATAATCACTTTGTTGCTGTACACATGTATCAGAATCCCACAGTTATTACCTTTCTAAGAGTACTAAGAATACATTTGTAGGACTTGTAGTTTAGAAATCAAAATGTATTTAACGAAGGTAGTTTACAATTTGTGTCACTGACAAAATGCCACCAGAGGGTGTCAGAGTTTAAAAGGTTAAACCATTTTTAAGGGAATCACTATTATTTACCTATCACAAGATTATGATGGGGAGAAAATCTGAGCTGTCGGCCTAAATTGTTTAAAGTGTATCCCAGGCTTTGTATTCTATATGGTAAATTATGGCTGGTATTGGTTACAATCTGCTGCAATAGCAATGTTTCCAGCTATATGAGGGGGATAGGAAGGCCAGGTTGAACTAGGCTATCTTAATGTGTACATTATGGAAGTTACAAGTAAATATGAGTTATTTCATGGAGAAAGAACAGTTTAATGTGATTAAAATGACTGTGACTACAACCAGACAAAAATTGTTCAGAGTTTTAGTAGATTGATAATGACGACAACTATGAACGATGAAATGACTAAAATGGGACTAAGACTAAAAAGTATTTTAGACAAAAGATTTTTGTTGGTTGGATTTAAGATAGTCATACCAAGGATCATTTCGGTATTTGATTTGTAATTTTAGGGCCACTGTAGGTATAAATATATATATTTTTGTATTATTTAAAGAAATATTGAATTTGGCCTTACTGGTATTATCCCATAGAAACGCATTGAATAACATATTCATACTTATTAAGATAGTAAAAAAATACATTGAAAGGAAGTAGGTTTTGAAGTGTCTGTCCTTTATCTGAGAGAAATAAGGATTTATAAAAATTTTAAAAATGGACCCATTTTTAACCTCTTTTTGGGGGGGCACTAAAGTACTTCCATTCTTTCAATAATTTTTTTAACTGGTACCGGGTTACATTCAGATGAGTCTTGTGGGCGTCACAGAGCAAAACATGTACATGTTCATGAGAGGCTCAGCTTTCGATGGTGGGGGGTAATATTAGTTTGTAGACCAAACCATTCAGACGATAAAGACGTTTTCGTGAGAAGACCAGTTTTGGGGATGTCTCCTGGTCTGACAAACACGCTGTAGCTCTGCCACATTCCAACACAGATGCTGAAGGCCGACCTTAGCGGATGCGGTGGATTGAGATGCAGCGTGTCAATCGACTCTAGTGGGTCTATTAAGGACGCACTACATATATGTTTGGTAGCTGGGATATACACTATATATACAAAAGTATGTGGACACGCCTTCAAATTAGTGGATTTGACTATTTCAGCCATACCTGTTGCTGACAGGTGTATAAAATAGAGCACACAGCCATGCAATCTCCATAGAAAATATTGGCAGTGGAATGGCCTTAACTGAAGAGCTCAGTGACATTCAACTTCACACCGTCATAGAAGGCCACCTTTCCAACAAGTCAGTTTATCAAATCTCTGCCCTGCTATCTCTGCCCCGGTCAACTGTAAATGCTGTTATTGTGAAGTGGAAATGTCGAGGAGCAACAACAGCTCAGCCGCGAAGTGGTAGTCCACACAAGTATACTGTTTACACTGTTCAACATACCTTGTGTCAATTGAAGCTTATCCTCAATACTGACAAAACTAAACTAATGGTGTTTTCTAATGCAAGAAATAGACCTCTGAACCTTTCACCTATTACTACCTGTCAGGGCAAGGAGATTGAGGTTGTAACCTCATATAAGTATCTTGGAATTTTAATTGATGACGGCCTCTCTTTTAAATTGCATATTCCACAACTTCCACAAAATTGAAGATGAAAATGGGATTTTATTTTAGGAATAAGGCCTGTTTTTCTTTTGAAGCCAGAAGGAGGCTAGTATCAGCTACATTTATGCCTTTACTAGACTATGGGGATATTTTATATATGAATGCTTCCGCTCAGTGTTTGAGATCAATTGACACTCTTTACCATGGCACTTTGAGATTTATTTTAAACTACAAAACCCTTACGCACCACTGCACTTTGTATACCAGGGTTGGCTGGCTTTCTCTAGTCACTCGTAGGCTCAGTCACTGGTATACTTTTATTTACAAAGCCATTTTGGGTTTACTACCTTTTTATTTGTGCATTTTTATTGTTCAGAAATGTGGTGGGTACTCTCTTCGTTCGCTGGACTTTATCCTTGGTAATAGGGCTTTTATGAACTCTGCACCATCGTCTTGGAACACCTTACAAAATACTTTTAAACTGGAAGAACTTGTCCCGATTGGTGTTTTTAAATCACTGATGAAGGATTTTGAGGCTGATTCCCTGACCTGTCAATGTTTTTAATTTTCTGTTTTATACTCTTGTGAATTAAAGGTTTTTACTAGATTACTTGTAGTTTTTCATGATGTTGTCACTGACCTTAGTATTCTTTGTTTTCCTTGTTATTTTGGTTAGGTCAGGGTGTGACATGGGTGATGTATGTTTTTTTGTCTTGTCTAGGGGTTTTGTATGTTTATGAGGCTGTCCCCTTTCTAGGTATTTTGTATGTCTATGGTTGCCTAGATTGGTTCTCAATTAGAGGCAGCTGTCTATCGTTGTCTCTGATTGGGAACCATATTTAGGCAGCCATATTCTGTGGGTACTTTGTGGGTGATTGTTTCCTGTCTTTGTGTTCTCTGCACCAGATAGGACTGTTTCAGTTTTGCCACGTTTGTTATTTTGTATTTGTGTAGTGTTCACGTTATCGTCTTTCATTAAACATGTTGAACACGAACTATGCTGCATTTTGGTCCGATCCCTGCTACACCTCCTCTTCAGAAGAAGAGGAGGAAATCAGCCGTGACAGATGTCTGTCTGTATTTTTTTTTGTGATGACTTGGTGCTGCCTATCTTGGCCAGGGCGCTCTTGAAAAAGAGATTTTAATCTCAATGAGCCCTTCCTGGTTAAACAAAATTTTAAAAAACAAGCTAACAGAACGGGACCGCCAAGTGCTGTCCTCGGTTGCAACACTGACTACCGAGTTCCAAACTGCCTCTGGAAGAAATGTCAGCACAATAACTGTTCGTCTGGAGCTTAAAACCTGTTATGGCAAGGCGATCCCCGAGGGGAACTCCACCCCCCCCCCATTCAGCTGAAAAGGTGGCGCAGGGAATTCAAAAATATTCTTTAGAAATATTTAACTTTCACACATTAACAAGTCCAATACAGCAAATGAAAGAAACATATTGTTCATCTACCCATCATGACCACCACCAAATCAAATCAAAGGAAAAACACAGCCATTTTTTCCAGCCAAAGATAGTCACAAAAGCAGGATTAGAGATAAAATGAATCACTAACCTTTTGAAAATCTTCATCAGATGACACTCATATGACATGTTACACAATACATTTATGTTTTGTTCGATAATATGCATATTTATATCCACAAATCTCGGTTTACATTGACGCCATGTTCAGAAATGCCTCCAAAATATCAGGAGGAATTAAGAAATACTCATCATAAACTTTGATGAAAGATACATGTTCTACATATAATTAAAGATACACCGGTTCTTAATGCAACCGCTGTGTCAGTCAGATTTTTTTTTAACGTTACGAAAAAAGCCTACCATGCAATAATCTGAGACAGCGCTCAGACGTAAAAGTATTTCTCCGCCATGTTGGAGTCAACAGAAATACGAAATTACATCATAAATATTCCCTTTGAGGATCTTTCATCAGAATGCAGTGCAAGGAGTCCTAGTTCCACAATAAATCGTTGTTTTGTTCCATAATGTCCAATACTAGTGTCCAATTAGCTGCATTTGCTAGCACTTTCAGCTCCGTGCCCAAAAGCTGACGCTGTTCCAGGCGACCTCGAACGAAAATGTCAAAAATATATATTCCAGGTCGAATAAACTGGTCAAACTAAGTAGAGAATCAATCTTCAGGATGTTATTTTCATATATATCCAATAACGTTCCAACCGGATCATACGTTTTCATCTGCAGCCAAATGGAACAATGGTAACACCCACAAATGCGCCACAGGAAAATGGCATTCTGTCTGGACAGTGACTATTTCCCCTCCCATTCGGTCAAAGTTCACACCAGAAGCTCCATTCCACGTTCTACTGAATGAGGACATCTAGTGGAAGGCGTAGGAAGTGCTACCAGATCCATATCTTATTTTTAAGTGGATAGGCGATGACTAGAAATTAGACATGTTTTCAGAATTTCACTTCCTGTTTGGAAGATTGCCTGCCCTATGAGTTCTGTTATACTCACAGACATAATTCAAACAGTTTTAGAAACTTCAGAGTGTTTTCTATCAAATAGTAATAATAATATGCATATATTAGCAATCTAGGACAGAGTGAAATGCAGTTCACTATGGGCACGCAATTCATCCAAAGTGAAAATACTGCCCCCTATCCCCAACAAGTTTTAATGAAATGGGTTTCCATGACCGAGCAGCCGCACACAGCCCATGATCAACATGTGCAATGCCAAGCATCGGCTGGAGCGGTGTAAAGCTTGCCGCCATTGGACTCTGCCGCAGTAAAAAGGCGTTCTCTGGAGGGATGAACCACGCGTCACCACCTGGCAGTTTGAAGGACGAATCTGGGTTTGGCGGATGCCAGGAGAACGATACCTGCCCCAATGCATAGTGCCAACTGTAAAGTTTGGTGGAGTAGGAATAATGGCCTGGGGCTGTTTTTCATGATTCGGGCAAGACCCCTTAGTTCCAGGGAAGGGACATCTTAACGTTACAGCATACAATTACATTCTAGATGATTCTGTGGTTCCACCTTTGTGGAAACAGTTTGGGGAAAGCCCTTTCCTGTTTCAGCATGACAATGCCTCTGTGCACAAGTCCAATTAGAATTGGTTTGCTGAGATTGGTGTGAAAGAACATGACTGGGCTGAACAGAGCCCTGACCTCAACACCATCAAAAACTTTTGGGGTGAAAAACCTGGCCTAATCGCCCAACATCAGCTCCCAACCTCACTAACGTTCTTGTGGCTGAATGGAACCAAGTCCCCTCAGCAATGTTCCAACATCTAGTGGAAAGCCTTCCCAGGAGAGTGGAGGCTGTTAAAACAGCAAAGGGGGGACCAACTCCATAATAATTCCAATGGTTTTGTAATGGAATTTTCAATGAATACGTGTCAACATACTTTTGGTCATGTAGTGTATCAGTTAGCAGTTAACCATTTACAGTAACAACAGTTCAGTAATAAGTTATTAAAACCTATCATTGTTGTGGCTAGCTTACATGACTAAACTTAACTCTAAAGTAGAAATGGTGAAATACCACTTCATCTTGGCATTAAAGCAAGAATCCATAGTTGAAACAATAACAAAGTGTTCACCTTGCCACTGTTTTTGTAAATTGGTGAGAGATAGGCCTGTCACATTCATAGACAGACCTATGGATGCAAGGTCTGACCGTCCATGTTATCAAAATTATAGTTCTAACCATGTCTTGAGTCTACAGTGCCTTGCGAAAGTATTCGGCCCCCTTGAACTTTGCGACCTTTTGCCACATTTTATGCTTCAAACATAAAGATATAAAACTGTATTTTTTTGTGAAGAATCAACAACAAGTGGGACACAATCATGAAGTGGAACGACATTTATTGGATATTTCAAACTTTTTTAACAAATCAAAAACTGAAAAATTGGGCGTGCAAAATTATTCAGCCCCTTTACTTTCAGTGCAGCAAACTCTCTCCAGAAGTTCAGTGAGGATCTCTGAATGATCCAATGTTGACCTAAATGACTAATGATGATAAATACAATCCACCTGTGTGTAATCAAGTCTCTGTATAAATGCACCTGCACTGTGATAGTCTCAGAGGTCCGTTAAAAGCGCAGCATCATGAAGAACAAGGAACACACCAGGCAGGTCCGAGATACTGTTGTGAAGAAGTTTAAAGCCGGATTTGGATACAAAAATATTTCCCAAGCTTTAAACATCCCAAGGAGCACTGTGCACGCGATAATATTGAAATGGAAGGAGTATCAGACCACTGCAAATCTACCAAGACCTGGCCGTCCCTCTAAACTTTCAGCTAATTCAAGGAGAAGACTGATCAGAGATGCAGCCAAGAGGCCCATGATCACTCTGGATGAACTGCAGAGATCTACAGCTGAGGTGGGAGACTCTGTCCATAGGACAACAATCAGTTGTATATTGCACAAATCTGGCCTTTATGGAAGAGTGGCAAGAAGAAAGCCATTTCTTAAAGATATCCATACAAAGTGTTGTTTAAAGTTTGCCACAAGCCACCTGGGAGACACACCAAACATGTGGAAGAAGGTGCTCTGGTCAGATGAAACCAAAATTGAACTTTTTGGCAACAATGCAAAACGTTATGTTTGGCGTAAAAGCAACACAGCTGAACACACCATACCCACTGTCAAACATGGTGGTGGCAGCATCATGGTTTGGGCCTGCTTTTCTTCAGCAGGGACAGGGAAGATGGTTACAATTGATGGGAAGATGGATGGAGCCAAATACAGGACCATTCTGGAAGAAAACCTGATGGAGTCTGCAAAAGACCTGAGACTGGGACGGAGATTTGTCTTCCAACAAGACAATGATCCAAAACATAAAGCAAAATCTACAATGGAATGGTTCAAAAATAAACATATCCAGGTGTTAGAATGGCCAAGTCAAAGTCCAGACCTGAATCCAATCGAGAATCTGTGGAAAGAACTGAAAACTGCTGTTCACAAATGCTCTCCATCCAACCTCACTGAGCTCGAGCTGTTTTGCAAGGAGGAATGTGAAAAAATGTCAGTCTCTCGATGTGCAAAACTGATAGAGACATACCCCAAGCGACTTACAGCTGTAATCGCAGCAAAAGGTGGCGCTACGAAGTATTAACTTAAGGGGGCTAAATAATTTTGCACGCCCAATTTTTCAGTTTTTGATTTGTTAAAAAAGTTTGAAATATCCAATAAATGTCGTTCCACTTCATGATTGTGTCCCACTTGTTGTTGATTCTTCACAAAAAAATACAGTTTTATATCTTTATGTTTGAAGCCTGAAATGTGGCAAAAGGTCGCAAAGTTCAAAGGGGCCGAAAACTTTCGCAAGGCACTGTATGTATAGGACAGACACTTCAAAACCTTATTCCTTATTATTTATTTTTTGACTGTCTTTCTTGCCATCTTTCTATGAGCTATTGAAGTAAAGGCCAAATTAAATATTTGATCAAAATATTTTTACATTTTTCTTGGGGGATACCTAAATGACTTCAGAGGGCACTATCAGACACAAACCCCTTGAATGGCCTACTCCATTAAGTTGGAGTACTGTCTAAAGAACACTATTTTGCGCAAAACATGTTTTTATTTACCCATAAGTGTGTGTACACAGCATTTATACATGGGAGAATGTTCCTTCAACAGGGAAAGTAAAAAAATGTATGTAGTGCGTCCTTAATAGACCCACTAGAGTCGATTGACACGCTGCATCTCAATCCACCGCATCCGCTAAGGTCGGCCTTCGGCATCTGTGTTGGCATGTGGCAGAGCTACAGCGTGTTTGTCAGACCAGGAGACATCCCCAAAACTGGTCTTCTTACAAAAACGTCTGAACAGTTTGAACTACAAACTAATATAATCCCACTATTGAAAGCTGAAACTCTCAAGAACATGTACATGTTTTGCTCTACGACGCCCACAAGACTCATCTGAAGGTAACTTCAGTGCCCCCCAAAAAGAGGTTAAATATGCGTATTTAATCAAAGAAATCCGGAGCTTTCTAATAAATTGATGCACAGTTATTTTCAGGTCTCTCCAGAGATGTTCTATCTGGTTCAAGTCTGGGCTATGGCTGGGCCACTCAAGGACATTCAGAGACCTGTCCTGAAAGCCACTCCTTCATTGTGTGCTTAGGGCCGTTGTCCTGTTGGAAGGTGAACCTTCGCACCACCACCATGCTTTACCATAGGGATTGTATTGACCAGGTTGGCCAGGTTGACCAGGTTGACGCTTGGCATTCAGGCCAAAGAGTTCAATCTTGGTTTCATCAGACCAGAGAATCTTGTTTCTCATGGTCTGAGAGTCCTTTAGGTGCCTTTTGGCAAACTCCAAGCGGGCTGTCATGTGCCTTTTACTGAGGAGTGGCTTCCGTCTGGCCAGTCTACCATAAAGACCTGATTGATGGAGTGCTGTCCTTCTGGAAGGTTCTCCCATCTCCACAGAGGAACTCTGGAATTCTTTCAGAGTGACCATCGGGTTCTTGCTCACCTCCCTAACCAAGGCCCTTCTCCCCTGATTACTCAGTTTGGCCAGGCGGCCAATTCTAGAAAGAGTCTTGATAGTTACAAACTTCTTCCATTCAAGAATGATGAAGACCACGCTGTTCTTGGGACCTTCAATGCTGCAGAAATGTTTTGGTACCCTTCCCCAGATCTGTGCCTCGACACAATCCTTTCTCTGAGCTCTACGGACAATTCCTTTGACCTCATGGCTTGGTTTTTGCTCTGACATGCACTGTCAACTGTCGGACCTTATATAGACAGGTGTGTGCCTTTCCAAATCATGTCCAATCAATTGAATTTACCACAGATGGACTCCAATCAAGTTGTAGAAACATCTCAAGGATGATCAATGGAAACAGGATTTACCTGAGCTCAATTTCGAGGCTCATAGCAAAGGGTCTGAACACTTATGTAAATTAGGTATTTCTGTTCTTTGTGAAAATTTCTCGCATGAAATAGCCTTCATTTCTCAGAACAAGAATAGACTGTCATGTTTCAGAAGAAAGTTATTTGTTATTAGCCATTTTGAGCCTGTAATCAAACCCACAAATGCTGATTCTCCAGATACTCAACTAGTCTAAAGAAGGCCAGTTTTATTGCTTCTTTAATCAGAACAACATTTTTCAGCTGTGCTAACATAATTGCATGAGAGTTTTCTAATAATCAATTAGCCTTTTAAAATAATAACGTGCCATTGGAACACAGGAGTGATGGTTGCTGGTAATGGGCCTCTGTACGCCTATGTAGATATTCCATAAGAAATCTGCCATTTCCAGCTACAATAGTCATTTACAACTTTAACAATGTCTACACTGTATTTCTGATCAATTTGATGTTATTTTAATGGTAAAAAATGTGCTTTCCTTTAAAAAAAAAAGACATTTCTAAGTGACCCCAAACTTTTGAACGGTAGTGTATATAAAGTGTAATATTGGAATGCAAAATTAAGTACATTTCAACTCTATATCTGACATGGTACAGTACAGGAGTCTTCTTTCTTCAATTTTTTTTGCTCATAACTATGTGTGTGATGTGTATACTTTTGTTTCAAAGTAGATCAAATCAAATGTATTTATATAGCCCTTCGCACATCAGCTGATATCTCAAAGTGCTGTACAGAAACCCAGCCTAAAACCCCAAACAGCAAGCAATGTAGGTGTAGAAGCACGGTGGCTAGGAAAAACTCCCTAGAAAGGCCAAAACCTAGGAAGAAACCTAGAGAGGAACCAGGCTATGTGGGGTGGCCAGTCCTCTTCTGGCTGTGCCGGGTGGAGATTATAACAGAACATGGCCAAGATGTTCAAATGTTCAGAAATGACCAGCATCTGGAGCAGCAGCACGGCCAGGTGGACTGGGGACAGCAAGGAGTCATCATGTCAGGTAGTCCTGAGGCATGGTCCTAGGGCTCAGGTCCTCTGAGAGAGAGAAAGAAAGAGAGAATTAGAGAGAGCACACTTAAATTCACACAGGACACCGAATAGGACAGGAGAAGTACTCCAGATATAACAAACTGACCCTAGCCCCCCGACACATAAACTACTGCAGCATAAATACTGGAGGCTGAGACAGGAGGGGTCAGGAGACACTGTGGCCCCATCCGAGGACACCCCCGGACAGGGCCAAACAGGAAGGATATAACCCCACCTACTTTGCCAAAGCACAGCCCACACACCACTAGAGGGATATCTTCAACCACCAACTTACCATCCTGAGACAAGGCCGAGTATAGCCCACAAGGATCTCCGCCATGGCACAACCCAAAGGGGGGCGCCAACCCAGACAGGAAGATCATTTCAGTGACTCAACCCACTCAAGTGACGCACCCCTCCTAGGGACGGTATGAAAGAGCGCCAGTAAGCCAGTGACTCAGCCCCTGCAATAGGGTTAGAGGCAGAGAATCCCAGTGGAAAGAGGGGAACCGTTCAGGCAGAGACAGCAAGGGCGGTTCGTTGCTCCTGAGCCTTTCCGTTCACCTTCCCACTCCTGGGCCAGACTACACTCAATCATATGACCCACTGAAGAGATGAGTCTTCAGTAAAGACTTAAAGGTTGAGACCGAGTTTGCGTCTCTTACATGGGTAGGCAGACCATTCCATAAAAATGTAGCTCTTATAGGAGAAAGCCCTGCCTCCAGCTGTTTGCTTAGAAATTCTAGGGACAATTAGGAGGCCTGCGTCTTGTGACCGTAGCGTACGTGTAGGTATGTACGGCAGGACCAAATCAGAGAGGAGCAAGCCCATGTACTGCTTTGTAGGTTAGCAGTAAAACCTTGAAATCAGCCCTTGCCTTGACAGGAAGCCAGTGTAGGGAGGCTAGCACTGGAGTAATATGATCAAATTTTTTGGTTCTAGTCAGGATTCTAGCAGCTGTATTTAGCACTAACTGAAGTGTATTTAGTGCTTTATCCGGATAGCCGGAAAGTAGAGCATTGCAGTAGTCTAACCTAGAAGTGACAAAAGCATGGATTAATTTTTCTGCATCATTTTTGGACAGAAAGTTTCTGATTTTTGCAATGTTACGTAGATGTAAAAAGCTGTCCTTGAAATGGTCTTGATATGTTCGTCAAAAGAGAGATCAGGGTCCAGAGTAACGCCGAGGTCCTTCACAGTTTTATTTGAGACGACTGTACAACCATTAAGATTAATTGTCAGATTCAACAGAAGATCTCTTTGTTTCTTGGGACATAGAACAAGCATCTCTGTTTTGTCCGAGTTTAAAAGTAGCTTTGTTTTAGACTACTAAGAATCACTCTGTGTGACCCTGATTTAATCAAATAAAGGTGACAGTTGTGAGATGATTTATTAATTTGTTCTGATTTAAACACTCTGGGTTACAGTGGTGATAACATTAACATCATAATCAACATGATGGAGTTCATGCCAAATGTATTCTCTCATTTTCACACAAAGAAAACATGGAACATGGGGAGAGAGAATGGTTGAATATCAATATATAACAGACAAAAACGTCAGATTTGTGTAAAGGGAAACGTAATCAGAAGAGGTTTTTTAACTGTGTACTTGAGATTGTTCAGCTCTCAAATAAAATTACAGGGATTTATTGACTCAGCGACATTGAGATTGTAATGTTAGGGTCTACAAGGGGCCAAGAATAATGTGACAAGTGTCCCCAGAACCATACATCAGGGTAAGAAAGACAATCCCTCCAGTAGACTAATGTCTCAGTGTCTGCATTCAGTCAGGCAGGTTGTTCTGGAGAGGTATGTCTGGGGGCTGCTGAGAGCTAGGAGCTCAGCCCACCCTCTCAGTTGTGGCACTTGTGTCAGTAGAACAGCACCAGGGGCTTATGATGAACTGTAACGTCGGGTGAGTGATGAGTGAGGAGTCAAATGCAGAGAGCGAAGTGAACGAGGAAAATGCTTTAATGTCCTTCAAAACGTAACAGGTCCAAAACATGTGTGAATGCCATAAAACACTGGCGCTAAACAAACCCAAAACCTAGTTACAAACACTGGACAGCGAAAATCCAAAACAAACACGATACATCACCAAACGTAACAAACCAACAAGCCCGCACAAACACCAGCGGGCAAAACAAACTTAAATAACATCTATCCCAAAATCCCAACAAGGAACAAGTGAAAACAATTAGACAGACAAAAACAAACAAAAAGGAAAAAGGGATCGGTGGCAGCTAATAGACCTCCTCAGGACTTTAAATGGCCCTACACACTGCGGACCCAGCTCCCGGCAGGGCAGGCGGAGGGGCAGGTTTCGGGTCGAGAGCTAGACCCTGTCCCCCGGTGCAAACACGGGGGCCTCACTGCGGTGACGGTCAGCGCTCTTCTTCTGCCGTCCACTCGCCTGACGCAATGACTCCTGGACGGCTCTCCAGGTCTCCTTAGAGCGCTGCACCCCCTCCTCCACCGCAGGAGCCTCGGTCTGGCTCTGATGCCATGGTGCCAGAACCGGCTGGTACCCCAACACGCACTCAAACGGTGACATGTTGGTATAGGAGTGGCTTAGTGAGTTCTGGGCCGATTCTGCCCAGGGGATGTATCTCGCCCACTCCCCTGGCCGGTCCTGGCAATACGACCGCAGAAGCCTACCCACCTCCTGGTTCACTCTCTCCACCTGCCCATTACTCTCTGGGTGATAACCAGAGGTCAGGCTGACCGAGACCCCCAGCCGCTCCATAAACGCCTTCCATACTCTGTACGTAAACTGGGGACTCCACACCTTCAGAGCCTTAACCATGGCCAACAACTCCCTATCCCCCACATCATAATTCTGCTCCACTGGCCCGAGCTTCTTCGAAAAAAAAGCACAGGGGCGGAGCTTCGGTGGCGTACCCGAGCGCTGGGAGAACACCGCTCCAACCCCAGCCTCGGATGCGTCCACCTCAACTATGAATGCCGAAGAAGGGTCCGGATGCGCCAACACTGGCGCGTCGGTGAACAGCGCCTTCAAACGACAGAACGCTCCGTCCACCTCTGCTGAGCACTGCAAACGCACCGGCCCCCCCTTCAGCAGTGAGGTAATAGGGGCCGCCACCTGGCCAAAGCCACCGGTAGTAATTGGCAAACCCTAAGAACCACTGCACCTCATTTACCGTGGTGGGTGTCGGCCAATTACGCACATCCTTGACGCGGTCACCCTCCATTACCACCCCCAAGGTGGAAATGCGATAACCCAGGAAGGAAACGGCTCGTTTGGAAAATTCACATTTCTCTGCCTTCACGTACAGGTCATGCTCCAGCAGTCGCCCAAGAACCTTGCGCACCAGAGACACATGCTCGGCGCGTGTAGCGGAGTAGATCAATATACAACACTACACCCTGTCCGTGCAGGTCTCTGAGAATCTCATCAACGAAGGCTTGAAAGATGGCTGGAGCATTCTTTAACCCGTACGGCATGACGAGGTACTCATAATGGCCAGATGTGGTACTAAATGTGGTTTTCCACTCATCTCCCTCCCGAATACCCACCAGATTATACGCTCTCCTGAGGTCCAGTTTCGTGAAAAATCACGCCCCGTGAAATGATTCCACCGCCGTAGCAATGAGAGGTAGTGGGTAACTAAAACCCACAGTGATGGAATTTAGACCTAGATAATCAATACACAGATAAAAACCACCCTCCTTTTTCTTCACGAAAAAGTAACTCGAGGAGACGGGTGACATGGAGGGCCGAAAGGTTTATCACGCAATCCCCCTGTCGATGGGGTGGTAATAGGGTCGCCTTCTTCTTACTGAAGGCGATAGCCAAATTGGCATACTCAGCAGGAATGCGCACAGTGGAAACCTGGTCTGAACTCTCCACCGTTGTCGCACCGATGGAAACTCCTAAACACCTGCCTGAACACTCATCAGACCACCCCTGGAGCGCTCCCTGTCTCCACAAAATTTTAGGATTGTGAATAGCCAGCCAGGGAATCCCCAATACCACCGGAAACGCAGGTGAATCGATAAGGAACAGACTAATCCGCTCCTCATGATTCCCCTGCGTAATCATCTCCAGAGGAATCGTGGCCTCCCTGACCCGCCCTGACCCTAACGGTCGACTATCTAAGGAGTGCACGGGGAAGGGGGGGGGGGGGGGGGGGGGTCTACCTCATCTAACGGAATCCTCAACCTCTGGGCGAGTCCGCGATCTATAAAATTCCCCGCTGCGCCAGAATCGACTAGCGCCTTATGCTGGAGAGAGGGGGAAAACTTAAGGAAACAGATTAACCAAAACATGTGTCCAACAGGAAGCTCTGGGAGAGTGTGGTGCTGACTCACCTGAGGTGACAGAGGAGTGTTCCGCCTGCCCTCTCGACTCCCAGATGGACTCCTCCAGCACTGACCGGAAGTGTGCCCTCTCCGGCCACAATGGGTACAGGAGGAACCTCCTCCTCCGGTCTCCCTAGACGCAGCCCCTCCTAGCTCCATCGGGATGGGAGCGGGGGGAGCAGGTGGTGGAACTGACAGGACCCTTTCAGAACGTCCGCGAGCAGCCAGCAGATTGTCTAGCCGGATTGACATGTCGATCAGCTCATCCAAACTGAGCGTAGTGTCCCGACAAGCCAGCTCCCTGCGGACGTCCCTTCTTAGGCTACACCTGTAATGGTTTATCAGGGACCTGTCGTTCCACCCAGCTCCATTGGCCAAAGTCCGGAAACAGGTGAAAACAATTAGACAAAAACAAATGAAAAGGAAAAAGGGATCGGTGGCAGCTAATAGACCGGCGACGACGACCGCCGAGAGCCACCCGAGCAGGAACGGAAGGCTCCCCTGTTTGGTTTTGTCTGATTTGTTACACCTGTTTCTTGTTTGGGTTTTGATTTGGGCTATTTAAACCAGGTATGCCCGCCTGCTTTTGTGCGGGTTTGTTTTTCTGTTCGTGTGTGTGTGTATACTCGTGGACCTTTTTCTCCGGACTGTTTGGTCCTGGTTTTGGGCTGGTTAAGGTGATGCGCCTTAGTGATTGGCGTTACCGTTGCTTGTTGTTCTGGATTAAAAGATCACGATTGAACTACCTCTGCTCTCTGCGCCTGACTACTCCACCCACTACTCCTAGAAGCCATAACAGATTGACATACAGTACCAGTCAAAAGTTTGGACACACCTACTCATTCCAGGGTTTTTCTTATTTTTACAATAGTGATAGTGAATAGTGAAGACATCAAACTATGAAATAACACATATGGAATCATGCAGCAATCAAAAAAGTGTTTTATATTTGAGATTCTACAAAGTTGCCACCCTTTGCCTTGATGACAGCTTTTCATCAAATGTTTAGAATTTGTCTGATTACATCAAACTTGTGACTCTATAAACTTCTTGGATGCATTTGCTGGTTGTTTTGGATGTGTTTCGGAAAGTATTCAGACCCCTTGACTTGTTGGGGGTTTTTGTTACATTACAGCCTTATTCTTATATGGATTAAATATGAATGTTTCTTTTATTTTTGCACATTTATTAACAGAAATACCAGAAATACCTTATTTGCATAAGTATTCAGACCCTTTGCTATGAGATTCAAAATTGAGCTCAGGTGCATCCTGTTTCCATTGATCATCCTTGAGATGTTTCTACAACTTGATTGGAGTCCACCTGTGGTAAAATAAATTGATTGGACATGATTTGGAAAGGCACACACCTGTCTATATAAGGTCCCACAGTTGATAGTGCATGTCAGAGCAAAACCAAGCCATGAGGTCGAAGGAATTGTCGGTAGAGCTTTGAGACAGGATTGTATCGAGGGACAGATCTGGGGAAGGGTACCCAAAAAATTCTGGAGCATTGAAGGTCCCCAAGAACACAGTGACCTCCATCATTCTGAAATGAAAGAAGTTTGGAACCACCAAGACTCTTCCTAGAGCTGGCCGCCTGGCCAAACTGAGCAATCGGGGGTGAAGGGCCATGGTCAGGGAGGTGACCAAGAACCCGATGGTCACTCTGACAGAGGTCTAGTTCCTCAGTGGAGATGGGAGAACCTTCCAGAAGGACAACCATCTCTGCAGCACTCCACCAATCAGGCTTTTATGGAAGAGTGGCCAGACGGAAGCCACTCCTCAGTAAAAAAGGCACATGGCAGCCCGCTTGGAGTTTGCCAAAAGGCACCTAAAGACTCTCAGACCATGAGAAACAAGATTCTCTGGTCTGATGAAACCAAGATTGAGCCCGGACTTGAACCTGATAGAACATCTCTGGAGAGACCTGAAAATAGCTGTGCAGCAACGCTCCCCATCCAACCTGACAGAGCTTGAGCGGATCTGCAGAGAAGAAATGTAGAAACTCCCCAAATACAGGTGTGCCAAGCTTGTAGTGTCAGACCCAAGAAGATGTGATGCTGTAATCGCTGCCAAAGGTGCTTCAACAAAGTACTGAGTAAAGGGTATGAATACTTATATAAATGTTATATTACAGTTTTTGGAACCACGATTCTGTGGTTCCAACTTTGCGGCAACTGTATGGGGAAGGCCCTTTCCTGTTTCAGCATGACAATCCCCCCATGCACAAAGCGAGGTACGTACAGAAATCGTTTGTTGAGATCAGTGTGGAAGAACTTGACTGGCCTCCACAGAGCCCTGACCTCAACCCCATCGAACACCTTTGGGATGACTTGGAACGCCGACTGCGAGCTAGGCCTAATCGCCAAACATCAATGCCCGACCTCACTAATGTTTCTGTGGCTGAATGGAAGCAAGTCCCCACAGCAATTACTGAGATGTTTTACGAGCAGGTGTCCACATACTTTTGGTCATGCAGTGTAGATCTAAAACAGCTATCCCCCATCTCCACCAGGGGCAGTAGCAGCTCTGATGTTTAACAGCAGAAGTGGAACAGGAAGGATGTTGTTAATTGTGGCTGTTGGACCTCCAGCATGGCTTTGGCTGCTCTCAAGGTAGGACTGAGCAGCAAGAATATTTACATCAAGTTAAATGACTTATTCTGTATTCTACACAATGATTTAAACAAAGTTGGACAGAGATCTTCATCATGCACAATTCTCTATCTATAGTTACTTTCACTTGACATTTCTCAGCACTGATGAAGTGACTACTAAAGTCATGCGCAAACAACTTGTGCAACGGTGGATATAACTGAGCTAGACTGTGTTTGAATAGAATATGAAGTTGAGAACCAAGCTAATCACCTGACACTAGACAGGAGTAATTGAAGGCTTTTCAGAGGGCAGATCTTTACACTTTTCCACCGCAGCACCTCTCTCTCTCTCTCGATCTCGTTCTCTCTTTCTCTCTGGCATTATCTCCTCTGAATATCCCCCCCCCCCCCCCCCCCCCCCCCATATTCGAGGTATATTTTAAATACATCTGTCTATAGTGAACCCGTGCTTTGTGACAAGTTGTGTCTACAGTGAACCCGTGCATTGTGACAAGTTGTGTCTATATCTCCGGTGCAGGGTAGCAGAGCTAATGTCACTGTGACGTGACGTGACCTACCATCTCCCACTGACAGCTCAGGGCTTCCCTGGAGGGAGAGTCCCTTTGTTCCCGCAGTCATCGTGAGCCACTCCTTTCAGGAAGAGATCATACCAGAAGGTGAGGTCAACTATAAGAAAACTCCAGACAATAGGAGCTGGAACTGGATTTAACGTTCCACATAGCAGAGCTGTGTTCTTTGAAGATTTTGTTTCCCCCTGTGAGGGCTAATTAAACAACAGCCAGCTTGGGGTTCAACATCCTTGGCTGGAACAGATGAAAATAAAGACTAAATTCTGGAAACATTAGCAGCACATGCATCATTATTATCATGTGTTTAGAGCTTGCAAAAACGGAACTGTACTTGTACATGTGAACTTGAAACTCTTGTTGTGGATTAATTTAATATGATAGGTTATGGCTATTTCAAAAACAAAAAAAGGCATATGTCCCAAATAATAACTGTCTCAAGTAAGATTATCTGCAAAACCAATACAAAAACAGTCAATGAATGAAAATATGAAAAATATTCATATCAGCAGAAAGAGGGAGTGTGTCCATTATTTTCTTTTCTTCCGTCGTATAAATAAAAATTGAACTGAGGATTGGCATAATGTCCATTCATATAGATGTTCCCGTTTTTTTTCTTCGGTCAAACATTTTAGAGCATCTTTGAAACTCAAATTCTCTGTAATCTCACATTTTTGTGTTGTCTGCCCTTCCATGTCTTGTGTTGTTGCTTTCTGGGGCCCTCAGTGGGATGGTTAGTTTGTGAAATGA
Organism: Oncorhynchus mykiss; assembly: GCF_013265735.2. Classification (NCBI taxonomy): domain Eukaryota; kingdom Metazoa; phylum Chordata; class Actinopteri; order Salmoniformes; family Salmonidae; genus Oncorhynchus; species Oncorhynchus mykiss. The sequence continues at coordinate 34,833,686 of NC_048582.1, read as the reverse complement.
CAGGACATGCCAACAAATTGCATCACTTCTGGCTAAGAGGCCAAGGACAATGCCATGCCATATGCCAATGAGGGGGATGAATGAATGGGTCTCATTTCCATGGACCCTCCCTCCGTACCCCCCCCCCACCCTGCCGAGAGCCTGCCTGGCCAGTGGTGTGACACAGATGAACGAGCTGACACAGCCATTAGCCAGAGTAAAACATCCAGAGATACATTTCAATACACAAATGGGCCCGAGGAATACCACTGCTCCCATATTCGGCTGTTGTCCTTACCCTCCCTGACTCAACTTGTCTGTCCTCACCTGACTCCATGATGTGTGTGTGTGTGTGTGTGTGTGTGTGTGTGTGTGTGTGTGTGTGTGTGTGTGTGCGCGGTGTGTGTGGCAAGTAGAACAGCTGAGGAATGATGGTTGGTGATTAAGCATCTCTCAGTTGACATGAGATACTAATTAGGCTGAAATGAAAGGTCAGGACCTGGATCGGGGCATAATGCACTCTTTGCCCCAACACACACGTATGCAGGCACTTACACATGTGCACACACTCCCAGGCACTTAGTGCCATCATCAACATAAGAACAATATGTTCATAATAATTTACAGTGTGTTAGCATTGCTGGTCTCCCTATTCAAATGGCGAACTCGGACATCTGTTAACTAAAAAAGGTAAATGTATTGTTTAAGTGGCGATGTATTATAAATGTATATATTACAATTCAACATGAACTTCCTCTTTGTAAAGAATTATTGTTTTGGCAATAGAGAAGGGAGTGTGAATGAAAGTTATGGTAGCTTTAGGTGGTGAGATTCTCGCTTCTATTACATTCACACTATCAGGTACGTATATCAAGTTTTTTAACCTTCTTTGGAGGCCATTTTGTGCAATTACTCTAGCCACCTCTTCCTTGGGCCAATGCCAGGTGTTCTTTCAACCTTATTTTATTTTTAAACCAGGCAAGTCAGTTAAGAATAAATTCTTATTTTCAATGGCAGCCTAGGAACAGTGGGTTAACTGCCTTGTTCAGGGGCAGAACGACAGATTTGTACCTTGTCAGCTCAGGGATTTGAACTTGTAACCTTTCAGTTACTAGTCCAACGCTCTAACCACTAAGCTACCCTGCCTCCCCGTGTGGCTTGGTGTGGGATGGGCCACACAGATGCTTTCAATCAGTCCCTTGTACTTAGTAGCCAGATGCCAACAGTACAACCCCAGGTAATTTTAGGACCAGGATATTGGAGTTGTGGCCAATAACACTGAATGCCACGATACAGGTCATTAGCAGCAAGCTTAATTTGTGACGCTATTAGTTTTTGCATGGCATTAGCATTAGCACAATCGCATGAAACATCTGATAAGGCAAAGCCAAATCATTATCCTGCTAATACACACCTACAGTATATGCCAGTTTCAAAACATGATCAAACATTTAATCTGTCTTTGATGATTTTGTATGTGTGACAATGTTTTAACATCTGTTTAGTTAATCATTTTCAACAGAATAGTCTTAAACTATAGATTAAGAAGTGCAACTAGGGATATTCAAATGGAAATCAGCAGGCATTGATACCCCCTGTTGGGCAAGACAAGATTGGGAGGATCGTTCTAGAAGAGCAGAAGAGAAGCGGAACTGTACTGACAGATTCATTGGTGATTTAAATTCTGAACACTTCATATACTGTACAGTGCCTTCAGAAAGTATTCATACCCCTTGACCTTTCCACATTTTGTTGTGTTACAGCCTGAATTCAAAATTGATTAAATTATCTACACACAATACCCTATAATGAAAACATGTTTTTAGACATTTTAGCAAATGTATTGATAATGAAACACAGAAATATCTAATTTACATAAGTAATCACACCCCTTCGCTATGACACTCCAAATTGAGCTCAGGTGCATCCAATTTCCATTGGTCCTCCTTAAGATGTCACTACAACTACTTGATTGGAGTCCACCTGTAGCCAATTCAATTGTTTGGACATGATTTAGAAGGACCACACCTGTCTATATAAGGTCCCACAGTTGACAGTGTTATGTCAGAACAGAAACTATACCGGGAAATCCAAAGAACTGTCCCTAGATCTCCAAGATAGAATTATGATGAGGCATATATCTGGATTGTTGAAAGTGTTCAAGAGCACAGTGGTCTCAATGTAGCACTGCCCAGACTCTTCTCAGATCTGGCCATCCGACCAAACTGAGCAACTGGGCAGAAAGGAGCTTGGTTAGGGAGGTGACCAAGAACCCAATGACCACTCTGACAGAACTACAGAGTTCCTTGGCTGAGATGGGAGAACCTGCCAGAAGGACAACAGTCTATACAGCACTTCACCAATCTCAGCTTTATAGTAGAGTAACCAGAAGGAAGCCACTCCTGAGAAAGGCACATGACAGCACACCTGGAATTTTCAGAGGATAAGGCAACATATTCTGTGGTCTGATGACACAGACATTTTACTCTTTGGCCTGAATGCAAAGCGCTATGTCTGGAGAAAACCAGGCAAGCTCATCACCTGTCTAACTTCATCTCCACCGTGAAGCATGGTGGTGGCAGCATCATGCTATGGGGATGATTTTCAGCAGCAGGGACTGGGAGACTGGTATAGAGCAGCGTTTCCCAAACTTGGTCTTCAGGACCCCAAGGGGTACATGTTTTGGTTTTTGCCCTAGTACTACACAGCTGATTCAAATAATCAACTAATCATCAAACTTTGATCATTTGAATCAGCTGTGTAGTATTAGGGCAAAAACCAAAATGTGCACACCTTGGGGTCCCGAAAATCGAGTTTGGGAAATGCTGGGATAGAGGGAACAGTGACTGGAGCCAAATACAGGCAAATCCTTGATGAGAAGCTGCTTCAGAGCGCAAACAACCTTAGACTGGGGTGGAGATTTAGTCCTTGAGTGGCCCAGCCAAAGCCATGACTTGAGTCTTATTGAAAATCTGTGGGAAGACTTGAAGATTGCTGTTCACCACATCTCCCCATATAACTTAGCAGAGCTTGAGAAAATCTGTAAGGAAGAATGGGAGAAAATCCCCATATCCAGATGTGCATAGATGATACAGACACCCAAGACAACTCAAAGCTGTAATGGCCGCTAAAGGGGATTCTACAAAGTATTGACTCAGGGGCATAAATTTGATATTTCTGTAATTCATTTTCAATAAATTTGCAAAAAATTCTAAACATATTTTCACTTTGTCATCATGGGGTATTGGGTGTAGATGTTAATCCATTTTGAATTCAGGCCATAAGACAAAATGGAGTAAGTCAATGGGTATGAATACTTTCTGAAGGCACTTTTAAGTTTATCCTCCCACTTTTTTCCCTCGACACATACATTTTTGTACTCGTTGTGTCTTTTTTTAGGCAAAACTATAAAACATTTGACTTTCGTTGCATGCTGTAATGTGGGAAGGTATCGCAATTACATATGCAAATATGTTTATATTTACATATTGTCTTTTTTTCCCGTTTTCTTAACATACTTTTAAGGAGGGAGGACGTCCTGTGGGTGATTGGCTTCTTTTTTTTGTCCCCGTACTTTTTTCCCCACTTTATTTTCTTGAAAAAGATGAAATATTTCTGCTTGAGAAAGTCTTTTTAAGTCTGTCGCTGACTGCTGTCCTGGCCCCTCTGTCATTGTTTCTGCACACAGAGCCTCCTCCAAGCCCCATAGTTCTCCCTCATTTTGTCATTCCAAAATGTGGGGAAAAAATGTAATCTTCTGACAAAGAATAGAAAAGGAGCCTATAAAGGAATTTTTCTGCAAGTGACCTCTTTATTGGGTGGGGGATGGGTGAGGGCCTTAAACCAATGGGTCCTACACAATATCCACACACAATACGGTTCCAATCTGTCAAATAATTAGCCGGTGTGGAGGGACAAAGGTATTATTTGCGTGAATTTCATACCTCACTGCTTGAATACTTCATCACTGTATTGTGATAGGTCATGGGAACGTCAACTTTGGGGGGAAGAGAGAGCTATTCACAAAAGACAGAGAAATTGACAGCTAAGGGAGCATATTTCATTCCTAATTTATACATGTTCATACTTGTTTTGATGGATGCCCAGGCTGTATTAAGGAGACTTGTTGATATCGAAGTCAAGATTTTTTTGTGTGCAATGGACTGTATTGAATAAATGCAACAGTCACACCTGTAATAAACAGAGTTTACATTGTATACTTAATATGCGCTTAAATGTTTACATCAGATACAATACTTGTAAATCTAGGCGTATTTGATCTATATACTACATACTTAACTAGTTAATTTATTTTGCGCTTAACTTCTTTACTAATACATTAAACATACACTGAAAGAGAAGGACAGAGGGGGAGAAAAGAACATTACCTGAGTGGAATTGAGAAGAGTCAATAGTAAAAAATATGGATTACCTTCATTCTCCACCATTCACACAGCCTCATACTGGCTCCCTTATTGATTTATGAAGTGTTTAGGTCATCCCGCTCTCATCACCTCTCCAATGGCTGTTAAGAACACTTAAATGTCCACTTGGTCAATTCCAGCTTCTTCTGTGGCAACATTCAGAATGCTTTCTTTTAGTACGGTGTTCATTATGAAAAATGTTTTCAAGTTTTCAATACGCAACCAAATTGTGTTTTTTTTTTTGTAGTGTTGATGTCCATTGGCAGGTAGTGAATTAAAACTGCATTAGAAACTGGCGATTTTTGGGGTAAAATCATTGAATTCTACAGCCCCTTGAAACGGTAGCAGATATGGTCCAACCATTGTCTTTTCAATCTTAGCAGTGTATAAGTCATTGTCAATAGTGTGAGGAGTTAATTTCTCTCTAAAGCTTTCTGAAAACACTCTATTTTTGAAAACTCCTTCAAAATGATTAATTTGGATTGAAGTCAGATAAGGATTTTTACTCTTACTGCTACACCTTACTGTCTGTGTCTGTCTTTCCCCCTTTCCTACCTTTCATCATTCAATTACTAGGCCTGGGTATCAGACCTCTATATGCCTATTGTTTGGTATCATTGAAGCATTGCACCAGTCTGTCAAACACTCATCTTCAGAACTGAATTGATCCAGTAATGATGTTAGAGGGACTTTATTTCTCAGGATCATTAGTGTCTCCATACTGTATGTAGGTGAGGGTATAGATAGAGGATTTTAAGGGTAACTTTGGTGGGGGGAAACAGCTACAGGGGACAGCTCAGCTCTGCTTCCTTAGTCCTTACCATAGCTGGGCTGAGAGAAGTTGGCTTTGCCCTCAGTCGTAGACAAACATTTATTACAGAAGAGCCAAGGCTGCTGAAAATCAGCTTAGGAAGTGGTGATATTATCTGTGTTGGTGGTGATTTTTTTTTCTCTAGAGATTGGGAGGGGAAAATGGGTCAACTGTGAACACTGACCACAGTCCGGACCTATAGGTTGACTTGTGCTGGCCTGGTAACGTGATATACTGTAGGCTTCTGGGTCTCACATAATGGCTTGAAGAAGATCCCTTTGGCATTAAAGACATGACTTTGGCGACTACTAAGTCTTTTTTCAAACTCCCGCTTTGGCCTGGATTTGTCAGTTCATACAGTACATGCATAATCTATGAGCAGAATTACTCTCTTACCTCAATTAGCCATGGAATCTCTAGTTTGAATGTAACTGTTTTTCTGGAAGCCCTTCTCCCTACATTTTCCCCTACGTGGGCTACCCCCATACAGTAGCAATTCGAGTTCAACCAATGAACTTCAAGATGCAACTAGCAAGATGCAGATGATACAGCCACATTAGGGCTTCAGAGACAGAGCAATGATGTGTTGCACATATCTGCATATATGTGACATAGTACAATACACAATGTTTGGGGACCACTTTTGGCTCATGAGCTACTTTCAGAACTAGAATGCATTCGGAAAGTATTCATTTTCTCAACATTTTGTTACGTTACAGACTTATTCTAAAATATATTTATTTTTTTATCCTTATAAATCTACACACAATACCCCATAATAACAAAGTGAAAAACTTTTTTTCTAAATGTTTGCAAACGAATATATATATATATAAAAAAAACTGAAATATTACATTTACATAAGTATTCAGACCCTTTACCCAGTACTATGTTGAAGCACCTTTGGCAGCGATTACAGCCTCGAGTCTTGGGTCTGACACTACAAGCTTGGCACACCTGTATTTGGGGAGTTTCTCCCATTCTTCTCTGCAGATCCAATCGGGTTCTATTGGGTTCAAGTCTGGGCTCTGGCTGGGCCACTCAAAGACATTCAGAGACTTGTCCCGAAGCCACTCTTGCGTTGTCTTAGCTGTATGTTTAGTGTCATTGTCCTCTTCGAAGGTGAACCTTTGCCCCCAGTCTGAGATCCTGAGTGCTCTGGAGCAGGTTTTCATCAAGAATCTCTCTGTACTTTTCTCTGTCCATCGATCCTGACTTGTCTACCAGCCACTGAAAAATATCCCTACAGCATGATGCTACCACCACCATGCTTCACCATAGGGATGGTGCCAGGTTTCCTCCAGACATGACGCTTGAAATTCAGGCCAAAGAGTTCAATCTTGGTTTCATCAGACCAGAAAATGTTTCTCATGGTCTGAGAGTCCTTTAGGTGCATTTGGCTAACTCTGCAGCTGTCATGTGCCTTTTACTGAGGAGTGGCTTCCGTCTGGCCACTCTACCATAAAGGCCTGATTGGTGGAGTGCTGCAAAGATGGTTGTCCTTCTGGAAGGTTCTCCCATCTCCACTGAGGAACTCTGGAGTGACCATCGGGTTCTTGGTCACCTCCTTGACCATGGCCCTTCACCCCCGATTGCTCAATTTGGCCGGGCGGCCAGCTCTTGGAAGATTCTTGGTGGTTCCAAACTTCTTTCATTTCAGAATGATGGAGGCCACTGTATTCTTGGGGACCTTCAATGCTCCAAAATTGTTTTGTTACCCTTCCGCAGATCTGTGCCTCAACACAATCCTTTCTCTGAGCTGTCTGGACAATTTCTTCAACCTCATGGCTTGGTTTTTGCTTTGACATGCACTATCAACTGTGGGACCTTATATAGACAGGTGTGTACCTTTCCAAATCATGTCTAATCAATTGAATTTACCACAGGTGGACTCCAATCAGGTTTTAGAAACATCTAAGGATGATCAATGGAAACAGGATGCACCAGAGCTCAATTTTGAATCTCATGGCAAAGGGTCTGTTTTTCACTTTGTCGTTATGGGGTATTGTGTGTAGATTGATGAGGGAAAAAAATATGAAATCAATTTTAGAATGAAGCTGTAACGTAAGAAAATGTGGAAACATTCAAGGGGTCTGAATACTTTCCGAATGCACCGCACTGGTTAAGAGCTATACAAAAGTAACAAATAATCCCTTTAAAAACAAGCAAAAATACTACGACCATGACTAAATCAAGCTGACCAGAAAAAAATGATAATTGATATTCAAAAATGTCTATAATAGGATGCTAGAGATTTCCATTCTAAATGTTGCTATATGTTATAATACAATTTTTAAGAACTAAACTTACACAATATTCTAATTCTGATATCAAGGGAACGTGACTTTCTCAGTTCTCATCTTAGAGAGAGTGTTTTTCTTTCTCCCCATTTTGTTCTCAGCCTCTTGATTTATTTCCACAACATGTTGCACAAAGGGAGCCTTGTTTGCTAAATGGGATAGCCTTAATGGAGACTTATATTTCCAGGATTATATCTGTATTCAGTTGCAAATTATTTTTGGGGGTGTTTAAATGCTCTGCCTCTGTCTCTATGAATAATAGTATCATTTGAATTAAGTGGACACCTGGTGCAGTGGCTAAGACTCTGAGGCGGGCTGTTGACCCGTCACCACTGCCAACTTCCCTTTTTCCCAGCCTGTCCTTATCCATCCCACTGAGCCTCCGATTTCATTCTCCCTCTGCAAAATGCCACACACTTGTAACTTTATTCTCCCTGGGTAAAAACTTGCTCTCTCGTGAAAGACAAGGGAAAGAAAAACTTTAAGAGAGAAGGAGTGAAGGGGGAGGGAGGAAATTCTTATCAAGCTCCTCTTAGATTTGGGCAAAGTCATTTGGAAGCGGGGTGTAATGTTTCAGGAAAACCTTCCAATTAAATACTGCAAAAAGATAAAATAACAGTAGCCTCGGCACTGCCCAGTGCTCGTATTAAAGCCCTCTTTTGTTGATTTATTGTACATTAACCACTGAGCCATGCAAGGAATGGGCCATTTTAGAGGGGCTTCTATTTGTATGCATCCTGCGTCTACTCCACACACAATAAGGTCTGTATTGCGTTTTGCAAATTTATACCAGGATGTAGGTTTAGAGTGTTTTGCTGAAAAAAAAGTTTTTCAAGTGTCTGCTTTCATGAGCACAAGTGATCGAGGCACACAAACAAACCATTGTTTCAAAACTCCGAGATGTACGACCCAAGCCTAGCTTTGTCCTCCACCCCTGAGAAGTATTCATAGATTTTGTGTTGGAGTACAACACTGAATTGTTCAAAAATACTTTTAGAATGGATGTACAATATTAACCTAAGCTTTCCCAGGACTATATTTTCCACCCAAGATTCAATTTAATAGATCAGATAGGAAGGCAGGAGTCTTTCTCTTGCTCTCAGATAGTTTGTTTTCTTCTTTTAATTGACTTTTTCTAGTCTTGGGTAACTAATAGGACATTAAGGTTTTTAATATAGAAAACATAATTTATTTGATTTGATTTATTAGGATCCCCATTAGCTGACGCCAATGGCGACAGTTAGTCTTACTGGGGTCCAACACATAATTTTAAAAAAAATACATTACCGGCAAAATACTTTACAATTTACATACAGTAAGAGTCAAAGGTTTGGACACATCTACTCATTCAAGGGTCTTTCTTTATTTTGACATTGTAGAATAATAGTGAAGACATCACTATGAAATAACACATATGGAACCATGTAGTAACCAAAAAAGTGTTAAACAAATCAAATATATATTTTATATTTGAGAGTCTTCAAAGTAGCCATCCTTTGCCTTGATGGGAGCTTTGCACAATCTTGGCATTCTCTCAACCAGCTTCATGATGAAGTCACCTGGAATGCATTTCAATTAACAGGTGTGCCTTGTTAATTTGTGGAATTTCTTTCTTTTATGCTTTGAGCCAAACAGTTGTGTTGTGACAAGGTAGGGATAGTATACAGAAGCTAGCCCTATTTGGTCACCTCCCTGACCAAGGCCCTTCTCCCCCGACTGCTCAGTTTGGCCGGGCGGCCAGCTCTTGGAAGATTCTTGGTGGTTACAAACTTCTTCCATTTCAGAATGGTGGAAACCATTGTGTTCTAGGGGATCTTCAATCCTGCAGAATTTTTTTGATACCCTTCCCCAGGTACCCAAGGCCCTTCCACCCGATTCCTCACTTTGGCCAGCGGCCACACTCTTGGCATTCTCTAAACCAGCTTCACCTGGAATGCTTATCCAACAGTCTTGAAGGAGTTCCCACATATGCTTAGCACTTGTTGGCTGATTTTCCTTCACTCTGCGGTCCAACTCATCCCAAACCATCTCAAATGGGTTGAGGTACTGGTGATTGTGGAGGCCAGGTCATCAGATGCAGCACTCCATCACTCTCCTTCTTGGCTAAATATCCCTTACACAGCCTGGAGATGTGTTTTGGGTCATTATCCAGTTGAAAAACAAATGATAGTCCCACTAAGCTCAAACCAGATGGGATGGCGTATCGCTGTAGAATGTTGTGGTAGTCAGGCTGGTTAAGTGTGTCTTGAATTCTAAATAAATCACTGACAGTGTCACCAGCAAAGCATCCCCACACCGTCACACCTCCAAAAATCTCGAATTTGGACTCATCAAACCAAAGGACATAAACTCAGCATAAAAATAAATATCCTCTCACTGTCAACTGCGTTTATTTTCTGCAAACTTGACATCTGTCAATATTTGTATGAACATAACAAGATTCAACAACTGAGACATAAACTGAACAAGTTCCACAGTCATGTGAGTAACAGAAATGGAAAATGTGTCCCTGAACAAAGGGGGGGGGGGGTGTCAAAATCAAAAGTAACAGTCAGTATCTGGTGTGGCCACCAGCTGCATCAAATACTGCAGTGCATCTCCTCCTCATGGACAGCACCAGATTTGCCAGTTCTTGCTGTGAGATGTTACCCACTCTTCCACCAAGGCACCTGCAAGTGACATTTCTGGGGGGAATGGCCCTAGTTCTCACCCTTCGATCCAACAGGTCCCAGACGACCATCACCTCTGGTGAGACAAAACCCCGACTCGTCAGTGAAGAGCACTTTTTGTCAGTCCTGTCTGGTCCAGCGGCTGTGGGTTTGTGCCCATAGGCGACGTTGTTGCCGGTGATGTCTGGTGAGGACCTGCCTTACAACAGGCCTACAAGCCCTCAGTCCAGCCTCTCTAAGCCTATTGTGGACAGTCTGAGCACTGATGGAGGGATTGTGCTTTCCTAGTGTAACTCGGGCAGTTGTTGTTGCCATCCTGTACCTGTCCCGCAGGTGTGATGTTCAGCTGTACCGATCCTGTGCAGGTGTTGTTACACATGGTCTGCCACTGCGAGGACAATCAGCTGTCCATCCTGTCTCCCTGTAGTGCTGTCTTAGGCGTCTCACAGTATGGACATTGCAATTTGTTGCCCTAGCCACATCTGCAGTTCTCATGCCTCCTTGCATCTTTCTTTTGGTGTTTTTCAGAGTCAGTAGAAAGGCCTCTTTAGTGTCCTAAGTTTTCATAACTCTGACCTTAATTGTCTACTGTCTGTAAGCTGTTAGTGTCTTAATGAGCACTCCACAGGTGCATGTTCATTCATTGTTTATGGTTAATTGAACAAGCTGTGTTTAAACCCTTTACAATGAAGATATGTGAAATGATTTAGATTTTTACAAATTATCCTTGTAAGACAGGTTTCTGAAAAAGGGACGTTTCTTTTTTTGCTGAGTTTATTTCCACCGGTCTAATGTCCATTGCTCATGTTTCTTGAACCAAGCAAATCTGTTCTTCTTATTGGTGTCGTTTAGTAATGGAATTTTTGTAGCAATTCGACCATGAAGGCCTGATTCACGCAATCTCTTCTGAACAGTTGATGTTGAGATGTATCTGTTACTTGAACTTTGTGAATAATTTATTTGGGCTGCAATCTGAGGTGCAGTTAACTCTAATGAACTTATCCTCTGCAGCAGAGGTAACTGGGTCTTACTTTCCTGTTGCGGTCCTCATCACAGCCAGTTTCATCATAGTGCTTGAGGGTTTTTGTGACTGCACTTAAATAAACTTTCAAAGTTCTTGAAACTTTCCTGATTGACTGACCTTCATGTCTTTAAGTAATGATGGACTGTCGTTTCTCTTTGCTTATTTGAATATAACAATATAGACCTTACTGTGAAATGCTTACTTACAAGCCCTTAACCAACAGTGCAGTTCAAGAAATAGTTAATCAAAAAGTTACCAAATAAACTAAAGTAATTAATGAAAAGTAACACAATAGCATAACAATAACGAGGCTATGTACAGGGGGTACCGGTACAAAGTCAATGTGCGGGGGGTACAGGCTAGTCGAGGATAGGGCTATCTTAATGCTGTTGAGCCAATCAATTGTGTTGTGACAAGGTAGGGGTGGTATTGTATTAAGAAAGAAAGAAATTCCACAAATTATCTTTCAACAAGGCACACCTGTTAATTGAAGTGCATTCCAGGTGACTACCTCATGAAGCTGGTTGAGAGAATGCCACGAGTGTACAACGCTGTCATCAAGGCAAAGGGTGGCTAATTTTATTAATCTCAAGCATAAAATATATTTAGATTTGTTTAACACTTTTTTGGTTACTAGATGATTCCATATGTGTTATTTCATAGTTTTGATTGCTTCACTTTTATTATACAATGTAAAAAATAGTAAAAATGAAGAAAAACCTTGGAATGAGTAGGTGTGTCCAAACATTTGACTCGTACTGTACTTTCAAAAAACATTTTAACATGTAGTGTGTGTGTGTGTGCAGTTATCAATTGCACATACATGTCAGTACATACTGTACATACACCAAGTAGGTCACCTGCAAGGCGTTGTGCCGTGAGGTGTTACTTTATTTGTCTCACATATTCAACATAAACATGTATAACAAATATATGTGTAAGCATAAGATAAGTGAAAATATTAAACAAATTCCACTGCAATTTTTTTATTTTCATGAATGTCTCTTATTATCATCTTACAGTATGTGCCCTGAACACCATTTGAGCTCTATCTTTATCCAAGTTTTTTTTCTGAATATCTAGCAAAACAACTATGTTAAATTATTATTGTCACAAAAAGTTGACAAGGTGACAAAAATATATTTTAAAAACATGATGGCTCTGGTCAAATGTAGTCCACTACATAGGTACTGTTCCACTACATATGGATGTAGCCCTAGTGAATCTGCCAAGCTGACCTGGGTTTGTTAAATTCAGTTGTAAATCTATTAGTGGTCGAAGGAAGTTATGGATTAGCTACTTTTGCCTGAAGTGGATGCAGCTGATTGTGTGATTAAATCAATGATCACTCCTTGATTCATTCCTGTGTAGTTCTGAGGCTTAGCAATTTGCCTCAGTAAAAAGCAAGGATGTTGGTATCATTTACCAAAAAAATTATGCATTTTTGTTGCGTATAACAACAACCGGTTCTGTCAAAAGTATATGATGAATTAATGTATGGGAATATAGAAAATATGTTTAAAAACATTACATTTGAGTAAAGTAAGCTGTTGACAAGTGAGCCATGTCAAAGCCAGAAAATAAACAAATTACATTCTACGTAACATTTTACAAATGGCGTAGCTGTTTTTTATGTATTTTTTATTACGATTTTTCTTTCATTTTCCCTTTTTTTACTGTAATTTGCCTGTCAAAGATTTGCAGTGCACTCCTACTATACTATGCCTCTACCTCCTTTGTTGTGTCTAGACTACAGGAAATGTGAAATTGCATTTGTTTACAACCGTTAGGAAGTCAAAGCGGGTGGCGGTTTAAGTGTAGCACCCAGTGAGGATGGCTCAGAGAGGCGGAGAACAACACATTGCTGTTTTTCTGAAGGGGGCCGGATATGAGGCGGGTTTGACTGCAGGCAGTCAGTCAGATCCAGCCCAGGATGTGCTGTAAAACTGTTGTAAAGTATATTGGACTATTTTACTGTTTACATCACGTAACGTTTTTTTTTCTTCCCTTCTTTTCTGGTAAATGGTCTCTTTGACACACATGCTGCCATTTTGTGTGTTTGTCAGCCGTGTTTTAAATGAGAGCAAAGGCATACAACCAGGTAACAAGAGATAAACATCAGTGGTTCTTGCCTTAGGTTTTACAGGAGAATGCATGTGTGCAAGTGTGTGCATGTGGATGTGTGTGGCCGTAGCGATTAAATCGGCATTCACGAAGCATCAGCCCTGCAAAACATATGTCAAGGTGGTGTGATATTACTGGTGTTCACACATCCAGTGCAGGATAGACATATTGTAAACATTACATTGATGACAGACTTTGTCCAAGCAGTCTATGCTGTCCAGCTGCCTATCCCTGGATTTGTAGATTTTACCCCCTTTTTCTCCCTAATTATGTGATATCCAATTGCGATCCAATTACAATCTTGTCTCATCGCTGCAACACCCTAACGGGCTCGGGAGAGGTGAAGGTCGAGTCATGTGTCCTCCAAAAAATGCAAAAAATGCTTCTTAACACCCACTTGCTTAACCCGGAAGCCAGCTGCACCAATGTGTCGGAGGAAACACCGTCCAACTGACTACCTGGTCAGCTTGCAGGCGCCCGGCCCACCACAAGGAGTCGCTACAGCGCAATGGGCCAAGTAAATTACCCATCATCATCTGGGTCAAAATATATTCACAACATCTGACCTGTCACTAGAGGTTAATCAAATAAATCATACTAACTCCATTAAGCTCATTGTGCCCAAATTTATTTGATTTATTTGATCTTTAGGACTAATTTGGGCACAATGAGTATTAAGCTCATTGTGCCCAAATTAGTCCTAAAGATCAAATAAAACATGTTTCTTGACTGGTTTTAGACCTCTATCTAGCTCACACACTCATTGATGATTCGATAAAATATAGGGGGGTAAAAAAGTAATGGTAGATGGAGTTAGTATGATTTATTTGATTAACCTCTAGTGACAGGTCAGATGTGAATATATTTTGACCCAGATGATGATGGGTAATTTACTTGGCTCATCGCGCTGTAGCGACTCCTTGTGGTGATAGAAGATAGAAGATTACATTGTTTGACGTTAATACTTTTTTCTAAAAGTCTGTCTTTATATGTTTTGACACATATGTGTTTAAACCCGACCCAAGAAAAACTACAAGTGCCAGAGAAAAATGCTCACAGGGTGGCTGAACTTCCTGATTTGGAATTGTATTTCATTTTGGTCGTTAAGAAATGCAGCGGCCATGACGAGAGTTGTCTTAGGGTGGTGGTTTAATGTGGGTGTCTCTTGTGTGTTCATACATGGTAAGTGTACAGTCCCTCAGCCAAAACAGTACACAGTAACTCCGCCTTCTAGATAGCTTGAAACAGTCTAACCAGGTCTCGTGTCTTGAAGTAGCCTATGCTAGCTAGTGCTAGCCAACCTCTTTAGCCAATTAGCTTCAGCCTGCTGGTGTGCAACCGTGACATAGTTGGTTTGACATTACATAGCCTATCTCTGGGGCTAGTTAGAGACCGTCAATAAATTACACAATGTAAACGGAACAATATTTTCATGTTGCACATCTTTAAGTTACCTCATTAAATGCTTTCAATATTAATTTTTACAATTTATAGTTGGTTTGAGGCTTTTAAGTCATTGAAATTTGGAGCTATTGACATTTTAAAAATATTGTCCCTTATACATACATTGTATAATTTACTGATGGTCCCTAACTAGCCCCACAGGGATATGGAATCTCAAACCCAATTGAGAGGGCATTACAATTGGACCGTGTGCAGCTGCTCTCCGAATTGATGATTACTTGGGTGCTGCCAACTGTGGGTATGTGGGCAGGATTCAAATAAACCCAACCCAAGGAAAACTGTACAGTACCCTTCATCCTGTGACATACACTTTTTTCCTATCATCTTGAAAATCTCAGTTTAGGACAAGAATGACTTTATGACCAAAATTATCCCATTTACACTTTGTAGTCAATTTTGACATTACAATAAATGTTTCAGACTCATATTGATTCGCCATAGGCCATTTCAAAACGAGAAGTTGCTTTTTAGGGGCAGCCGCTCTTAATTGCACAACATATGCGAAATTCACAGGTAATAAAAAAGAAAACTCCTACCGAGAAATGATGACCCCAATTTATGAATTTTCCAAAACAAACAAGTTATATATTTTACTGTGGGATTGTAAAAGAAGAACATCTCACTGTAGCAGAGGAAAACCGTCATAAAGTCTATGGATGGAACCTTTACAGTCTCTCCTAATCTCTCCTAATCTAGTCTCCATCTCCTTAGCCCTTTGATGCTGTGGCATTTATTTACAATCTCAATAAGTAGTTGCAGAAACCCATCACTCCAGTATCCTCCCTGATAAATGGAGGATGCTAACTTTAAGGGTGGTGTCATAGAGAAACACTAATATCACCGAAGAGGACAGGAGAGCAAGGGAGAGGAAAAGAGACCCTGGGAAGCCGCCGTGCTGTTTATGGCTCCAGTCCTCCGTCCCCCTCCGTCCTATGATCCCCTGGGTTTGTTTGGACTAGTTCACTTTTTCTCTGAACCGCCGAACATGTCATTATGTGGAACCCTATAAAACGAAGCTTGCATTAATGAGGATATTCAGAAGAACATGTGAAGGAGGGCCTGTGACAGACTTATAGAGGCACTATAAATGTCCACAGTAAGAATGAGGGGATATGGGAAAACATTGCTGTTGAACCTGTTATTGAGTTCTCTTGATCACTGAAACATTAGGTATGACCCTACCTTGTATATGAGACTAATATATTGATGAATCTTGTTCTTGTTTATCTCAAATGTACATGAGAAGGCAGCGTTATGATCATATCTTTGGACTTTTGGATAAAAAAATATATCTTCCAGGCACTGAAATGTACAGTAATGTCATACTTACAACCTTAGTGGGGCAATCTGTGTTTTGAGGCTATAGAGTGGTTGTTCACATTTACTTGTTTTATTCCAATGTTTGTAAACAAACTAAATGTAAACAACCATTCTATAGCCTCAAAACATGGTCAAAACTTTCCTTTTGATATCATGCATGGTGACTCCTTGACTCCATAGCTCTGTCTAGGAATTTGAGAGTGGTCAAAAACATTTGCCAAACAGTGATGTGGGAGTAAGCTTTGTTATTATTTCAACTGCTGATTGTCGCTTTAAAAGTGAGCTTTGATTTAACTAGGGCATTTTAGAGGTATAAGACACACGGACCTGTCCCAACTCCCAACACTGCAGAATATATTTGGGACTCAATGTATTGGAGACCAGTAACAAAGCGTAACCATGGGAATGTGTGCCATCTTGCATGATAAATATCTTTGATTGCTTCAGGCTTCAGACTGACTCACAGGAAGTCCCCGTTTCAGACAGTTTACACAGATGGAGACCATTCTTAGTCAACATTCACATAAAAATGGGTCTGAGACTTTTTTTCATGCCTCTTTTTCAATGTATGCAGACAGTGACAAAAGTTTTAGAGTGTAAAAGCGTTTGAATGGGCAGGAGTAAAATAACTATTTGTTTGCCAGCCTTGCTGAACTTCATTGAATTCTATTTATTTTCAAACTGCCCTAGCCATCTCTTGTTTATAACCTACACTAATTCAACATATTTTGGGGGGCAAGGTAACACTAATTTCCGTGAAGAATAAATGCAATACTACTAAAATAATTGTTTAGTCCTCCCAGGTTCTGTGTTGTTTGAAATGTCTGTTTGAGGAGATTTTACAGGCAGAGAGGAATCCAGCTAATTCATAAATTCAGACACATCATTGCCACCGTCTGTTTATTCCCGATCGGTGTACAGAGCTTCAAAACTACAAATGCAAGCATCTGTGATCTCACACCAGTGGCATCTAAGTAGGGGGAACTATTTTCAGACACACCATCTTGTCGAGCATTTCTAAAAAAAAAAAAACTATTATATGCATCTGAAATGCACAATGATTTACTTTTGCTGTACTTATGAAAAGTGTAGATGTACGAATGTAGAATGACATTTCTGTATGTAAAAGTGCAGGAGGAAGTGGTTTCATTCTGGTTCGTTTCTGGTGTTCATGCTATACCATCCTCGTTCATGAGTCATTCATTTATGTGGGTAATCAGGTGACAGTTGTATAGGTGAATTATGAGTACTTAAAAATGGTTATGTGTTTCTCCCAGCATGCTTTAGAGATGAGTTTCCAAATCGTTATCTTGTCCCCTGTCTCCTACTGAGACTCACATGCTGGATAGAGGCTCCAGAATCTTTACATATGTTGCTTTAATGTGTCAAAGATGCCAGTTAGTGTAGCGTTACAACTTCAGTAAATGTTTCACAGTTTCCATTTCAATGACATATGCCAATGTCGACATTGAAAACATAGTAGGATTCTTGAAATTCAGGACAATCCTTGTCCAGCAGGGAACATTAATTGTTAATTTGATTTATTTTTATTTTGCATTATTTGAGATACAAAATAAATGTAGTGGAATTTTAGGAAAAAGGGAAAAGATCTGTTTTTGAAATATTCTAAATATTTTCTATATTATTCATTTCCACGTCGACTCTATGCCCAGAAATGCCCTTCTCGGGAGCAAAGGATCCCAATTGTAAACTCTCCAGAAAAGCAATAATTAATATTAACTGAAAAGATATCTTATGTAGTTTCTTGCAATAGCCCTCTCTGACTTTGTAGCCCTCCCTAAAAAGAGTGTCTGGACAAATTACCGCTGGACTGGTATAAAAACTTGGTTTTGCTAAAGCTAGAAATCAACAAAGGGATATCAGTAGGTACGCTATTTGAAAAAAAGGGTTCCAAAAGGCTTCTTCAGCTGTCCCCATAGGAAAACCCTTTTTGGTTCTAGATAGAACCCTTTTGGGTTCCATGTAGAACCCTCTCTAGAAAGGTTTCTAGATGGAACCAAAAAAAGGTTTCTTCAAAGGGTTCTCCTATGGGGCCAGCCGAAGAACCCTTTTAGGTTCTAGATAGCACCTTTTTTTCTAAGAGTGTAGGATGCTTTTTGAGGAAGGCTACGAAAGGACTCCTTGGTTGTCCTTTTATCTGAAAAACATTAACGGGACATCCTCAAACAACACAAACGACATCCTACTGGTACATCCAATAATATATTCCCCTTTATTCTCCAAGAAAACAGCTATGACAAAGATCTACAATACTCTCATTTGTAGTATTCAAAATAGTTACAACGACCTTATATATATCCTGTAACTTTTGGAGAGGCTGGTCTCACATGGTATCAATATAGGGTGCTACTAAATAACCTTTGCCACATTAAGACACACTGAGATCAACACATAAACGATTTGATACCTTCCCATACTTTAACCATTCTCTGTAATAACAGGGTCTTTACTAGTTCAAGTCTTAAATGCGTCTGAATTATATTGTGCCTTGAGTCTTCTTTTGCCCACTGTTAGATGTTATATGCTCACAGGCTTTATTTAACCACTGTTAGATGTTATATGCTCACAGGCTTTATTTAACCACTGTTAGATGTTGTATGCTCACAGGCCTTATTTAACCACTGTTATATGTGATATGCTCACAGGCTTTATTTAACCACTGTTAGATGTTGCATGCTCACAGGCTTTATTTAACCACTGTTAGATGTTGTATGCTCACAGGCTTTATTTAACCACTGTTAGATGTTATATGCTCACAGGCTTTATTTAACCACTGTTAGATGTTATATGCTCACAGGCTTTATTTAACCACTGTTATATTGCACTCATTGTTGTAATTTCCATGTACTCCCTGGAGGTGGTTAAAATAAATAATTTCCATAAATCCACCATTTTGTTTCAGATGGGGTTGTTATGCAAGCTTAAATGCCAACAAAACTCCCAACCCTATCATAAAAAGTAACCTACTTGTTTGAGGATGTCAGTCCTAGAGGTGTTAAAATGTTTATCCAGTCTGTTCCTAAATGTGTTAAATTAGAGAATTAGCTAAACGCCTTGTCTCTTGTGTAACTACAAAATGAGGAAATCCACTCACTTAATAATTAGAAAAGTGTTGTATATTTCTGAGGTAATCACACCTGTATGTTAAATAAACCATAATGTTAGTTATAAGGAATTTGCATAGTCATAATTGGAACTGGGCATTTGATTGATACATTGACAAATACATGACAATGTCATGACCATATGCTGTGAATTGAAATAACAATGTCCCAGGATAGTTCTACTCATAGTCAGAGCAAATATTTATAACAGTCATGTCCCATGCAGAGGTAGAACGTAGATTTAGGTGTAAAGAGTTGTTTTGTTGTAGTTTCCATCTAAGCTCCTCTCTCTCCTCTCATCTCTATCCCAGGCCAGTGGTATCGTCATCCAGCTTGTTTATTTCTGGAAGGCAATCCTGACACACTGGACATCATGTGAAACCATGAACGACAGGAGGCAATAAGGTGGAGAATAGCAGCAATCTGGAGGAAAGCTCACCATTCACTCTGGCTCCCTTAGCGCTCTGGCCTGTTATCCAGCATTAAAGATAAAAATAAAAAAAATCAATACTGTAACACAGTGCCAGATAAAAGCAGTGGGTGAGAGAGAAAGAGAGAGAGAGGCTCCCTGGTCGGATATGGTGAATTAAAGCGATCAGAAATGTCTAGTCTACTCAGCCCCGCTCTACATAACCTAAAGCAGTCTACCACTCTCTGTTCATTTCCCTTCTTTGTTCACTTGTGATTTATTTTTGAGCTTTGTGATGAGGTACAGTACCTGCACCCATTTAATTTCAATTGCAGATTAGTTAAGGTTTGGTATATTAGCTTGCCTTTCTGAGCTGTATTATCAACTTAACAATATTATATTGGGCTCTTGAAAAACATATGTAGTTCTCCTTCTTGTTCATCCTTGTTGGGGCAAAGGCATAATGTACCTGTAGCATAAAACAACATTACAGTTTCATTCAAACAAGTCATGCCGATGGGGGGCACAAGGGCACGTGTCCCCTCAGATCTGTCCTGTTTTAAAAAAGATTCACATGTTAAATTAACTTCCAGGCTTCATTTTTAAGCCCACGATCATAATTATTTATTCAACTATTTGTCAGTGGTATTTTGCGGAGGGGGCACACTAGCTGGACCAGACAAAAAGTACCCTCCCCTATTCTCCCTAGCAAGTGGTTCCTTCCACGGTGCACCACAGAGCAAAGATATGCTTGGCAGGGCGCTAGATACTCTAGTGCGTGCAGACAGTATCGTCAGTGGGGGAGAAAGAGTGTAGAGTGACACACACTGCGTTTGATTTGATTTTAGGTGCTGGTGATGTACAGGACCCGCAGGAGGTATGTTTGTAAATTAATTTGTAGCCTATTGATTCCTTCTTGATGAATAAATAAAACAAAAATGTTTTGTTGTTTCTCTGTAATACTAGCCACCTAGCAATGTTATGAAGTTGGCTTTAGCTAGCCAGCTAGATAGGTTCCCAACCTCCCAACCTCATAACTACACTCTTAGGGGGAAAAGGGTTATTTGTAAGGCAAAGGGTTCTACCCAGAACCTCCCAACCTCATAACTACACTCTTAGGGGGAAAAGGGTTATTTGTAAGGCAAAGGGTTCTACCCAGAACCTTTAACATCCAAAGAACTGATTTTGGAAGAAACGGTTCTACCCAGAACCTTTAACATCCAAAGAACTGATTTTGGAAGAAAGGGTTATTTGATGATTATTTAGAAGGCAATAATAATTTTTTGGGAAGGCAAGAAGGGTTCTACATTTAGCCATATTTCCCAGTATGCTCTATTGTGTTTTTACATGTGCATTGATTGGTTGATTCATTTGATGCTACACAAAGATAAATAAATAAATAAATTCTAAACTAATCCAATCTGTTAGTAATTATACCACTTATTACACCTGGTACTGGGATGGTTGTTCCAGTTTATATGATTGAGTCAGTCTAAGTATTCAATTTTTCCTACCCTGGCAGTCATATTGAATGCAAGTTGAAAATGATAAAAAAATCAAATTGTTGGATATCCTAACTCTGGCTGGATTCCAATAAGGAATTATACATCACTTTGCAAGCTAGCATAATGTGACTTGCAGGCCTGACGTGGCCTGTAAACCGGGAGTTTCCTAATCAATCAATCAAATGTATTTATAAAGCCCTTATTACATCAGCCGTTGTCACAAAGTGCTCTACAGAAACCCAGCCTAAAACCTCAAACAGCAAGCAATGCAGATGTGGAAGCACGGTGGCTAGGAAAAACTCCCTAGGAAGGCAGGAACCTAGGAAGAAACCTAGAGAGGAACCAGGCTCTGAGGGGTGGCCAGTCCTCTTCTGGCTGTGCCGGGTGGAGATCATGGCCAAGATGTTCAAACATTCATAGATGACCAGCAGATTCAAATAATAACAACAATCACAGTGGCTGTAGAGGATGCAACAGGACAGCATCTCAGGAGTAAATGTCAGTTGGCTTTTCATAGCCGAGTCAGAGACAGCAGGTGCGGTAGAGCGAGAGAGAGTCTAAAACAGCAGGTACGGGACAAGGTAGCACGTCCGGTGAACAAGTCAGGGTTACATAGACGCATGCAGAACAGTGTGTTAGGGTAGAACTAGGCCCTCAAAGAAAAGCCTTTTGTACTTATTGTCATAAAGAATTTTATTTTAAAGGCTAGTAAGGCTGGTGGAACGATCCATAGACAATTCTAGAAAGAACCCTCCAAAGATAAAATGGTTCCTCGGTAGAACCCTTCATAGATGGTTCCAGCAATTGCTCTTCATATAGGGTTCTAGGTAGAACCATTTGCAAAAGTTACTACATAACACCAAAAAGGTTTCTCCTATGGGGACAAACCAAAGAACCCTATATGGTTCTATTGGTGTAGCTATCAAGCCAATTCAGGGTATCAATCAAGTAGCTTGTGTAACTATCTTAGCTGGCATGCCTGCTGGAAAGGTTGCTAGACTTTAGAAAAGCAAGCAATTACTAAATGTACTGAGTAAGACTCACATTCCTTTCAATCTTTTCCCCAGATTATAGCAGAGATGCAGAGAAGCATATTTATTTTCTTTAAAAAAAAAGAACCACCAGGATACAGACAGCTCAAGAGGTATGCTTAGATATGCAGAAAAATCCTTGGTTTAAATGTAATCTGGCACGTTATGACAATATCACATTTGTGTATTAATTATGATGCCATGTTATATGCCTCTATTGATAACATATGTTGTGATTCTATGTACTGTGTTGTAATTTGGATGAAATATCCTAGGCATTAGTGCAGTATATTGAGATGTGTGATTTACAACGGTCAGAATGATACCCTCATTAAAATGATAATTGAACAGGTGAAGAGGTATACTTAGATAACGTATGCAGAAAAATATATATAAAATATTTGTTTATGATTATGGCTCTAGAATGCAGGAAAAGGCTGTTGTGCCTCCTTTAAAATAATGGTTTCATTGCTGGGAGAAAAAAAAAAAATATATATATATTATATATATATATATATATTAACCTTTATTTAACTAGTCAAGTCAGTTAAGAATAAATTCTTACCCCGGCCAAACCCTAACCCGGGCGACGCTGGGCCAATTTTGCGGCGCCCTATGGGTCTCCCAATCACTGCCGGTTGTGATACAGCCTGGAATCGAACCAGGATCTGTGGTGACGTATCTAACACTGAGATAGAGTGCCTTAGACCGCTGCACCACTCTGGAGCCCCCCACTTTCATGTCAAGGGATGTGTGGACAAAAACAAAACCCTTCTTTCCCACGCACATGCCATCATGTATAGAAGGCAGAGCTGAAGAAGCACACACACACACTATACCGACTCTTGCTTCACAAACTCTTTACACCTATAGGTTCTTGATCCCAACTACATCTGATTAACGGTTACAGATATCAAGAACACATTTGGTGCACTAAAGGGACAGAGCTTAGATCATAATATTTCATGATATAAGGTCTGACTCTCTGTCATGTATGAATTAAAATCCAAATACCCAGCATTGATTGTGTTATCAGGCCATTGCAGCCAGGCCCCACTGTATTGATCCAGGCTGTGATTGATGATCATTTTCAAGAAAAATCTCTTTGTGTGATTATACGAGGAAACAGACCCTCAGTATGTGTGTAATTATTTTGTTATCTATTTCGTAACGGTGTAGCGTGCAGGCAGACTGCACAGAATGTTGCCAAACATGGTGCTCCTCTGATAACCCTTTTGTGGAATGATATTTTCAAATAAGTAATAGCAAGTGATAACTATAGAAGCTTACTATCAATAGTGCCAAACTGATAAGTAACATGCTTATGTAATGTTGCTACAATAGTAATTACAGCGTTACTACACAGGTGCAAGTTAATGTAAGGTGTTCCTTATGTGGTAAATAGTAAAACACCTACAATGTTGCCCAGTGTCAGAGAAATGGTGTTGTCTCTCCAAGTAGATTTGAAAGTGTCCCAAAATAATTCAATTGTTCTTCCTTGTACAGCCCTCACCAGGCCTGTTGGTGTCAGTCATCTGTTGTGTAACCCATATTGCAAAGCTTAGCATTTTGCGGTTGCTGTCTTGCTGATCAGTGTCTTTGAGCAGGGACAGGGAAAGGGGTCACAGGATGTCATATCTTCATTGTAGGTCACCAAACCCACATAGTACACACATTCCTCAGCTGACAGATCCTGACCGAGGGGGGTAAAATCTGCTCATCCATTTGGCCCGTAGTAAATCACACCCCACTGTAATCAATGCACACAAAAGCATGCCACAGGAAGCACTTCCATATGTACACTTGAGCACTGGCCTCCAAGACGTTGTTTACCTTGAAACGAGCTTCTTGTTTCGTTGAGACTTTAGTGGCACAGACAAAATGCAGTAAACATGTTTTTTTATACACATACGATTGTTTACCATCTATAACAATGTATTTTGGAAAATTATTTTTTTCCGCATGCACACTGAAAACAATCTAAAGTAGGCTGATACTGTAAAAAAAAAAAAAAAAAATCTAAATAATCAGAAGGTTGAACGAACAGAACACCACAAATCTCCCTGGTCCCTGGGAAAGAAACACTTCCCTAAACCCCTCCCTCTACTGGAGTTCATGCACTTCTTTGTTATAGCATGCATGTGATGCACTATCCTATTGGATTAAATCATTTACTCATGATAAGTAGGATCATACATTCAGCTTAAGTAGGCTGATCTGTGTCTGTACTGTATTGTGCTTCTCTTTGGTAAAAGTACAGTACTGAAATGAAATCATACAAACTGTTTCAAAATAGGATTTTCTTTGCAGAAGCAGGAGATCAGTGTTCCAGCATTGTAGTTGTACATGATAGTGGTCAAGTAGGTAGTTTGTGTGCCGAGCTAATTATAAAGAATCAATATCATATCAAGGAGGGTTAAGTTTCGAGATAAGACAGCTCTCAACCACTCTCGCTACTCATCATAAGTCTGTAGGAAGCTGATAGGTCAAAATAAATGGTATTCCTCAAGGAGTGGGTCTTCTTACCTCTCTATACCAAGGGAATGGGAGACAAGGCGATCAATACAAGGCTGTTGTGTAGTAGTCCTATATGCAGTTATTAACAGCTGATTCTGCCCTCTCCAGGCAGGCCACATATTTTAACACCATAATTACAGACTTTTAAACAATAGCTGATGAGAGGGCCATAACTAAAACACCCACTTTGATACATTTAATTTAAAACATAATATTATCTCAGTCAGGGAATGATTAATGAATTATATCCACACAACTCTTACAACAGTATATTGTTAGTAAGACATGAAACCTCAAAAGTGACATTTGTAATTTAATTATCTATAGGCTACTGTTAGTTACACTCAGTTTGATTGTTTGAGAAAACAACTTATCAACCCAGTAAAATGGCTCCATAAGCCAACTGAAACATCAGCTGTGGGAGGTCGCTGAAACTGAAGTAACGCTTCCAACACCTTCTGTGGCATCCTAGCGGTCGCCTATCACATTCGGCTGCAGGGCTTCTCATAATGGACTAGAGGCGGAAGCTTCTAAAGAATAGCAGCTGCGGGCAAGGAAGACCAAGAACCCGCTCCACGGAACGACCATCGCAATGAGATTCGCCGTCGGTCTGGAAATAGGAACATTACTTTTACGCAATAACTAGATTGTTATGCACGAAAACAGAGATAGGGATTCGATCACGGCCCCGTGACATCTTTTTGGGCACCTGAACCGGACTCTTGCTATCTTCATTTTTTTTGTTTTACTTTCCCCCTCCTCCGCTCAGCTTCATGAAAAATAGAAGACGAGGAGGATAAAGGCAATGGGCAACACTTTTCCAGCCAGCACTTTCTTATCCATGTGTAGACCTCCAAAATAAAGTACAATACTCAATGCGTGGGAAAAAAACAGAAATGAAAGTGGAGTAAATTAAAAGAAAGGACTTCTGATAACAATGGGACTTAAACTTAAAGACGCGTTGGGGAAAAGGTAGGCTACAATAAAAACGAATGGCACAAATACATTTACAAAAGTGTGGCGGGTAAAAACAGAACAAAACCAACCAGAAGGGAGAGAAATGTTCTCGACTTAGTAATGTCCATCACTGTTGTATGGTGGACCGTGCGGAAAGACAGGTGAATAGGAAGCAAAGTATAGTGTAATTATCAAATCCATCCCTCATTTCCATATCTAGTGTGGGTCAGCTGGACCTTAGCCAATCCCCCATCGAAAGCCAATCCCCCATCGAAAGCCACCAAGAGTCATCAAGCATTATCCTCCATCATAATTACACCGACATGCGCAATCTGCACATGGGTAAGTAACACCAGCTAATAGGTTATCCCTTATTTCACAGACCCGACTCTCTCTGACGGGTTTTATTTGTTAGATGCTGATGTATCCGCCAAAGGCAACAAGAGCAACTAGCAGAGAACTGACAACATGTCCCGCCGCAAGCAAGCGAAGCCACAACATCTCAAATTGGACGAAGAAGCGTTGCAAACCGACGTCGCCACAGAACATGGTACGTGAGATTCACACACATTTTTATCCAACAAAAAAAAACATTAAAAAAAGTTATCATATGCATATTTGATTGCCAGACTATACTAGGCTACAGCAGGCCTATTTAGCTTGAATAGTTATTAATTAATATCTTATTATAATCATTCCTAACCATTCATATATTATTATAACCCTTTGCCTTATATATATATTTTTTTTTATTAGAGTCAGGGACTTAAAAAAAACGATTTTATTATTTCCTTTACTTCCCAAGTTGTCACAAAAACTCAGGATTACTGTGAATGGGAGCAGATGTTCAACGGTCTTTATCCTGCACCTCAGTGTGATGTCTTATTCAATATAAGAAAGTGTTATAAATAAATGGTCGTTTATAGCCTGGATAAATAATACACATTAGCATAAATACATTAAAAAGCCCTCGGATATGATAAGATAACTCCGGATAGATTATTGTCTGATCGATATCAAAGCACACTTTCATGAGCTATGCGTGCAATTTTGCCCACAGGTAATGGTAGAAATGTGTCCTGAGAGATGTGTAGCCTATCTATAGGCTATATCCTTTCGATGTGAAGGAATATTGAAACAGTTTGGCCCTACATGTACATAAAAAATGTATTGTTGTTGTTATTACATTTATCATGAAGTCATATGACATTATTTTGACCCATTTATAAAAAGGAAGTAGTTTCAAAGAGGATCCACGTCAGCTCCCTGTCTGTGTATATTATGCTTTAGTGTAACTGTATAATGTTAATGAAAAACTATGTCATAAAAATGTTTTGTTGTCACACATATGGTAGGCAACTATGGTACAATTGACATATGATTTACACAAGGAGTTATAAGTCCAGAATGTGAGTTCGGTTTTGGATTATGGACGTGTCCAAGATAATTAGGACAGGTCCACTCGCCTACTTCGTTTTTTGAAAGAGGTAGGCTTTATATGCTATTTTAGTTTTTTTATTAGACTATATTTATCCTCAGGTATGGAAAAGAAAACGTATATGTCATACAATTTTTCATATTCTACTGCAATTGAAAGTGTGCACAAACTGGTTAAATCAACGTTGCTTCAAGGTATTTTGTCAACATATAGTGACGTAAAATCTACATGGAAAATACATTGTATTTGGAAAAAAAGCACAAAAGTAAA
Organism: Oncorhynchus mykiss; assembly: GCF_013265735.2. NCBI lineage: Eukaryota > Metazoa > Chordata > Actinopteri > Salmoniformes > Salmonidae > Oncorhynchus > Oncorhynchus mykiss. The sequence goes on along the minus strand of NC_048582.1, from coordinate 34,806,319 downwards.
CTGTTGTTTTGAGGGTGAAATTTAAACCACAGGATGTCATCATTGTAACCATATATTAACATAGACAAACCTAGTATAAAATATGTTGAATTTGTACCTTTAAAACAATGTCAGATCTTCAACATTATTTCCACTATCAGAAAAAAAACAATAGGCTGGGCAGCACCTCCTACTGGAGAATTGATCTATCTACAGCTACCCTCTGATCTCCCACCAAAGGTTCTAAACAAGCCCTGCTGAGCTATGATATTTGTCACTGACTATGACCAATGTGCTATCGAGAGAATGATTGTTGAGAGATCTCCACTTAAAAATGAAATAGATTTTCTGTTGCTATCAATGTCATTCCAAAGGGTTAGTTTAATAGAGCAAACAAAATGTGACCATACTTTATCACTCACATCATCAATTATGCTATTTAGGCCTAAATAGCATTTGCGAAATTGTCAACAGCTATTGTTTCAATTCACCCAGGATTCAACCAAAAACAATCAACAATACAGAGGCTTAGGGTTTCAAGCTCGGGTTGATTTCAAATGTAATGATATTTAGTGATGTTCAATTGTGTTTGGTTGTCAACGCAACCAAATATCAACATTTGAAGGCCATGTATGTTCTAATTAGATAGTTCTGTGCCACTGACTTCGTTCCAGTTTGTCTACAAATGAATAATGTATATGTTGGAATCACATCTCCATCTCATCCAAAAAGTTAAACAATAGGACTGTGATTTTAAATAGTTGAAAGCGTAGTGATAGACATTTGGGTGGCAACTAAACCAAAAATCTGATATTGTTTTAACAATGGAATTTGGTTGTGCTATTAGATGGTTGAAAGCGTAGTGATAACACAATGGAAATTCAACTAACTTTTGGCTGTCTTTTTGAGTGTAGGAACATAGGTTGTAATCTCATTGATCAATGTCTCAAACAGATATTACCAAATTATCCATGTTGAAATGACGTGGTGTGCCCAGTGGGAGGCTAATGGTCAGAAAATGTTTCCCTGATTCGATTCATATTTTACAGATACAGTAGCCTATATGTATAAAATATGAATATCAACAAAAATATAGTATTTATCCCGTTAATCTATTCAAGCCATTCAAGACAAGAAATTGCATTGTTGAAATATTTATCTGAGCCACACTCAAACATGACTATTTTAATTGAGTTCTATTTGAGACAACATATTTTACGCTTTCTACACATTTCCTAAATAGTCTTAAAGTATTTTTTTTTCCATTTTCCATAGATACAAATTCTAGATGACAGTTTTTGTTTTGTTTAAGATATTCGTCATTTGTACCAATGCTATTCCCTCCCTCCAAATAAAATGCCTAATGTTTTCTAAAGTTTTCTGGACAGCACATAAGTGTAGGCCAATATTGTTCTCATATGGCTGATGGATATATCAACTTAAATAAATATATTTTACAGTAATAGCACATTTATCCTTATGATAATATATGATATATTTCATGGTAACATTAATTTGTGATAATTAAATAATCTAGTTTTGATACGTTTTAGAAGTGTTATGGTGTTAAACGGGTTGTAATAGGGTTTGGCACAGTGATTAAATCAGAATCATCAGAATCTTGCTCAGAGGTCCTTAAACTCAAAATGATTCATTACTATCAGGTTTATTACATTATCTGCACGGTATTTATTTGAGTAATTATTTTAAAATATTTCCCCCCACCTCAGTCAAAGATTGTGTAGGATTTATCCGTTATTCAATGTTAGGCAACCCATCAGGCCATTTTTTTCTAGGGTCTTCGTGCTTGGCCTGTATTGTTGACAAATGTGGCAGATTAGTAGTATGAAAAGGTGGGATTGCATTGAGTGCCAACAAGGCTCTTCTTTGTCCCTTCCCCCACCAGGCAGGGGGTGTGTTCTGAGATGAGCTTTGATTGAGCCTGCTGATTTAACCTTTGTCCACCTCACCCTACAAGGGGCAAGTGCTGCATGTCAGAATCATAATGCAATTAGTACATCTGTGCCATTGATCTCTGAAGCATGTATTGCTGTGTAAACTGATTCCTCACTCTGATCTGTTTGTTTTCATATCAAAATATCAATTGCTGTGAATGATTTTGCTCTCCACTGTAAACAAACAATACAAATATATTTTGGCCATCCTTTGTTCCTGTGTTTGGATAGTGCATTGTGTCATTTATTTCCCGTCAGAGTCATAATATACCCACCTAGATTGTCAAAAGTGTTTCTGTTTTTGTTGTTGAGGTAGCTTTCTGATACAGCAACAACTTTCCCTATATTAACTATGAAGAATGATAGTATTTGAATTATCAATTAGAAAAATATTTGTAACATTTTTTAGAAAATCCAACTCTAGCTAATCATGGCATCGTTGTCTTACTTCTGTTTGCTAAGTAACTTACCATTGGTGATCTTGAGGCCACCCACTTAGATGAGCCAATGACACTGATTCTCTACTGAAATGTTTTGTATGCTGTTTAGGTTATTAAATCAAAACAAATAATATTGTATTTGTCACATGCGCCGAATCCAAGAGGTGTAGACCTTACCGTGAAATGCTTACTTACAAGCCAACAATGCAGTTAAAATATGTACAGATTAACTAAATTGAAAAAATAAAAGAGCAACAATAAAATAACAATAACGAGGCTATATACATGGTGTACCGGTAACGAGTCAATGTGCAGGGGTACAGGTAAGTCGTGGTAATATGTAAAGTGATTATTCATAGATAATAGATAATATATTTTTTTAAAGGGTGGGGTCAATGCAAATAGTCCGGGTAGCCATTTGATTAGCTGTTCAGCAGTCATATGACTCGGGGGTAGAAGCTGTTAAGAAGCCTTTTGGACCTAGACTTGTCGCTCCGGTACAGCCTGCCGTGCGGTAGCAGAGAGAACAGTCTATGACTAGGGTGGCTGGAGTCTGGCCATTTTTAGGGCCTTCCTCTAACACTGCCTGGTATAGAGATCCTGGATGGCAGGAAGCAAGGACTATGATAGTTTGTTGGTGATGTGGACACCAAGGAACTTGAAGCTCTCAACCTGCTCCACTACAGCCCCGTCGATGAGAATGGGAGTGTGCTCGGCCCTCCTTTTCCTGTAGTCCACGATCAATTATTATTGAACTTGGTGTAACAATAAATTAGTGCAGAAATGTCTGCTATTTTCTAGGTTTTAAACAACTAATTGACCAACATCGGTTCAATTATTTTTATTCGCCTTCGTTTATTTTTTTTCTGTGAGCTCAATGCTCACATTGGCAGTTTCTCTAAAGATAAATCAGATCAATCCTGAACTGTGTCATGTAGTAGGGAGTTGTAGTTTCCAACAGGCTAATATTCTACATAGTTTCGAGTTGGAAACAAGGTTAATTAACTACAATGCCCATAATCCATTGCACGCCTACTTGTCCAGTCTGTGTGTTTCTTTTACGCCTGGCACGTTAGGTTAGTGTGGTCCAGACACTGACAGTGAGAGAAGAATGTGTGATCAAGAGGGATAGAGAGCAGTTGTTTCGCTGGTATCTCTACCTGAAAATATCTAAGGTATCTGAAAATACATGATATGATTGTTAGTTGGTATTCAGCAGTCATAAAAGTGTGTCTTATTTACTTTGAAGAACTACTAAATAGTGATTTGTCAGACAGCATAGGCAGCAGAACTATAGAGATGAGATTATGACTCGGAATGAAATAATAAAGTCTTCAAATAAAACAAATGTAATAAACACAACTGAAATATTTTATGAAAGTCAAGTAATGCGAACAAATTATGGTTAATAAGAGATAAGCAGTAACTACCATCATGGGACTTGTATTAATTATTTTATTATGTGTTGTTACAGCATTGCACTCTCATGATGCATAGTGCATTTAATGTTAAAAAACAAAACAATAGGAACTGAAATTGATAACCGTTTTTTTTAAATTATCAAACTGAAACCGAACTGACTTCAAAAAGCACTCATCACTAATCCCTCAGAACTACAATTTATTTACCACACAGTATGCTAGACATTGTTGGACATGCGCATACAAACACACACACAAATATACACGCGCGCACACACTAGACAGACACACACAGACACAGACAGACACAGACACAGACACAGACACAGACACACACACACACACACACACACAGAAACAAGTTTTTAAGCACCCCCCAAAACTGTTTTTGCTACAATGTTTAGTTTTTTAACAAACAGTGATCAAAAAAACATGTCAATTTTATTTATTTGATGTACTGAAAAGACTAAACCTTGGATAGATCACGGCACTCATGTTTCAATGATACGTTTAAGCCATATCTCCATTCTATCTTATTCTATAGAAGGGTAAACATGCACAATTATCCCTTTTTTTCTGATTTTATAGATTTATAGACTGAATTTATTCATCACACAATGACCATTGAAAAGTTGTTTCAATGCGCATTGAAAAGCAACTTGGGTGTATGTGCAATAAAAGAAAGGTTGAAAATGGAACCCTATGGGCGCTGGTCAAAAGTGCACTATACAGGAAATAGGATGCCATTTTGGATGCACATAAAGTATTGTTTCGCTGGAACTTCCCAGCATTACCCAGCTGGCATGCTCATCAGCCAGCCTCCTAACAACACACAGCTTTAACAGATGCCATGGCGATTTCCCTGTCAACTGCATTGATTTGAGGGCATTTAGGAGAAGCTTAATGTCTAAAAGAATTAAGCTCTCTAGACTTTTTACAGTTACTGCAGCTGCTAGAATATCACTGAGGATACTGAACAAGAGGCCATGAGATTGTAGGAACGTCTGTTTACTCCTTATATAATTTACATCAACATAGCAGTAGCTATTGCATGTCCAAGATCTAGATAAATATCATGTTAAAATATAATGTTCTGTCTGTGCGAGGGAGGTATTTGCAGCCAGGAATAAAAAAAAAAAATGGTTTGCCATGTGTTTATAGCTGGATTGTGTAGCTAGGTATTAGTGAAGTTATTTAATATCAACATCAGACCAATAAATACATGTTTTAATGATCTACATTGATAGCATGTTAAACTAATTATTACTTTCAAATAGAAGCAGCATTATAGATGAATAATTTAAAAGGTTCCTATAGAATTTATTAAATGAAGATCAATTATTGGGTTTTCCCTGTTTTGTTCTTTAAATTACTACACTATAAATATAATCTCACATGAATTCACAGAATGTAGTAATTCGAATGAACTATGAAATATTATTTGGAAATATTGCTGTTTTATGAACTTGTTTTCAGCTTGTTTACAGAAGGTCATTTTGGAAACAATTTCACAAAGATAATGGTGCACTTTTCCCAGGCATGCTCTAATAGACAGTGATTTGTTTGTTTGACAGAGCCAAGCGTTGTGGAATAGCATTTGAAATTCCTGCTGCGGAAATTCGAGTGGTTGATTGCAATAGGGAATGAGCCATTCAAAGACCCAATTTGTACTCAACGGACATGGCACTTTAACTGTATGAATGCATTGGGAATCAATAATCAATACATTTCATTAAGTTTCAGTATGCACAATTGGTAGGTCACATAATTTGATTGATTAACCAAATCAAATTAGCAGCTGCATACAAGGAGATTGAATTGAGTAGAAACTGGGTCTAATATGATGCAATTAATCTACACATTTAGAATGAAAACTATAGATTTAGTTTATCGTTGAAAAGGTTTACTCTTACTGTAGTTGTAGGGTTATAGTCTGTCATCCTAGTTATATTAACTAACAATTATTTTCTTCTCCCCCTGTTTTCCATGCAGCTCTATTGGAGGGAATGGATGAGGAGGAGCGCCGCAGTGGCATTGAGGAAACCCATGTGTGTAGAAACATTGCTGAGTACTTCACCTGGGCCGAACTGTATGAGCACCAGAGAAGCTGCACAGAGGACCTTCCTCAGGTCCTCATTGTGAAGGAAGATGAGAGGATCCCTGAACCTGAGGGGTCCCCAGCTGGATCCTCTCCAACCCTCAGCCTGGCCATTCTTAGCCTGGCCCACAGGGACTCAGCAGACATGGAGTCAGCGGACGGGGGCCTTGAACTGGTGGAGCCTATGAATTATAATGATAATGACAGCACAGATGTGTTAGAGGAGATGAACATGGGTGAGAAGGAGGATGAATCCATGGAGGTGGAGCAGCAGCACCACGGCAAATATAAGTCATCTAGCTCCCAGAGTCCCCCAGATATAACTGAGTTGGCTATCCCTTCAGCTCAGTCGTCCTCTGTGACTAGCAGCATGCCCAGTACGAACGTAACACTGGAGATCCTCCACGGTACCCGGGTGGCTGTTGCCCAGTTCTCCCAGAGCCTCCACAGTAGTGGGGCAGGAGGGAAGGCGGCCACAGCGGCCATCCCAGTGATCCTAGAGCACCTGCTGGCTTTGCAGGAGCAACAGGTCCACCAGTTGCAGCTTATTGAGCAGATCCGTAGCCAGGTGGCCTTCATGAACAGACAGCCCACACAAACAGCACTAAACCCAGTCTCCAGGGCCCTATCACTGGCACCAAACCCTTTCCCCTCCCAAGGCCTCATTGCTCCCCCTGTCCTACCACTGTCTGGGACCATACCCTCTGCTGTTAATGGACAAGCGTCTGTGTCTTCGGCATCTGTGCTTGAAAGGTCCCACACACTCTCCAAACAAACGTCATATGGACAGGCCCACATGAGAGACGCTAGATGTACCTCAGCTCCCTCTGACAACTCTGCCCCTCCCCCTACTAGCTGCAACAATATTTCCTCATTACATCCTCCCTGCATGGGTTCATACTCACACACAAGCAGTAGCTGTACTCAGACCCTGACCTCGTCCAGCCCACTCTCCATGCAGGACCAGAGCAACAGTCTCCTCAGCTCACCATCCAGCCTGCCGTTTCTACCTCAGAGCCCCCCCAGCAGTGTCATCTTCCCCAACCCCCTGGCCAGCATCGCAGCCACGACTAATGCCCTCGACCCCCTCTCCGCCCTGATGAAGCACCACCGGAATGGCAAGCTGCCCAGTGTGTCCATGTTCGACACCAAGCCCAGCCCCGAGGAGCCCTTTTTCAAGCATAAGTGCAGGTTCTGCGCCAAAGTGTTTGGCAGCGACAGCGCGCTGCAGATCCACCTGCGCTCTCACACCGGGGAGAGGCCCTTCAAGTGCAACCTCTGCGGCAATCGCTTCTCCACTAAAGGGAACCTGAAAGTCCACTTCCAGAGACACAAAGAAAAGTATCCCCGTGTTCAGATGAACCCTTATCCAGTGCCGGAATATTTAGACAATGTGCCAACGAGCTCTGGCATTCCCTATGGCATGTCATTCCCTCCTGAAAAAACAGGAGCCACTTGGCTGGATAGCAAGCCTGTTTCAGCGACGGTACCCACCTCTATGGGCATTCAGCTTCCCTTCACTCTCACTACTATGGGAAGCTCAAGTGGATCTCTAAGTGTCACACCACCCATCAAATCTCCTTTTAGGCCTTCCCCAGCCTTAAGTGAATGTGTGTCTTTGTCGCTGAACACTACAGGCAATGAAACTAGTGTTCCCACAGCTTTAGAGTCTCCACAGTCTAATCAGGAGGGGGAATCCTCCCATGTCTTGAAAGCAGAGGAAATTCATCTGTCCCAGAACTGGATGACTAGACCCAGGGTGAGTCCACTTACTGTGGCAACAAGTAAAGCCATGACTATTACCACATCCACACCTGAGCCCAGTGCTCTGACTTCCAACTTTTCACCACTTTCCCTGGCCTCTGACCCGTTCAAAGCAAAGTTTCCATTCGGTGGCCTCCTGGACTCTATGCAAACGTCAGAGACCTCAAAGCTCCAGCAGCTGGTGGAGAACATAGACAAGAAGATAACAGACCCCAACCAGTGTATCCTCTGTCACCGCGTGCTCAGCTGCCAAAGCGCGCTGAAGATGCACTACCGTATCCACACTGGGGAGAGGCCCTTTAAATGTAAGGTGTGTGGCAGGGCTTTCACCACCAAAGGAAATCTGAATACCCACATTGGTGTCCACAGAGCAAACCCTCCTCTCCGGGTTCAACATTCATGCCCCATCTGCCAGAAAAAGTTCACCAACGCTGTAGTTCTACAGCAGCACATCCGCATGCATATGGGAGGTCAGATCTCAAACTCACCCTTAATGGACTGCCTACAGGACCTCGACAATGATCTCTCCTTCCACGAGAAGAACTTTGACAGCCTGAATAAATATGACAATGACCTCATGTATGACAACTCCATGGGGGAGGAAGAGGATGATGATGAAGAAGAAGAAGAGGTAGAAAATATGGAGGGGGGTGTTGATACCCTTAATCCCCTGAGCTCTGTCTCTAGTTCTTCTCCCAACTCTGATGCTGTTGTCTTCAGCATAGCTGCACTGGAGAACCAAATGAAAATGATAGACTCCACCATGAACCTAAACCACTCCTTTGGGCTAAAGTCAATGATGAATGGTTTTATGGACAGTGAGCGCCATGCTGCTATCCACTCCTCTATAGTGGGAGAAGGACAGAATCACAATGCAGCCGGCAGCCCAACTGTGTCTGAATCGTCCACCTGTATTCATGTACCAGTGTCACCTGCGCAAAGCAATTCTGAGGTCCACCTCTGCAATTCCCCATCTGGGAAGCACAGTGGAGAGTCCCAAGAGATCACAGCCTCAGTGAAGAGTGAGCAATTTGATTCGTCCACCTCAACTCCGGTACTGGAAAATGGAGTGACTTTGGATCTGAGAGGGTTGCAACCTAACAGGCAGTGTGTGAAACAGGAGAGTCCTTACAGTACGCTGTTCCTGAGTAAAGAACGTGGTAAGATAACAATATCAACTGATAATACCTGTTGTGTAGAGTAGGTGTAATAACAATGTAAAAAGGTGTTCCCTTTTTAAATGCTCTTTATCACTACAAGTGTTGAAAATGTTGTTTTCCCCCTTCACTATCTAGCAAATGTCGATCTTATTAAGTTATCCCCACAACTGATTAAAACTCTAAACATCCCTTTATCTAATTGTTTTAGGTTCCAGCCAAAGCATTCCTAGCCTGATTACCAGCATTGCGCCAAGGATGATCAAATCTGAAATGAATGGGCACCATCGACCAATGAACTTCAACGAGGGGCTGCATCATCCATTTGGCCTCCAGGTCCCTGCTGCTCCTCCATCTCTGGTGAGCCCAGGAATCACCTCTCTGCTTGGGCCACCTCAACTTCGACGGACCCCGAAGCAACACAACTGCCATGCGTGTGGAAAGAACTTCTCCTCAGCCAGTGCTCTACAGATCCATGAGCGGACCCACACAGGGGAGAAACCTTTCGGTTGCTCCATCTGTGGCAGGGCATTCACAACTAAAGGAAACCTGAAGGTACTCCACATTTTAATGGGATTATAATGACTGTATTTTCTCCCAAACACTCTTAAGACTCAGTACCTGTTGTTCAAACTATTTCAGCATATTTGTAGCTTAGCTAATAGCTATGACTAATGTTCATGTATTTGGGTTTTATGTCCTCCATCCCATCTCCCCCATTTCTCTTTAGGTACACATGGGCACTCATATGTGGAACAACGCACCAGCCAGAAGAGGCAGGCGTCTGTCGGTGGAGAACCCCTTGGCCTTGCTGGGTGGGGAAGCTGCCATGAAGTTCGGAGAGATGTTTCAGAAGGACCTGACGGAACGGGCCATGAACGTGGATCCAGGGTTCTGGAACCGCTACGCATCAGCTATAACCAACGGCCTAGCCATGAAGAAGAATGAGATCTCAGTGATCCAGAATGGGGGTATTCTACAGCTTTATCCCATGACGGCAGGCATGGACAGAGTCAGCACTGGGGGTAGCCCACCAATGACCAGTCTTGGAAAGACAGCCATGGACCTTGGAATTAACCGACCCGACACTTTTCTTTGTTAATTGGTGACAGTAAAGAGATTGAGATCAATTAAAAATAATTTGAATGGCAGATTAATAAAATATATAGATTATACAAACAATGTAGAGAATAAATGATTGATTTATTTGTAAAAACAAGTTGACTATGTATTATATAGAGATAAAAAATGTTTTATTAATTCACAGACCTACAGTATTTCATTCTTTTTTTATTGAATTGTCCATATGCAAATGTTGGTTTTGCCCACACAAACAGGTTCTTTCACTTCGTCCATGGTGCTTACTATAGACACACACTCTATTACTCTAGAAAGGGAAAATGTGATATAGAAATGCAAAGAGATGAATCTGTCGGTTACTCACTGCTGCTAGTTGGTGCAAAGCACAAATGTCTTTATAACGAGGCCTCACATGTAGGCCTGCAGCATTTCAAATGGAAGAATTTGTGCAAGTAACTGAGCAAGCCTAAGGTTGGACAATCATTTATTGAATTTACTTCAGCTTAAATTGCATGTCCCATTTCTTCACTGGGCTTTACTCTTGACTTTATGCAGTCTATCAGCATTTATTTCAGCTTCATCATTTAGGTTATTTTCTCTGCATCCAAAATGTATATTAGATAAAAATGTGAAAACAATCAATTGGCTTACAGATGCATACATAAACAGAATGTAAGCTATATGGTTTAGTCAAAAAGTTGAATTTTTTGTTTATCTTGTTGTTAGAGATTGAATCATTTTATCTCCTCCAATGAGAACTGTTTTTTAGATTTCTGAATTTGATGTACAGAAGAGGCATCACAGATACAAACTAGAGACATTTGCCTCTTTTCTGCATGAAGGCTACAGACAACAACAAAAAATTAGTGTGCATATGGTAGGATGAGCTAAAAAGCAATGGAAGTGGATCCTCTCAATCTCAGCAAATATTTTTACAAGCAAAATTTACTGGGCTGACAGACATCTACTGAAAGAAAATAATTTATTTGTCTAGATTACAATATTTCATGCTACTTTAAATAAATATCTACAATTTGAGAAGTGTGATTTTTCCAACTTTTACTGTGTTAAGCATTACTGCTTAACATGTAGCGACATTAATTCATAATTGTAGACGACAAAACGAACTGAGCTAATAAAATCCCACATTCGCATCTGTCAATCCAGTCAAACCGAATAACGGTGCATTCGAGCCAACTGGGAACTCGGAAAAATGCTAGGTGAAATCACGGCGTCAGTCAGTGATGTTCAAGTCGGAAAGTCGGAGCTCAAGAAAGAGGCCCGTGTTCCCGAGTTGGATTTCCGAGTTGGATGACCGTTCAAAATATTTTTTTCTATTCGGAGCTCGTTTTTGTTCGAGTTCCCAGTTGTTCGTAACGCACTGAAGTCGGAGGTCAGAGATTTTCGAGTTCCCAGATACGATGAACACAGCATACTGTAAGAAAAGCATTTTCCGGTGCTGGCAGTGACGTCAAGATGTGTATAGTCCAGCCAAGATGGCTGACAGCATCCCGCTAAACTCGATGCGGAAGGGCTCGAAAAAAGTAGCTTATTACAACACTCCAAGACATTCTAGGTATGGGACACGTTTTTTTGTTCAACCGGTGGAGACATCGTTATAAGTATTTATTTTGCATTTCAGTAGTTTGGGACGTTGATACAATAACGTTAGTTGTTCTGTGACTAGCCGCGTGAGCTAATAAGCAATTCTTACCTCTGGTTTCAACAAACGAAGCAGGCTTCTTTGCTAGCTAATGTTAGCTGTATGATAACCGCTAATCTCGCTTGACTAGGAAAAGTAGACAAGACCTAATGCTATTTTAGGCATGACTAGGACTCAGGAGCCCTTTATTTGCCAAGCACCGCCAGATAACAGAACAGCTTTGCTGCACGCCAAGCGTCACATGACGTTTTCGCCCTTTCTTTTGTCGTCTGGTTATTTATCTAGGTTGGCTAGTTACATTAAAAAAACAAACATTTAACCTTAATTTAACTAGACAAGTCATAAGAACAAATTCTTATTTATTGGCAAACAGTGCTTATAATTCCACATTTCCAAGTGATACCTAATTAAATACAATGCGACCCCATGCTGGTCCGGGTTGGCTCGGAGTAGGAAGAGAATTGGAGGCAGAGTGCGTGACTAGCTCACTGATCAATAACCTACTGCTGAGGATATGTCCTTGCTAATGGGCCCCGAATGTGGCCATTATAAAGACATTCACTGCTGAGTCTATTAGTGCATTTTTAAGAAAGCAATGCCAGCAAACGTGCTTCCCTAAATCCTTACACCATCACAATCCTATTTCCATGGCTCTTTGAATCTCTAGGTGGTTTATATTGAAAAGGTGTTGTCCCTTACTTTCACTCCTCTTCATCCAGCCATGGACATTCAGCATGGTCTGAGTTTGTGTAAACGTCACACTTCATTTTTTCTAGATATTTATTATATATGCCTAGCTTAGTCCTAATCATTTTTGTTTTCCAATTAATTAAATCCTCAATGATGATGTCAGCAGTGCAGTTTCTTTTGGAATGACTTTGAACTAGACAAACTCTCCACCACAGCATATGTCTGACAGAAAATCTTACATTTCTGATAAGCAGGAACATTAGTAGGGAATCTCCCTGATTTCCCAGTTCATAGAATCGTCTGCCTTGGCGTATTGCACTGCTCGGTAGAGTTTAAATGCATCAAGTGCTACTGGATGGGTTGGCCCTGCGATTGTACTAAAGCCCTCCATCTGCGCTTCATGTTAATATCTTTTACAAGTACAACAACACCACATTTTCATCATCAATTGTTGCCTTTGTCCATTTTTGTGTAGTTGTTGGTGGAATGAAACGATTAATCAACAAATGCTTGGCCAGGTTATTATGCAAGGCCTAGTATTTGTCTTGGGCATGGCTCCTCACTTCTCCATTCGAATGTAGGGGAACCATTGTTTCAACGTTGCATTATGTAGGCCTTGGCTATGCATTGGAATTGATACAGTATCATATTTAGCACGTTTTCATGATGAGACTATGCATTGTTGAAAATAAATGCTAGACAATGTAGACTGACCCAAATTAGATAGGTCCTTTGCACTTGCTATCAACTTTCAATTTTGATCCATTATCCCTTTGATATTTTGAACTGGCCAATTATTACTCAAGCAAAGTGGTTTGTAAATCTTTATTTTTTTTTACAAAGGATCAATTGAAGAAATAGAATAGCTATTACCTACTTATAGAATAACATGAATACAGAAAGGAAAATAGCAAGGGGTTTACAGTAACCAGGGGAGAAGCTCTTCTAATCACCAGTATAGCCTAGTGTTAGGGAATCTGATACCCTCATGGGACTAAACCAGTTGCATTGTAGCTTATCTATCAAAATGTGTCTTGCATTGGAGAGTTGTGGACCCATTCAATGACTGAGGCAGGATGAACAGAATCTACAGTATGTTGTGTAGTCCAGCTCATTGAGAGGCCCTCCTTTACCTGGTATTGTATTAGATCTGCTTCCTAATTCCTTAAGTCCTTATGCATAAGACATTATGTTCCCAGGAGACTTTCCTGTGTGCTCTTAGTGCTCATGTGAATTGTGTGCTACTCCAGGACATAGGAACCAAGCCAACCTCTCCTCTGGCTTAATTATATTTGTCAGTCTTTCATTCCTACATCAGCGATGTTAAAGCTTTAAAATGCAGTAGAGATTAGTTTACATGCATCCATACTGTTAGGGTCCATACATGTTTGCATCTGGATGCTAGGATCCTATTTGTTAAGTGAAAAATGTGGCCCAGTGGAATCGATGTAATGCAATAAAGTAGGAGGAATGTGTCAGCAAATTAATTAATTGAACCTCATCTTTATTAGAGTGGTAGTGAATCAGTGAAACCAACTGACAAATGTTCAAGTTCCCCTGCTTTAAGGTTGCAATCAATACAGATCCTCACCCTGATAGGCCTTTGTTGTTGTCTGGGTAAACAACTGTCTAGAATTTTCTGCCCTCGTCTTCATTATTGTTAGTTCCCAAGTTCTCACTTTTACCATGAGTTCCTTCCTGTTTTTGTAAATATTTTGCTGTAACAACAAGCCCAGTTATCAAACATCTGTATTTTGTAGGCATACATGCGTTTGCTGTAAGGTCTCTTCTGTCAACATGTTCACTGCAGGTTTGTTAGTATCTGTGCCTGCTTGAAATTAACTTGTATATAGCTGTATTATTTACAGTAAACATGTTGTTTTTCCTTTCCAGGTATTCTTTAGAAGATGAACCCTCTAACTTGGACGAGATGCCCCTGATGATGTCTGAGGAAGGTTTTGAGAATGATGAGAGTGACTACCACACCCTGCCTCGGGCCAGGGCCAACCAGAGACAGAGAGGCCTGGGGTGGCTCCTCATGGGAGGCTGGAAGATCCTCTGTGGCAGGTAGGTGGGAAGTGGAACCACTAACTGTTGGGCTGCAACCCGATTCTCCACCCTTCTCCTGACTTGCACACTCCCTGTAAAAGATTTAACAATGTTGGAAACTTCCTCTAGCTAATGCTTGCACAAATCCAATGCTTTTATATCCATGTCCTGAATGTGTAAGTGCACACTTTGGGAGGAGGGTGCAGAATTGGGATTCAGCCTTGGTCATCCAGGGGCTCTCAAAAGGTTTTAGTTTTTTCATCAAGCAACCAGTGGCTTTAGTGAAAGATGAGCTATACTATATATTTTTTAAATTGGTTATTAAAAAAAGAATAAATGTTTTTAACAAGGCAAGTCAGTTAACAAATTCTTATATACAATGACGGCCAAACCCGGACAATGCTGGGCCATTTGGCCCCCGCCCTTTGGGACTCCCAATCACGACCGGATGTGATACACTTGCACTGAGAGGCAGTGTCTTAGACCGCTGCGCCACTCGGGTACCCTATATGGCGATGTAGTTTTAAGGACTTCATTTCATATCACAAAAATATAGTCATTCCCTGCCCCAAAGTGTGTGTGTTGGGGAGGGGGCATTATTGGTATATTTGTATTGTATGCCAGAGAAGCTCAGTTTGGATTTCCAACGCACTGGTAGCTGTGCATGAAGTGAGCAGAGGGGATGTTTTTGGTTGAGTTCCTCGATACGCACTACCAGTCCCAAAATACTTTGAGGTCAAACAATACAATGCGGCTTATCCAGCTAATGATTTATTTGACGGGTTTTGTCCTCTACTAAAATACAATTTACAATGTGTTAGAGTGAAATATTTATCAGCACTAACACCAATAAAATGTAATAAGGTGTGTAAACAAATGGAAGAGGGATATTTTAATGCTAAACAAATAACTTTTTGCAATGTTTATGTATGAATTTGATAGAATACTACGTTTTCAGTGTCGTTTGGTTATCAGTGGTGCATCTCCAGCCCAAAACTGCGTATTGATCTTTTCCCTAATGAACAAATCGGATTTTTCACAGCTGACCAGTTTGATGCTTTCCAGTAATTTTATGTATGCTTAGCCGAGGATTATAAAACACAAATAATTCACGCAGAATAACCCCTGCTTATTCAAATGTCCTATTATTTAAATAGTATTCATTTGTGCAAATAATCTCACTTATGAATCTGGACGGTGGCATGTAGAGAGGGGTTACATAGAAGCCAACACAAACACATATTTTTTTCAAAGTTGATTTATGTTGTGTTTTGCCAATGTGCTTAAAGAGTGTAAATGCCAAGGCAATCAGCATGACGGTGTACACCATGAGGCCAGACTTTCTCTTCTCTCTAGTGCCAGAGTTTAGGGCAGAGGCCTAGTCAGATGCATCTGAATATAGACCCATACGTGTTAGCTATCCCTACCACTAGCTAGTTGTCTAAAGACAAGCAGTTGTATCACACACAGTCCACATCACTCAGCCATTATGAAGTAGCCATTATGCATGTCAAATGTGTTTGCAGAGACTGTACTGAAACTGATATTCTGGCCTCTTTGCAACTTCTTGTAGACTCAGATGCATGGGAAATGGCTAATCTCTGGATGTTACCAGTGCCACTCAGCCACCCCGGGCAAAACTCACAAAGAACCTATGGAGTAGACTATATGCAATTATTACATAATGCCCTAAAAAGCATTTATTCCATATGTCTGGCTCTTGAGTGAGACTTGACTCTTCTCTTCAGCTGGCAATGAAGTCTGGCTGCCGTAACATTCACATGGGAATCCGCCCTGGAGTGCTCCTAACCTTTTCAGTTAATTTAAAGTGCTAAAAGAGCTTTCTTATAAATTGTGTCAAAGCAACCCAGTATATCTAATTAACAGTGACATGGCTTAGGATATAATTAGCAGGCTGGACCACCACATTGTTTCTCCTCAGCAATGCTATGAACGATGAGAGACCTAGCCTGCTTTGGGAGAATGTGAATGTGTACTCAAGAAACTGTACTAGTCTCTACTTTGCAGTATCCAGGCTGAACCCCAGTAATACAGTACAAATCCCATGATAATTGTGTAAAGTAACCGTCCCATAGCTAGAGGTTTATTTACATTATAAAATCTACCTGTAAACATTACGCAACTTCCTTTGGTAGCTCACCTGACCTATTTTATTTCCATAGCAGAGATGCCACACTTCAGACCTTTGCAAAGGCCGTCCATGAGGAAGGCCGTCTGAACAAAACGTGTTTAGTGTTAGGCTATTTATTTAGGGTTTTCTGTTTAATTGAAGATAACCATGAAAGCAAAAACCTTGTTTGGGACGTATGTAGTTATTCTCCAATTATGTTTCTTAAGATGTCATTCTTTCTCCTTTTGTTTGGATTACCTGTCTGGAACACCTTTTGTTTCATCTGTTCTTGGACTACTACTCACGGGAAATAAGGGATTCTCATGACAACGTCACCCGTGGCTTGTTTTTCACAGCACATTTCTTAGTGATGGTGATGACGTTCTTCATTCTGTCCCTCAGCTGCTGTGACTGCTTGGCTCGTATGTGTCGGAGGACGAAGGAGCTGAAAGCCCGGACAGTGTGGCTGGGCCACCCGGAGAAGTGTGAGGAGAAGTACCCCAAGAACGCCATTAAAAACCAGAAGTACAACTTCTTCACCTTTGTGCCTGGGGTGAGTTTACACACAGTGCTGAATGTTAGCTTATCTATCAGGATGCGCTTTAGACATATTTGAAATGTGTCGTTCTAAAGGACAAAGTTAAAACTTATTACGAACTTTTATATTAGATGTCATGTACCAATTTATAACAGTTCAGGGTGCATACAATTCCAACATATATTTAGAAAAATGTATAGAAGAACATGCTGTGAAGAAATTGCTGTCACGAACTGAGGTATAATGTTAAGTTTCCAACAAAGCGCAGATCAACCAAAGCTCAGTTTTATTTACCAAATGGCTTTATGATGAAGAGACTGGTCTTCAGCCAGTGTCATGAAGCTGTCTCTCAGAAACATATTCTCATCCATATTGAGCCAAACCCTCTGCTTTTCTCCTACACTTTGAATTATTAAACAGTTTAGCAGTATGAGTCATAAAATGTCAACTGTCTCTCAGAAACATACATATTCTCATTCATATTGAGCCAAACTCTCTGCTTTTGTCCTACACTTTGAATTATTAAATGGTTTAGCAGTATGCTTTATCCTAAAGGTCAAGGAGTTCATTAACTATAGAGCGTCATTCATTGATCCCATTGGCTCTAATAATCTGGGACTGGAAGCAAGCGCTCATCATTGTGATCATTACAAAAAAAATTAATTTGGCTATCTGTGGGAGTCTAGTGTACTCAAAGCATGCGCAGACCAACTGGCAAGTGTCTTCACTGATATTTTCAACCTCTCTCTGATTGAGTCTGTAATACCTACATGTTTCAAGCAGACCACCATAGTCCCTGTGCCCAAGGAAGCTGGGGCCAAGCTTCCTGCCATCCATGACCTATATACTAGGCGGTGTCAGAAGAAAGCCCCAAAAATGGTCAGACTCCAGTCACCCAAGTCATACTGTTTTCTCTGCTACCGCACGGCAAGCGGTACTGGAGCGCCAAGTCTAGGACCTGTATATAGCCTCGTTATTGTTATTTTATTGTTACCTTTTTATAATTTTCTACTTTAGTAAATATTTTCTTAACTTTTTCTTGAATTGCATTGCTGGTTAAGGTCTTGTAAGTAAGCATTTCATGGTAAGGTCTACTACACCTGTTGTATTAGGATCATGTGACAGTTTGATTTGATCTAACCCATCCGGTGTGCTATGACGTTCTTTCTTCAGTGCAGATATTCACTCATAATTTTCTTATTCTTCTCAGGTTCTCTACCAGCAGTTCAAGTTCTTCCTCAACCTGTACTTTCTAGTGGTGGCCTGCTCCCAGTTCGTGCCATCCCTAAAAATAGGGTACTTGTACACCTACTGGGCACCTCTGGTAAATGTGTTTTTCACTTTTCAGGATTAGTGTGAATGCTTTGTGTAGGCTAACCTTTGTGTTTTTGAACACACAAACTGACGTTGTCCCAGTCCTAAATATGAACACACTTGTATTACATCCTGTCAGTACTTGTTATGTGTGTTAAATGTCAACGGTGTGTTTTTATTTCTGCCACCCAGGGCTTTGTGATGGCTGTTACAATGGTACGTGAGGCTGTGGACGAGGTCCGACGGTACCAGCGGGACAAGGAGATGAACTCCCAGCTCTACAGCAAGCTCACAGTGCGAGGTTCATAACAAAACATGTTTCCTCCTCCGTATGGATGAAGATACTACTGTAACTGTTTTGGAAATGGCTACTCCTCTGTATGGATGAAGATACTACTGTTATGGAAATGGCTACTCCTCTGCTCACACTTGATTGGTCACATGATGCTGAATGATATTGTAGTTGTACTTAAGCTTGCCCCATGCAATTAAGGAACAACACTCACAGGGTTCTGCATTCTAACGAAAGTCATTCTACTTGCTGTAATTGCATTGATTTCTTTCCAAGACTGCAAACAGTTGTGTGTGTGTGTGAGAGGATATCCTCTAGTGTGATATCCATGACACAGGAGAGGGATGTCAGTTTCGCACACAGAATGTGTGTGTGCCTAGTGCAGGGCTGGGCAACTTGGGTGGGGGCCATAAAAAAGGGTCTCGTGGGTCTGTATACACACATCCCCCCACACCTTGCGGGAAAAACATTTTAGCGGCCGCCCTCGTGACAGCAACGATAACAGCATTTAAGTTTCCTGAAATTCTGCACATTTTGCCATGGGGTGTAGAGAAAATGTTGTTGTTTTTTAAAGCAAGTTCGCTGCAATTCCACATATTTTGCCATAGGATGGAAGCAAATATTTTCAGTTTTTAATATGATAACTGATGATCAGTGGGCCCCACCCCAGTCGGTAATTCGACCATGCTTACTACACGATTAGATAGCTGGCCACTATACTAACTTACCAATCTAAAAAATATTAGCTGACATGGGCAAATTGAGTGACTGCTGGTTGTGCATCAGCAATCAAATGTTGAAATTGCACGTGTATTTTCTAACTCTCAAGAGCCCCCCCCCCTGAATGAATTAATGTTTTGTTTGTTGTAATTGGTCCTCGGCCCACAAAAGGAATGCGGGTCGACAGTTTCCCACACCTGGTCTATTGTGTGTGTGTGTCTCTCTGTCTGTCTCTGTCTGTCTGTCTGTCTTTCTGTCTAGTGTGTCTATGTGTCGGAAAGAGGGTATTGAATGGATATAATTGAGAGTGACCTGGTGTGCCCATGTTTTTGTCTATGCCTCAGACCAGGGATCAGAACAGAAGGGTATTACATTTGCATGGGCAAGGTAATCAATCTCTTCAAAGTTGAGGGAGTGAGAAGAAGAGTGATGGAAAAACAGGGTTGTGGTTTTAAGAGTCAGCATCATTTTCAATGACCAAAGATCAATACATGCATTTTATTTCACCTCTGTTTAAACATTCATAGTGTGTCTTATGAGGTAGTCAATCTACAGTCAATGTGTCTGTAAAGGAGCCACTTTAGAGATTGCTTTCTGTGTTTCTGTCTATTTACAGACATTTGATCTTGGTTCTCTTTATTTTTCCCTCAGGTAAAGTTCAATTGAAGAGTTCTGACATACAAGTTGGAGACCTCATCATAGTTGAAAAGGTGGGTCTCTTATAGCTCTTGTGAGCAATGTTGCAATCCTGTAAATTCACTTTGTGTTTGAGTATCATATGGCCCTAAGTGATTCATATGACTGGATCACCGTAACTGCCTAGTCAGGGAAGTGACCTTGTTCAATTATTCAGGAATATCCCAGGACTACTGTTACTGCGCTCGCTAACATTTTGACAACCATACTAAGCTCACTTAGTGGCCTTAGTTGACTAGCTAGTTCTCACCTCATCTTTTTCTGTTTTTATCTCATTATAATGTTTTGTTGCAGAACCAAAGGATCCCTGCAGATATGATATTTCTAAGGACATCAGAGAAGACTGGTGGGTTGTAGGGTCTCAGTGTCTGTAACATGGAATAAACACAACATTCCCAAAGCACAACAAATACCATCAGTGTAATTATACTCAACAAAACTATAAACTCAACATATGACCATTTCAATGATTTTACTGAGTTACAGTTCATATAAGGAAATCAGTCAATTGATATAAATAAATTAGGCTTGAATCAATTGATTTCACTTGACTGGGCAAGGGAGTGGAGCTAGGCCCAGCCAATCAGAATGAGTTTTTCCCCACAAAAGGGCTTTATTAAAGACAGTAATGCTCCTCAGTTTCATCAGCTGTCTGGGTGGTTGGTCTCAGATGATCCCGCAGGTGAAGAAGCTGGATGTGGAGGTGCTGGGCTGTTGTGGTTAGACGTACTGCCATTCTCTAAAATTACATTGGAGGCAATTTATGGTAGAGAAATTATTCCTGCAGTCAGCATGCCAATTGCATGTTCCTGCAAAACTTGAGACAGCTGTGACATTGTGTTGTGACAAAACTGCACATTTTAGTGGCCTTTTATTTTCCCCAGCACAAGGTGCACCTGTGTAATGAACATGCTGTTTAATCAGCTTCTTGATATCCCACACCTGTGAGGTGGATGGATTATCTTGGCTAAGGAGAAATGCTCACTAATAGGGATGTGAACAAATTTTTGCACAACATTTTAGAGAAATAAGCTTTTTGTTTATGAAGAATTTCTGTGATTTAAAAAAAGTTTTTACATTTTTTTATTTCAGCTCATGAAACACAGGACCAACACTTTACATTGGGCATTTATAGTGTAGATAATAACGTTTGACATTAAGACTACAAAGTTATGTAGTCCATATAAATGATTAGGGGAAGGGATTGTTCAATTATAGTAGTGTTATTACATTATCCAGTTAGTAACTTTATGCTTTCCCCTGTCATGTTTATCTTGGCTAATATTTACGGGCAATTTTGGTTATACAATGGAGCAGAGAAAGTAAAGTCATGACAGTTCAAATATCCCACCTTGTCTTTCTATCTAATTCAGCTGTAGCTCACTGAAACAAACCTTTCCTGAAAAGTAAAGTTGAGTTTCATACAACTTTTACTAGAAAAAAGTACTGTAGATTGAATAAAGATATCGGATTTGGGAATGATAAAGACCCGAACAAATTCCTTACAGTTATGATAGTGATGAAATGTATTTGATATAAACACATTCCAATTTCCAAAGCATTAGATATTCAAATACAGGACTGCCAAAGCCTGTCCTCACAGAATGAAATACTCCTCTCTTGTCACATTATAGTAAAGTAGCAGGATTTACCCTAGATCTGGCTCTCTGTCCAGAAAAACACAGATTATAATTTATCGTAGATTTAGGGACTGTCCTGTGACCTATATGTGTAATGAAAAACCCTGCCCACGAAAGTACAGTATTAATCAAAATCTGAACTATTTTGCATTTACAAGCAATAAAACAAGCATGTCCACCTTTTTGACTAGAACTAATAAAGAAACCTCAACATCAATCCATGATTTTACTATAGATACAGTACTACAGAATGTAATGAGTGAAATGAGCCGTTGACTGGCGATAAGGGACAGTATTGAGCTCAGTGTGGTATTACTGACTCGTCTCATCAGAGGCCTCTGTGTTCTCTACCATCAGCTGATTGGCTGGGGAATGGAAACCATATGCCAGACTCCTCCAGTGACTGATGATTTAAATATCAATTAATCAATGGTTCCATCGGGTCTCGGGCTCCTCTCTGAGAGGTATCATGAGAAATAAAGGCTCTGGACATAATTTCCATCGATCTCCTATGTGTCAATATGCCCTCGCCCGAAGGGAGCACTGATGTCTTTATGCCCTCACAACATCTCAGTGGTGTTATGTGTGCAGAGTCATCATAGCAGCCATGAATCATCCTTGGCGATATGTTTTCCATCATGCTTAACCCCCTGGGCCCATTTTAAAGCTGACCTTTAGCCTCTCTGTCAAATAGCCATCCTCGTCCATCAGTTTCATATAGAATATTACCTCAGATCCATACAGTTCATGACCTCTAAGCATTTGTTAGGCTCTTGTGGATGGCTAAGTGGCTTTCTCATGGCTCTATATCGTGCAGTGCACACATGTTGAAAGCAGACATACTGTAATGGTTTGACCATTAGTACATTAATACTTTCAGGCTAAGAACTGATATTTATAATATGTATACATCTTCTTTCACTGTACTGCATATCTTTCATATTTTAGGTACTGACTAAACCCAAACGTCTCTGATTACACACAGTTATTTTTTGCGAGGGATTAAAAGCATACCTACTGTAAAACCTTTTGTTTTTCTAGGTTCATGTTTCATCAGGACGGACCAATTAGATGGAGAGACAGACTGGAAGTTGAAAGTTGCTGTTGTTTGCACACAAAGACTACCTGCTCTTGGGGTATGTACATGACCTGTTCTCAGTATGTGACTAATATAACTGATAAATGTCATGTTATATTCAGTGATTATATTTTGTGTTATTAAAAACATTGTCAGTATTAGGTTGTTTTTAATGAGGCATGGAAACCTTATCCTCATGATAGCCAGAATGCCATAGAACACAGTACCTTCTTTCTCTACGATGAGATGATACTAAACACTTCAGATTTATGTTTGTTTTTCTGTCACTACTTAATGTGACCACATAATTCAAGTTTCAGCAAGTCAACTGGGCGATTTCATTACCATATAAGGTTTCCAGTCGATGGGGGATGGCAATCACTTTATTACTTTTTACCCCAATTAAACCCATCCTCCCTACTTATTGTAACAGGATAATTTTTAGAAGGCTGTGGGGTCATTTTAACGTTCAGTGAATTGTGACAAGCTTTTGAGAAGATCCATACAGTTGTTAACCAAATCATATTCTGTCAATTTGATGAGGTCTATTGAGCTGATTGGTTCTATTTTATTAGTTATATGTCCCATGTGTTATGATTGAATGATCTTTATACAGGGATAACCTTTCACCCAATAACACTTGAGAGTGAATTGAAATTATGTTGGACAGAGCGGGAAAACAACATAATTCAGTATCGCTATTTGACCAGATTACTAATCGAGGTTACAAATTCTAACTTCAGATACACTTTTCTCATAAAACTCTCTTGTCCACATAAGCAAGTTATTTATTTGAACGTTTGATTCGGAACCCCATTCATTTCCTTTTTCATTTCCTATCTTGATGAGACAGTTAGTCTGTGGTAAGACACTTGCTGCAACTGTGTCTCAGAAAGTGACATTCTGCCTCTATTGTGTCTGGCTCTAGAGAGTCTGTATTTCATCCATGGGAGGCATCTACTGGCAACAGCTCTACACTGGGGCTGAGTAAGATAATCTTCCCCTCCCTGCATGTTCTCACCCAGAGAGCACTATGTGAGCATAACTGAGGGTACCTGGTGCATAGAGGCAGCCTGGCTGAATAATTTAATGTTTACAATCAATTCTATTCCACAAGGGGAGTGGGCTGCAGTAAGATCGGCGACAGGTCACACAACTGAAATGGAGCTTTTGCACCTTTATTTACTAGGCAAGTCAGTTAAGGAAAAATTCTTATTTACAATAAATGGCTTCCCCGGCCAACCCTAGCGACACTGGGCCAATTGTGCGCCGCCCTATGGGACTCCCAGTCACGGCCGGTTGTGATACAGCCTGGAATCGAACCAGGATCTGTAGTGCCGCATCTAGCACTGAGATACAGTGCCTTAGACCGCCGCGCCACTCGGGAGCCCCCAACTTGATACAGTTTTTAAGGGGGTTGGGATAATAGAAGAGAGTAAGGTAGTGTCTGTACTGTATGTGTTTGCAGTTAAATATTTTTTACGTTTTGGGTTGTTTTTTACTGTGTCACACACACACACACTACTTTTCGCTGACACGATAATCCCATCCTTTTATAGCAGGTGTTATCTTTGGCAAGCCTCACAGGTTTCTTCAACTCCTGACACTTTGATACTCTCTGGGATAGTTAGGAAGGCTTTTTATGAAGGGAAATATTTACTTGATTACTTTATTCAGGTCATTTCTACCCCTCTCTCAGGACCTCTTTTCCATCAATGCTTATGTCTATGCCCAGAAGCCTCAGCTGGACATCCACAGTTTTGAGGGAAACTTCACAAGGGTAAGTGGCTCACTGACATCACACTGTCAAACAAATGTGAAAGGTACATGACATGAACACAAAAATAGGATCAACATCACAAAGGGATATACCACGTTGACAAATGGCAACAATAAAGAATAGTGTGAGCAGCAGCAGCAGTATCTCCAAGAGGCATGGTGCTGAGTGCTGACATCACAGGAAGGTCCTCCCTGCTCTCCTCCATCCGTCCCCTCACTTATTTTATTTTATTAATAGCAGATTAGTGCAGCCCCCAGAGAGAGTAGAGCCCCAACACAGAGGGGCTTTGTGTATCGCCTTCACTCTTGGCGCCACACCAGGCTTAGTGAGCGAGCACTTCCTCTGCTCATTCATCCTCCGCGGCCTTCCTTTGCATAACGTGTACTTTAGGTCCCGGCCATTCCCACTGACCCCTTCAACTAAACGTACCTATTTATGAGGCTTTCCTTCCTCAAGACGGATATGAAGCTTTGTTTCTTTCAGTGTTCCCTACTTCTACATTCAGTGGTCAGACTCTGAGAACGATGTGGGAAATTATGTCAATGTCAGAGTGGGCAAGCATTCAGCCAACCTGCCATTTTATTTTTCATGCACCTTTTCCCCTGTTTTAATGAATTGACCGGATGTGGGGGCTTGGGTATCATAGTTATCATATCAGGCATGCAATTTGAGCTGAAATCGGAGTCTTGGCACTCATTCTGACTTGAGCTGTTTTCAGCGTACGTCTTTATTTAAGAGCATCGGGGGTGGGGGTACTACTCTGAATCGAGGCCCTCTGGGGGCTTATGTATCACTGAAATCACATCTGCAACCCCACCCAGGACTCTTTTAAAGGAGCCTCTTTCCCCACTATTGCCACATCTTGTGAAAGTATCGATAAGGGAGTATGTAGCTACAGTATGTAGCTCGGACCCATGGTAGCAGGTGCTTATGGAAATGAATGGTACTGAATGGCAGTCTGGTATTCTGACTGCACCGTCTGAGGATGGGCGATCAGGTATTACCCCTATAAAGTAACCTTACTTCTTGAATGTTGAGCGAAGATAAACATATTTTTGAATTTTCCCCTCTAGGAAGACGGTGATCCACAAATCCATGAGAGTTTGAGCATTGACCACACCCTTTGGGCCAGCACTATTGTGGCATCTGGTAAGTAAAAAAAACTTCTCAACTGTGTGGTTTATGATATGTTTACTGTCAAAGGCCAAGATAGGTTGACTCTTAATTTTAATTTTGCATTCAAAGTTTGCAATTAAGCTTTATCTAGACATTTCTGATGTGTAGTTGTTTATGACTTGGGATCACATTTTCCATCCAACCCAATGACATTTTGTAGTGAGATACAATGATTCGGAAATGGGAGATTTAAATACATTTAAATTAAATGTGTGAGCTTACAGTGTATAACTTTCTCCTACCTCAGCCTGCTAAGCTTAATTCCCCACACCACAGTTGTCTCAGTAGAAAGTGTTTGACACTTTCTCAGTCATTCTCCACACCATTGATCTGCGGTTTCCCTCTCTCCCTTGGCCTGACCTTGAACACAAAAACACACATCCTTTATTGCCCCCAACCCACCTTTACTTACACACACCTAACTTAGACCTCTGACATCATTCTTGTAAGGCTTTGTCATTGTCCACCACATAGCTCTCCTTGGCTTTAATCAGAAGGACACTCGATAGACTTAGGTCTTTGTCTGGGACTGGTAAAGCACTCCTCAGATGATCACGGTTTTGCTCTATTAGGTGTGATAAGTCAAGTTGTGAGAAGTTATTCACATACAGTGGGGCAATTTTGTTTCTGATGTCCTTTGACAGCTCTTTGGCCTTGGCCATAGTAGAGTTTGGAGTGTGACTGTTTGAGATTGTGGACAGGTGTCTTTTATACTGATAACAAGGCCAAACAGGTGCCATTAATACAGGTAACGAGTGGAGGACAGAGGAGCCTCTTAAAGAAGAAGTTACATGTCTGTGATAGCCAGAAATCTTGCTTGTTTGTAGGTGACCAAATACTTATTTTCCACCATAATTTGCCAATAAATTAATTAAAAATCCTACAATGTGATTTTCTGGATTTTTTTCTTCTCATTTTGTCTGTCATAGTTGAAGTGTACCTATGATGAAAATTACAGGCCTCATCTTTTTAAGTGGGAGAACTTGCACAATTGGTGGCTGACTAAATACTTTTTTGCCCCACTGTATTTAAATGAAATCTTGTCTGTGCCAAAACCATTTGTCACATTTTTGCCCATTTATCTTCAGTCAAGGTGATTCATTACATTTGATTTGTTTCCTCACCGAATGTTCTCTCCTAATCTTTCAATAGTTTTCTCTTTACCCTTTTTCTCACCCAGTCGTGTCCTCTCTCTCTCTTCCTCTTAGCCTTTTTAGTTGGGGGATTGCATGGGCTGTATTTAAGTTTATTAGTGGTCTTGCTCTCCCATTTAAGCTAATTTAATATTAATGGCACATTCGTCTTCTGTAATAAGGGTGCCTTAATGAATCTGCAAATAAAGATGGTGGAGTATCGATTGGCTTTTAAGAGCTGCTTCCATGGGAAGTCCGGCCAGGGACCAGGAGCCTAGCACATTAAACCTCTGTCTCTGTCTGTGGGGCTACAACCATAGAGCATAGCCGCTCTCTGCGCTTTGCATTGTTTTTTTTCTATCTTTTAAATATCTAGGTAAGTCAGTTAAGAACAAATTCTTATTGTCAATGACGGCCTAGGAACAGTGGGTTAACTGCCTTGTTCAGGGGTAGAACGCTCTAACCACTAGGCTACCTGCCGCCCGCTTACTTGACAAAGATGAGTCTGAAATGTGTGTATGTTCCAGTTGATGAGCAGCATTGCTTTCCTGTCTCTCTGTTTGACAGGCACAGTGATAGGGGTGGTGATCTACACAGGAAAAGAGACCAGGAGTGTACTGAACACGTCCTCGCCCAAGAATAAGGTAAATGTTTTTTGTGTACAGGCCGAAAGAAGTTGGAGATTTGTGTGTGTTTATATGTGCTTGTTGTATGAACAGATAACCCATAACGTTACACCAAATATAACCCCTCTATTTTATTTAAAGGGGTTCTTTGGGGTTTTGGCAATGATGCCCTTTAACTACTTCCCCAGAGTGAGATGAACTCATTGATACCATTTTTATGTCTCTGCATGTTGTTTGAAGGTAGTTGCTAACTAGCGTTAGCGCAATTTAGCGCCTGGAAGTCTATAGGTGTCTGCTAGCATGCTAGTACATACCCATTGCTAACTAGCATTAGCGCAATGACTGGAAGTCTGTGTGTCTGCTAGCATGCTAGTAAATACCCATTGCTAACTAGCATTAGCGCAATGACTGGAAGTCTATGGGTGTCTGCTAGCATACTAGTAGATACCCATAGAATTCCAGTCATTGCGCTAACGCTAGTTAGCACTGGCTCTTGAAACTACATCGAACTTCCTTCATACTAGACACAGAGACACAAAAATGGTGTCCATAAGTTCATCTGCCTCTGAGGAAGTAGATAAAGGGCCTCATTGCCAAAATCCCAAAGTATCCCTTTAAGGCTCCCTTTATTAAAGATGTACAGTAAGCAGCTACAAAAAAACTGAAATGTTGTCATACCATTTATAAAATTTCAGTGGTGTTAGATTTGTAAGATTATAAGCCTCAAAAGGTTCAAGGCCCGTACAGCATTGAGAACCACAGAACTCCTCTCTCTGTTCCGCTGCCTTTCTCTAATCAGTAATCAATCACTGATGACCTGTCAATTCTAAAGGTCACCCCCATGCTAATTAACCTGGAGGGAAATTAACCAACCCAGGATTTAAATTACATTTTCAGCACAAAGTTAATCCTGCAGAATCCCCATTGAGCGTTTATTCTCCCCAGAACGAGGAGATTAATGAAAACGCGTTTCTAAATATAAGATTTCAAACCCAAGATCTTCAGATTAGATGGACGTGGGTCAACTGATAGAGAGCTATCTATTAGATCCCGCTGTCTGGCACTGTTTTGGCAACAGTAGAAGGAAGAATATCTCTGCCATGCACTGATATGTGTACAGAGTTCTTACCTAAAGATCTTTGCCACAACCACACTCTTCTGTGTTAACCTTTTTGTTGGTTGACACTCTCCTCACTATGGACATTTTTTGACACAAGTTCCTTTTAATAAGATCGCTGATGTTGCCGGTCGAACAGCAAGGGCCAGTGTTTTGTGTAAGCTCCGCGGTTGAGAGGAATTCAATATTTCAAGGAGATGTCAGAAGTGCCAATATGGAGACTGAGATTGGGGAGAAAGTCAATACAGTGTGGCTAAAGTCACAAGAAGGTTTTTGCCTCATAATCTATTGTGACACAAGCCAGCACAATGCACTTGATCTGAGTGACAGGACATCAGGTGTAGCTTCTCTCTTTTTATTTGGATGTTGTTAAAACAGTACATCAACATTCTGTGATGTGAGACATTCCCCAACGTCTATTCCTCATTGAACCCTGTACTCATTATTTCCACTGGTTCTTCACAGAGCACATTGGCGGTTACTAGAATGATTTACATGATATACAAAAAGATCCGAAATGCTTTCTCTGCTGTTTTGTCTTTTTCCCTTTTCTTTTAAGCACAATCATGTGGAATGTTACTGAATATACTACCTGCTTGTTATTTTTGCCATGGTCTTAGTGTTAGGATTCTTTGGCTTTTGCTCAATGAATATGCATGTCTCAAGGCTGTAATTCATCATCAAATTTCACACAAACACCGCCGTGCAGCCAGATTAAATAATTCCTTTCACTTTTAATGGGTTTGGGATGAATGGAGTAAAATATGCACTTTTATTCATTGATAGCATCTTTAGGTTGAGGTAATTGAGTCCTTTCCCCCCCTGACTGAATGAATAGTGACTTCATCTGATCCTCAGCGAGCCTCAGAAAATGAAGGTTGGTCCATTGTTCAGGCAAAAGGGTATCCTTTGCTTTTCAGCCATTAAACTGTGTCCTCTGTCTTAAATTTTTCTTAATTTTAATCTACCAAACCCCCTATTTTTCTCAATAGCTCAAGCATGAACCTTGTAGTGAGGCACTGGGGTGGGGGGGGGGGATATTTCTACCCCCCTCTACAGCGGGGGTTTAACTACAGCAGATAAGTCACTCACTGCTCTCTGTGCTCTCAGTTCTCTGGGGAATGGGGCTGGTAGGGGCTTAGCAGCACTGGAATTCACCTGCTTTATATACACCCCCCATCCTCCCCCTCCCCCCTTTTCAATCCAAGTTCCTTTATTTAGGGGGAGATGTTATGGTTTGCTGTTTTTGTTTGCATGGTGCGGAGATGAAAGACCTCTGTGTTCGGTGCTTTGCTGCGAGCCCTGCCAGAGAGGGGAAGGGCACTTCTTTTTTTGACATCATTTTCCCACATGCTCCATTGGCTGAGCGATGCACTTGAGAAATAAAAGAAAAGTTCGGACCTTTTGAAGGAAAAGCCATTTCAATATGGGAACTTACTCTTTTTTGGCTTCTTTTTGTGGTATTCAAGGAGGTTTGTGACAATTCAGTTTATGGTTTACCAGGAAGTGCCACCAAGAAACTCATCTCTGCCCAACAACACGGTTTGCATGATAAAAGACTGCAGTGGAGACTTTCGCCTGATTATTCCCGTGTTCTTCACCCTTGACGTAATAAGGTTGAGGAACTCATTATCCTAGGAGGGGATAAAAAAAATATGTCCTCTTGAAAGTGAGACTTAAGGAATGGCTTAAGCATTATTTGCCTATCAGTAACTAGCTTTATAAGTTCATACACTAGGGATCCTGCTGTCTCTATATGAAGGAATACTTCTATATGAATGCCTTTGTCGATCCTACAGCTATTGTCAGCAGTAATCATGCGCCTATGAACCCGAGTTAGCACTGAAGTCCACTGTGTACTAACAGTATATCAGCTCAAACACAACCATCACCGTCATGTCTCTCTCTGATGAGCCTAGCAGTTTAGCAATAAAAACAATCAATAATCCCAGAAAAGTGCAAAAACATTGTCCAGATCAACATATGTATCCTAAGAAACAATTCACTGTATCACAATTCCAGTGGGTCAGAAGTTTACATACACTGCCATTAAACAGCTTAGAAAATTCCAGAAAATTGTGTCATGGATTTTGAAGTTTCTGATGGGCTAATTGACATCATTTGAGTCATTTGGAGGTGTACCTGTGGATGTATTTCAAGGCCTACCTTCAAACTTAGTGCCTCTGCTTGACATCATGGGAAAATCAAAATAAATCAGCCAAGACCTCAGAAATAAAATTGTAGACCTCCACAAGTCTGAATCATCCTTGGGAGCAATTTGTGTCTGTGTAGGTAAGTAAATAAATAAAACAACAGTAAAAAGACATTTCAAAAAAGAGTAGCAAGGCTATATACAGACACCTGTTAGTCAGGCTTATTGAGGTAGTATGTACATGTAGGTATCGTTAAAGTGACTATGCATATATGATGAACAGAGAGTAGCAGAAGCGTAAAAGAGGGGTTGGGGGGGGCTAAACGGGTGATGATTTAGCACTGTCGTTGCACCAAACCTACCCATAAATATCAATGCCTTTTAAAGTCAATACACAATTATTTATTTTTAAACCTGCATATTTAGTTAATATTGCCTGCTAACATTAATTTCTTATAATTAGGGAAATTGTGTCACTTCTCTTATTTATTTTATTTTATTTCACCTTTATTTAACCAGGTAGGCTAGTTGAGAACAAGTTCTCATTTGCAACTGCGACCTGGCCAAGATAAAGCGTAGCAATTTGACACATACAACAACACAGAGTTACACATGGAATAAACAAAACATACAGTCAATAATGCAGTAGAACAAAAAAGTCTATATACACTGAGTGCAAATGAGGTAAGTTAAGGAAATAAATAGACCATGGTGACGAAGTAATTACAATATAGCAATTAAACACTGGAATGGTAGATCGGCAGAAGATGAATGTGCAGGTAGAGATACTGGGGTGCAAAGGAGCAAAATAACGAAGTAAATACCAGTATGGGGATGAGGTAGGTAGATACAGTAGATGGGCTGTTTACAGATAGTCTAAGTACAGGTGCAGCGATCTGTAAAATGTTCTTAAAGCTAGTGAGGGAGATGTGAGTCTCCAGCTTCAGAGATTTTTGCAATTCGTTCCAGTCATGGGCAGCAGAGAACTGGAAGGAAAGACGACCAAAGGAGGAATTGGCTTTGGGGGTGACCAGTGAGATATACCTGCAGGAGCGCGTGCTACGAGTGGGTGCTGCTATGGTGACCAGTGAGCTGAGATAAGGCGGGGCTTTACCTAGCAGAGACTTGTAGATAACCTGTAGCCAGTGGGTTTGGCGACGAGTATGAAGAGAGGGCCAACCAACGAGAGCGTACAGGTCGCAATGGTGGGTAGTTTATGGGGCTTTGGTGACAAAACGGATGGCACTGTGATAGACTGCATCCAGTTTGTTGAGTAGAGTGTTGGAGGCTATTTTATAGATGACATCACCGAAGTCGAGGATCAGTAGGATGGTCAGTTCTACGAGGGTATGTTTGGCAGCAAGAGTGAAGGATACTTTGTTGTGATATAGGAAGCCGATTCTAGATTTAATTTTGGATTGGAGATGCTTAATGTGAGTCTGGAAGGAGAGTTTACAGTCTAACCAGGCACCCAGGTATTTGTAGTTGTCCACGTATTCTAAGTCAGAGCCGTCCAGAGTAGTGATGCTGGACGGGCGAGCAGGTGCGGGCAGCGATCGATTGAAAAGCATGCATTTAGTTTTACTTGCGTTTTAAGAGCAGTTGGAGGCCACGGAAGGAGAGTTGTATGGCATTGAAGCTCGTCTGGAGGTTAGTTAACACTGTCCAAGGAGGGGCCAGAAGTATACAGAATGGTGTCGTCTGCGTAGAGGTGGATCAGAGAATCACCAGCAGCAAGAGCAACATCATTGATATATACAGAAAAGAGAGTCGGCCCGAGAATTGAACCCTACGGCACACCCAGAGACTGTCAGAGGTCCAGATTACAGGCCCTCCGATTTGACACACTGAACTCTATCAGAGAAGTAGTTGGTAAACCAGGCGAGGCAATCATTTGAGAAACCAAGGCTGTCGAGTCTGCCAATAAGAATGTTGTGATTGACAGAGCCAATCAGAATATGGCTGCACACTAATGTCTCTTATCGATGACTGCTTGCGTTCCGTGCAAGCAGTCAGGGTATATGCAGCAGTTTGGGCCGTCTGGCTCATTGCGAACCGTGTGAAGACCATTTATTCCACAGGCCATAATTCATTTGCCAGAATTGTACATAATTATGATATAACATTGAAGGTTGTACAATGTAACAGCAATATTTAGACGTAGGGATGCCATCAGTTAGCTGAAATATGGAACGGTCCCGTATTTCACTGAAAGAATAAACGTTTTGTTTTCGAAATTATAGTTTCCGGATTTGACCATAATGACCAAAGGCTCGGGTTTATGTGTGTTATGTTATAATTAAGTCTATGATTTGATATTTGATAGAGCAGTCTCTTGTGTGAAGCTGCTATAGACCACCAAGTGCTAACAGTCAGTATCTGGATAATGTGTGTGATGTCAACAGAGGTAATTTTCTGGGTGACCTAAATACTGTGACTGGCTTTCATCAAGCTACCACTCAAGAAAAAGCTTCAAACTGTAACCAGTGCCTGCAACCTGGTTCAGGTTATCAGTCAACCTACCAGGTTATTTACAAACAGCACAGGAATTAAATCATCAACATATATTGATCACAGCTTTACTAATGCTGCAAAAATCGGCTTTAGAGCAGTATCCGTTGGAAGTAGCGGTCACAATATATTAGCCATATCTAGAAAAACCCAAGATCCAAAGGCTGGGCCTAATATAGTGTATAAGAGATCATAGAAGAGGTTTTGTAGTGATTTCTACGTTGAAGATGTAAATAATATTTGCTGGTATGTGGTGTGTAATGAGGAGCAACCAGATGCTGCCCTTGACACATTTATGAAATTGCTTATTCCAGTTACTAATAAGAATACACTCATTATGAAAATTAGTGCAGAATCATGTAACAATTAACTTATTAGGAATTTGGGGCACCACGGGAAAAGTTGTTTACCGAGTTACTATCTCCCGACTTAAACTCTAAAGATCTATAAATATCTCTTACATTAATAACAGTCAATTCTGAATTATTACCTCAGTGTCAATCTGAACCTCGCATAATTCTGGATATCTGCACAAACCCTAGCTTAAGTGATGAATCAGCGATACACAAATTGGCTTAATTACTTATTTACTAACTAAATAATCACACAGAAATGCATAAACACACTGTATAGGTTATTGATTACTAACATAATGGAATGTTAATAGGTCCCAACTGGACTAGCAAAAGCATGACTGTTTGGTTACACCACGGAAAAGGAGGGGTGGTAAGGAGAGAGGGCGACAAAAAGAGTCAACTTGTCGTACATACATTTGGAAGCTACGCTCACTGGAATATGAACATTTAGCACCCTAACAACCGCTCATTCAGATTAGAAATGCAACATATATTTACACGTAGATGTCGTCTCTCTGAAACCACTCGATCTGTCTATGGGGGAGTAGTTTGATTGCGAATAGCTGTGCAGCAACGCTCCCCATCCAACCTGAAAGAGCTTGAGGGGATCTGCAGAGAATAAAATGCAAGAAACTCCCAAAATACAGGTGTGCCAATCTTGTAACGTCATACCCAAGAAGATTTGAGGCTGTAATCACTGCCAAAGGTGCTTCAACAAAGTACTAAGTAAAGAGTCTGAATACTATTTTTTTTAAATCATTATGGGGTATTGTGTGTCGCTTGAGGGTGGAAAAAACTATTTCATTTTCAAATAAGTCTGTAACGTAACAAAATGTGGAAAAAGTCAAGGGGTCGGAATAATTTCCGAATGCACTGTAGATTTTATTGGACTCCAACTAAGACTTCGTAAGATGGGACTGACCGACAATTCTCTGTGTTGGAAATGCCAAAAAGACACTTGGACATTTTTACATGCAATATGGGAATGTACTACCTTTCTGGAAGGATGTTTTGAAAAATCTGGAGGAATGGTTGAGGTTAACAATTCCAGTTTCACTGATACAGTGGGGCAAAAAAGTATTTAGTCAGCCACCAATTGTGCAAGTTCTCCCACTTAAAAATATGAGAGAGGCCTGAAATTTTCATCATATGTACATTTCAACTATGACAGACAAAATGAGAAGGAAAAAAATCCAGAAAATCACATTGTAGGATTTTTAATTAATTTATTTGCAAATTATGGTGGAAAATAAGTATTTGGTCAATAACAAAAGTTTATCTCAATAGTTTGTTAAATACCCTTTGTTGGCAATGACAGAACTCAAACATTTTCTGTAAGTCTTCACAAGGTTTTCACACACTGTTGCTGGTATTTTGGCCCATTCCTCCATGCAGATCTCCTCTAGAGCAGTGATGTTTTGGGGCTGTTGCTGGGCAACACGGACTTTCAAGTCCCTCCAAAGATGTTCTATGGGACCTTGAAATGCTTTTGAGTTGAGTTTTTTTTACCAAAAAGTAATATTTTGGTTTCATCTGACCATATGACATTCTCCCAATCTTCTTCTGGATCATCCAAATGCTCTCTAGCAAACTTCAGACGGGCCTGGGCATGTACTGGCTTAAGCAGGTGGACACGTCTGGCACTGCAGGATTTGAGTCCCTGGCAGCGTAGTGTGTTACTGATGGTAGGCTTTGTTACTTTGGTCCCAGCTCTCTGCAGGTCATTCACTAGGTCCCTGGAATTCTGGAATTTTTGCTCACCGTTCAAGGTGATCATTTTGACCCCACGGGGTGAGATCTTGCGTGGAGCCCCAGATCGAGGGAGATTATCAGTGGTCTTGTATGTCTTCCATTTCCTAATAATTGCTCCCACAGTTGATTTCTTCAAACCAAGCTGCTTACCTATTGCAGATTCAGTCTTCCCAGCCTGGTACAGGTCTACAATTTTGTTTCTGGTGTCCTTTGACAGCTCTTTGGTCTTGGCCATAGTGGAGTTTGGAGTGTGACTGTTTGAGGTTGTGGACAGGTGTCTTTTATACTGATAACAAGTTCAAACAGGTGCCATTAATACAGGCAACGAGTGGAGGACAGAGGAGCCTCTTAAAGAAGAAGTTACAGGTCTGTGAGAGCCAGAAATCTTGCTTGTTTGTAGGTGACCAAATACTTATTTTCCACCATAATTTGCAAATAAATTCATAAAAAATCCTACAATGTGATTTTCTGGATTTTTCTTCTCATTTTATCTGTCATAGTTGAAGTGTATCTATGATGAAAATTACAGGCCTCTCATATTTTTAAGTGGGAGAATTTGCACAATTGGTGGCTGACTAAATACTTTTTTGCCCCACTGAATGTCTCTTGGGCGATAGAACAGAGTTACTTAATGTAACAAATTTGTGTGACGAATTTGCACTGATCATTGTTGGTATGGTTACAGCAGCTAGAGTAATCCTTAGAATTTGGAAAGGTCATGCCACTCTTACTCTGAAACAGTGGATAGAATCAATGTTGGAGGTTAGCATCTTATAAACAAATGCTTGCTAGGATCACTTGTAGAAACAACAATTCTAGAAGCTGGATACATTTTTAGTTGTAATGTTATTTCTAAAACTGGGAGTTGATGACTTGAACCCTTTTAGTTCTGTATTGTAGCTTGTGAGATACTGTTTGACTGTGTGCTATGTTGGAGGATATGTCTGGATGTCATGCTCAATGTTTTTATGCGGTACAATGCTTTTTTTAAATTGTTAACAAAAAAATAAACTGTACTATAAATTATATAAAGAATGATAGTAAAAAGTTTTGGAGTATCTTAAATGAAATTTTGGGCAAAAATGCCAACTGCTCCATCATTCATTGTATCAGATGGCTCATTCATCACAAAACCCACTGATATTGCCTACTAGTTTTTCATTGGCAAGCGACAAATGCTGACACTACACAGTGTAACTGTCTTTCAGAATTTGTTCAATCATTGTAATTTTGAATTCTGTAAAGTGAGTGTAGGAGGTGCAAAAAGTGTCTGTCGACAATGACAAGCCACCTGGGTCAGACAACTTGAATGGAAAATTAGTGAGGATAATATCGGACGATATTGCCACTCCTATTTACCATATGTTCAATCTAAGCCTACAAGAACGTGCCCTCAGGTCTGGAGGGAAGCAAAAGTTATTATCCTACCTAAGGAGAGTAAAGCCCCCTTTGCTGGCTCAAATAGCTGACCAATCAGCCTGTTACCAACCCTTAGTAAACTTTTGGAAAAAATTGTGCTTGACAAGATACAATGCTATTTTACAGTATTCAAATTGACAACTTTATGCATACTTATAGGGAAGGGCATTCAACATGTACTGCACTTACACAAATGACTGAGGATTGGCTAAGAGAAATTGGTGATAAAAAGATTGTGGGAGCTGTTTTGCTGCACAGTGTGTCTTTTGACATCCATCATAGTCTGCTGCTGGAAAACTTGTGTTATGGCTTTATACCCCCTGCTATATTGTGGATAAAGAGTTACTTGTCTAACAGAACACAGAGGATGTTCTTTAATGGAAGCGCCTCATATATATATATATATATATATATATATATATATATATATATATATATATATATATATATATATATATATATATATATATATAATCCAGTTAGAATCAGGAATTCTCCAGGGCAGCTGTCTAGGCCCCTTTACTTTTTTAGATCTTTGCAAATGACATGCCACTGGCTTTAAGTATGCGGATGACTCAACACTATACACGTCAGTCAATACAGCAAGTGAAATTACTGCAACACTTAACAAAGAGCTGCAGTCAGTTTTTGAATGGGTGGCAAGAAATAAATGAGTCCTAAATATTTCAAAAACAAATCATTCACTAAACCCTAACCCTCAACTAAATGTTGTAATGAATAATGTGTGAATTGAGCAAGGTGACATGACTAAACTGCTTGGAGTAACCCTGGACCATAAACTATCATGGTCAAAACATATTGATATAACAGTAGCTAAGATGGGGAGAAGTATGTCCATAATAAAGTGCTGCTCTACTTTCTTAACAGCACTATCAACAAGGCAGATCCTACAGGCCCTAGTTTCTACATTCTTAACAGCACTATCAACAAGGCAGGTCCTACAGGCCCTAGTTTCTACCTTCTAGACAGCACTATTAACAAGGCAGGTCCTACAGGCCCTAGTTTCTACCTTCTAGACAGCACTATTAACAAGGCAGGTCCTACAGGCCCTAGTTTCTACCTTCTTAACAGCACTATCAACAAGGCAGGTCCTTACAGGCCCTAGTTTCAACCTTCTTAACAGCACTATCAACAAGGCAGGTCCTACAGACCCTAGTTTCTACCTTCTTAACATCACTGTCAACAAGGCAGGTCCTACAGGCCCTAGTTTCTGCCTTCTTAACAGCACTGTCAACAAGGCAGGTCCTACAGGCTCTAGTTTCTACCTTCTTAACAACACTATCAGCAAGGCAGGCCTTACTTTTGTCGCACATGGACTACTGTCCAGTCGTGTGGTCGGGTGCCATAAAGAGGGACTTAGGAAAATTACAATTAGCCCAGAACAGGGCAACACAGCTGGCCCTTAAATGTACATGGAGGGCTAACGTCAATCTCTCCTGGCTCAACGTAGAGGAGAAATTGACTTCATCACTACTTGTATTTGTGGGAAGTATGCATGTTGAATGCACTGAGCGGTCTGTTTTAAACTACTGGCACACAGCTCAGACACTCCTGCATACTCCACAAGACATGCATTCAGAGGTCTGTTTAAACTACTAACACACAGCTCAGACACTCCTGCATACTCCACAAGACATGCCATCAGAGGTCTCTTCGTAGTCCCCAAGTACAGAACAGTCTCGAAGGTGCACAGTGCTATTTAGAGCCATGACTATATGGAAATCTGTTCCACATCAAGTAACGCATTCAAGCAATTAAATCAGATTTAAAAAACAGATAAAAATACACCTTATGGAACAGTGAGGACTGTGAAGACTAACACAGACACACACATGATAACATAAGCATTATACACACACGTACACATGGATTTTGTGTTGCAGATATGTGGTAGTAGAGTAGTGACCTGAGGGTACACAGTTAATGTGTTATGAAATGTAATGTTTTTAATTGTATATAAATGCCTTAATATGGCAGGACCCAAGGAACAGTAGCTGCTGTCAATGGGGATCCATAATAAATACATGCATGCATAAAGAGTCAACGAAACCAAGCATATCTAGTCCCAGGGGATGATTTGTCTGTCTTTTTAACCTTTAACCTCTGAACCCTGACCTCTTTCGCCTCAACAGGTGGGTCTGCTGGACCTGGAGTTGAACCGCCTTACCAAGGCTCTGTTCCTGGCTCAGGTTGTCCTGTCTATTGTCATGGTAGCGCTGCAGGGCTTTGTGGGCCCCTGGTTTCGCAACCTGTTCCGCTTCATCGTGCTATTCTCCTACATCATCCCCATCAGGTACAGCACATAGAGGTACACACAGTATAGATAGTGTATCTAACTATGGTACAGCATGGCATCCATTTCACTGCTCTAATTAGTCTTTGACTCTTGTTGGGTAACATTATTATTTTTTGTTTATTAACCCCTCTTCGGAGGACAAATTTCATAGTTTTTTTTACAGCTTTTTTGCTACATATACATTTCACATACATGGTACTTTTAAATAAAGCAGTCACATAACTATAATACATTACCAAACATAAGCTCTTTAATCCCAACCCTCAGCCACTCTCAGCCCATCCCACCTATCACCATGTGCCATATATTTTTCAGTTGTGCTGTGATGTTTTACATTTTTTAACCTTTCTAATCGTATATTATTGGGTGACATTGTTTGAGTAGAATCATGGTAGTTGGATTTAATTTTGCTTGCTTAAAACATACACTGCTCAAAAAAATAAAGGGAACTCTTACACAACACAATGTAACTCCAAGTCAATCACACTTCTGTGAAATCAAACTGTCCACTTAGGAAGCAACACTGATTGACAATAAATTTCACATGCTGTTGTGCAAATGGAATAGACAACAGGTGGAAATTATAGGCAATTAGCAAGACACCCCCAATAAAGGAGTGGTTCTGCAGGTGGTGACTACAGACCACTTCTCAGTTCCTATGCTTCCTGGCTGATGTTTTGGTCACTTTTGAATACTGGCGGTGCTTTCACTCTAGTGGTAGCATGAGACGGAGTCAACAACCCACACAAGTGGCTCAGGTAGTGTAGCTCATCCAGGATGGCACATCAATGCCAGCTGTGGCAAGAAGGTTTGCTGTGTCTGTCAGCGTAGTGTCCAGAGCATGGAGGCGCTACCAGGAGACAGGCCAGTACATCAGGAGACGTGGAGGAGGCCGTAGGAGGGCAACAACCCAGCAGCAGGACCGCTACCTCCGCCTTTGTGCAAGGAGGAGCACTGCCAGAGCCCTGCAAAATTACCTCCGGCAGGCCACACATGTGCATGTGTCTGCTCAAACGGTCAGAAACAGACTCCATGAGGGTGGTATGAGGGCCCGACATCCACAGGTGGGGGTTGTGCTTACACCGACACCGTGCTTACACCAACACCGTGCATGGTGTTTGGCATTTGCCAGAGAACACCAAGATTGGCAAATTCGCCACTGGCGCCCTGTGCTCTTCACAGATGAAAGCAGGTTCACACTGAGCACATGTGACAGACGTGACAGTCTGGAGACTCCGTGGAGAACGTTCTGCTGCCTGCAACATCCTCCAGCATGACCATTTTGGCAGTGGGTCAGTCATGGTGTGGGGTGACATTTCTTTGGGGTGCCGCACAGCCCTCCATGTGCTCGCCAGAGGTAGCCTGACTGCCATTAGGTACCGAGGTGAGATCCTCAGACCCCCTGTGAGACCCTATGCTGGTGCGGTTGGCCCTGGGTTCCACCTAATGCAAGACAATGCTAGACGTCATGTGGCTGGAGTGTGTCAGCAGTTCCTGCAAGAGGAAGGCATTGATGCTATGGACTGGCCCGCCCGTTCCCCAGACCTGAATCCAATTGAGCACATCTGGGACATCATGTCTCGCTCCATCACCAGGAGTTGGCGGATGCTTTAGTCCAGGTCTGGGAGGAGATCCCTCAGGAGACCATCCGCCACCTCATCAGGAGCATGCCCAGGCATTGTAGGGAGGTCATACAGGCACACGGAGGCCACACACACTACTGAGCCTCATTTTGACTTGTTTTAAGGACATTACATCAAAGTTGGATCAGCCTGTAGTGTGGTTTCCCACTTTAATTTTGAGTGTGACTCCAAATCCAGACCTCCATGGGTTGATAAATTTGATTTCCATTGATCATTTTTGTGTGATTTTGTTGTCAGCACATTCAACTATGTAAAGAAAAAAGTATTTAATAAAAATATTTCATTCATTCAGATCTAGGATGTGTTATTTTAGTGTTCCCTTTATTTTTTTGAGCAGTGTATTTTGCTTAACTTCTTGACGCTACCCATCCCGTTAGCGGGATCATTTTCGTCAGCAACCGCTGAATAGCATAGCGCAACAGTCAAATAATATTACTAAAAAATATTAATATTCATGAAATCACAAGTGCAATATTGCAAAACACAGCTTATCCTTTTGTTAATCCACCTGTCGTCTCAGATTTTGAAATTATGCTTTACAGCGAAAGCAATCCAAGCGTTTGTGTAAGTTTATCGATAGCACAACAAAACATTATGTACACTAAGCATTAAGTAGCTAGGTCACGAAAATCAGAAAAGCAATCAGATGAATCGTTTACCTTTGATCTTCGGATGTTTTCACTCACGAGACTCCCAGTTACACAACAAATGTTCCTTTTGTTCCATAAATATTATTTTTATACCCAAAATACCTCAGTTTGTTTGTCGTGTTATGTTCAGAAATCCCTAGGAAAGAGCAGTCACAACAACGCAGATGTACAGTGCCTTGCGAAAGTATTCGGCCCCCTTGAACTTTGCGACCTTTTGCCATATTTCAGGCTTCAAACATAAAGATATAACTGTATTTTTTTGTGAAGAATCAACAACAAGTGGGACACAATCATGAAGTGGAACAACATTTATTGGATATTTCAAACCTTTGTAACAAATCAAAAACTGAAAAATTGGGCGTGCAAAATTATTCAGCCCCTTTACTTTCAGTGCAGCAAACTCTCTCCAGAAGTTCAGTGAGGATCTCTGAATGATCCAATGTTGACCTAAATGACTAATGATGATAAATACAATCCACCTATGTGTAATCAAGTCTCTGTATAAATGCACCTGCACTGTGATAGTCTCAGAGGTCCGTTAAAAGCGCAGAGAGCATCATGAAGAACAAGGAACACACCAGGCAGGTCCGAGATACTGTTGTGAAGAAGTTTAAAGCTGGATTTGGATACAAAAATATTTCCCAAGCTTTAAACATCCCAAGGAGCACTGTGCAAGCGATAATATTGAAATGGAAGGAGTATCAGACCACTGCAAATCTACCAAG
Organism: Oncorhynchus mykiss; assembly: GCF_013265735.2. Lineage (NCBI taxonomy): Eukaryota > Metazoa > Chordata > Actinopteri > Salmoniformes > Salmonidae > Oncorhynchus > Oncorhynchus mykiss. Next base: position 34,764,257 of record NC_048582.1, on the reverse strand, counting down.
ACCTGGCCGTCCCTCTAAACTTTCAGCTCATACAAGGAGAAGACTGATCAGAGATGCAGCCAAGAGGCCCATGATCACTCTGGATGAACTGCAGAGATCTACAGCTGAGGTGGGAGACTCTGTCCATAGGACAACAATCAGTCGTATATTGCACAAATCTGGCCTTTATGGAAGAGTGGCAAGAAGAAAGCCATTTCTTAAAGATATCCATAAAAGGTGTCGTTTAAAGTTTGCCACAAGCCACCTGGGAGACATACCAAACGTGGAAGAAGGTGCTCTGGTCAGATGAAACCAAAATGGAACTTTTTGGCAACAATGCAAAACGTTATGTTTGGCGTAAAAGCAACACAGCTGAACACACCATCCCCACTGTCAAACATGGTGGTGGCAGCATCATGGTTTGGGCCTGCTTTTCTTCAGCAGGGACAGGGAAGATGGTTAAAATGGATGGGAAGATGGATGGAGCCAAATACAGGACCATTCTGGAAGAAAACCTGATGGAGTCTGCAAAAGACCTGAGGCTGGGACGGAGATTTGTCTTCCAACAAGACAATGATCCAAAACACAAAGCAAAATCTACAATGGAATGGTTCAAAAATAAACATATCCAGGTGTTAGAATGGCCAAGTCAAAGTCCAGACCTGAATCCAATCGAGAATCTGTGGAAAGAATTGAAAACTGCTGTTCACAAATGCTCTCCATCCAACCTCACTGAGCTCGAGCTGTTTTGCAAGTAGGAATGGGAAAACATTTCAGTCTCTCGATGTGCAAAACTGATAGACATACCCCAAGCGACTTACAGCTGTAATCGCAGCAAAAGGTGGCGCTACAAAGTATTAACTTAAGGGGGCTGAATAATTTTGCACGGCCAATTTTTCAGTTTTTGATTTGTTAAAAAAGTTTGAAATATCCAATAAATGTCGTTCCACTTCATGATTGTGTCCCACTTGTTGTTGATTCTTCACAAAAAAATACAGTTTTATATCTTTATGTTTGAAGCCTGAAATGTAGCAAAAGGTCGCAAAGTTCAAGGGGGCCGAATACTTTCGCAAGGCACTGTATATTCCAAATAATATCCATAATCTCCACAGAAACATGTCAAACATTTTTTATAATCAATCCTCAGGTTGTTTTTAAAATATATATTTGATAATATATCAAACCGGTGTTTAGGATTTTCAAAAACACCGGGAGAAATGCGCAAAACTCACTCTGAGAGCCCCCACCTATCCACTTACGCAATGTGATCTTTCACGCTCATTTTTCAAAATAAAAGCCTGAAACTATGTCTTAAGACTGTTGACACCTTAGGGAAGCCATAGAAAAAGGAATCTGGTTGATATCCCTTTAAATGGAGGCAATATTTTTACAGTTTTGGAAACTTTAGAGTGTTTTCTATCATAGTATGACAATTATATGCATATTGTAGTTTCTGGGGCTGAGAAATAGGCAGTTTCAAATGGGTATGTTTTTTAGCCAAAAACTAAAATACTGCCCCCTACACGCAAAAGGTTAACACATATTTGACTTGACCTCTGTTTTATTTGTATCTGCAGCTTGCGGGTCAATCTAGACATGGGGAAGTCGGCCTACGGTTGGATGATCATGAAAGATGAAAACATCCCTGGTACTGTGGTACGGACCAGTACCATTCCCGAGGAGCTGGGCCGCCTGGTGTACCTACTGACTGACAAAACAGGTGACAGGACACACAGCCACTGTAGTATGACCAAATGTAACCATCAGGGATGCAAGCTTGTCGCTTTTCAGCGATATTCACTGTTTTGATGTCAAAATAGGCCATCCACATGAATTGTGTAGATCTGTGTAATTTCTCATTTCGAAATCATTGACTGTGCGCAGAATGCATCCCAACGCATCCTACAAAAAGAATGTCAAAGAAAGGGTTGTCAGATATGTGATGTGAGTGTGGTGCTGAAATAAAACAAATTGGCACATAGGCATAGTTGGTCTGGTTTACCAGAAGGTCTATTTACATAGTTTTGCTAGGTTATTTTTCAATGTTAGTTTGCGATTGATGCAACTGCTAACTAACCAAGAGATGTCAGAGATTCTCGACAGTTACCATGGCAACCTACCGTCCTTAAAGGGGCAGCTGAATATTTTTTTTCTCACCTAAGTCACTCATATTTGAGGGTACAATGTGCTTGATTGAGCATGGAACACTCCAAAAACCTTTTATTCATTAACTTTCATGTCTTATTATTAAATCCCTCAAATACTTCAAATAATATTGTATTGGTCGCATACACATATTTAGCAGATGTTATTGCGGGTGTACCAAAATAGTTGTGTTCCTAACGCCAACAGTGCAGTAATATCTAACAATCCACAATAATACACATCTAAAAAGTAAAAGATTGGAATTAAGAAATATAGGATGAGCAATGTCGGAGTCCTGAATATATGTACAGTTGAAGTCGGAAGTTTACATTTAAACTCAGTTTTTCACAATTCCTGACATTTAATCCTAGTAAGAATTCCCTGTCTTAGGTCAGTTAGGATCACCACTTTATTTTAAGAATGTGAAATATCAGAATAATAGAGAATTATTTATTTCAGCTTTTATTTCTTTCATCACATTCCCAGTGGGTCAGAAGTTTACATATACTCAATTAGTATTTGGTAGCATTGTCTTTAAAATTTTTAACTTGGGTCAAACGTTTCGGGTAGACTTCCACAAGATTCCCACAATAAGTTGGGTGAATTTTGGCCCGTTCCTTCTGATAGAGCTGATGTAACTGAGTCAGCTTTGTAGGCCTCCTTGCTCGCACACGCTTTTTCAGTTCTGCCCACACATTTGCTATAGGATTGAGGTCAGGGCTTTGTGATGGCCACTCCAATACCTTGACTTTGTTGTCCTTAAGCCATTTTGCCACAACGTTGAAAGTATGCTTGGGGTCATTGTCCATTTGGAAGACCCCTTTGCAACCAAGCTTTAACTTCCTGACTGATGTCTTGAGATGTTGCTTCAATATATCCACATAATTTTCCTGCCTCATGATGCCATCTATTTTGTGAAGTGCACCAGTCCCTCCTGCAGCAAAGCACCCCCACAACAGGATGCTGCCACCCCCGTGCTTCACAGTTGGGATGGTGTTCTTCGGCTTGCAAGCCTCCCTCCTTTTCCTCCAAACATAATGATGGTCATTATGGCCAAACAGTTCTACATTTCTCCAAAAAGTACAATGTTTTTCCCCATGTGCAGTTGCAAACCGTAGTCTGGCTTTTTTATGGTGGTTTTGGAGCAGTGGCATCTTCCTTGCTGAGCGGCCTTTCAGGTTATGTCGATATAGGACTTGTTTTACTGTGGATATAGATACTTTTGTACCTGTTTCCTCCAGCATCTTCACATGGTCCTTTGCTGCTGTTCTGGGATTGATTTGCACTTTTTGCACCAAAGTACGTTCATCTCTAGGAGACAGAACGCATCTCCTTCCTGAGCGGTATGACGGCTGCGTGGTCCCATGGTGTTTATACGTGCATACTATTGTACCTTTTAGGCTTTTGGAAATTGCTCCCACGGATGAACCAGACTTGTGGAGGTCTACAATTGTTTTTGCTGTGGACTTGGCTGTTTTTTTCCATGATGTCAAGCAAAGAGGCACTGAGTTTGAAGGTAGGCCTTGAAATACATCCACAGGTACACCTCCAATTATGTTAATTAGCCTGTCAGAAGCTTCTAAAGCCATGACATAATTTTCTCTAATTTTCCAAGCTGTTTAAAGGCACAGTCAACTTAGTGTATGTAAACTTCAGACCCACTGGAATTGTGATTAAGTGAAATAATCTGTCTGTAAACATTTGTTGTAAAAATGACTTGTGTCAGGCACAAAGTAGATGTCCTAACCTACTTTCCAAAACTATAGTTTGTTAACAAGGAATTTGTGGAGTGGTTGAAAAATGACTTTTCATGACTCCAATCTAAGTGTATTTAAACTTCCGACTGTATGTATGTGTGTGTGTGTGTGTGTGTGTGTATATATATGCCTTGATGACAGCTTTGCACACTCTTGGCATTCTTCAAAACTGTTGGAAAAGCATTCCAGGTGAAGCTGGTTGAGAGAATGTCAAAAGGGTGGCTACTTTGAAGAATCTCAAATATAAAATATATTTTGATTTGTTTAAAACTTTTTGCGTTATTGCATGATTCCATACGAGTTATTTCATAGTTTTGATATCTTCACTATTATTCTACATTGTGGAAATTTTGTAAAATATAAAGAAAATCCCTGGAATGAGTGTGTGCCCAAACTTTTGACTGGTACTGTATATGTGTGTATATGGAATGTATAGACAATATCGACAGTATATGGATAGAATATGTAGTATATCTGAAGAATAGTATATGTAAGGCGATGTCATGATGAGCCCTACTCCCCCTTACACCTGGACACTATTTTTATATCTGTATTATGGACTTGTTATTCTCAAAAAATAACCAAATGTTCTTGCACTTTTCACTCATTTCCATGCCCAAAAAATGTGGTCACCTTTTGGGGCCCTCACCTGTTCGCACCCCTGAAAATATAGAATTCACATGAGATTGTTAGTTAATTTCTCTTTTGTTTATTCTACATGTATTCTTTCTCTGACTCTTTTAGAACAAATGAGTGTCCTTTCCAAGAACCAAACCTTATATCAAAGTGATCAACTCTGGGGGTGGTCCCGACATGCTTCTTTGTCTTACCAGGCAGAGTAGGAATAGATTAGCCAGCCTCCTTACCTATTTATCCCAGTTGATAGTTAAACCACATGGAAAGAAAGCAAAAAACGATCAATCCATTAGAATTGGATAACCTTGTGGGCCCGTAATGTTATTGGAAGGTAGTTGCCCCCTAATCAGGTTTACACTGTATCAATACACATTCTGGCAAGCAGCATCCATTAAACGAGAGCCGCTGCCTCCATTTTCAGTAGTTTTTAGTCGGAACACTCAGTATCTCTTGTATGCTGTGTTGGGTTGGTTGGAGAGGACAGGGAGTCCATACGGGTAATGAGATGCATGATGGTACGTGGTCATTAGGCATTTTTCTGAGGACAAATGTCTGTCCCCCCCAATAAACTCTGCCACCAATGCTGAAAGAAGTCCTAGGGGTAACACTGTAGCTATAAGAATGCATACATGACCCACTCAAAAATGACTCGATGAACAGCAGTATGTGAATTATGTGCTGGTATAGAGAGAGACTCACTCATTAACCTGTTGTTTGCCTCTAATACAAATCTCACTTCATTCTGCTTTGTGAATTGAAGGCACTCTGACACAGAACGAGATGATCTTCAAGCGGCTGCACCTGGGGACAGTGTCCTATGGGACAGACACCATGGACGAGATCCAGAGCCATATAGGGCAGTCATACGCACAGGTGATCCCACATTCTTAGTGTTGTCCTAAATGGTTCACTGAATTTGAGAAACTTTAGTAAACATGTGCAAACATCACCTGTCATTTAGGGGAATAAACAGGAGAAAGATTAGCTATTGATCTCTTTTTTTTATTAACTTTCATAGGTACCAGGAGAGATCATGGCTCACAACCCCTCATAAAGAGACACTTAGTTAAACCTCTCTCTCCACTACTTCTCCTCTTGGCCTTTTCATTGTTCATTCAAGCTCAGTCCCTGAGTGTTACACTGACATACAGTAAAATACAGCGTTCCCTCTAGGTGGTTGATCTCTAGATGAAGGCATGACTGAATTATATTGTTCACACTCAGGCAGGCCCCTAACAGCTGTGCTGAGGATGGAACCATCTGCCTGCACTCTGTTTAAGCTTGGCTAATGAAAGATGAGTCTTTTTAGCACATTACTCAATAGCAGCTAGCGCTTCAGCGCCATTGATTTGTCGTGCTGGTGTGTTTCATGTTCCCTTTATTACTGAGATGACAGAGAGGGTCAGAGGTTGATTGTAACGCTACGTGGAAATCTATCATAACCTCATTATAGGTCCCTGCGGGTAATGGTTTGTGACGAACAAAGGGCATATAGATATCAATGTGTGAAATTGAATTATGCAGGCATCTGTAAACATTATGTAATTCATAGGAATAAATCAATGTAATATCATGTGCAAAGCTATGGTGATGCCATTGTTACATTGAATGTACACTATAGAGTGCAGTTGTGTACAGATCTGCCAACTCGGTGGAAGTAATCTATTAACTACAGATGTCAATGTAGACATAGAGGAATCAAATAGATGTTTATCCCTTTAATCAGACCATTTTTTACCCACCCCCGGTGTAAGTGATTGAAACAGAGAGAGAGTGAAGGGTTTTCTGAAAATAGAAAGAGAGGGATGAAATGAAACATGATGTTAATGGCAGCTGGCAATAAAAGGAGCTCTCATAACTTGACTGACCACCTCTCCCATTCTTCATAGTGAAGTGAGCACTCCATTGTAGTAGGCTTGCTGAAGTGTTTCCATTTTGTGTCTTTGTAGGAGTCTCTCTCTTTCAGCAATAAGGGTTAATAAGGCGAAACCATCCGCTTCAGTGGAACACATCAACTCTGTCAAACCTAGGTGGCACAGTGGGCTGCCGTGAGACGCCACTGAGTTGAATTGATGGGAGTTGTCAGAGAACACGTTTTGGAACATTCAGATAGAAATATGCTATGTAGAACAAGGAGTCATGTCGATTCTAGTCATGGCATTTCTATCTGCAACATTCGAGAATGTTTGGCAACTGAATGTGGCCCAGTGCTATTTGGAATTCCCTATAGGGAATGTCTGTTTTTCATGTCATCATAGTCCACTCCCTGTATGCAGAATAATAATAAATGTGGTGTACTTTGCCTCCACAGCCGAACTCCCAGACCCAGCAGTCCAACAGCAGCAACAGCTCCTCCCCATCCAGGAAGCCCCAGCCAGCCCAGGCCCCCAAGGCGGCGGCCCCCAAGGTCCGCAGGAGCGTCAGCAGCCGTATCCACGAGGCAGTGAAGGCCATCGCGCTGTGCCACAACGTCACGCCCGTCTACGAGTCCCGCGCCAACGGGGAGACGGAGTCCACTGCCGCCGAGGCCGACCAGGACTTCAGCGACGACAACCGCACCTATCAGGCCTCCAGCCCTGACGAGGTCAGCTCTAACATCACCGAGTTGTATTTATTACTCACACCAAAGCAAAATGTTTTGCAACGGAATACCGAAACAAGCGTTTCTTATTGGACAAGTACATGTAGCCCCTCCCTGTTTCAGTCCATTGTTTTCCATTTAGTCGCTACTGATTACAACCCCGGTTTCTCTCTGATGTCAGTCTTCAACACTAAATTATCTTTGTAGTTTGTCATAATGGCCATTCCATTGAGGCCCAGGTTAACGCAGAGGCCATAAAGTTGTCAGAGGTTAAGCTATTTTAATCAGCGGCGTTTGTGTCCTTTAGAATCTGGACTGATAAAGACCCCAACGGCAGTCCTATGGCGTCACCTTCCACTGCCTGTCTGTGTAATCCTAGAGTAGGGCCGTTTATGAGTACCAGGCGCTGCTTACCCAATTATTTATTTCCATTCTGATGGAAATATGGTTGCTATTTTTTTGAGAAATCCAAGAAAGTCCTGGATGAATATTGAATACATACAGGGCACAGGGACAGATTGCTGGATGAGGAGGAGTCTTCGCCATATAACTTTGTCATAAATATGCAATACAAATCAAAGGATCGCTAATCCCACCATATAGTGAAGTGTTTCTCACCCATGACCCAATGATTTTGTGAAGCCTTTGTGAAACTTACCTTGACTTGCACTGGGCTCGAGCTCAACCTAGCAGTCCAAATGAAGATAAAACGGTTACAAAAGATATATCTGGGTTTCCCGCTTTGTCTGCTCTGGAATTGCCTGCCTGCTCGCCCGTCCTGTCCCACCTTCATGTGTATATTTATTTATTTCCCTTTACACTCGGCTCTATCTCCCTCTGTTGTCTGGCACTGCTTGGATTGATCAATATTTAATTTTCTCTGAGAGACGGTGAGAAGGGTCTGTGGTTGTTCAGTTCCCCCTCACCCACCCCTATCTGTGTCTCTTTTCCTCTCCATCTCTGCTCACATCTCTCTCTCCTTCTCGCTCTCTTTGTTCTTTCTCTCTCCCCTTAGCTCTCCTTTCCCTCTCTCTCTAGCCTCAGCCTCATTGACAACAGTGGCAGAGCCCTGTCAGTGCAGCGCTATGAGGCCCATATTTAATTAGCTGACTCTCTCTAATGTAATGAGCCGTCATTAAGGAGATGGAGTGGGCCGACCCGAGGTCAGGGGTCAGTTGACCTTCTGGTCAACCATGCTGTGAACAGGGCCCTGCTCTAACCTCTGACCCTGTGATGTCAGAGGAGGGCTGCATCTCAAATGGCACCCTATTCCCTATATAGTCCACTACTTTGGAACAGGGCCTACATTGAATAGGGTGCCATTCGGAACTGGCCCGAGAATGTTTGACCATGGCATTTAATGACCGTGGAGTCTCATGAAGTAGGAGTTTATCATCTCCAATAGGAGGTAATAGGATATCCGATAGAAAAAGGGGACCCCAATGGGAGTACCAGGCAAAGGAGCAATTCATTGGTTTGGTTGTTTGACTTGCATATGCAAGTCCCTGATTGACCTTTTCAATAGGTGACCAAATAAAACTGCAAATATGGACATTTATCTACAGAGTCGGCATGTAAGAATGTTTTACATACATGCACGTGTTAGCTACAGTGCTACAAGCTAGTATTTTGAATTTTGACCACCCTAAATCAATTAAGAAAATTATATTTAGTGATTGCTGTTAAAATCCTAGTTCTAATTGGTAATGACATGGTGGGAAGAATTTAGCTATTACAGATCCATTTTCATCATGAAATGCTTAGCTGCCTCTCATTTTAAATGCAGCTCTGCCATGTTGATATACATGATCACTAGAACTTTGGGAATGCTATTGAAATGATTGATTGGGTACTTTAAACCGGTCTGCCATTGTCGTCAAGTAGTCACGGGTAGTCTCTTACATTACTTGTGTAACACATGATTTACATACAGTTTGTATCAAAGTTGACATGGCTTTAAACAGTTCCCATGGAGCTGATAAACTTGATTGAGGAGGTAGGTATTAAATCCTGACTCTGTACGCATTTGTACACACATATGTGCCGCACGTACGCCCATGCGATTATGATTCACAGATGTGTGTTAAGTAAATACAGCCAGCTCTAGCACGGACCTCAAAGGGGAAACAGAAAGAAATTATGGGGTATTAGCAGGAAGTTCCAATTTGTAGGTCAGGAGTATAATAACAACCTTTGAGTGAGCAAATTGAAAATGAACCCGTGGAGAATTGAGTCGTGTGCAGCTGAACACTCACTTGGGGTGCAGGAGTTCCTGCTGAGGAGAGGAGGGAAAAGACAACAGGAAAAACACTCCTCTGTTTGTGAATGGACTCCACTCCAGAGATAAGGCACCTAGAGCATTGTATACAGAGTATTTGTAAGGCAACAAACTATCAATATTACAACTGTGGATGCTTCAGGATTTTGGGTTATATCCAGTAAAGGGCTGTACTGCATCACAATAGTGTACTGGATTCTATTTTGAAATGCAAAGCATGTTCTTGTAGTTCAATGTGTAATACAACCAGTTGTTAAACCACAGAATGTATTTATTTTGGCACACTGAGCATGGATGTGTTGGTTGTTTACATGAAGCTGTGGTTGAGCATATGCCCCATTATTGGGGAAGGGACACGCACACAAAGATCCCCATTCGTTATGATAACTAAGTAGAGCCCAGTTTTACTACTTGCCTTTCTGTTTCAATTATTGGCCATGTCACCTTTTTTATGCTTTTTGACCGCAAGTGATACTTAAGATAATTGGACAAAACAAATTATCCAAATGTGTATATTTTTTGGTTTACCAACCATTATAATGGTCCTGGATAACACATTTGTCCCTTCACCATATGTCTTAATCTAAAGCCTAGCCTATGACTTCAGGATTATTCACCATTCTTCTATTGTGTAATAATTGGCCACTGAGTTATAGTTAGTCCTTCTGTTACTATGAGGCCAACAGTCTCCTTCTGTCTCTCATTGTATTCCCTCTCAGCTGTGAATAATACTTAACAATGAACCAGTTACTTTCCTGTGTGTTTCCTTTGATTCAAGACGATCATGAAGTTGACCCTGTGAGTGTACACAGAGCCCCTAACCTTGACCTCTGAACCCTCTATGTGGACCCGTAGCTAGCCCCTAGTGAGAGGCACAGAGGGCCTGGGTCTGTGTAGTAGTGCAGGTGTGTTCCTGACCATTGACCTTAGTGTGTGTGTGTGTTTATGTGTGTGTGTGTGTGTGTGCTTTGCTCCTCTTCAGGTGGCGCTGGTGCGGTGGACGGAGAGCGTAGGGCTGACTCTGGTGAACAGGGACCTGACCTCCCTGCAGCTGAAGACCCCAGCAGGACAGGTCCTAACCTACTACATCCTGCAGATCTTCCCCTTCACCTCAGAGAGCAAGAGGATGGGCATCATCATCAGGGTATGGACGTAGTTACCATCCATGTAATGGTCAACAAAACTACAGTATCAGTAAAAAGTTTGGACACCTACTCATTCCAGGGTTTTTCTTTATTTTTACTATTTTCTACATTGTAGAATAAGAGTGAAGACATCAAAACTATGAAACAACACATATGGAATCATGTAGTAACCAAAAAAGTTGTAAACAAATCAAAACATATTTGAGATTCTTCAAAGTAGCCACCTTTTGAATAGGTGACAGCTTTGCACACTCTTGGCATTCTCTCAACCAGCTTCACCTGGAATGCTTTTCCAAAAGTCTTGAGGGAGTTCCCACATATGCTGAGCTCTTGTTGGCCCACTTTTCCTTCACTCTGCGGTCCAACTCATCCCAAACTATCTCAATTGGGTCGGGGGATTGTGGAGGCCAGGTCATCTGATGCAGCACTCCATCACTCTCCTTGGTCAAATAGCCCTTACACAGCCTGGAGGTGTGTTGGGTTGTTGTTCTGTTGAAAAATATATGATAGTCCCACTAAGCACAAACCAGATGGGATGGCGTATCGCTGCAGAATGCTGTGGTAGCCATGCTGGTTAAGAGTGCCCTGAATTCAACATAAATAACATAGTGTCACCAGCAAAGCACCATCACACTACCTCCTCCATGCTTCACAGTGGGAACCTCAAATGCGGTTCACCTACTCTGCGTCTCACAAAAACACGGCGGTTGGAACCAAAAATCTAAAATTTGCACTCATCAGACCAAAGGACATATTTTCACCGGTCTAATGTCCATTGTTTGTGTTTCTTGGCCCAAGCAAGTCTCTTCTTCTTATTGGTGTCCTTTAGTAGTGGTTTCTTTGCAGCAATTCGACCATGAAGGCCTGATTCACACGGTCTCCTCTGAACAGTCGATGTTGCGATGTGTCTGTTACTTGAACTCTGTGAAGCATTTGTTTGGGCTGCAGTTTCTGAGGCTGCTAACTCTAATGAACGTATCCTCTGCAGCAGAGGTAACTTTGTCTTCATTTCCTGTGGCAGTCCTCATGAGAGCCAGTTTCATCAGTGTTTGATGGTTTTGTGACTGCACTTGAAGAAACTGTAAAAGTTCTTGAAATTTTCCACATTGACTGACCTTCATGTCTTAAAGTAATGATGGACTGTCGTTTTTTTGTTGCTTATTTGAGCTGTTCTTGCCATAATATGGACTTGGTCTTTTACCAAATAGGGCTATTTTCTGTACACCACCCCTACCTTGTCACAACACAACTGATTGGCTCAAATGCATTAATAAGAAGGAAAGAAATTCCACAAATTAACTTTTAACAAGGCCCATCTGTTAATTGAAATGCATTCCATGTGACTACCTCATGAAGCTGGTTGAGAGAATGCCAAGCGTGTGCAAAGCTGTCATCAAGGCAAAGGGTGGCTACTTTGAAGAATATCAAATATACAGTTGAAGTCGAAAGTTTACATACACCTTAGCCAAATACATTAAAACTCAGTTTTTCACAGTTCCTGACATTTAATCCTAGTAAAAATTCATTCTCAGTCGGTCAGAAGTTTACATACACTCAATTGGTATTTGGTAGCATTGCCTTTAAATTGTTTAACTTGGGTCAAAGACTTGGGGTAGCCTTCCAGAAGCTTCCCACAATAAGTTGGGTAAATTGTGGCCCATTCCTCCTGTCAGAGCTGGTGTAACTGAGTCAGGTTTGTAGGCCTTCTTGCTCGCACACACTTTCTCAGTTCTGCCCACACATTTTCTATAGGGTTGAGGTCAGGGCTTTGTGATGGCCACTCCAATACCTTGACTTTCATTGACCATTTGGAAGACCCATTTGCGACCAAGCTCTATTTTTGATGTCTTGAGATGTTGCTTCAATATATCCACTTAATTTTTCTACGCCATCTATTTTGTGAAGTGCACCAGTCCCTCCTGCAGCAAAGCACCTCACAACGGGATGCTGCTACCCCCGTGCTTCACGGTTGGGATGGTGTTCTTCTGCTTGCAAGCCTCTCTCTTTTTCCTCCGATGGTCATTATGGCCAAACTGTTCTATTTTTGTTTCATCAGACCAGAGGACATTTCTACAAAAAGTACAATCTTTGTCCCCATGTGCAGTTGCAAACCGTAGTCTGGCTTTTTTTATGGCGGTTTTGGAGCAGTGGCTTCTTCCTTGCTGAGTGGCTTTTCAGGTTATGTCGATATAGGACTCGTTTTACTGTGGATATAGATACTTTTGTACCTGTTACCTCCAGCATCTTCACAGGGTGCTTTGTTGTTTGCTGTTGTTCTGGGATTGATTTTCACTTTTTGCATCAAAGTACGTTCATCTCTAGGAGACAGAACGCGTCTCCTTCCTGAGCGGTATGACGGCTGCTTGGTCCTATGGTGTTTATACTTGCGTACTATAGTTTGTACAGATGAACGTGGTACCTTCAGGTGTTTGGAAATTGCTCCCAAGGATGAACCAGACTTGTGAAGGTCTACAATTTGTTTTCTGAGTTTTGGGCTGATTTCTATTTGATTTTCCCATGATGTCAAGCAAAGAGGCACTGAGTTTGAAGGTAGGCCTTGAACTACATCCACAGGTACACCCCCAATTGACTCAAATTATGTCAATTAGCTTCTAACGCCATGACATCATTTTCTGGAATTTTCCAAGCTGTTTAAAGACTTAGTGTATTTAAACTTCTGACCCGCTGGAATTGTGACACAGTGAATTTTAAGTGAAATAATCTGTCTGTAAACATTTGCCAAAACTATAGTTTGTTAACAAGAAATTTGTGGAGTGGTTGAAAAATGAGTTTTAATGACTCCAACCTAAGTGTATGTAAACTTCAGACTTCAACTGTATTTGGACTTTTTTGGTTGCTACATGATTCCATGTGTTAATTCATAGTTCTGATATCTTCACTATTATACTACATTTAAAAAAATAAAGAAACTCTTGAATGAGTTGGTGTGTCCAAACTTTTCACTGGTACTGGTACTGGGTGTGTGTGTGTGTGTGTGTGTTAGTCAGTCAGTCAGTCCTGGGTTTAAATACTATTTGAAATCATTTCAAATACTTAAGCTGTGCTTGGTTGAGCTTTCCTGCTCTAATGGAACCCGTAGAAAAGTCAGAATGGTGCAAACCCCATCTAGAACTGTTAACAAAAATTATATTTGAATTCAGGTCTGGTGTTCGTACTATATGTACTGGAATGCTTTTTATATGATTATACATCTACATTTTCTCTCATATTTTGCTCTAGGAGGAGACCACAGGTGACATCACATTTTATATGAAGGGTGCTGATGTTGCCATGGCGAGTATCGTGCAGTACAATGATTGGCTGGAGGAGGAGGTAAGGCTTCCATCCAGACTGTTGTACGTATGAACAAAATGTATCGAACACATGCAGGATAATTACCTCTGTTGTTAACCAGGACATTCATTCATCACAAGATCAACAGGCCCACCCATGACTGGGTGTGCAATACTGTATGTTCATAATTGTATTGGCAATATTGAGTCATTTAGGACCAGGGGCTGTTTTTGATTTAATTAGTGACCAACATGAAGTGGATTCCTTTCCTAGGAGGCATTAATGTATGCGTCCCAAATCGCACCCTATTCCCTATTTAGTGCACTATTTTTGACCCGGGCGTTGGTTTAATATAATGCACTATATAGGGAGTAAGGTGCCATTTGGGACGCATCCAGTATGTCATATTCCTAACAATGGTGTTAATGATGTTCCATTGACTGTAATATCCCGTAGACTGTCCAAGCAGTGGCGCTATATGGGTACCATGTCAATAAGCAATCAGCGCGTCACTTTCAGCTCATTGGCGTTTCATATAAAACAATAAAATGTGGTTTTGTGTCCTCTGAACTTTCTCCCGAGGCAACGTTATTCCCCATTGATTTCTGTCTTTGTTGGTTGACTGTACGTGCTGTTCTGATGCAGCTGACTCTCAATTAGATAAAATGATCTATCCCTGTACCGTATGCTATTCAGCGTATGTTAAACCTACTGTATGCCATATGAAATTTGTTGAAACGTAGTTTGTTTAAGAAATATGTATCTGACTGGACTTTAGAGAGTAAGTTTGTCTCTACAAATGTTCAGTAATTTCTGGTTTTATCATATTACATCACTCTTTCCTAACTATCCCCTCTTTTGTTCTCAGTGTGGGAACATGGCCAGGGAAGGGCTTCGGACCCTGGTGGTGGCTAAGAAATCTCTGTCTGAAGAGCAGTATACAGACTTTGAGGTGCAAAACATAATGTCCCTCCTTAATGTCCTGCTGAATTGAAAATAATCTTCAAACCGAATGAGCTGCCAACTTGCCCTCATTCCACTTATTTCCTTTCCTCTTTTTCCCGATGCGCTACACACTTTTGCAACGGTTATTTATTTCTCTCTGATTTTCTCCCTTTGACTGGATTTCTACCTCCCTATCTCTTTCATTATCACTTCCTTTCTCATCTCTGCCTCCCTCACTGACTGACTATCTTTCCCTCTGTGTAGAACCGTTACAACCAGGCCAAGCTGAGTATCCATGACCGGGCTCTGAAGGTGTCAGCAGTGGTAGAGAGTCTGGAGAGGGAGATGGAGCTTCTGTGTTTGACTGGGGTTGAAGACCAACTACAGGCTGACGTCAGGCCAACCCTGGAGCTCCTCAGAAACGCTGGGATCAAGGTGTGAGACCACACTATTCTTCTGTGTTTTACTACACCTGTGAACTTGTTATATGTTGGCTGCATTTATATTGCGCTGTCCTTTCCATGTACAGTATAATGTTAGCTGTGAAAAAGACGTATTCCATGTCATACCAGAATCTGACTAGTCCTTGTATAATATGAAATATGGTAAAATGGTGCTTTTAATGCTGTCACTGATTCCATGTCATGGTTTTGTTATCTCTTCAGATATGGATGCTTACCGGGGATAAGCTGGAGACAGCTACTTGTATCGCTAAAAGCTCCCATTTGGTGTCCAGAAGCCAAGATATTCATGTATTCAGATCGGTACGCTTCTCTTTCTTTTTCATCTTAAGATAATAATCTGTCACTTGATGAGTGTTAAAGGGATGAAGAAATGGTCCTGTATCTGTCCTTCCACTAATTGTATTGCCTGGCTCTCGAGCAGGTCTCCAACAGAGGAGAGGCCCATCTGGAGCTCAATGCCTTCAGAAGGAAACACGACTGTGCTCTGGTCATCTCTGGAGACTCCTTGGAGGTACTACAGCACAAACACTTCTCACAGACCTCTCAAAGCAGATTGTAATGTAGATGCAGCCCCAAAAAATATAAACTGAGTGGTTTGAGCCCTGAATGCTGATTGGCTAACAGCCGTGGTACAGTGAGGGAAAAAAGTACTTGATCCCCTGCTGATTTTGTACGTTTGCCCACTGACAAAGAAATGATCAGTCTATCATTTTAATGGTAGGTTTATTTGAACAGTGAGAGACAGAATAACAACAAAAAAATCCTGAAAAATGCATGTCAAAAATGTTATAAATTGATTTGCATTTTAATGAGGGAAATAAGTATTTGACCCCTCTGCAAAACATGACTTAGTACTTGGTGGCAAAATCTTGATCAAGATCAGACGTTTCTTGTAGTTGGCCACCAGGTTTACACACATCTCAGGAGGGATTTTGTCCCACTCCTCTTTGCAGAACTTCTCCAAGTTATTAAGGTTTCGAGGCTGACGTTTGGCAACTCGAACCTTCAGCTCCCTCCACAGATTTTCTATGGGATTAAGGTCTGGAGACTGGCTAGGCCACTCCAAGACCTTAATGTGCTTCTTCTTGAGCTACTCCTTTGTTGCCTTGGCCGTGTGTTTTGGGTCATTGTCGTGCTGGAATACCCATCCATGACCCATTTTCAATACCCTGGCTGAGGGAAGGAGGTTCTCACCCAATATTTGACGGTACATGGCCCCGTCCATCGTCCCTTTGATGCGATGAAGTTGTCCTGTCCCCTTAGCAGGAAAAACACCCCCAAAGCATAATATTTCCACCTCCATGTTTGAAGGTGGGGATGGTGTTCTTGGGTTCATAGGCAGCATTCCTCCTCCTCCAAACACGGCGAGTTGAGTTGATGCCAAAGAGCTCCATTTTGGTCTCATCTGACCAAAACACTTTAATCCAGTTGTCCTCTGAATCATTCAGATATTAATTGGCAAACTTCAGACGGGCATGTATATGTGCTTTCTTGAGTGAGCAGAGGGACCTTGCGGGCGCTGCAGGATTCAGTCCTTCACGGCGTAGTGTGTTACCAATTGTTTTCTTGGTGACTATGGTCCCAGCTGCCTTGAGATCATTGACAAGATCCTCCCGTGTAGTTCTGGGCTGATTCCTCACCGTTCTCATGATCATTGCAACTCCACGAGGTGAGATCTTGCATGGAGCCCCAGGCCGAGGGAGATTAACAGTTATTTTGTGTTTCTTCCATTTGCGAATAATCAAACCAACTGTTGTCACCTTCTCACCAAGCTGCTTGGCGATGGTCTTGTAGACCATTTCAGCCTTGTGTAGGTCTACAATCTTGTCCCTGACATCCTTGGAGAGCTCTTTGGTCTTGGCCATGGTGGAGAGTTTGGAATCTGATTGATTGCTTCTGTGGACAGGTGTCTTTTTATACAGGTAACAAGGTGAGATTAGGAGCACTCCCTTTAAGAGTGTGCTCCTAATCTCAGCTCGTTACCTGTATAAAAGACACCTGGAAGCCAGACATCTCTCTGATTGAGAGGGGGTCAAATACTTATTTCCCTCATTAAAATGCAAATCAATTTAAAAATGTTATGACATGCATTTTTCTGGATTTGTTTGTTGTTATTCTGTCTCTCACTGTTCAAATAAACCATCCCATTAAAATTATAGACTGATAATTTCTTTGTCAGTGGGCAAACGTACAAAATCAGCAGGGGATCAAGTACCTTTTCCCCTCACTGTATATCAGACCGTATACCACGGGTATGACAAAATATGTATTTTTACTGCTCTAATTACATTGGTAACCAGTTTATAATAGCAATAAGACACCTCTGGGATTTATGGTATATGGCCAATCTACCACCCCTAAGGGCTGTATCCAGGCACTATGCATTGTGCAGAAGAACAGCCCTTGGCTGAACACCCTCTCTGGCCTTGTTGCTTAATTATAACACCATTGATTGACAGGTAGCCTAGTGGTTAGAGTGTTGGACTAGTGACCGAAAGGTTGCTGGATATAATCCTTGAGTTGACAAGGTAAAAATCTGTCGTTCTACCCCTGAACAAGGCAGTTAACCCATTGTTCCTAGGCCGTCATTGTAAATAAGAATTTGTTCTTAACTGACTTACGTAGTTAAATAAAATGTATACAAAATAATGATAATGGATCTGAAGAGATGGTACAGTAAATACTTCATTATGTAAATGTGCTTGTGTGGGTCCGGATGTGTTTGCATTTTCCAAATCGATATGTTTCTCTTCCCACAGGTGTGTCTGTGGTACTATGAGCATGATTTTGAGGAGCTGGCGTGTCAGTATATTTCTCTTCCCACAGGTGTGTCTGCGGTACTATGAGCATGAGTTTGAGGAGCTGGCGTGTCAGTATATTTCTCTTCCCACAGGTGTGTCTGCGGTACTATGAGCATGAGTTTGTGGAGCTGGCGTGTCAGTATTTCTCTTCCCACAGGTGTGTCTGCGGTACTATGAGCATGAGTTTGAGGAGCTGGCGTGTCAGTATGTTTCTCTTCCCACAGGTGTGTCTGCGGTACTATGAGCATGAGTTTGAGGAGCTGGCGTGTCAGTATATTTCTCTTCCCACAGGTGTGTCTGCGGTACTATGAGCATGAGTTTGTGGAGCTGGCGTGTCAGTGTCCAGCAGTAGTCTGCTGTCGCTGCTCCCCCACTCAGAAAGCCCAGATTGTCCACCTTCTCAAGCAGCACACAGCCAACAGAACCTGTGCCATAGGTGAGCCCCTTTGCACCCTGGGCAAGACCCAGATGCATAACAACTAACCACTCTCATCCTTTGTATCAGACACAACTGCTACAATGATCTGTGTACAATGAATGCCAAATGATTAAATAAGTAAATTGTAGAAAATTCCTACCAGTAATATACCTCACTAATTGAAAAAGAAGAAACTAGACCCAGTACGAGAAGGTACACACACCTATTATGTCCACAAGATGGCAATCAAACACCACAAGCATCATTGTTAACACTGTTCTGTCATCATCCTGGGGCGTAAGCCTTATTTCCATATTATTGAGCCTGTGGCTGACGTGGGGTCCTCTCTTGTCTCTCCCAGGTGATGGAGGTAATGATGTCAGTATGATCCAGGCAGCAGACTGTGGCATCGGCATTGAAGGAAAGGTAAACAACCCATATCACTCCTCTTATCCTATCCACATATTAAAACGTTAAATAGTCAAATCAAATGCTAAACCTGTTATGGGTGCCGTATTGAGTCGGTTATGGGGGTGTGTCCTTCCGTAGAGTAACATTACACACTTATGCTCTCCCCATGCAGGAGGGGAAGCAGGCATCCCTGGCGGCAGATTTCTCCATCACACAGTTTAAGCACATTGGCCGGCTGCTCATGGTCCACGGCAGGAACAGCTACAAGCGTTCAGCAGCCCTGGGCCAGTTTGTCATGCACCGAGGCATGATCATATCAACCATGCAGGTAACATACCTGAACATGTTTATGTTACTAGTACTGAATATGGAAGGACTTGAATGAAATGTGTCTCATCTCTCCCTCTTTGCAGGCAGTGTTTTCCTCCATTTTCTACTTTGCATCAGTCCCTTTATACCAGGGTTTTCTCATGGTTGGGTATGTGGTTGTCTATATTTCTACTGCAATTGTTTCCATTGGTGCGTACAGTATGTGCATGCATCTAAACATGAGGTGGTGAGACCCTTTCTATTGATGCACTGGTCCAGTGTTCTGTATTACCTCAGTCCTGTGTTCTCCCCTTCTGTGCAGGTATTCTACCATCTACACGATGTTCCCTGTATTTTCCCTGGTGCTGGACCAGGACGTGAAGCCAGAGATGGCCCTGCTGTACCCTGAGCTTTACAAAGACCTCACCAAGGTAAAATGGCAACCTCTCCTATATAATACAGGCTGACGGGAATGTATGGTCAATTTACTCTATTTTCATTAAGGGTTTAACAGGTTAACGTGAATTCAAAAGTTGTGTTTTGTGGTTTGACGGGAATTAGATTATGATGTCTGCAATTCTGTATTTTTCTCTTCTTCTAGGGTCGTTCCTTGTCTTTCAAGACTTTTCTCATTTGGGTGTTGATCAGTATTTACCAAGGTAAGAGAATTGACAGGATTCTGCAGCTTTCTGAGTTAGAACTGTAGACCTGGAAATCTAACGATGGATACTAACACACAGGGGAGGGTGCTTCTAAAGATGATGGATATTATGAAGATGATGGATACTAACACACAGGGGAGGGTGCTTCTAAACATTATGGACATGATGGATACTAACACACAGGGGAGGGTGCTTCTAAACATTATGGATATTATGAAGATGATGGATATTAACACACAAGGGAGGGTGCTTCTAAACATGATGGATATTATGAAGATGATGGATACTAACACACAGGGGAGGGTGCTTCTAAACATGATGGACATTATGAAGATGATGGATACTAACACACAGGGGAGGGTGCTTCTAAACATGATGGACATTATGAAGATGATGGATATTAACACACAGGGGAGGGTGCTTCTAAACATGATGGACATTATAAAGATGATGGATACTAACACACAGGGGAGGGTGCTTCTAAAACATGATGGACATTATGAAGATGATGGATACTAACACACAGGGGAGGGTGCTTCTAAACATGATGGACATTATGAAGATGATGGATACTAACACACAGGGGAGGGTGCTTCTAAACATGATGGATATTATGAAGATGATGGATACTAACACACAGGGGAGGGTGCTTCTAAAACATGATGGACATTATGAAGATGATGGATACTAACACACAGGGGAGGGTGCTTCTAAACATTATGGATATTATGAAGATGATGGATATTAACACACAGGGGAGGGTGCTTCTAAACATGATGGATATTATGAAGATGATGGATATTAACACACGGGAGGGTGCTTCTAAACATGATGGATATTAATGAAGATGATGGATACTAACACACAGGGGAGGGTGCTTCTAAACATGATGGACATTATGAAGATGATGGATACTAACACACAGGGGAGGGTGCTTCTAAACATTATGGATATTATGAAGATGATGGATATTAACACACAGGGGAGGGTGCTTCTAAACATTATGGATATTATGAAGATGATCGATACTAACACACAGGGGAGGGTGCTTCTAAACATGGCTATTATGAAGATGATGGGTACTAACACACAGGGGAGGGTGCTTCTAAACATGATGGACATTATGAAGATGATGGATACTAACACACAGGGGAGGGTGCTTCTAAACATGATGGATATTAATGAAGATGATGGATACTAACACACAGGGGAGGGTGCTTCTAAATATAATTGATATTATGAAGATGATGGATACTAACACACAGGGGAGGGTGCTTCTAAATATAATGGATATTATGAAGATGATGGATACTAACACACAGGGGAGGGTGCTACTAAACATTATGGATATTATGAAGATGATGGATACTAACACACAGGGGAGGGTGCTTCTAAACATGATGGACATGATGGATACTAACACACTGGGGAGGGTGCTTCTAAACATTATGGATATTATGAAGATGATGGATACTAACACACAGGGGAGGGTGCTTCTAAACATGATGGACATGATGGATACTAACACACAGGGGAGGGTGCTTCTAAACATGATGGATATTATGAAGATGATGGATACTAACACACAGGGGAGGGTGCTTCTAAACATGATGGACATTATAAAGATGATGGATACTAACACAGGGGAGGGTGCTTCTAAACATGATGGACATTATGAAGATGATGGATACTAACACACAGGGGAGGGTGCTACTAAACATTATGGATATTATGTAGATGATGGATACTAACACACAGGGGTGCTTCTAAACATGATGGATATTATGAAGATGATGGATACTAACACACAGGGGAGGGTGCTACTAAACATTATGGATATTATGTAGATGATGGATACTAACACACAGGGGAGGGTGCTTCTAAACATGATGGATACTAACACACAGGGGAGGGTGCTTCTAAACATTATGGATATTATGAAGATGATGGATACTAACACACAGGGGAGGGTGCTTCTAAACATGATGGACATTATAAAGATGATGGATACTAACACACAGGGGAGGGTGCTTCTAAACATGATGGAAATTATGAAGATGATGGATACTAACACACAGGGGAGGGTGCTACTAAACATGATGGACATTATGAAGATGATGGATACTAACACACAGGGGAGGGTGCTTCTAAACATTATGGATATTATGAAGATGATGGATACTAACACACAGGGGAGGGTGCTTCTAAACATGGACATTATAAAGATGATGGATACTAACACACAGGGGAGGGTGCTTCTAAACATGATGGAAATTATGAAGATGATGGATACTAACACACGGGAGGGTGCTACTAAACATGATGGACATTATGAAGATGATGGATACTAACACACAGGGGAGGGTGCTTCTAAACATGATGGACATTATAAAGATGATGGATACTAACACACAGGGGAGGGTGCTTCTAAACATGATGGACATTATGAAGATGATGGATACTAACACACAGGGGAGGGTGCTTCTAAACATGATGGATATTATGAAGATGATGGATACTAACACACAGGGGAGGGTGCTTCTAAACATGATGGACATTATGAAGATGATGGATACTAACACACAGGGGAGGGTGCATCTAAACATTATGGATATTATGAAGATGATGGATACTAACACACAGGGGAGGGTGCTTCTAAACATGATGGATATTATGAAGATGATGGATATTAACACACAGGGGAGGGTGCTTCTAAACATGATGGACACTAACACACAGGGGAGGGTGCTTCTAAACATGATGGATATTAATGAAGATGATGGATATTAACACACAGGGGAGGGTGCTTCTAAACATGATGGACATTATGAAGATGATGGATACTAACACACAGGGGAGGGTGCTTCTAAACATTATTGATATTATGAAGATGATGGATATTAACACACAGGGGAGGGTGCTTCTAAACATTATGGATATTCATGAAGATGATGGATACTAACACACAGGGGAGGGTGATCTAAACATTATGGATATTATGAAGATGATCGATACTAACACACAGGGGAGGGTGCTTCTAAACATTATGGATATTATGAAGATGATGGATACTAACACACAGGGGAGGGTGCTTCTAAACATTATGGATATTATGAAGATGATGGATATTAACACACAGGGGAGGGTGCTTCTAAACATTATGGATATTCATGAAGATGATGGATATTAACACACAGGGGAGGGTGCTTCTAAACATTATGGATATTATGAAGATGATGGATACTAACACACAGGGGAGGGTGCTTCTAAACATGATGGATATTATGAAGATGATGGATATTAACACACAGGGGAGGGTGCTTCTAAACATGATGGATATTAATGAAGATGATGGATACTAACACACAGGGGAGGGTGCTTCTAAACATTATGGATATTATGAAGATGATGGATACTAACACACAGGAGAGGGTGCTTCTAAACATGATGGACATTGAAGATGATGGATATTAACACACAGGGGAGGGTGCTTCTAAACATTATGGATATTATGAAGATGATGGATATTAACACAGGGGAGGGTGCTTCTAAACATGATGGATATTATGAAGATTATGGATGTTAACACAGGGGAGGGTGCTTCTAAACATTATGGATATTATGAAGATGATGGATGTTAACACAGGGGAGGGTGCTTCTAAACATGATGGATATTATGAAGATTATGGATGTTAACACAGGGGAGGGTGCTTCTAAACATTATGGATATTATGAAGATGATGGATATTAACACAGGGGAGGGTGCTTCTAAACATGATGGATATTATGAAGATTATGGATGTTAACACAGGGGAGGGTGCTTCTAAACATTATGGATATTATGAAGATGTTGGCCAGGTGCACAACTCTTATATCCAAATGATCCATCCGCACAGTAAGGCAGCTCTTCTGAAAGCAACCTGAACGAAGCGCAGCTTAAACACCTTTTATTACTGACCGTCCAGGCACCACACTTATATTTCATCATTTTTACTATGTGCGATACCGTCAGTCCCCTGGCTCCCTGACTCTCAGACAGTCCTGTTTCTCAGTAGCTTAGGTTTCCAAGCATCATCTGCAGTTACACGCAGGCTTTTGTCTGTCCAGTAAATCGATATTTCTGTAATCGCTAAGCCATGCAGCGTATTGAGAAAGATCTATGTTCTCACTGAAGCGTCACTTCCTGACAGCTCTCGTTTTTTAATTAAAGGTCTATTACCAAAGTCCAATGAAAAACAGGGAGATATGAGGGGGGAGAAAAAATATCAGGCCACGATCGTCGGTTTTAATTTATTACAGAGTTTAACTCCCAGGAATGCACTGTATGTAGACTGTATGGAAAAGGCAATTATGTGATCAGTAATAGGCCATTAAGCTCAATTTGCGGCGTGGTATAATTAAATGAAAGGCTATCAAAATACAGTAGGCACCACTATAGAATTGATGAATGAGTGTCAAGCTACAGTACTCAGTGGTTTACCTGGTTGGTTTTTGGATACACTTGGACCTATTGTCTGTTTGCCCTCATACATACTGTAATTGAGTCAGGTCCTGTGTCTTAAGACTTACTTGAATCCTAATACATATTTTGAATAACAGACTTTCAGTTAGCAATGGGGATCAAAGTAACTTAAGAAGTAAACCAAAACAAAGGCCTAATGTACTTGTCATATTTGGTTCCCTAAAAGAATAAGCCGGTACATTTTATGTTAGGTCTTATTGTTATTAACTAGAAACAATTTGATTGTAGTTGATGACTAGAATTCATTCTAGTTGATCATTCTCTAGTTTCTTTCTCAAGCTGGTTAACCTGTCTGGTAGCGGATCCCCTCGCCAACAGCCAATGAAGTTAACCTGTTACTCAACCAGTACTACGTCACTAACACTTCTTTGTGGCGCCCCCAGGTGGCATCCTGATGTACGGCGCACTGGTGTTGTTTGAGTCTGAGTTTGTGCACGTGGTGGCCATCTCCTTCACTGCGCTGATCCTCACCGAGCTGCTCATGGTGGCGCTCAACATCCGTACCTGGCACTGGCTCATGGTGCTAGCAGAGTTCCTCAGTCTGGGCTGCTACATAGCCTCGCTTGCCTTCCTCAATGAGTACTTCGGTAAGCAAATGTTGTTTACCTGAGGGGGAAAAAACAACTCAATTAAATGTTATTTATCCCCTTAGGGCCAAAGTAAAAAAACAAAAAGTATTATGCTGTTTGCTATTGTGCTGATAAGTGTTGAGGGAAAATTATTTGATGTTGCTCTTTGCTTTTTGTTATGTGGAGGGCAGTTTTTTACGAACACTTTAATCTTGTAGTGGAACAGTCTCACCCTTTGCACTACAGCTTGTGTGTTTTAGTTTGATGCACTTATGTTTGATTTAACCCAATTAAACCTTGGAGGTCTGTGCTTTGTTCGTGTCTGCCATCTTTTCTCTCCCTCTCCCCTTCTCCCTCGCTCGCTCCTGTATTACTTTCCCTGTTTTTTTTCTCTCTCATGCACTCATTTGGTCTCTCTCTCTCTCTCTCTCATCCTCTCTCTTTTGCTACTGTATGTGTCCTTGGGACAGGCATAGGCAGAGTGTCCTTTGGAGCATTTCTGGGTAGGTGTGCAGCACTGGAAACGCTACCTCTTCTCTTCCACTTCCTTTTCACACTCTCCTCTCATCACTGTTTTTGACCGTGCTGTGACTGCTCCGCACGGTTCACGTTCCTTTAGTGACCAGACTCTGACCATGCCTTTTGCAGCCATATTTGATGTGACGTATTGAGCATATTTTCCTGCTACTTATATTGTTTTACCATTCCACTCAGTGATGTCTCATTCCAGGCATGTGTGCAAAAGCTCTTTTAAACAGATAGCATGGATCCATAATTATCAACCAAATCTTTTGAATAAAGTGATAATAAATGTATGTATATCAACATGTTAGTGCCTTGCACATATTGTTTGTGCCGTTATTTGGACAGATTTCTAACCTGTGTTTGTTTTTTATTTATCCCAGACCTGGGCTTCATCACGACACCAGCCTTCCTTTGGAAGGTGTCAGTGATCACCGTCGTCAGCTGTCTCCCTCTCTATATCATCAAATACCTGAAGCGCAAGTTCTCACCACCCAGCTACTCCAAGCTGTCCTCATGAGCCATTTTAAGCTCTATCCTGCTCACACAACTCCCCTAATTATCTGTCTCATGCTCTCTATGATTCCAACCTTTCTTTTCAGCGCTTTTTGAACTGGTCCACAGTGATTGACAGACAGGGAACCTAAAGAGGTCACTAGAAGCAACAACATGAGTAGAGTATTGTATGGATTCATGTCACTGAAATGTGGTAATACTTGTAAAGACAGCGCCACACAAATGCTAAAAAGGGACAGGGAAGGGGTAAAAACAGAACAAATAACCCTTTGAGGCACTGGACGGGAAGGCTCGGGTCAATTTGCCTTCTGCACATCCAACCCAATTGCTTCAAGTGTCTTTACATTTTTTATAACTCGATGACAATGGTTTCCGCGTTGAACTTTTTGTATATGTAGTTCTGCATTAAAAAGTGTTTTATTCAACTTTATTCATCTCTGTGCTGAGTAGAGATGCCAGTATGATGGTTTAATTTTTGATTTACAACTTTGATTCCTACGAACTTAACGCGTGCACCATTTTACTACTGTACCCTGACGCTTAACTGTACTTACAATAGCGGTCGGGGTTTTTCTTTCTTTTACATTTTTCAACATTGTAGAATAATAGTGAAGACATCAAAACTATGAAATAACACGTGGAATCATGTAGTAACAAATATATTTCTCTATTTGATATTCTTCAAATAGCCACCCTTTGCCTTGATGACAGATTTGCACACTTTTGGCATTCTCTCAACCAGCTTCACCTGGAATGCTGTTCCAACAGTCTTGGAGTTCCCACATGCTGAGCACTTGTTGGCTGCTTTTCCTTCACTCTGCTGTCCGACTCATCCCAAACCATCTTCATTTGGTTGAGGTCGGGGGATTGCCAGGTCATCTGATGCAGCACTTCATCACTCTCCTTCTTGGCAAAATAGTGCTTACACAGCCTTGGAGGTGTGTTGGGTCATTGTCCTGTTGAAAAACAAATGATAGTGGCACTAAGCGCAAACCAGATGGGATGGCGTATCACTGCAGAATGCTGTGGTAGCCATGCTGGTTAGATGTGCCTTGAATTCTAAATAAATCACGGACAGTATCACCAGTAAAGCACCATCACACCTCCTCCTCCGTGCGTCATGGTGGGAAATACACATGCGGAGATCATCCGTTCACCCACACCGTTGAGATGTCTGTTACTTGAACTCTGTGAAGCTTTTATTTGGGCTGCAGTTTCTGAGACTGGTGATTATAAGGAACTTATCCTCTGCAGCAGAACTAACTCTGACATTTTCCGCGTTGACAGACCTTCATGTCTTAAAGTAATGATGGACTGTATTTTCTCTAGTCTCATTTGAGCTGTTCTTGCCATCATATGGACTTTGTTTTTTACCAAATAGGGCTATCTTCTGTAAACCCCCCTACCTTGTCACAGCACAACTGATTGGCTCAAACGCATTAAGAAGGAAAGAATTCAACAATTTAACTTTCAACAAGGCACACCTGTTTATTGAAATGCATTCCAGGTGACCACCTCATGAAGCTGGTTGAGAGAATGCTAAGAATCTCAAATATAAAATATATTTGGATTTGTTTAACACTTTTTTGGTTACTAGATGATTCCATGTGTGTCATTTCATAGTTTTGATGTCTTCACTATTATTCTACAATGTAGAAAATAGTAAAAATAAAGAACAACCGTTGAATGAGTAGGTGTTCTAAACCTTTTAACCGGTAGTGTACATAGGGAAAACATACATTAACCAAAATAAGCTAAATTTTGCAAATAAAAGTGCAAATTATTTGTTCTGGGAAAAACACCCAACTGGCTTTGGATGTTCTCTCTTTGTACAATAAGTCCTTTACATTTCCAGATGCTGAATATCATATGAAATATCTTCTTGAATTCCTAAGAGTAGAAACCAGCACTCCATAGTTAATTTGATTTAGGCAATTGTATTCCTTGCATCCTGGCCTTGAACACAGTGTATTACGCTATCGGGATGTGTATTTGTCATTGGCTGCCAGCCCTGGTTGCTGGACATGCCAGTTTGCGTTTGCGCCTCATTGTTTGATTGTTGCGTTTGGATAACGGCTTTCATAGCTCCGATTTGTCAATCACAGGATTAGATAGACTAGCTAGAGTATTCTGTTTCTTATTTGAAAGATCTCCTGGGCCAGCAGCTTGACCACAAGGGATATATATACCTTGCTGTAACCACTCACTTCTGACAATATTTCACAATGACCACTGTTCTTTCTCAATCTTAAACAACCACAGAATATTAAGGCTGTAGTTTTGTAGGCATCCTCTGACAATTACTAATATGACAGTATCTTTATTAACCTCTGATCATGTCTTCTGGGCTTGAGATGAAGCTGACTTCACCCTGCTATGGATGCAAAGACGAAACCTGACAGCGGTTTGGGGGAATGAGTTTTATCATTCTTGCCATGTGAGTGTGTGTTTAGTTACATATAAATGCCTAGTCCAAACACAATTGAATATATGTATCACGATGCTTACACTGATCTATTTTCCTGATTGTCTTTGTCTGTACAGTAAGTGTTGTATATTTCTCTGTGGAAGAGGTTGCCATGTTTTTGTATCCCATTTGAGTTGAACTCAGGTAAATCATTCCTGTATGTCCTGAATAGTCTGAATAGAATTGTGGCAACCATACTGTACACGGCAACGCTGTATGAGACAGACTGGGCTGTTGTGTTTATTTATGAGTGAAGTATGGACATGGCTGTCATTGTAATACAAATATATATTTTTTAAGTTAACTTGATCCCAATTGTCTAACGATGTGTTTTCTGTTGATACTTATGCTCTGTTTGTATGGTGTTATACAGGTTTAATCTGTTGAGGACTTGCATTCTATGTCATAGACTGCAATTTATGGTATTACTATTGATTAATGAGCAATAAATTGACATTTTAACAAATAATTGCTTCATATGGTGTGATTGCTTAACAACCTTAAGGTATAAAATATTTTATTTTATATCATCTTGAATTTGTCCTTTACTACTTTAGCCCATAGAAATGCATTCATAAATGGCTAAAAAGACAGCCGGAAAGAAAGTAGATCAGAATCAGTGGCGACAAATCATTCAGGGTCCCACCTGTTTTGAGCCCTACATTTTTAGCAACAAAATAAATGATCTATATATATTTTTGGGGAGTGGGGTCTTGACAATTTTGCATGTTATTTTGGCATTAATACTTGTCACACATGAAGTTTGCAAACAATGTAAAAAAAGATATATCATTGAGTTAATAAAGCTACATACAAACATGGTTTCTTTTTTTCTTACTTGAGTAAGGCGGCTCCAAAATGCAGGTGTTTCAGCCTAGCTCAGTGCTTTCTGTGGTGGTGGGGCAGGCCAGCAGAAAATAGGAGCATTGCGCTGTGATTGGCTCAGTGTTCTGTCACTTATGGGGACACTACGTCACAGGCCAAGTCTAAGTCCTTAGTAAGGGTAGACATCGAACATTTAAGCCCTTTGGGTCCTGCCATAGATTAACATTCAAAATCATCTTGGCTCCTGGACTCTGTCCACGCATGGCTGCGATGAAACAATTACTTTTCAATGATCCAAGACCAGCTCAGTTAACCCCTACCATTGTGACAATGAGTCGTCATGATGCTTCATCAAATGGACAGTTGAAGTCGGAAGTTTATATACACCTTTGCCAAATACATTTAATCAGTTTTCACAATTCCTGATATTTCATCCTAGAACAAGTTCCCTGTTTTAGGTCAGTTAGGATCACCACTTTATTTTAAGAATGTGAAATGTCAGTATAATCGTGGAGAGATTTATTTCAGCGATTATTTCTTTCATCTCATTCCCAGTGGATCAGAAGTTTACATAAACTCAATTCGCATTTGGTTGCTTTGCCTTTAAATTGCTTAACTAGGGTCCATTTGGAAGACCCATTTGTGACCAAGCTTTGACTTCCTGACTGATGTCTTGAGATATTGCTTCAATATATCCGCATAATTTTCCATCCTCACGATGCCATCTAGTTTGTGAAGTGCACCAGTCCCTCCTGCAGCAAAGCACCCCCACAACATGATGCTGCCACCCCCGTGCTTCACGGTTGGGATGGTGTTCTTCGGCTTGCATGCCCCTCCCTTTTTCCTCCAAACATAACAATGGTCATTATGGCCAAACTGTTCTATTTTTGTTTCGTCAGACCAGAGGACATTTCTCCAAAAAGTACAATCTTTGTCCCCATGTGCAGTTGCAAACCGTAGTCCGGCTTTTTTATGGCGGTTTTGGAGCAGTGGCTTCTTCCTTGCTGAGCGGCCTTTCAGGTTGTGTCGATATAGGACTCATTTTTACTGTGGATACAGATAATTTTGTACCGGTTTCCTCCAGCACCTTCACAAGGTCCTTTGCTGTTGTTCTGGGATTGATTATCTCTAGAGACAGAACACATCTCCTTCCTGAGCGCTATGACGGCCGTGTGGTCCCATGGTGTTTATACTTGCATACTATTGTTTGTACAGATGAACGTGGTACCTTCAGGCGTTTGGAAATTGCTCCCAAGGATGAACCAGACTTGTGAAGGTCTACAATTTATTTTTGAGGTCTTGGCTGATTTCTTTTGATTTTTCCCATGATTTCAAGCAAAGATGCACTGAGTTTGAAGGTAGGCCTTGAAATACATCCACAGGTACACCTCCACTTGACTCAAATGATGTCAATAAGCCTATCAGAAGCTTCCAAATCCATGACATCATTTTCTGGAATTTTCCAAGCTGTTTAAAGGCACAGTCAACTTAGTGTGTGTAACTTCTGCCCCACTGGAATTGTGATACTGTGAATTTTAAGTGAAATAATCTGTCTGTAAACAATTGTTGGAAAAATGACTTGTGGGGGTGTGCTTTGGCACAAAGTAGATGTCGTAACCAACTTGCCAAAACTACAGTTTGTTAACAAGAAATGTGTGGAGTGGTTGAATGTTGAGTTTTAATGACTCCAACCTAAGTGTATGTAAACCTCCGACTTCAACTGTACATGATCCTAGGGGCATTGGCAAACACAATGTAAGCAACTTAATTTATGTTCCCCTAATTGCACGAATACCTCTGTTTATCCTACAGTTATTGTATGCAGTAATCCTTAGCCTATGAACCAGAGTTAGACTGTTTGCACTGAGGCGGTGTGCCCTAGTAGGAAGACCACTTTGTGCAGCTCACCCTGCACTATCAGCTCCAATACATGAGTAAGTCTACTTCAGATAAGCTTTCCAGTAAAGCATTAAAAACAACCAAGCAAAAGAAAAGTGCTAAAAATAGCTCATATTATCATAACCCGGAGGATGCAGATGACATTCATATTCTATCTCTGAAACATCACTTAGATAATACATTTGATGATACAGTGGTAGCAATAGCCGGTTATAACATCTACCAAAAATACAGAAATGTCAACATTGGGTGGTGTTGCGGTCTATATTCAGAACCACATTCCTGTAAATCTTAGAGACGATCTAATGTTAAATGCTGTTGAAGTAATATGGCTACAGGTTCATCTGGTCTGGCCCAGGAGTGTGAAGGTGAATGGAAAGGCACTGAAGTAACAAACTGCCTTTGCTGTCTCTGCCTGGCCGTTCCCATCTGTCCACTGGGATTTTCTGTCTCAATCCCTATTACGGGGGCTGAGTCATTGGCTTACTGGTGCTCTTCCATGCCGTCCCTAGGAGGGGTGCGTCACTTGAGTGGGTTGAGTCACTGACGTGATCTTCCTGTCCGGGTTGGAGCCCCCCCCTCTGGTTTGTGCCTTGGGGGAGATCTTCGTGGGCTATACTCTGCCTTGTCTCAGGGTAGTAAGTTGGTAGTAAGTTGGTGGTTGAAGATATCCCCCTGATTTGATTTGATGAGGGGAAGGTATGGAAAATAAGTCTGGCAGCCCAACATACTGCAAATTTAAAAAATCATGTGACGAAATAAAAAATAAACTATACTATGAAACAAAGATACATGACATACAGAATTACAGTAAAAATCTTTGGGGCACCTTAAATGACATTTTGGCCACCTCTGCTCCATCATTCATTGAATCAGATTGCTCATTCATCACAAAGCCCACTGATATTGCCAAGTACTTTAATGACTGTTTCATTGGCAAGATAAGCAAATCTAGGGATGACATGCCAGCAACAAACGCTGACACTACACATCCAAGTATATCGGACCAAATTATGAAAGACAAGAACTGTACTTTTGAATTCTGTAAAGTCAGTGTGGACGAGGTGAAAAAAGTATTGTTGTCTATCGACAATGTCAAGCCACCAGGGTCTGACATTTCTGGATGGAAGATTACTGCGGATAATAACAGACGATATTGTCACTCCTATTTGCCACATATTCAATTTAAGCCTACTAGAAAGTTCTGGAGGGAAGCTAAAGTCATTCTGCTACCAAAGAATAGTAAAGCCCCCTTTACTGGCTCAAATAGCTGACCAATCAGCCTGTTACCAACCCTTAGTAAACTTCTGGCAAAAATGGTGTTTGACCAGATACAATGCTATTTCACAGTAAACAAATTAACAACAGACTTTCAGCACGCTTATAGAGAAGGACACTCAACAAGCACAGCACTTACACAAATGAGGGATGGTTGGCTGAGAGAAATTGATGATAAAATGATTGTGGGGGCTGTCTTGTTAGACTTCAGTGCCGGTTTTGACATTATCGATCATAGTCTGCTGCTGGAAAAACGTATGTGTTATGGCTTTACACCCCCTGCTATACTGTGGATAAAGAGTTACTTGTCTAACAGAACACAGAGGGTGTTCTTTAATGGAAGGCTCTCATATATAATCCAGTTAGAATCAGGAATTCCCCAGGGTAGCTGTTTATGCACCTTGCTTTTTTCAATCTTTATGAATGACATGCCACTGACTGAGTTAAGCCAGAGTGTCTATATATGCGGATGACTCAACACTATACACGTCAGCTACTGCAGCGACTGAAATGACTGCAACACTTAACAAAGAGTTGCAGTTAGTTTCAATGTGGGTGGCAAGGAATAAGTTAGCCCTAAATATTTCAAAAACTAAAAGCATTGTATTTGGGACAAATCATTCACTAAACCTCAACTAAATCTTGAAATAAATAATGTAGAATTTGAGCAAGTTGACATGACTAAACTGCTTGGAGTAACCCTGGACCATAAACTATCATGGTCAAAACATATTGATACAACAGTAGCTAAGATCGGGAGAAGTATGTCCATAATAAAGTGCTGCTCTACCTTCTTGACAACACTATCAACAAGGCAGGTCCTACAGGCCCTAGTTTTGTCGCACCTTGACTACTGTTCAGTCGTGTGGTAAGGTGCCACAAAAAAGGACTTAGGGACATTGCAATTGACTCAACAGGGCAGCACGGCTGGACCTTGGATGTACACAGAGAGCTAATATTAATAATAGGCATGTCAATCTCATTGGCTCAAAGTGGAGGAGAGATTGACTTTGTCACTACTTATATTTGAGAGGTATTGTAGAATGCACCGAGCTGTCTGTTTGAACTACTGGCACACAGCTCGGACACCCATGCATACCCCACAATATATTCCATCAGAGGTCTCTTCACAGTCCCCAAGTCCAGAACAGACTATGGGAGGTGCACAGTACTACATAGAACCATGACTACATGGAACTCTATTCCACATCAGGTAACTTATGCAAGCAGTAAAATTCGATTAAAAAAAACAGATTACAAAACACCTTATCGAACAGCGCGGACTGTGAAGCAACACAAACATTTACACATACACATGGATTTAGTACTGTAGATATGTGGTAGTGGTGGATTCGGGGCCTGAGGGCACACAATGTGTTGTGAAATCTGTGAATGTATTGTAATGTTTTTTAAATTGTAGACACTGCCTTCATTTTGCTGGACCTCAGGAAGAGTAGCTGCTGTCTTGGCAGTAGCTAATGGGGATTCATAATAAATACAAATACAAAATATGTACAGTAGCTTTGATTGGATTGATCATGTAATTTCTTTCAAAGTCTTAGCTAGTAAGCTAGCAGTCATCATGAATCAAGTCGACAATCTTCTGGCAGATCTTTTTAATCCTTGTCATATGAAGAGAAATAAGGAAGAAAAATGATAGATGAAACGTATCGGTGCTCATCGGCAATTGGACATAAACATTACACAACAAGTTGGAAATCGCTAATTCAACAATGAGTGGTTTGGAAGGAATCAGTGGCTAACTGCAAGTATTGCAAAGCAATCATTAGCCTGCTATTTAATGGGGTGGCTGTGTTTTTTTTCCAGAGTTCCCACCATAAATCCAGAGAATGCCAGACTTTGATGACAAAATTTGCCTACACAGGACCGCCCCACCACCTTCCTGTTTAAGTGAGCACAGCACAAGGTGAGTCCAAAAATGTATTGTAATGTTATAGTGATGTATAAATTATGCAATATACCAGGGAGATGTGTATACTGTTGCTAAGAAAGTAATATTATGTGTATATTGTGTAGTAAGCTGTTAGTAACCCATGTGCCTCACCCTAATAATTTTTTTTTTTTTTTCCCCCTGACGCGGTATTATAAACACATCATTCGTGGCCGGTGTGTGTGTCACGCTGGTATGAAGAGATTAGGGAGACAGGTGCTGGAATGCGTAATAGGGTTTTTTATTATACCCCAAATTACGGCGTACCGTGTAAAGGCACGGGGACGAAGACCAAACAAACAATACAAAAACACAGCGTTGAAACCCAAACAAAAGAGTGAGGAGTACCTTGAATAAATACACACTCGCACAATGATTAACCCACGGGACAAGACCCGTAATCATCTGGCAATCCACAAGGGCACGAAAGCCCAAAACACACAGAGCACAAGTACTCACACGCACCAACGGACATAGTAGCAATAATCAACACCACCATGGTGAACAAAGGGCACAAATATACGAGAGGTCAACCGATAAATCGGCATGGCCGATTTAAAGTTTTCATAACAATCAGTAATGGAAACTGCGTGGCAGGCTGACCACCTTGTTACGTGAGTGCAGCGTCAAAAGGACCTTGTGGCTGCAAGGAGCCAAGGTAAGTTGCTAGCTAGCATTATATTTATCTTATAAAAAAACAATCTTCACATAATCACTAGTTAACTACACATGGTTGATATTACTAGGTTAACTAGCTTGTCCTGCATTGCATATAATCAATGCGGTGCCTGTTAATTTATCATCGAATCACAGCCTACTTCACCTTCGACAAACGGCTGATGATTTAACAAAAGCACATTCACGAAATAAGCACAATCGTTGCACAAATGTACCTTACCATAAACATCAATGCCTTTCTTAAAATCAGAAGTATATTTTTTTAAACCTGCATATTTAGTTAAAAGAAATTCATGTTAGCAGGCAATATTAACTAGGGAAATTGTGTCACTTCACACTCTCTTCAGTGCAAGCAGAGTCCGGGTATATGCAACAGTTTGGGCCGCCTGGCTCGTTGCCTACTGTGTGAAGGCCATTTCTTCCTAACAAAGACCGCAATGAATTTGCCAGAATTTTACATAATTATGATAACATTGAAGGTTGTGCAATGTAACAGCAATATTTAGACTTAGGGTTGCCACCCATTCGATAAAATACGGAACGGTTCTGTATTTCACTGAAGGAATAAACGTTTTGTTTTCAAAATGATAGTTTCCGGATTGGACCATATTAATGACCAAAGGCTTGTATTTCTCTGTTTATTTTATTATAATTAAGTCTATGACTTGATATTTGATAGAGCAGTCTGACTGTGCGGTGGTAAGCAGCAGCAGGCTCGTAAGCATTCATTCAAACAGCACTTTACTGCGTTTGCCAGCAGCTATTAGCAATAATTGAAGCACAGTGCTGTTTATGACTTCAAGCCTATCAACTCGCGAGATTAGGCTGGCAATACTAAAGTGCCTATAATAACATCCAATAGTCAAAAGTATTGAAATACAAATGGTACAGAGAGAAATAGTCGACACGTCTTAATTCCTATAATAACTACAACCTAAAACTTCTTAACTGGGAATATTGAACCACCAGCTTTCATATGTTCTCATGTTCTGAGCAAGGAACTTAAACGTTAGCTTTTTTACATGGCACATATTGCACTTTTACTTTCTTTTCCAACACTGTGTTTTTGCATTATTTAAACCAAATTGAACATGTTTCATTATTTATTTGAGACTAAATAGATTTTATTTATGTATTATATTAAGTTAAAATAAAATTGTTCATTGTTCATTCAGTATTGTTGTAATTGTCATTATTACAAATATTTATAAAAAACGGCCGATTAATCTGCCTTTTTTGGTCCTCCAATAATCGGTATCGGCGTTGAAAAATTATAATCAGTTGACCTCTAATATATACAAATACAATCAGTGGGGCCAGGTGTGCGCAATGTAAGGTCCAGAGGAATCTGTGACAGTGTGCTTGTTTGCAGACTTTTTTTTGTACAGCTGACAGTGCTACTGGTTGTAGTAGTGGTGCTTGGCTTGCACATGCAAATTCAGCACACGCAACATTCTATGAATTGTGTTATTTGACGTGTCAAATTAAATGCTTATTTAACACGTCAAGTAGTGTATCTTTTTTGACACGCAAAGACCCAAACAGCATTCAATGTGCCTCACCCTCATAATTTGGTCTATTTTTATCTCTTAATTCCGCCTACTGTTCTAATTTGATGGTGCACATAACCTGTTTTAGAGAAATGTAATCATTGAATATTATAAGAGCTTTCATTGTCTGCTTATATGACCTCTTTATTTATCCTACGGTTCTGACTTGGTGTACAGGAGTAAGAACGGCCCATGTTCTGAATTCTGTAGCTGTACATTTCAAAAGTGCTGAACAAATAGTTATATTGACTACTGTAATGGTTTTGACTTGAGGTTATTATTTATAGGGGTGTCAGGTAGGTTGTGCCTACCAGAGAAAACATTGGTTTCTCCTTTTGGTTTGGGAGGGAATGAGTCCCATCTGGTCCGTCAAATCTACACCAATACAAAGGACTTACAGTGCCTTGCGAAAGTATTCGGCCCCCTTGAACTTTGCGACCTTTTGCCACATTTCAGGCTTCAAACATAAATATATAAAACTGTATTTTTTTGTGAAGAATCAACAACAAGTGGGACACAATCATGAAGCGGAACGACATTTATTGGATATTTCAAACTTTTTTAACAAATCAAAAACTGAAAAAATGGGCGTGCAAAATTATTCAGCCCCTTTACTTTCAGTGCAGCAAACTCTCTCCAGAAGTTCAGTGAGGATCTCTGAATGATCCAATGTTGACCTAAATGACTAATGATGATAAATACAATCCACCTGTGTGTAATCAAGTCTCCGTATAAATGCACCTGCACTGTGATAGTCTCAGAGGTCCGTTAAAAGCACAGAGAGCATCATGAAGAACAAGGAACACACCAGGCAGGTCCGTGATACTGTTGTGAAGAAGTTTAAAGCCGGATTTGGATACAAAAAGATTTCCCAAGCTTTAAACATCCCAAGGAGCACTGTGCAAGCGATAATATTGAAATGGAAGGAGTATCAGACCACTGCAAATCTACCAAGACCTGGCCGTCCCTCTAAACTTTCAGCTCATACAAGGAGAAGACTGATCAGAGATGCAGCCAAGAGGCCCATGATCACTCTGGATGAACTGCAAAGATCTACAGCTGAGGTGGGAGACTCTGTCCATAGGACAACAATCAGTCATATATTGCACAAATCTAGCCTTTATGGAAGAGTGGCAAGAAGAAAGCCATTTCTTAAAGATATCCATAAAAAGTGTTGTTTAAAGTTTGCCACAAGCCACCTGGGAGACACACCAAACATGTGGAAGAAGGTGCTCTGGTCAGATGAAACCAAAATTGAACTTTTTGGCAACAATGCAAAACGTTATGTTTGGCGTAAAAGCAACACAGCTCATCACCCTGAACACACCATCCCCACTGTCAAACATGGTGGTGGCAGCATCATGGTTTGGGCCTGCTTTTCTTCAGCAGGGACAGGGAAGATGGTTAAAATTGATGGGAAGATGGATGGAGCCAAAATACAGGACCATTCTGGAAGAAAACCAGATGGAGTCTGCAAAAGACCTGAGACTGGGACGGAGATTTGTCTTCCAACAAGACAATGATCCAAAACATAAAGCAAAATCTACAATGGAATGGTTCAAAAATAAACATATCCAGGTGTTAGAATGGCCAAGTCAAAGTCCAGACCTGAATCCAATTGAGAATCTGTGGAAAGAACTGAAAACTGCTGTTCACAAATGCTCTCCATCCAACCTCACTGAGCTCGAGCTGTTTTGCAAGGAGGAATGGGAAAAAAATTCAGTCTCTTGATGTGCAAAACTGATAGAGACATACCCCAAGCGACTTACAGCTGTAATTGCAGCAAAAGGTGGCGCTACAAAGTATTAACTTAAGGGGGCTGAATAATTTTGCACGCCCAATTTTTCCGTTTTTTATTTGTTAAAAAAGTTTGAAATATCCAATAAATGTCGTTCCACTTCATGATTGTGTCCCACTTGTTGTTGATTCTTCACAAAAAAATACAGTTTTATATCTTTATGTTTGAAGCCTGAAATGTGGCAAAAGGTCGCAAAGTTCAAGGGGGCCGAATACTTTCACAAGGCACTGTATGTAAAAGTCAGGATGGGAATAAACTTTTCATAAACCCTTAAAACATTGGAAAGAACTTCAAAAACAACTATATTATTTTGCGTGGGTTTTATTACCAACATAAATGATTACACACACATATAATAATATAACACAATGTTCTGGTTCTTCCAGAAATGTCCTGTACCTCGGGCCTAAAAAGAGTCCAGCCCGGTAAAGAAGTTCAGGGAACTCAAGTGACCTTAGTCATGCAATGTTTGTCCGTTCCTACAAGTGTAACTAAGTTCTCAACTACAACTAACTACATAAATCATCACAGTATACATCACATCAAAACAAATGAAATACCTTATACAAAAAGGTTGTAGTCGGTCAGTCAGACAATCCAATCCGCTAACAGATCTCCAGCAGAGAACAGAGAGGTGTAGTCCACAGAAGCAAAGAGTGGATCCGATTTAAAGGCAACAAAACAAATGGAATAGAGAAGCTTCGGAACTGAGGGTTGAACACATCCTCATTCACGTCTCCATCACAACCCCACTTTTGTGCAGCTGATGCTGGCTATTTAATTGGGAATTAAAGGGAAAACACCCTATTGGAAGGAGAAGCACTGAGACGGTTCAGAATAATTCAGGGCCGTCACACACCCCCTCCCCTGGAAAAAGCTGACCATTGCACTGGAAGGCACATCTTGGTCTGGGAAACCGAGAAAGGTCTCCTCATCACTTTCCTCTACAAAAATATTCATGACTTTTTGGAGCTCGCGCTCCTCAGCTGAGGGGTCACAGGCTTTAAGGTGTGAGACTTCTGGGTCTGGAAATCCGAGAAAAGTCTCCGCACTTTTCTCTTCAAAGATATCCAGGACCTTGTGGCGCTCAATCGCCTCCAATTCCTCAGCCGAGGGGTAACGGGCCTTAAGGCGTGAGACATGGACAACGTGCATATCTTCACCTGTGTCCTCTTTCACCACTCGGTAGTTCAAAGGGCCCATCTGCTCCACAATCCTATATGGTCCTTGACATTTAGGAGTGAGGTTGGCCGAGAATAATTGTTCAGCTTTCGAGTAAGGATGAGAGCGAAGCCAAACCCGATCACGAAGCTGGTACTGCATGTCTCGTCTGTTCTTATCATAATTTATCTTCTTGCCTGAGTCAAGCCTGGATCATGTTCTTTGAAACAAGAGCTCTCAAGTCATGGAGATGGACTACCTGGTCACAGCAAGCAGCGTCTGGAATAAGCTACTGGGGCTGTAGCACCATATCCAAGGGTCCTCGGAGGGGACGACTTAGGTTCAGCTCTGCAGGTGTGACTCCAGTGGACTCTTGCACAGCAGAATTCAGGGCAAATCGAAACTCGTGAAGGTGCATGTCCCAGTGTTTGTGCTGGGTCCCTACATAGGAAGCAATCATTGTCTTCAAGGTTCGATTTACCCTCTCAGTGAGGTTGGTCTGTGGGTGATAGGCCGTGGTCAACTTCTGTCTCAGGTTCCAGCTTTGGCAGGTCTCCTCAAAGAGATCAGACAAATTGGGAACCTCGATCAGACAGGATGTAATCAGGCACTCCCCAGTGAGTCAGGATCTCTTTCGTGAGGATGTTAGAGGCAGTCCTTGCTGTGGCCTGACGCAGAGAAAAGAGCTCCACCCACTTAGAATAGTAATCAACAAAAACAAGCATGTACACATTCTGATTGGAGCTTCTAGGAAATGGACCCATCAAATCCACTCCTAACATTTCCCAAGGTCGGGTAACCACCGTTTGCTGCAACTTGCCAGCAGGCTTTCTACCTTCTGGTTTGTACATTTGACAAACCTGACAGTTTCGGATGTGTGACTTCACATCCATGCTCAGATGTGGCCAGTACAGTAATGCTTGCAACCGCTTGTAGGTTTTGAACCTGCCCAAATTACCAGCTAATGGGTCTTCATGGAAATGTTAAAGCAGTTGAAGGCGCAGAGGTTCAGGTATGTACATTTGGTAGAGTGTTCTGTGAGGTAGTTGTACAACTCGGTAGACCTTGTCTTCAATGATGGTCAGCTTTGTGGTAGGATGGACCATCTTTTCTCCATCTTCCAGGATAGTCTGGTACAAAGCCTGTACTTCTGGATCATCCTGTTGGGCTTTCCAAATGGCCTCATCAGAGATGGGAAAGTCAGTTTTGGGTGAGTCTCGACTGCTTGACAGGACATTAGCACATGTAAGATGAGGGCCACCATTACCACCAGCAGGAGCTCTGGATAAGGCATCTGGAACAGTGTTGTATTTTCCTTTCCTGTATTCTACTGCAAAGGTGAACTCTTGCAACGGTAAAGCCCATCTGATGAGTCTGGTACTTGGTTTGTTGGTCTTGAACACCCACACAAGGGAGGAATGGTCAGTGACCACAGTGAAGTGTCTTCCCTCCCGGTAGTACCTCCCCTTTTCCTAAGCCCAGACAACTGCAAGGCACTCTTGCTCGGTTGTGGAGTAGTTCCGTTCTGCTCCATTCAATGTCCGACTGGCGAACGCTAGCACTTCTTCAGTGCCAAGCCCAGTCTGTTGGACTAGGACAGCACCAAGTCCAACGTCACTTGCATCAGTGTAAACAACAAAAGGAATAGTTGTTGGGATGACCCAAAATGGGAGGTGTCGTTTCAGAGTTTCAAAGGAGGTCTGGCACTCTGCCGTCCATAGGAATTTAGCTCCTTTTCGCTTCAACGCGTTGAGGGGTTCTGCCACCTGGGAGAAGTTTGACACAAACCGATGGTACCATCCAGCCATCCCAAGGAACTGTTGAAGGGCCTTGAGTGTGGTTGGGACAGGGAAATCTTGTACCGCCTTGGTCTTTTCAGAATCCACATGATGCCATCAAAAGACACAATATGGCCCAGGAACTTCAGGGAGGTTTGGCAGAGGTTGCTCTTCTTCATATTCAAGGTCAGACCAGCTTCTCTTAGCTTGTCCAACACTGCTTGAAGATCTTGAAAGTGTTGTTCTCTGTTCTGGGAGTAGATAATTATATTGTCCAGGTAGACGAAACAGATCTTACCTTTGAGCTCACCTAACGCAATCTCCATAAGTCTTTGGAAAGTGGCAGGTGCATTCTTTAATCCAAAAGGCATCACCTTAAAGGAAAACAAGCCCTCAGCACAGACAAAAGCAGTCTTGTCCTTGCTTTCCTGGTCCATCTCAACCTGCCAATATCCGCTATTGAGGTCAATGATAGTGAACACAACAGCGCCAGACAATGACTCCAGGATCTCGTGGATGGTGGGAAGAGGATAGGCATCAGTCTGGGAAACATTGTTGGTCTTCCTATAGTCCACACAAAATCTAAGACCACCGGTCTTTTTTGGGATGAGGACAACAGGAGCAGCCCAGGGAGAGGAGGAACGTTCTATTATATCTTGTGTTAACATATCATTAATGAGTCCCTTTTGGATGATTAGCTTCGCTGGGGACAAACGATATGGCTTCTGCTTGATCAGCATTTCCTGTGTAAGGAATATTTTGTGCTTCAGGAGCCCGGTGCGTCCTAGCTTTGAAGTACATACATCCGCATTATTCTGGAGCTGTTCCAACAGCCTTAACTTCTCTGGCTGTTCCAGCTGAGCTCTTCTCACACCCTGTAAAAGGAGATCATCAGAAGGATTATCAAGGGTTAGTGGTACCGGAGCAACGGCAGAGAAGACTGCCACATTTGAACCCCAATCATGTAACTTTGTAGCTTCTGATTGGAAGAAATGCTTCTTGCTCTGATTGTATGGAAACCAGTAGCAATTGTGTGCGATATCAATCTGGACACCACTGAAGTACATGAAATCAATTCCCAACACGACAGGAAAAGCAAGGTTCTTGGTTCGTAGGATAACAGAAGGAATCATATAGAAGCGGTTACACAGGCGGAACTCTACCTCACTCCATCCAAGTGGTCGTTTAGCCTCACCATTAGCCAGATAGAGTGGACCTTCTGTCCACGGCTTCAAGTTGTATTGTAGACCTTTAACCTCCTTCCATAGTTTCTCATTGAGCAGTGTGCAGGATGACCCGGTGTCCAGATGGCTCTTCCTGTCCATGGGCCTATGGACAGGGGTAACATCAGTTGGTGCGGTATTAACTGAAAGCAAGGGGATGTCGATGGGGGGGGCGTAGGTAGTGATTCTTGGGGTTTCAGCACTGGTTAAAGCAACCAGAGTAGGATGGTCATTCCTGCGAAGAGAGTTAGGTTTGTTGGCCTGTTGTGATTTGTGGTTTCTGGAAGGGTTTACTTGATACGGTCTTAGACATGTAGCTGAAGAATGTCCCTTTTGGCTACATCTCCAACAGAACATGGGAGGGGTCTTGGCTGGAGACTGGCTGTTGTTGATGGTCTAGCTTTGGTAACTGTTTGGGGGTCTGTTTCTTTCTTTGGTCATATTGCTGTTGGCATTCTCTGTCCTTCTCAAACTGCTGTCCCAAGCGAACCAGTCCATCGGCAGTGGTGACTCGTTCTCGGAGTTGACTGGCTAGTAGTGGTTTGATGTTCTTCAAGATCAATTGAAAGACCTCTTCCTCCTCAATTCCAGGTTTCCACCTTCTGCACAGGGAGTGGTAACCGTATGCAAAGTCACGGATACTCTTTCTCTCTTTGCACTCGATTTCTGACTCTGCCTGCCAACTCATCTGTGTTGTCCTCAGACAGAAATGCAGAGGAAAACTTGGCCTCAAAGTCAGCCCAGGAGATAGTGCTGAGACGTGCCACATCCCACCAGTCTCGAGCTGTCCCATGCAACACATTCCTCAATGTGGCAAGGAGTTCTTTGTCAGCCAGGGGATTGAGGGCAAGAAAGTCACGACATCTTTCCAGATACATTAGCGGATCAGGACTGTCATCTTTTTTTCCCAAAGGTGTGAAATTGCAATTTAATGGGCATCGCCCCCACATGACGTCTACTCAAATCACCATGAACAAACGAGCTAGGAGGGATTGATCAAGTAGAGGGGGAAAGAGTTATCGGACCATGAAAATGAACACCAGGATGCATGGTGGATTGCATCCTGCAAGGGGTGGTTGCAGCATGGCCTTGTCTTGGCTGTTCGGAGGTGCCAGCTTAGTTCAGTGGTCTGAACAGAAGTGGACACCAGAGAAACTCTGGGCAAGGAGTTGTGCCTAATGGAGGCCATGTCCACAGACATGTCATCCAACATTTTAACACAATTAGAGAGCTCGGTCTGCAAGTGGTCTACAGTGTTAACCATGGGGGAAAAAACAGAATTAACATCCTTGAGGACCTCAGTGTGGTGATGTTGCAGGCGCCATTGGAGAGTGGCAGTGAGTTGGTTTCGTTGGTAGTCAAACTGCCTGTCCATGGCACCAGTAATTTCCAGTCTTCCACTCTCAATGAGCTCTGTCAACGTGTGGGTTAGAGTGCTCAGTGAGTTTCTGAATTCCATGGCACTCTGTTGT
Organism: Oncorhynchus mykiss; assembly: GCF_013265735.2. Taxonomy (NCBI): domain Eukaryota; kingdom Metazoa; phylum Chordata; class Actinopteri; order Salmoniformes; family Salmonidae; genus Oncorhynchus; species Oncorhynchus mykiss. Next base: position 34,720,223 of record NC_048582.1, on the reverse strand, counting down.
TGCTCTTCACTCAGACATTTGAATTTATGGTGGATTAGAGTTTGGAGATGTTGTTGAGTCCGACGAATATCAAGGATGTCACCTTGAAGTTGTAACACTACAAACTACAACAAAGAAAACTACAACCTACAACAAAGAAGTTCAGGGAACTCAAGTGACCTTAGTCACGCAATGTTTGTCCATTCCTACAAGTGTAGCGTAAACCCAGTATTAATCATACAATCAATGTAACAATTATTTTACCACAGAACTTTAAAGCGTATCAACTCTTACTAAGTTCTCAACTACAACTAACTACATAAATCATCACAGTATATATCACATCAAAACAAATGAAATACCGTATACAAAAAGGTTGTAGTCGGTCAGTCAGACAATACAATCCTTCTCCACGAAGAACAGAGAGGTGTAGTCCACAGACGCAAAGAGTGGATCCGATCCTGGGTAAACTCTATGAGGCTACAAAACACACATTTAAAGGCAACAAAACAAACGGAATAGAGAAGCTTCGGAACTGAGGGTTGAACACATCCTCATTCACGTCTCCATCACAACCCCACTTTTGCGCAGCTGGTGCTGGCTATTTAATTGGGAATTAAAGGGAAAACACCCTATTGGAAGGAGAAGCACTGAGACGGTTCAGAAAAATTCAGGGCCGTCACACTATGTCCGTCCTAGCTCGCTCATTATTGTCTAAATCGAAATTACGAATTGCCTCTTATCCGCTTGTTGTCCCCTTATGCAATAGTTTGTACATCTCAATTGTCAGTAGAAACCACATTTTTTTTATCTATACGGGATCGGAGTTGCCCCCGCGGGACGGTTGAGCTAACGTGCGCTAATGTGATTAGCATGACGTTGTATGTAACAAAAATTTCACAGGACATAGACATGTCTTATATGGGCAGAAAGCTTAAATTATTGTTAACCTAACTGCAGTCTCCAATTTACAGTAGCTAATACAGTGAAAGAATACCATGCTATTGTTTGAGGAGAGTGCACAACAACAAAAAACTTTTATCACGGCAACTGGTTTGATACACTCACCTCTGAAGGTAAATAATGTACTTACATTCAGTAATCTTGCTCTGATTTGTCCTCCTCTGAATATTCAGACCCCTTGACTTTATCAACATTTTGTTACGTTACAGCCTTATTCTAAAATAACTAATATGAACCCACTATGGAAAGGGGAAACTCACGAACACGATGGTGATCTCCAAGTTCCAAACTATCTCTGGACGCAACGTCAGCACAATAACTGTTTGCCGGGAGCTTCATGAAATGGGTTTCCATGGTCGAGCAGTAGCACACAAGCCTAAGATCACCATGCACAATGCCAAGCATCAGACTTTGGAGCTGTGGAAACACGTTCTCTGGAATGATGAATCACGCTTCACCATCTGGCAGTCCGATCGAGGGAATGGAAGCAAGACCCATCTAGTGGAAAGCCTTCCCAGAAGAGTGGAGACTGTTATAGCAGCAAATGGAGGACCAACTCCATATTAATGCCCATGATTTTGGAATTAGACGTTTGACGAGTATGTGTCCACATACTTTTGGACATGTAGTGTATCTCTAGCTTAAACTGACAGATTTGGATGGGGTTTTGTATTATGTCACTTAGATTGGCACACTTTAAAAACAATTCCCTAATGTCATCATGCTCAAGGAAGTAAGTGGATATTTTATATCTCGTTAAAAACCTTGTCTGATTTGAGTGGTAACTGTTGTATCAGAGAGTTTTTAAAACCTAGCTACTGTACTGTCTTTGGTTATAATACTGGTAACCCTCAGTATTGTATTCATGCTGATGGAGAATCATTTTTGACCACAAGATGGTGGCAAAGACCAGACATTGGAAAGATATGACAATTAATCTAAAAAGGTTGTTTAAGAATCCAGTACATTTGAAGACTGTTGAGGTGTTCGCTTCATCCCGCAACGAGCCATTCTAAACAATGGCTCGTTGAGGTCGAAGCAACTGAAGTGTATGCAGGACTATGCTCTTAACATTTGTGGTGTGGTATACGTTTCTGCAACGATCTCTGTGGTACCCATCCCTCATGGGCCCATCAGGTTGCCTCATGTTAGTCTGTGGGCTCATCTATTCCTCCTTAGGCACCTCCAAATAATCAGACTAACCATTTAATCAACTTTTCCCAAGGCAGTAATTGATTCCGAATGTATAGTAATACAAAGGAATGACTTGATCAATAGAAAACTCCTCACTATGCGGAGCAGTATTTAGACTGCTTTCTTATATTTTACCTTCAGAGAGGGGGGTTACGATATACTGTAAAAACAGTATTCAGGTTTGAGCTGCTTACTAAGCAGAAAACAATGTGTTGTCAACTTCCCCCCCCCCTCGAGAGTACTAGGAAACACTGTGGATGGTGGGTGACCCAGCGATGAATATGATGGTCTGATGGCTCATGTTAGGAAACCTTCACTTGCATCTCCCCCTTGTTTTCACACACAGCTTCACATTCACAAAGAGGAAAAGGTACTGTATGTAGAAAGAATAGCCTTTTCTATGTGGTTATTTGGAAAATGGCAATACCGCTGGTTTACTTGACATTGCACTATACTAAATAAAAATACAGAGTTTCAAGCACTGTAAATCAGCTTGTTTATTTTGTGACCTTTTTTGCTTAATAACACAACTAGTTAATGTGTTCTATGACTCCCTGGTTTGGATGTTTTCTTTGTTAGTCAACAGGTTTGGCAGTCAAATCAGATTCTGTACACATGTTGTGGAAATTCTACACAGGTGAGTGTACAATGTCAAAGCTACTGTAAACCCATTACTCCCAATAATATAGTTACCTTCATTAGAATTAAATATAATCTGGGCCTCCCAAGTGACGCAGCGGTCTAAGGCACTGCATCAAGGTGTTGCGGCATCACTACAGCGTGGGGTTTGATCCCAGGCTGTGTCACAACCGGCTGTGACCGGGTGTCCCACAGCATCGTCCATGGTTAGGGGAGGGTTTGGCCGGGGGGGGGGGGGGGGGGGGGGGGGGGGGCTTTACTTGGCTCATCGCGCTCTAGCATCTCCTTGTGGCGGACCGGGAGCCTGCAAGCTGACTTCGGTCATCAGTTGAACAGTGTTTCCTCAGACACATTGGTACAGCTGGCTTCTGGGTAAGTTGAGCGGGTGTTAAGAAGCGCAGCTTGACAGGTCATGTTTAGGAGGATGAATGACTCAACATTTGCCTATCCCGAGCCCATTGGGGAGTTGCAGCGATGAGACAAGATCATAATCACGAAATTGGGGAGGAAAAGAGGGTGAAAATTACACACAAAGAACAATGAAATAGAAGGTACTAGGGAGTATTAGTCAATGATCAGCACAAACTAAGGGCTCATTGGAGCAAATTATCAAAGAGCTGTAATAAGTGTCCAAATTGGATTTTAAGGTATACAGTGAATTCATATTATCAATCATTTGTAAGATGGTTGTGAGTGAGATAATTTTAAATGCTGCAGGATGATGCATCTATTTGACATTTCTTGACAAAATGATGTTAGCCATACCCTAGGTGTAATACTAAAACAGTACAGAAATGTTAGATGTGTGGAGAAACATTTTGTCAAATGTGTATTTTCGATGACAGCTTTTTATACGCTGGAAAGACCTACCATTGTGCTATTATGCTACTGTATCTGGTTACTAAATGGCCAAATGCCTTATTCCATTTGACTGGGTTTGTTCTAGAATTCCAATGCAACCTGTTTGAATTAAGTAGGCAAGACGAACACAAATCAAAACAAATGTTATTTGTCACATGCTCCGAATACAACAGGTGTAGACCTTAACGAGTTCAAATATTTACTAAATAAATAAAGGAAAAAATCAAATAAAAAGTAATAAAATATCAATAACGAGACTATATATAGGGGGTACAGATACCGAGTCAGTGTGCGGGGGTACAGGTTAGTCGATGTAATTTGTACATGTAGGTAGGGGTAAAGTGACTATGCATCGATAATAAACAGTGAGTAGCATCAGTGTAAAACTAAAGGGGGGTATCAATGTAAATTGACCATTGTTAATGTAAATTGGCCAATATCAAATGGGTAGCCATTTGATATTGTTCAGTAGTCTTATGGGTTGGGGGTAGAAGCTGTTAAGGAGCCTTTTGGACATAGACTTGGCACTCCGGTACCACTTGGTGTGTGGTAGCAGAGAGAACAGTCTATGACTTGGGTGACTGGAGTCTATGACAATTTTTTGGGCCTTCCTCTGACATCGCCTAGTATGTAGGTGCTGGATGGCAGGAAGCTTGGCCCTGGTGATGTACTGGGCCATACACACTACCCTCTGTAGCGCCTTACGGTTGGATGCCGAGCAGTTGCCATACCAGGCGGTGATGCAACCGGTCTCGATGCTGCAGATGTCAAACCTTTTGAGGATCTGGGGACCCATGCCAAATCTTTTCAGTCTCCTGAGGTGAAAAAAGTTTTGTCATGCCCTCTTCACGACTGTCTTGGTATGTTTGGACCATGATAGTTCGTTGGTGATGTGGAACTTGAAACTCTCGACCCGCTCCACAACAGCTCCATCAATGTTAATGGAGGCCTGTTCGGCCCAGCCTTTTCCTCTAGTCCACAATCAGCTCCTTTGTCTTGATCACGTTGAGGGAGAGGTTGTTGTCCTGGCACCACACTGCCAGGTCTCTGACCTTCTCCCCATAGGCTGTCTCATCATTGTCGGTGATCAGGCCTACCAATGTTGTGGCGTCAGCAACCTTAATGATGGTGTTGAAGTCGTGCTTGTCCACGCAGTCGTGGGTGAACAGGGAGCACAGGAGGGGACTAATCCCTCAGTCCTGAGGGGCCCCCGTGTTGAGGATCAGACTGGCAGATGTGTTGCTGCCTACTCTTACAACCCATGGGCAGCCCGCCCAGGATCCAGGTGCAGAGGGATGTGTTTAGTCCCAGGGTCCTTAGCTTAGTGATGAGCTTTCTGGGCACTATGGTGTTGAATGCTGAGCTGTAGTCAATGAACAGCATTCTCACACAGGTGTTCCTTTTGACCAGGTGGGAAAGGGCAGTGTGGAGTGCGATTGAGATTCCGTCATCTGTGGATCTGTTGGGGGCGGTATGCGAATTGGAGTGGGTCTAGGGTTTCTGGGATGATAGCGTTGATGTGAGTCATGACCAGCCTTTTAAAGCACTTCATGACTACCGACATGAGTGCTATGGGGCGGAAGTCAAAGCAGGTTACCTCTGCTTTCTTGGGCACAGGGACTATGGTGGTCTTCTTGAAACATGTAGGTATTACAGACTCGGTCAGGGAGAGGTTGAAAATGTCAGTGAAAACTCTTGCCAGTTGGTCTGCGCATGCTCTGAGTACACATCCTGGTAATCTGTCTGGCCCCGTGTCCTTGTGAATGTTGACCTATTTAAAGGTCTTGCTCACATTGGTTATGAAGAGTGTGATCACACAGTCGTCCGGAACGGATGGTGCTCTCATGCATGCTTCAGTGTTGCTTGCCTCGAAGCGAGCATAAAATGCATTTAGCTCGTCAGGTAGGGTTTCCCTTTGTAGTCTGTAATAGTTTGCAAGCCCTGCCACATCCGACGAGCGTCAGAACCGTTGTAGTAGGATTAAATCTTAGTCCTGTATTGATGCTCTGCCTTATTGATGGTTCATCTGAGGGCATAGCTGGATTTCAGCGACGCACTTATTGATGAAGCTGCTGACTGAGGTTGTATGCTCGTCATTGCTCATTGGATGAATCCCGGAAACATATTCTAGTCTGTGCTAACAAAACAGTCCTGTAGCGTAGCATCCGTGTCATCTGACCAGTTCCGTATAGAGCGTGTCACTAGTACTTCCTGCCTTAGTTTTTGCTTGTAAGCAGGAATCAGGGGGATAGAATTACGGTCAGATTTGCCAAATGGAGTGCTAGTGAGTGCTTTGTGTGTGGAGTAAAGGTGGTCTAGAGTTTTTTTTCCTCTGGTTGCACATGTGACATGCTGGTAGAAATTAGGTAAACCGAATTTAAGATTGCCTGCATTAAAGTCCCCGGCCACTAGGAGTGCCACTTCTGGATGAGCGTTGTCTTGTTTGCTTATGGCCTTATACAGCTCATTGAGTGCGGCCTTAGTGCCAGCATCGGGTTGTAGTAGTAAATACTGTAGCTGGCTACAAATAATATAGATGAGAACTCTCTAGGTAGATAGTGTGGTCTACAGCTTATCATGAGATATTCTACCTCGGGCAAGCAATACCTCATAACTTCTTTAAAATTAGACATCACGCACCAGCTGTTATTGACAAATTGACACTGACACTCTTACCAGACATAGCTGCTCTGTCCTGCCGATGCACGGAAAAACCAGCCAGCTCTATATTATCCGTGTCGTCGTTCAGCAACGATTCGGTGAAACACAAGATAATTTAATGTCCCGATGGTAGGATAATCTCGAACGGAGATCATCCAGTTTATTTTCCAATGATTGCACGTTGACCAATAGAACGGATGGTAAAGGTAGGTTACGCACTCGCTGATGAATTCTCACAAGGCACCCCGATCTCCACCCCCTGTATTTTAGTCTTTTCTTCACGAGAATGACAGGGATTTGGGCTTGGTCCCTGGGAAGAACTCATTAAAGAAGAAATCTTCATCCAGTTCGAGGTGAGTAATCACTGTTCTGATATCCAGAAGCTCTTTTCGGTCATAAGAGATGGTAGCAGCAAAATTATGTACAAAATAAGTAAAATGACTAGATATAATGTCCAGGCTTCTGGCAGGAGTTCAGTTTAGGGATGCTTAAAGAAGATATCTCAGTATAGTAGTCTGACATTGACAGTTTTTAAACTATACTCTGTAAGATAGGGAAATTCTTTGTGCTCAAGGAAAGGAAGATCTCTAAACACCTATTAAAATGCTGAAGCATACTGTGTGTTTAGTAGGGGTTGTGTTTAGTGCAGTGTTAGGGAGCTGTGAGTTCTCTCTCAGTCTTGGGGGAATCGCTGCTTCGGAAAACTCCCTCTCCACTGGATGCCTGCCATTGTTGCCTGGCAACCACCCTACACAACAGGAAATGAACTGGGGGATTCCGTCACAGCGCCAGAGAAAAATGGAGCACATTGATGGGAGACAGGAAGGCTGAGTGGGAGGGAGGTCGGAGGGTGGGCAGGGCACCCTCCAGCCCCTCCATCCATCTACCAGCATTTCCAATCCACTCCTAACCCACATCCCCTCCCCATCCAGATGACAAAATAACATGTCATTTTACGCTATTTTTAGGGTCATTGGGCTGTAACCATTTGAACTTTCCTAAAGTACTTATAAGTGGAAAGATAATTTAAAATGTTTATGATATTAAATCAAGAAACACATCATAAAATCCCAGTCATGATGAATTTATTGCTAGTTATGGAAAGAATACCTCTCTGCACACAAACACAGAATCAGTGATATTAAATGTCCTACCAAATCATATTTCCAAAGCAAACAGGTGATTCAGCATCATGGCCAACATTTGTGCTGATCATAGCTCTGTTTGGAAATCTGTTCAATGTTGACATTTTCTACCATGTTTTTGTCCATAGACAAATAAAGCCGGGCACTGGATTTAAGGCAAGCGTTATGGAAAGAAATGCGAGTCAAGGTCTTTTCCACTATGCGCCGGCCAACCCACGTCATACCAGGGATGTTAACCCACCAAATGGTTGAGGCCAGATATGGAACAGCAGGCGAGGTGATTAGGATTGTGACATCAGAGACCCCCCTCAAAGGGCCCTACTCTGTCCAGACTGAAGGGCTGTCAGGGAGAGAGGGGAGGTTTTGGGGTTGTGAACATGGCACTGTTTATCTGTAATAATCACTTGTAGGGTTCAGCCAAAATATTCTCCATAAACCATACTGAACTGTAGTGTGTAGTAGTTTTGGGGAAGAAATCTCACAGATGTGAGGGTCCCAGTCCTTTTGAAGGACGAAATCTCACAGATGTGAGGGTCCCAGTCCTTTTGAACTTTTGAGGAATGCACTTGACTTGATCTGCAAAAATCCACATGAATTATTGGAATGTAAGTAATGTATGTATCAAGCCCATAAGACACAGCTAATGAAAGTGAACTTTGATAATGTAGTGGTGGGTCTGCTGGGGTAGACCTACTACTACATCAGAATGTTTATAAAGTATTGGGTCTTGTACCGACTACGCCACTAAGACAAGACACTTGCGTTGTTACCCATTACCGCTGAACAATTAATCAAATGCCCACCCAGACTATTTGCATTCCCCCATGCATAGTCACTTTACCCCTACCTACATGTACAAATGACCTCGACTAACTTTTATCCCCGCACATTGACCTGGTACCGGTACCCTTGTATATAGCTTCGTTATTTGTATTTTATTGTGTTACTTTTTTATTTTTTACTTTAGTTTATTTAGCAAATATTTTCTTAACTCTGTTTTCTTAAAACTGCATTGTTGGTTAAGGGCTTGTAAGTAAGAATTTCAAAGTAAGGTCTACCTACACCTGTTGTATTCGGCACATGTAACAAATAAAATTTGCTTTGATTTTGATGATCTGTTCTTAGTTACAGTATACTGCTTTCAGGGATGGTCCTGACCAGAGTGCCTGCTAACCAGGAGCAGGCATGGGTGGGAAAACCACAGTGATCCGACGCTGCCCTGACGTAGTTGGAGCTGCACGTCAATCAGCAACAGTGGTGCTATTTATTAACTGCAGATGGGGAAGTGTTTACTGCAGCACATGTTTCAGTGACACATGGCTTGAGAGCAGGGGGAGCAATGATACCCTCTGCCACAATTAGGCCCCATGCTTTGGGAGAGAGATTTCCATGAGGTCAAAGAAATAAGGGGGGGGGGCTCTTTAAATGAATGGGGAAGTGCACTGAGCCAATGACCCCATGATGAAATAGACAGCTACCATTTCATGGCTGGCTGGGCTGGGCTGGCTGGCTGCAACCTGGTCTCAGAGCATTTTGTATTATTCTGTACATAAATCCATGCCAGTCCATTTAGAGTTACGTTTCATATGGTTTGTATTAATTTGTGTCCATCACCCATTTTGTATGATATGTTAGAAATTACAATTTGATTTTCCAAAAAGTAATATATGTTACGAATTTGCAAAACGTAGGATATGTTACAAATTATAGTTATCTGGATAACGTTATCTAGGTTAGAGTTAAGGTTAGGGTTAGCTTAAAGGGTTAAAGTTAGGGTTAAGGGGAGAGTTAGTTAACATGCTAAGTAGTTGCAAAGTAGCTAAAAAGTATAAGTAGTTGGAAAGTTGCTAATTAGCTAAAATGCTTAAATTGTCCATAATGCGATTCAAACTCGCAACCATTGGGTTGCTAGACGTTCATCTTATACACCTTATACACCCACTCATCCCCTTCGTTTTTGCCTTTAGTAACCATCTGTCTTATGTAACCATACCAAACATAACAAATTATACTAATTTGAGATCCTGGATTTACATTTACTATGTTACGTCTACTCTATGAGACCAGACTGCAACACAGGTGTTGTCGTTCATAAGGATACTCTAATATACTCAATTGAAATGGGATCCCCTCCCCATGGGTGAGAGGAAATATTACACTCCAAAAAAATACTGGGTTGTTTAGATGACACATTTTTTACACGAGTAGTTTTACTTTGAATGTCCCATTTGCTTGGTTGCAGGCATTAGGTAATGAAGTTGTGTTGCTTTCTTTAAACAGAGCAAGGTTGGGTGATTGGGTTCATAGGAGGCTGTTTTGTGGGTACTATTTAATGAAGCTGAGGCGTCTGTTTCTCAAACTAGACACTCTAATGTACTTGTCCTCTTGCTCACTTGTGCACCGGGGCCTCCTACTCTTTCTATTCTGGTTAGGGCCAGTTTGCACTGTTCTGTGAAGGGAGTAGTACACAGCGTTGTACGAGATCTTCAGTTTCTTGGCAATTTCTCACATGGAATAGCCTTCATTTCTCAGAACAAGAATAGACTGATGAGTTTCAAGAGAAAGTTCTTTGTTTCTGGCCATTTTGAGCCTGTAATCGAACCCACAAATGCTGATGCTCCAGGTACTCAACTAGTCTAAAGAAGGCCTGTTTTATTGCTTCTTTAATCTGAACAACAGTTTTCAACTGTGCTAACATAATTGTAAAAGGGTTTTCTAATGATCAATTAGCCTTTTAAAATGATGAACTTGGATTAGCTAACACAACGTGCCGTTGGAACACAGGAGTGATGGTTGCTGATAATGGCCCTCTACACATATGTAGATATTCCATTAAACATCTGCCGTTTCCAGCTACAATAGTCATTTACAACATAAACAATGTCTACACTGTACTTCAAATAAAATAAAATAAAATGTTATTGGTCACATACACATGGTTAGCAGATGTTAATGCGAGTGTAGCAAAATGACAAGTAATCCAACAATTTCACAACAACTACCTTATACACACAAATGCACACAAATGTGAAGGAGTGAATAAGAATATGTACATATAAATATATGGATGAGTGATGGCATGCGGCATAGGCAAGATGCAGTAGATGGTGTAGAATACAGTTTGTACATATGAGATGAGTAATGTAGGATATGTAAACATGATTAAATTGGCGTTATTTAAAGTAACTAGTGATACGTTTATTAAGTCAGTTTATCTAAGTGGCCAGAAATTTGAGTCTGTATGTTGGCAGCAACATCTCTATGTTAACGATGGGCTGTTTAACAGTCTGATGGCCTTGAGATAGAAGCAGTTTTTTAGCCTCTCTGCCCCATCTTTGATGCACCTGTACTGACCTCGCCTTCTGGATGATAGCGGGGTGAACAGACAGTGGCTTGGTTGGTTTTTGTCCTTGATGATCGTTTTGGACATCCTGTGACATCGGGTGCTGTAGGTGTCTTGGAGGGCAGGTAGTTTGCCCCCGTTGAAGCGTTGTGCAGACCGCACTACCCTCTGGAGAGCCAAGTGGTTGAGGGCGGTACAATTGCCGTGATACAGGCGGTGATACAGCCCGACAGGATGCTCTCGATTGGGCGTCTAAAAGTTTGTGTGTATTTTAGATGACAAGCCAAATTTCTTCAGCCTCCTGAGAATTATGAGCCGCTGTTGCACCTTCTTCACCACGCTGTCTGTGTGGGTGAACCATTTCAGTTTGTCCGTGACGTGTATGCAGAGGAACTTTCCACCTTCTCCACTACTGTCCCGTCAATAGGAAGGGGGGGGGGGGTGGCTCCCTCCGCTGTTTCATCTCCTTTGTTTTGTTGACGTTGAGTGTGAGGTTATTTTCATTGAGTTGGAGGCGTGCATGGTCACGCTGTCATGGGTGAACAGGGAGAACAACAGGAGATGGCTGAGAACGCACCCTTGTGGGGCCCCAGTGTTGAGGATCAGCGAGGTGGAGATGTTGTTACCTACCCTCACCACCTGGGGGCGGCCCATCAGGAAGTCCAGTACCCAGTTGCAGAGGGCGGGGTCGAGACCTAGGGTCTCGAGCTTAATGACGAGTTTAGCGGGTACTATGGTGTTAAATGCTGAGCTGTAGTCAATGAGCAGCATTCTTACATAGGTATTCCTCTTGTCCAGATGGGATAGGGCAGTGTGCAGTATGATGGCGATTGCATCGTCAATGGACCTATTGGAGCGGTAAGCAAATTGGAGTGGGTCTAGGGTATCAGGTAGGGTGGAGGTGACATGGTCCTTGACTAGTCTCTCAAAGCACTTCATGATGACGGAAGTGAGTGCTACGGGGTGATAGTCATTTAGTTCAGTTACCTTAGCTTTCTTGTGAACGGGAACAATGGTGGCCATCTTGAAGCATGTGGGGACAACAGACTGGGATAGGGATTGGTTGAATATGTCTGTAAACACACCAGCCAGCTGGTCTGCACATGCTCTGAGGACGCGACTAGGGATGCTGTCTGGGCCCGGCAGCCTTACGAGGGTTAAAATCATTTAAATGTTTTACTCACGTTGGCTATGGAGAAGGAGAGCCCACAGGCTTTGGTAGCGGGCCTTGTCAGTGGCACTGTATTGTCCTCAAAGAAAGCAAACCGGGTGGCTATACCGACTCTGATAACGTATCCCGAGTGAGCCATGTTTCCGTGAAACAGAGAATGTTACAATCTATGATGTCTCTCTGGAAGGCATCTCGTGCCTTAATTTCGTCCACTTTGTAATCTAGAGACGGGACATTGGTGAAAAATATTCTCAGAAGCGGTGGATAGTGTGCTCGCCTTCTGAGTCTGACCAGGAGGCCGCTCCGTCTGCCTCTCCTCCGGCGACCGCGTTGTTTGTGGTCAGCTTCTGGGATAAGATCGCATGTCCAGGATGGAGGTCCGAACAAAGGATCCGCTTCAGGAAAGACGTATTCCTGGTCGTAATGTTGGTAATTTAGTAGCTTTTCCAAGCACTTGTACTTTATTGAGTCTTTTTCAAAGTCAGCCATTTGACTTCTACTTGAGCAAGATATTTCAGTACTCTTTCCACCACTGATTGTCATTTCTTTGAATGTTTCTTATATTTTCAAATGTTAATAGTTTATTTTGGACAAATCCTTCGTTTTTTAGACATACAGATAGATGTCTAATTGCAACATTAGTTCCTAATGTACATTCATTTCCTCTCCCTTTTTCAATTTAATGCATGAAAAAGACCACGTGTAACAACATTCAGGTAACCTTAGTGAAATCTGCTAATTGTCAAGGTCAATGTTTTTATTTTAAAAGTACCTTTTTAAATGAGCTACTTTTACTTGAGTAGTTTTTTTTTACTTCTAATAGAGTACATTTTCATTGAAGTAACAGTACTTCTACTTGAGTAGGATATTTCATTACTCTTCCCACCCCTGCTGTAAACAACACACAAAGTGGCTGGACTCAACTCAATGCATATCAACATCCTGCACACAGCAATAGACGGTATAGGAGTATAACATGTTCTGAGCAATAGGAAATGCCTCAATTTGTGTGTGTGCACGCGCGGGCTTGTGCAAGATTGTGATGAGTGTCTTGATTATTGTTCAACATTTTTGTCATTCTCTAATCTTCAGGCTGGAACCAATATGGCTGAATATCTCTGCCAGGCGACTAGAAGAACAAGAGACCCAACACCTTCGTTCTGACTCTCGGAGACCATCGCCTCCAATCCCTGGCATTCACCATCAGGCTCTGGAGCAGAAGACATTGTTTCAGCATTTTTTAAATTTACATAATTTCATATTGAAAATGTATACCCAGTAGGGGTTGGGGGAGTAGAGGGTAAAGTGTTTAATATTCTTCAGCCCCGTTCCCCAGTAGGGCTGCTGGGATTTTCAAATGATGGACTGTGCTTCTAAGGTTTTTGTTTATTTGTGTGTTCCTAATTTGTTAACTTTCGCATGACTTCATTTTGTAACTGAAATGAATATCAGAAAATAAATATTTTGTACTTTATCTACAATTTGTCATGATTGGCCATATGTCATTTAAAGAATTGTGTCGACTGTATAGTGACATCTTAACATTGATTGATATAATTATTTGTTCCTTTAGAAAATTAACAGATTCTGTAATAGACATTTTTGGGAAAATCAAGGGACCCAACATGTTGGGTCATTCACATAACCCAACAGTGCTGGGTTAAAATAATGCAGTGTTGGGTCACAGAAAGGACCCAACATGTTGGGTCATTCACATAACCCAACAGTGCTGGGTTAAAATAATGCAGTATTGGGTCACAGAAAGGACCCAAATTGGGTCATAATTGACCCAACATTTTTGTTTGTACATTTGGCATTCACAGCGCATTGTTGTGTAGAGAAATACTTTGAGTGAAGTACCACTATCATAACCTACTCTGAAAAGTGCAACTTCAACATCTGAATGAGGCAAGCGGTGTTGGCAAGCTGTGCTGTGTTCTGAAAGACACCCACATAGTGTCTATTGAAGGTGATTACTGCATGGCACCTCTGCATCACGAAGGCCTACACAGCTGATTACATTCCACTGTTTTGCAGAGATTCCCACTTACAGAGATGGGCAGACTCTTTGAGAGCCACCATGTGATAGACATGTGACTAATGTTGTGTGTTGTCACAGAAGCAGTTCCCAAAGCCCTGAGATGTCCAGACCTGCCAACGACATCTGACTGCATTATGAGGTTGGATAAGTGTACAGTACACCACCATAGATAGTTCTCTATGGAAATAAGAAAAAAATAAGATTCCAAATGCCAAATTACTGGGTATGGCGCTAACTTTATACGTCCCTTATACAGTTGGTAACTACAGATAATTATGGGTTTCTTGCCCAGCAGATATGCACTTAGTTGTTCAGTCAAAGGAAGTGGGAATGGTCTTGCAAGTTCAGCAACATCCATAAGAAAATCCGAAAGATGTCATCCTGTATGATGTTTGAAGATGCAGCAGCCATCTTTATCTTCAGATGTATCTTCATCTTCAGCTTCAGATCAGAGCCAAGCTAAGCTCATGCATGTTTGGTTCAGCTGGTCCTCACACTGCGCTGTACTCCTTCCTCTGGAGGAGGTAAGCAGACGGGGCTCTTTAATGCAGCTCTTTAACTGAACAGACAAGCATCTGCCTGCTGCCATGTGATGAATGTCTGTATCAGGGTGAACATGGCAGTGGTTTAATGTAAAACATTTGCCATGATTAAGCTGCTTGCAAATCTTGATTAAGAACATTCCTTCTGTATAATGTCACGCTCCATCATACCATGAGGCATGAATGACTGCTCAGACGTTGTGTGTGATGCCAGAAGGAAGAGATGGAACGATGCTGGGTGAATTATGACTCGGAGCAGGGAGGGTTTCGAATGACCCAGGTATCTGGGGGAGTGAAAATAATACAAGCATTGAAAATATTAGTTAAGGGTATCGCCATATTAAAGTGTAATGTTGGTCCTGCCCACTGTTTTTAGAGCCCAAGAGACAAGCTTGTAAATAGGTATATGATATTCTCATGGACACAAAATCAAGTACATGGAAAGGACAGGGTCCATATATTTGATGTGGATGTATTTCCTGCAACTGCTTATTAATATATTAGAGAATAGATTAATGTCAACAATATTTTTAAGGCTGATGTAGCTGTGGCACTGGACAATGGCATGTCCATTATCTGATCTTTCTTCTCATTATCTGTACATCTAAATATTGCATAACATTTTCCACTAGCCTGCATCTCTCTCTGAACTGCAACTGTAGACTGCCAGCCCAACTAGTCAACCACGTCTGAAAGCAGCTGGAAACCCCAGAGAGTGGAGAGAATCTCAATTCAACGGGTCTGTTGGTTGGTCAGACGTGGAGATGCGTCACTGTTCGAGGGGTGGTGCACTCCCGCCGGAGGTGATCCCCAGGTTTATAAGTGCTGAGGAGCTCTCTGCAACCAAGCAGTGCGTCACACAGACCAATACCAGCTAGGACTCCTTTTCACAAAATCAAGTCCGATATTTCAAATCAGGCACTAAAATAATATCTACTCTCAATCACAAACTGAATCCCGACTCATCGTTTTGATTTCTTTGCGCTATCCAATTGTATCCAAAAGTTTTTCACTCTGCAGATACGATTTGTATTTTTCTTCGAGTCACTTTTTAATTAATCTACATGTATTTATTTTTTCTCATTAAGGACATTTTCTATAGTTTCGAGGTTTGTTAGAATATAGCGAGCGAGCATCGCCATCATCATTGGAGGGGTAAAGCGCCGTTTTATGGATATTGGAGTACGCAGACAAAAGTTCGATTTCAGACATTCCGTTACCCTGTCTGACAGAAAAAAATGAAATCTGCTGAAGAGGGTGAGTAGGCTGTTACTTTGCGTCTGAATGTCAGACTGTGTGTAAGAGTAATATAGCATTCGTAAACGGTAAGTCAATCGACATTTGAACAGATGCTTCTGCATATTGGATAGCTGCCTGTCTTGTCTAGTGGCGCACTTCAGGCGCTCCTCAGGTGTCAGTCAATGGGTTTATTCTCTGTTTAGATAGCCTACGATTATACAGGTATTACAATGTAATGCAGCGTACTGAATACCGAGATGATTATAGGATAGGCTACGTCATTGTTATCTTATTCATGGTAGCTACTTACATTTTGAAATAAATATTTGGTTTCACCAAAAGGTTTATTTAAAGTACCTACTAACATTGTATGTATTGAAAGAAGAAAAAAGTTGAGATCGCCATAAGGAAGGATGAACATGAAACACATTATTATGAGCTCTACATTACATTATGAGGTGCCTCTCCTATGAGTAGGGAGTGGTGGGAGTGGCAGTGGTGGCACCAAAACTCACATTCGGGAGGGTTTACTCAAATTGGTAATCCATGCCTCAATGCCTCTTCTTGCATGAGTAAACAGACCCCATTTGAAGATACATTTACACCAAATGTGCAGTGTTTCAGTGTGCATGTCTAGATTTACTACAATTGAATCAGAGAACATACACACCAGTGGTTCTCATTGGTAAAGTGGCATCTTCTGCAATCCATCAAGAATTTTCATAAAGACATAGCAATGATGTGACACCACTGTGATGTTAAGGCTATTACATTGTGATTATGTTGTGGGAGTCATACGTTGGTGCAGTGATGTCATGTCTTTATGGTTGTGATTATGTTTCTTAATTCACAGCAGACAGGAGCTCTGGCAACAGCATACTGCCTGAGACTGGAATAGTCTTAAGAGCTGACTGTAGTAAGATTACTCAGGTCCCTGTACCCTTAACCACAACTTCCCCCATTCTCTTCTGTCTGTGCCACATGGGTAGTCAGTCTGTCTCTTATGCCCTCATACCCAGTGGGGGAGCTGGCATCTTAGCTGGCATCATGAGGCTCCCCTGTTGGGTTGAGCTTGCACCTTTAGTCTTGCAAACAAACTAGCCATGTGGTACACACAGGTGATACATTTTCCTATAGCTTTTGAAAATAAACTAGCCAGGAAAAAGTGTAGTAATTGGTTCAATGTTTTGATTGCTGTGGTATATAAAACCAGAGGCAATTTGAAATTGGAAAAAAGTTATTGTCTACATCTGCTTTCCTATCGGCTCATTCATGCCCCCTCTATTCCCCAGGTCGTTGCTGTAAATGACAATGCGTTCTCAGTCAACTTACCTGATAAAATAAGGGTTAAATAAATAAATATATTTTGGTTATTAATAAATAAATATATATTGGTTATTTTTTGTGTAAGTCTTTTTGCCAATTATTTGTATACTTCTCACCTTAGTTATTTTGTGAAGGTTGTGTCTTTCAGGGATGGTGTGTTGGTGGTAGTTTTACTTCTGTGATTGGGGAAACCCATTTAGTTTTGAGTTCTCTGGTCTTGCTCTCATTTGGATACAGGAACATATTTACTTTCTGCATCAGCGTGTAGATGCAGTTTACACTCCATCATGAGCAACACCATCGCAGCAGCTTTCTTTGTAGTTAACTGGCAACTACCGTATCTGTTTCATTGTGTGAGCCAATGAGAGTGTGTATGGACCATAATTCTAACTCATTCCATGTATTTGCTTTTCAGATGCATACAGCCACACCCCCAACATCAGTCTCTCCCAGGGCAACCCCTGCATGCCTTCCCAATACCCCAGTCTCCAGTCTGGCCCCACCATCTCAGTCTCCATCAGCCAGCCTCCCAGCTACGGCGCCCACAACAACATGAGGACAGTGGGTTACTACTCCTCCCCTAGCATCCGTCCAAATGGGGCGCCAGCCCTCGAGAGCCCTCGTATTGAGATCACAGCCTACGGGCAGTTTCCTGAGGACAAAGTTGAAGAGAGCAACAACCTTACTGTGGCTAAACGGGTCAACTCCATCGTGACCCTGACGTTGCCCAATGCAGATGGCTACCGTGACCCCAGCTGCCTCAGCCCGGCCAGCAGTGTGTCGTCACGCAGCTGTCACTCCGAGGCCTCGTCCTATGAGTCGGGCTTCTCCTACAACTACGAAAACTCACCCCAAAACTCGCCCTGGCAGTCGCCCTGCGTCTCACCCAGTGGCTCCTCCTCTCTCGCCCTTCCGGGTGATGCTTGCGCTAATGCGGGCTCCCCCCGGCACTCCCCCTCCACCTCCCCCAGCACCAGTGTAACGGACGACATCTGGATGGGCCAGCGGGGCTCCAGGCCCAACTCCCCTAGTGGTGGAAAGAGGAAATACAGCTTCAACGGAACCACAACCTCCAAGTCCCCCTACTCCCCTAACCACTCCCCCGGGCCGTCCCCTCACACCTCCCCACGTCTCTGCGTCACAGGTGAGTCCTGGATGCCTAACAACACCAACCAGTACACCAACTCAGCCATAGTTGCAGCCATCAACGCTCTGACCACAGACGGTGTGGCAGACCTGGGGGAGGGCATCCCTCTGAAGGCCCGGAAGACCAGCCTGGAGCCTGGGGCAGTCTGCCTGAAGGTTGAGCCTGGAGGAGAGGAGCTCAGCCCTGGGGAGCTCGGTCAGGATGAGTACCCCTTCTCCCGCATGCCCTTTAAGAAGGAGAACTACTGTGGGGGATTCCTGGATGTGCCACAGCACCCATACTCATGGTCCAAGCCAAAGCAATATGTCAGGTAAGCTGAAGCAAGACTTTGACTGACTGAAAGAATATTCATTATAAGGTTGACAGCTCCTAACAACGGAAAGTTTTTGAAGTCAAAGTGAAGTAAACTCCGAAATATACAAGCAAAGCATTGACAATCTGCAGTTGTGCCTTGTTACACTGCAAACTTGAAAAATACTCTCTCCACCTTAGCCCATCTCTACCAGCCCTTGACTGGCAGCTGCCGTCCAGCTCCGGGCCGTACAGCCTACAGATCGAGGTGCAGCCCAAATCTCACCACCGGGCCCACTATGAGACCGAAGGGAGCAGAGGGGCAGTCAAGGCTCTGGCAGGAGGACACCCTGTGGTGCAGGTCTGCTATCCTCCTTATACTAACGTACTCTAATATAGACTTGTCTGGATGTAATACTATTACCCCCATCACTTCTCCGACCTACGGTGAGCTCCAAAAGTATGGGGAATGTACATACGTTTTTGTGCATTTACCATTTGTTTTGGTTGTGTGTCAGATTATTTTGGGCCCAATATAAATGAATGGTAAATAATGTATTGTGTCCTTTTGTAAATAAGAATAGAATACGTTTCTAAAAATTTCTACTGTAATGTGGATGCTACCATGGTTAGGGATAATCCTGAATGAATCGTGAATAATGATGAGTGAGAAAGTTACAGAAGCACAAATATAGACATGCTAACCTCTCACCATTACAATAACAGGGGTTAGCATTTTTTTTTGGGGGGGGGGGGGGGGGGGGTGATATTTGTGCGTTTGTAACTTTAAAATCCAAAGCCAACTAAAATTGTCACTGTCCCAATACTTTTGGAGCTCACTGTATTTCGTATTTCTCCGATCACTTTCTTTCCAACCTATTTATATCACCAGCGCTTAAATAGATTAGTGGGTATGTGTTTTATCCTTACACGTCTATGATGTTATCCGAAAGACGTCATAGTTCTGAATGAAATACCATAGGTATGCTAATAGACAGACCAGTGCGCTCAGTCAGTTCCTGTCCAGACGAGGGTGACTCAAACTTTTCCATTACGTCTGAAGTGCAGACAGACAGTCGCAAAGAGAGGTAGTGTGGCCAGTAAAGCTTAGTCATGAGCTTAAACCACAGTAGCTTTGGTGGTCAACTCAGAAGAAGCATTGAGCAATTGTAATTCTTGGACTACAAGGCCAGTCTTCCCAATCATTGTACCACATCACTGACTTGACTTCAACCTCTGAATAAACCACAGTGTCTACGTTGAGAAGAGAAAGTAAGCCATCAAAGGTTTCAGCAGGCAAAGTTTACATGTGTTGAATAGTATCTGGACGGTTGAACTTCTCACATATCCTTGTGTGGTAACACCCCAAAGTTTGCGACCAACCTGGGATTATAAACAGGAAGGCTGCAGTGGGGATGAATGGGAACCTGAGAATGTAGCTAGCTAAGCATGTTATATGGTCCTGTGTGTCTGAACATCAGAATTCACACCTGTACTGGGTAGCATGTTTTTCTCTGTGATTAGGTGCTAATGATTTAATGACATGGGCTCTGGGTTACTCTCGTCATGATATAGTGTGTTCTTTCAAAACCTCCACCTCCCTCCCCTCCTCTTCCTTCCCTCCCCCCGCCAGCTTCCGACCAAACACACAGACTTCCCTTTGTTTAGGAAAGTTCCCGTCTGTAATGCTGACATCATCAACAGTGGCGTCCTGTGGAGGCGGCCAGTCCAGGCCGGGCTCAAACCACACACGTTTCTGGCAGCCTGATAGAGATGTTAGAGGGAGCCTAAGGCCACTCAATCTCTCCCTAGCTTCCTGATTACATGGTACACTGTGGGCTGTGGAGCTGTGGACACTGGCTGACTGGCCCTTCTCTCTTGCTCTTCCTCGGAGTCAAACCTTGCCCAAACTGTGCAGAGTTTGTTCTGGAAGTCACTGGTTCATTCTATGTCGAGCACAGCTAAGCCTGGTGTTTTCTGTTTTTTTCTAATGCCACGGCTGCTGCTGCTGCAGACCATACGCGCCATTATACCGATGGCAGACTGAGTTATGCTCTCCTAAAGGACTGCATGTTCTAGGTTTTAGGCTTAGCTTTCATAGCTGGGTCTGAGGGAATACCCCATACTCAAGGTCTGTGGGGGGCTTTTATGGCAAAAAATCATTAAGTGATGTCAAATAAAGTGAGTGAAAATATCTCAAACTGGTCAAAGATTATAAATGTAACTACTGGTAGATTCATTTTTCATTAGCTAAATGTTGATTTTCTTAATCTTAACTATGAAAGTCATGTAACCATGTTATTTTAAATTATAAGGCTTTTTTTGTGTTCAAGAAAACAACATTTGAGGTCATGTGAACCATATTTTCAAAAGCACGATAGGACTGTGAAGTCAGCTGGAGGGTTGGAGAGAAAGAGAGAAAGAGAGAGAGGGTGCCCCTGTTGCTCTCTTCCCCCGCTCCCTTTTTAATCTCTTTCTGGTACCTTGAGCTGCCAGTCTTGACATTCCACTAGTAGGTGATAATACGATCTAGGGAGGGGAGACTGCACTGCCTGTGCCGAAACAAGCGGTGGTGTTTGTTATAGAGAGCTCCATAGTTAGGGATGTGGTAGTCGCGGAAGCAAGGGGCCACTGCTTCCGTGGAGCCCGTGCTCGTGACAGACATCAACAGGTCCCCGCTGTGATGGAAAAGCACCCAAATGCTTACACAGTAGTCATTCATGTTGGTACAAACAACATCAATCTTCACAAAGCAATTCAAAGATGACTTTATAGGGCTTACGGATAGGCTAAAGGAGACAGAAGCGTTTTTTTCTTTCCCGGGCCTCTACCAACAATAGGTCACTGAATGGAACACTTTAGTCGTCTCCTCTGGCTACGGTCTTAAATTCTACAGTTACTCAATGGATTTGGAGTACATTGACAATTTTGACCACTTTTGGGAGAGGCTCCAGTTTAACAAGAGGGATGTCTAGCATCCAAATAGGAACGGGGAAAAAGTTATCTTGCCCAACATCGAGGAGGCTCTTATAAAACAGTGAGTTAATGACAGCGCAACCCCTGCTCAGGTAATTATTCCTATTCCGTACTGCTACCATATTCCCAGGGGTATTGTCAGTAATAATCTTGTGTTAGCTCTGTTACTGTTCGCCCAATGGGAAGTCCACTGTGGTAAGCTCATCCAGTGCTAATACTTCAAAAACCATAAATATGGATTTCAAATCACGAAGAGGGCTTGGGCTGTTACATATCAAGTTTGATGTCAAAGATGGACCCTCTTGATATCTTGGTGCATGAACACGAGCCCAGATATGTTGGTTCTCACAGAGATTTGGATAATTGACTCGATCCCAAATAAGAACATTGACATTGCTGATTACAACATCTTCAGGTGCGACAGACTGAAAAAACGGGGAGGGGTGACTATATACAGTTGAATTTGGAAGTTTACATACACCTTAGCGAAATACATTTAACTCAGTTTTTCACAATTCCTGACATTTAATCCTAGTAAAAATTCCCTGTCTTCGGTCAGTTAGGATCACCACCGTATTTTAAGAATGTGAAATATCAATAATAGTAGAGAGAATGATTTATTTCAGCTTTTATTTCTTTCATCACATTCCCAGTGGGTCAGAAGTTTACATACACTCAATTAGTATTTGGTAGCATTGCCTTTAAATTGTTAATCTTGGGTCAAACTTTTACGGCTTCCCACAATAAGTTTGGTGAATTTTGGCCCATTCCTTCTGACAGAGCTGGTGTAACTGAGTCAGGTTTGTAGACCTTCTTGTTCGCACACGCTTTTTCAATTCTGCCCACAAATGTTCTATAGGAGTAAGGTCAGGGCTTTGTGATGCATAAAGTAGACCACTGTAACTCAATGGCTTTGCTGCTTTTGCTTTTTTTTTTTTACTATGTCAGTCTGACCCCCCCATGCCAGGTTTCCTCTGCTAATTCCTCCACTGTCATAGCGTACAGATAACATGCATAGCTCCACACTCTGTGTCGGTTGTAGTCTCTATTATCAGGTTTCAGAGTGGGTATTAGGCTCCATGCCTTTGCTCAGCTTTCTGGGTGGCTGTCAAGCAACACCTATGGAGGTCTGGGATTCTTTAAGGACCGTTTTGTACTGCAGACGTTCTGAATCCTGTCCAATTAAATAATGATGTGATTGTCTCACTGATAAAAACTCTGTCCACCGCTACAAAAATCTATCCCTGATCTTGGTCAATGAGAGCATGTGTAAGTGACATGGATTACGTCCCAAATGGCTCCCTATTCCCTCTACAGTGCACTATTTTTGACCAGGGCCCACTGCACTACTTTTGACCAGAGCCCATAGGGTGTGCACTATATAGGGAATAGGATGCCATTTGGGAGACACCCATAACCTTTAGTTCACTGTAACCCGGGCTTCGTTCTGTCAGCAGGGTAAACTACCCTGTGAAATCACAGGGACGTTTGTCTCAGATGGTTAACTGGCTCTTGGGCAGCCAGCGGAACGCTGGGGATGGAGCTACTGTAATATCATGCTGTGTCGCAGCCTATCAGTACTGACACGGACTGACATTAATGGAGGAAAACTGTGTATGGGTTGTTATCCCTGTTTTTTTTTAACAAGTTGTCAAGAGTTGTGTGTGTGGGGGGATACTCGATACCAGACATAAGTTGTTTCTTATCTATTAACATTGTAAAACAAATTCCTATTAACCATTGTTGATTGGCAATAAGTTATTAATTTAATACAATTTAATGGAATGGAATCTCTATGTCTTCTCCCTCCAGCTCCAAGGCTACATGGAGAGTGAGCCCCTGACCCTGCAGCTGTTCATTGGTACGGCAGACGACCGTCTCCTGCGGCCCCATGCCTTCTACCAGGTCCACCGCATCACCGGCAAGACCGTCTCCACCCCCAGCCATGAGGTCCTGCAGTCCAACACCAAGGTGCTGGAGATTCCACTGCTGCCCGAGAACAAAATGCGCGCCATGTGAGTAGTGTGTGAGTGTGCATTTATTCGCCATGTCTTTTTGTTGTGCCTATCAGCCAGTCAGACATTTATGCTCCTCCTCAAGCAACTCAAATGATGAGTGAACATCTGTAGAGTTGTGTCCATGACGGCTGATCAGCACCGGCTTGGGTGTGTCTGTCTGTGTGGACTGGATCACCCCTCTGTACAGATGGATGGGTTTCCCCCCACACGGTATAATAATCCCTGGGGCTCATATTACAGGGGGAACCTCAAAGCTGCCAACTAGGCAGTAGCAGTTCTACTGCATTTTAATGGATTTAACACTTAAACTTATAGAACCATTTTCACTTCAGTGTTTGGTTTCAGTAGTCTTTCTGGAGAACGCACCTTAAAGTGATTTTATTTGATTTATTTAACTAGGCAAGTCAGACAAATTCTTATTACAATTACGGCCTACCCCGGCCAAACCCTAACAGCGCTCGGCCAATTGTGCGCCGCCCTATGGGACTCCCAATCACGCCGGTTGTGATACAACCTGGAATCGAACCAGGTCTGTAGTGACGCCTCTAGCAATGAGATGCAGTGCCTTAGACCGCTGCGCCACTCGGGAGCCCGAAATGTGATGTTTGTGTAAGCAAGGGGTTTATACATTTTGAAGTATATTCCCATGTGACTTCGTCTATTTTATACAAGTAAAATTATATATCACAAGGATTAATTCATTGTGATCTGGGAAGTTACCAGTAATAGCATATCATCAATTATGGTCAAGTTTTAATCAACTTGAACACGTGACAAGTCTTTCAGTATTATTTGGGCACCAATACTGACAACTTAATTTGACTCGATTAGAGATAAATTCAATGCTTTTGTTACCAATGACCGACTACACTCCAAAAGCCAAACACTCTTAACACGGGTTGCATAGGGTTCAATGGAGAAGCGTTTTTCCTCCTGAGATTGGCATTGAGTTGAACCCTTGGCACAGTTGACTGAGACTTTGTCCGTGTCCGAAATGGCACCCTATTCCCCATAGGCTCTAGTCAAAAGTAGTGCAATATATAGTGAATAGGTGCCATTTGGGATGCAACCTTCTTTTCAGGCTACTAGAGACGCCTCAGTAGCCTCAGCCTGTGCTTTGTTCACTCATCACACCCCAAGCTGTCTGGCTGTAGGCGGAGGGAGAGCTGAACAGCTGGGGTCCTTAGCCTCAACACCTGATTGCCTCACCAGCGGAGCAGCCCCCAGTGATTGACAAAGACTTCTCGGGAATGTTCAGTTAGTGTAAAAGTTGACATGAACTACATTATAAGGAATGTAGCGTCGAGGAGTACTGCCATGGGAAAACTAACATTTGTTTGTAAAAAGCTAACTCCATAAAAGTCTGAAATTTTAAAAGTGAGTGCACAGCATTAACAGGAGGGAGGGGGTGAGAAATGAGACATTTATAAAGTGTCTGATGAAGGCTCGGAGACGGTGTAAAAAGCATCATTCTGCTGAAATACTGTTTCATGATTCTACAGTGAAATCCCTTTGTGGTGCTAGAGAGAGAAACTCTTAAACTATACCTTAATTAGCTGAGTGTTGATATTTACTGTATGTGGTAAGTGTCACAGGGATAATGATTTGGGATCTCAATAATGATG
The DNA here is from genome assembly GCF_013265735.2 of Oncorhynchus mykiss. Classification (NCBI taxonomy): domain Eukaryota; kingdom Metazoa; phylum Chordata; class Actinopteri; order Salmoniformes; family Salmonidae; genus Oncorhynchus; species Oncorhynchus mykiss. Next base: position 34,695,062 of record NC_048582.1, on the reverse strand, counting down.
GGGATCTATCTAACGTGATGATAGCTATGTGCCTCTCTAAGGTCTAACTCAGTTTGTTTTCTATCTGTTTCATCTAGAATTGACTGCGCTGGCATCCTGAAACTCCGCAACTCGGATATCGAGCTGAGGAAGGGCGAGACGGACATCGGGCGTAAGAACACACGTGTGAGGATGGTGTTCCGGGTTCACATCAACCAGCCCACAGGAAGGACATTGTCCTTGCAGGCTGCATCCAACCCCATAGAGTGCTGTGAGTACACCTTCACTATCAGCCTGCTTTAAAATGTATGGATGCCTTTTTGGGCTGACATCCATGCTACGAAGAGTCTTTCATGTGAACAATTTTCTCAATTGTGCAATGTCTTATACAGGGGGGAAATGGTTTAACATGGCAGATCCTTTTGACTTTGGTGTAAGCACCATTGACCTTGAAAGAACTAGATATAAATCTGAGCAGATCTGGTAATCTCATGGGTTTATGGCTGAGAATCACACCACAGAGATCAAGTGCTATGAGGTAAATGAGAAATGTGGTTAAACCATGATCTCAGCTCTTAAGAATAGACCATTCTCGGTCGCTGATACACTGCCACAAAACTGTTATTGATTGACTCTTTTTTTCTATTGTCGAGAATAATTGTCAGAAAGGTTCTTTGCCAGATGTATTTTTCATTTGCAAACATTAGACTTTTATTAAGGAATATAACACACTTCAAGGCAGTTGAAGTTAACCAGGAGGTGATGGCCAAGTATGATCATGATGCCAAGAAATTATTTGTAAAAACAATAATTTGAGAAAATGATACAATAACAAATGCTAAATGGATCCATGCCCTCACCCTCAGGTCAGAGGAACCCTATGTCTCTAGAGCTAACGGCTCATGGCATTGCTAGTTGTGATGATTCTTTTAAGAGTTGTCAGGCTTGTGAAAATGACTTGGTCTGGATGCTCGGGGCTGCATGGGGAATGGGTTTGTATTGACTCTTTCGTGAGGATAGTGTTTGTCCCCCTCCTACAGCCCAGAGATCAGCCCAGGAGCTGCCCTTGGTGGATAAGCAGACCTTGGAGATGTGCCCTGCTGCTGGGGGAGAGAGGATGCTCCTCAGCGGACACAACTTCCAGCACGACTCCAAGGTGGTGTTCGTGGAGAAAGCCCAAGGTAGGAGCTGGAGATGGAGCAGGAGCTAACGCAGTGCAGATGTAGCTGTATGTGGGTTAGTGTGCAAGTGTATGTGTGCATGTGTCTACACAAGTGTGTGTGTGTGGGTGTGCGCGTGTGTGCGTGTGTGTGTGTGCTTGCACGCTTGTGTGTGTGTCTACTCAAGTGTGTGTGGGTGCGTGCTCCAACTCCCTCCCTCTCTCTCTGGGTTGGAGAAACCTCAGGACTACTCCCTCCCTCCTTCCTCCCTCCTCTTTCCCCGCCGTCAAAATATCCCCCATCCTGCCAGAGTGCCACATGTGGTGCACATTAATGCGCTGTATTTTTAACACAGCAGATTTACATTTGCAGAAGTTTCCATTGCCTGTTTAGCACAGGAATGGATCACAAATGCACTATAGGCTGTGTGCTGCTGTGCTGTCCCTCACAGTTCTGTATTTGTTTCCTATCCTCTCTCTAAGCCCTCTCAGTTAGGAAGGAGGGAGTTAGGAAGGAGGGAGGGAGGGACTGCTCCGAGATGTTGACGCTTAGGGTTTACTTACAGCAATGTCCTTGATTTGCTTTAGAAAAGTAACTTGAGGTATGGTTTGGGCCAAGGCTGTGCAATGTGAACACATCTAATTGTATCGCTCTGTGAGTCACTCAGAACAGAGGGGAATCCGTTGCCATTGTTCCACCTGTGAGGAGAGGAATTCTAGGTTGGTTGGGTGGGGTCTCAAGCCCCACTGTTATACAATACAGCAGTGTGAGATTGTTTTTCAAAACAAGAAGTGATTGTGTGAGAGCTTTGCTATATCTCTTTCTACATCTCTTGATTTATCCTAATCTCTTCTAGCTAGGAACTAGGGGATTGCTATTGATTTATGTATGTGAAATTCAAAATATTTACCTTGCCTAGAATTATACATAACTCCCTTTTTGGTTTATAGTTTTTTGTCAGTTTGAAGAAGATCAGTGGCTCCTTCAGATCTGTTGAGGTTTAGCAGACTGTCTTTAGGCCCTAGTGCAGCCTCTGGGTTGGCGTTGATGCTCCCTTGTATTTGATGAGGGTTTCCCTGCATCTGGCACTAGAATTAGGATTCCTGGGCAATCCTACCATGGAAACACCCTTAAGCCAGCCTTCCACCCCTTCTCACTCTCCTCTGCCTCCCTCCCTCCATTGAGTCTCCCTTTCAGCCTCAATATCCCAATTCATTACCACTGTGTGCTGTGGAATACCCTGTGAATCTTCAGTTCAGCTGTTGCCTTGTCTCCAGTGGTGGAAAGTATTACTTAAGACGTTTTTGGGGTATCTGTACTTTACTATTTCTATTTTTAGAATTTTACTTTAGCTTAACTACATTCCTAAAGAAAATATTGTACTTTTTACTCCATACATTTTCCGTGACAACAAAAATATTATAATGGCGCTGGAGGAGATGGTTGCCGTTTTACAGTCTCCTAACCAATTGTGCTATTGTGTGTGTTTTTAACTTATTTTGTACACAATGTTTCTGCCACTGTCACTTGTGACCGAAAATAACTTCTGGATATCAGGACAGTGATTACTCACCTCGTCCTAGACAAGATTTACTTCAGACACCCGACAAGGCCCAAATCACTGTGATTTGCATGAGAAATAGATAGAGATATCGTGGACGTAGGTTGGGGTGCCTTGTAAGGATCTGACGGCGAGTGGGTAATCTGCCTCTGCCATCAGTCCTATTAGCCAACGTACAATCATTGGATAACAAAATAGACAAACTACGATCACGAATATCCTACCAACTGGACATTCAAAACAGTAATATCTTATGTTTCACAGAGTTGTGGCTGAACGACAACATGAATAACATACAGCTGGCGGGTTTTACGCTGCATTGGCAAGATAGAACAGCCGCCTCCAGTAAGACGAGAGGTGTCTGTGTATATTTGTAAACTACAGCTGGTGCACGAATTCTAATAGTAAGGAAGTCTCAAGGTTTTGCTCACCTGAGGTAGAGCATCTGGGCTCCCGAATGGTGCAGCGGTCTAAGGCACTGCATCTCAGTGCTAGAGGCGTCACCACAGACCCTGGTTTGATTCCAGGCTGTATCACAACCAGCCGTGACTGGGAGTCCATAGGGCGGTGCACAATTGTCCCAGCGTCGTCCGGGTTAGGGTTTGGCCGGGTTAGGCCGTTTTTGTAAATAAGAATTTGTTCTTAACTGACTTGCATAGTTATAAATAAAGGTTAAATAAAAAATAAATCTCATGATAAGCTGTAGACCACACTATGTACCAAGAGAGTTTTCATCTTATTCTTCGTAGCTGTCTATTTACCACCACAAACCGATGCTGGCACTAAGATCGCACACAATGAGCTGGGAAACGCTCATCCAGAAGCGACACTCCTAGTGGCCGGGGACTTTAATGCAGGGAACTTAAATCAGTTTTACCTAATTTCTACCAGCATGTTAAATGTGCAACCAGAGGGAAAAAACTCTAGACCACCTTTACTCCACACACAGAGATACATACAAAGCTCTCAGTAGCACTCCATTTGGCAAATCTGACCGTAATTCTTTCCTCCTGATTCCTGCTTACAAGCAAAAATTAAAGCAGGAAGCACCAGTGACTCGATCAATAAAGAGGTGGTCAGATGACACAGATGCTAAGCTATAGGACTGCTTTGCTATCACAGACTGGAATATGTTCCGGGATTCTTCCGATCGAATTGAGGAGTACACCACATCAGTCACTGGCTTTATCAATAAGTGCAACGTTGTCCTTACAGTGACTGTACGTACGTACATACCCCAACCAGAAGCTATGGAACACAGGTAACATCCGCACCGAGCTAAAAGGTAGAGCTACCCGCTTTCAAGGAGTGGGACTCTAATCCAGAAGCTTATAAGAAATCCCGCTATGCCCTCCGACGAACCATCAAACAGGCAAAGCGTCAATACAGGACTAAGATTGAATCGTACTACACAGGCTCTGACTTTCGTCGGATGTGGCAGGGCTTGCAAACTATTACAGACTATAAAGGGAAGCACAGCCGCGAGCTGCCCAGTGACACGAGCCTACTAGACAAGCTCAATTTGTAAGGACAGACACTGGAGACAAGAAGCAAGTACAGGGAGTGAACACTTAATGAAACGAACAGAATACGGACAGTGTCTGGACAGGGGAAAACAAAACGACAATAATGCTGACACAAGGATCTAACCGAGGAACAGACAGATATAGGAGGGGCAATCAACAAGGTAATGGAATCCAGGTGAGTCCAATGAGCGCTAATGCGCATACTGATGGTAACAGGTGTGCGTAATGATGGGCAGCCTGGTGCCCTCGAGCGCCAGAGAGGAGGAGCGGGAGTAGGCGTGACAAAATTACTTCTATGCTCGCTTCGAGGCAAGCAACACTGAAGCATGCATATGAGAGTATCAGCTGTTCTGGACGACTGTGTGATCAAGCACTCCATAGTCGATGTGTTTAAGACCTTTAAATAGGTCAACATTCAAAAGGCTGCAGGGCCAGACGGATTACCAGGACATGTACTCCGAGCATGCGCTGACCAACTGGCAAGTGTCTTCACTGACATTTTCAACTTGTCCCGACTTAGTCTGTAATACAAACAAGTTTCAAGCAGAGCACCATAGAACACTAAGCTAACCTGCCTTAACCTCTAGCGTCGAGCAATCCCGTATCCGGGAGCGTAATCATAGCCTCAAGCTCATTACCATAACGCAACGTTTCCTATTCATGAAAATCGCAAATGAAATTAAATAAATATATTGAAACACAAGCTTAGCCTTTTGTTAACAACACTGTAATCTCAGATTTTCAAAATATGCTTTAACCAAAGCTACACAAGCATTTGTGTAAGAGTATTGATAGCCTAGCATAGCATTAAGCCTAGCATTCAGCAGGCAACATTTTCACAAAAACAAGAAAAGCATTCAAATAAAATCATTTACCTTTGAAGAACTTCAGATGTTTTCAATGACGAGACTCTCAGTTAGATAGCAAATGTTAATTTTTTCCCAAAATATTATTTGTGTAAGAGAAATAGCTCCGTTTTGTTCATCACATTTGGCTAAGAAAAAAAAAACGAAAATGCAGTCACTTACAATGCCAAACTTTTTTCCAAATTAGCTCCATAATATAGACAGAAACATGGCAAACGTTGTTTAGAATCAATCCTCAAGGTGTTTTTCACAATTCTATTAGATGAAAAATCATTCCTGGCAGTCGGTTTCTCATCAGAGCCAATCGGAAAAATACTGCAGCTGGAGATTACGCAATAATTCCGACGGAGGACACCAAGTGACCACCTGGTAATTGTAGTCTCTTATGGTCAATCTTCCAATGATATGCCTACAAATACGTCACACTGCTGCAGACACCTTGGGGAAAACGTGGAAAAGGTAAGCTGACTCCTAGCTCCTCCACAGCCATATAAGGAGTCATTGCCATGAGGCGGTTTCAAAAAATGCGGCACTTCCTGATTGTATTTTTATCTGGGTGTTTTCTGTAACATCAGTTCTGTGGCACTCACAGACAATATTTTTGCAGTTTTGGAAACTTCAGAGTGTTTTCTTTCCAAAGCTGTCAATTATATGCATAGTCGAGCATCTTTTCGTGACAAAATATCTTGTTTAAAACGGGAACGTTTTTCATCCCAAAATTAAAAGAGCGCCCCCTATATCGAAGAAGTTAAGCTAACCTGACTAACTAAGCTAACCTGCCTAATTTACTACGAACCTGTAGCACTCAAATTTGTAGTCATGAAGTGATTTGAAATGCTGGTCATGGCTCACATCAACACGATTATCCCAGAAACCCTAGACCCACTCCAGTTTGCATACTGTCCCTACAGATGATGGAATCTCTATTGCACTCCACACTGCCCTTTCCCACCTGGACAAAAGGAACACCTATGTGAGAATGCTATTCATTAACTACAGCTCAGCGGTCAACACCATAGTGCCCTCAAAGCTCATCACTAAGTTAAGGACCCTGGTACTAAACACCTCCCTCTGCAACTGGATCCTGGGCTGCACTCATGTGGTAAGGGTAGGTAACAACACATCTGCCACGCTGATCTGCCAACACGGAGGCCCCTCAGGGGTGCATGCTCAGTCTCCTCCTGTACTCCCTGTTCACTCATGACTGCATGGCCAGGCACGACTCCAACACCATCATTAAGTTTTCCAACGACACAACAACGACAACGATGAGACAGCCTATAGGGAAGAGGTCAGGGACCTGGCCATGTGGTGCCAGGATAACAACCTCTCCCTCAACGTGATCAAGACAAAGGAGATGATTGTGGACTACATGAAAAGGAGGACTGAGCACACCCCCATTGTCATCAACAGGGCTGTAGTGGAGCAGGTTGAGAGCTTCAAGTTCCTTGGTGTCCACATCACCAACAAACTATTATGGTCTAAACACACCAAGACCATTATGAAGAGGGCACGACAAAGTCTATTCCCCCTGATGGGATTGAAAAGATTTGGCATGGGTCCTCAGATCCTCAAAAAGTTATACAGCTGCACCATCGAGAGCATCCTGACTGGTTGTATCACTGCCTGGTATAGCTTGTCCTCCGACCGCAAGGCACTACACTGCACTCACTGTGTCAGAGGGTAGAGCGTACGGCCCAGTACATCACTGGAAGGGGCCAAGCTTCCTGCCATCCAGTACCTCTATATCAGGCGATGTCAGAGGAAGGCCCTTAAAATTGCCAAACTACCGCACGGCAAGTGGTACCGGAGCGTCAGGTCTAGGTCCAAAAGGCTTAACAGTTTCTACCCCAAGACATAAGACTCCTGAACAGCTAATCAAATGGCTACCCAGACTATTTGCATTGATCTTTTCATTTTAATAAGAGATTAGTTGAAGGTTATTTGTTGATGAAAAAGGTCCATTTACCGATTTTCACATTGTATCATTAGATTTGGGGTGGGGTCCCAAGAAATGGGGGTACCCACTGAAAAGTTTGAATAACACTGGCGTAGAGCATGGAGAGCCTTATAGGAAATTAGACTTACAGCCCTCAGAGCTCCCAGAAGTCAGGCTGTAATCTGAAACTGCTTCAATCTGACATTGCTTCTCTCCAGCCTCAGCCTGCCCAGAGATGGGCTCTTTGATTAGCCTCAGTACCGCTTGGAGAAATTATTAATCGTTTAGTCACTTTCTCAAGGTTTTGCCCCTGAATTTGTTTTCAAATTGATTTTGGCGGCTGAAGTTTGTTGACTCAAAACACAACATTATGTAAATGTCTAAAAATAGAGATGGATTTTGTTTGGATTTGCATCTCCAGGCCAAGATTCATAGATTAAGGATAGTCACCGGAATCATTTGCACTTCTGACATTTTATTGAGGACCATAAATAATGCAGAATAATATTACCCTTTTCAAAATCATAAAAACTTTTTTTAAAGCATGTGGAGTTGTGTGTCAAGTTGCGTGCTTGTGTTCACACCACAGTAAGAGTATTTGCATGGCGTGTGTCTATGTCTGCACGGTATTTCCTAGCAACCATGAGTTATGGCTGAGAGCTAAGAAGCTGTGAGGGAATCCTCCTAGCAGAAAAGTCAGACATGGTGAGAAAGTCGCTCATAAAAAGAGTGCTTTCACATCTGGGCCTGGCTGACTGGATGGCTGCCTGGTCTACTGCAGGCAGGCTGGAGCAACCATGGAGAAATACTCACTGTGTCAGACAGAGACCCACTGGACTTCAGTTTCACCAGTTTCCCCTGCCTGAATCGACTGACTACTTTGTGACACAGGACCCAAAGTTCACCGTCTCCCTGTCAGTCAGAGTCAATGAGGACAGTCAGTCTAACCAGGTACTGTACAAACCTGCCCTGGAACAGCAACAGACCCATACAGGCATGGTTGTTCTTGGCCAGAGGTGCCGTCTATGTCTACAGTATGATCAAGGACCTCCAAATTGAATTCTGTGAGGATTATCAAACTGCAAGAACCTTGCCAGATGGTGTCTGGAATTACCTGAGAAAAATATAGCTAACCTGTAACGTGTACGCTAATAATCAGGAGTCGGAAAGCAAGGAGGGTGCAAATTTAATAATAAATAGAACATAGTACAAAACAAGCAACACACAGACATGAAACAGAGTCAATAACACCTGAGGAAATAACTAAGAGGAGTGATAGATATAGGGGAGGTAATCAGGAAGGGGATGGAGTCCAGGTGAGTGTCATGAGGTACAGGTGTCCGTAATGATGGTGGCAGGTGTGCGTAATGATGAGACAACTGGTGACGTCGAGCTCTGGAGAGGGGGAGTGGGAGTAAACATGACAGTACCCTCTCCCTGACACGTGGCTCTAGCCGCCGGACGACGCCGACCCGAGGCCGGTCGCTTCTGCTGAGGCACGGGAACCTGTAGAGCCGGCTGAGGCATGTGGGAGCCTGACGAGCCGGCTGAGGCTTGAGAACCTGTCGCGCCAGCTGAGGCATCCCTGGTTGCTTCTTCAGCGGCACATGGACCAGCATCACCAGTAAAAAAATGTATCCTGTTTCCTTCCCCTTGGTGAGGCGTTATTCTGTAACGTGTACGCTAATAATCGGGAGTCGGGAAGCAAGTACAGGGAGTGAAAATGTAATAATAAATAGAGCATAGTGCAAAACAAGAAACACGAACAACGTACAGACATGAAACAGAAACAAGGAAAGAACCAAGGAGAATGACAGATATAGGCTAGGTAATCAGGAAGATGATGGAGTCCAGGTGAGTGTCATGAGGTGCAGGTGCACGTAATGATGGTGGCAGATGTGCGTAATGATGAGACAACTGGCAAGGTCGAGCACCGGAGAGGGGGAGCGGGAGTTACCGTGGCATAACCATCCATCTTCCTCAGAGTAATGATTAGCCTACACTCAGTGGGAGGGGTGCTCTGTGTTACTTATCTGGTCAGTGCTTATGGATTTAATTAATTGCATTCTCAGAACAATGACTTCCACTTTGAAACTGTTCAGCGGTTTGGCCAGCCTCGACATTTCAGAGAACAATTGCTGTTTTCATAAACAAATCAATTATATGCACATAAACAGGGAGTTTATGTTTTTATAAATTACAGCGTACAGTTCATATTTGAGGAAAACAAGAGACATATTTTTTTAGGAATTAATGGTGGCATAGAGTGTAAAGTGATATATTGTAATGTAGAAGACAGACAGTGTGTTGTATTGAGTAGTGAACTTCACTATAGCAAATACAGTATCCCCTCCAGCTGCAATTGATTGAAGCAGTTTGAAGAGCTGGCTTGCCTCAATTAACGCCCTTCCCTGCGACAGCATGCTTGCATGCAATACCCACAATCCACGTGTTCTGGGGGTAGCACTGGAAGGAAGAAGTTACAGTCATCAGAACCAGGACAAGGGTTCTCTTTCACCATGCCACATGGGCCTGGGTAGCGCATGTGTTTATATTTACTGTAAGTTATGAGAGCTTTGGGTATACGCCACCCTGCTGTTTGGCTTCGGGCACTAGAGTTTACTCCACCCCACTCCAATTAAAGAGCACAAGGAGCTGTTTGATTCCCTTTATAAACTCTGCATGACAAGTAGCTGTATTGTATACTACTTCATTCAAATCCACGCTGGCTGCCATAACAGTGTAGTACACCACCAGTGTTGTGTCTATTGGCTAACTTGTGTTATGTCTGCCTTATGAAAGGTCATTACTCCTGTAGACCAGGGTTTGTTGAAGTGAGGGAGTGGTCTGGTTGGTACTGTTACCAAGGGTTTTGATGGTGAGAGGCATTGTGCAGATGTTGCTCAGGCCCAATGGAACATTCGGTGGTTATCAGTTCCCCAGTACACCTCTTGCCATCAAAGTAAAGGTTAAAGGTATCCCACGCATGTGATGCCTATAGACACTTTTTCAGACAGAGGGGCAACAACAAATTGCTCAATTAAATGTTGCATTAAAAAAAGTATTATACAATAGAGAGAGAGAGAGAGATAAGAAAAGGGAAGACGAGGGCCTCCCGAGTGGTGCAGCGGTCCGGGAGACCCATGAGGTGGTGCACAATTGGCTCAGTGTCGTCCGGGTTAGGGGAGGGTTTGGCTGGCTGAGATTTCCTTGTCCCACCGCGCTCTAGCCTGTGGCGGGCCGGGCGCCTGCAAGCTGACCCCCAGTCGCCTGTAAGCTGACATCAGTCACCAGTTGGATGGTGTTTCCTCCGACACATTGGTACGGATGGCTTCCGGGCTAAGCACGCAGTGTTTCAGAAGCAATGTGGCTTGGCAGGGTTGTGTTTTGGAGGACGCATGACCCTTTTGACATTCACCTTTCCCCGAGTCCGTAAGGGAGTTACAGCAATGGTACAAGACTAATTACTAATTGGATATCACAAAATTGAAAAAAAAAGGGAGATAGGAAATGAGAGGGGAGATCTGAAAAACATGTTTACTTTTTGCGTAGCCATCTAAGGTTTCCCTTTTGGAGTGGTTCCCAGAGTGGGAGAGAGAGGGAGAGAGTGGAGGTGGACGTGGAGAGGGCCCCTCCTGCCTGTAGTCTCCAGACATAATGGGAGGCATTGGGAGCTATCAGTCAGTGCCAGCTTCTGTCTCTGCCACATCACAGCCTAAGCAGACCCAAACCAAGGATGCCCTATCTGCAATGGGCTGTCTGCTCCAATGCCTGTGTCTGTGTTTACCTCTGTCTCACTTTATAAGACCAGACAGCCTTCAAAATAACATCTGTCATAATATAGACATAATCAAGAGTGTTTCTATCTGTGGAGTTGTAATCCTTAATGGGAAAACTGCCACGTGCGTTTACAACATTACAACTACAAAGTGTTACTGCAAACAACGAACACTGTTTTTCCCCTCTGACATTTTTTGTAACCTTTATTTGAACAGGAAACGCATATTGCGACCTACAGTATGTCTCTTTTTCAAATATGCACTGTATGATACAACATAAATATACACATTATAAACACCATATTTTTATTATATATAAATATATACAGTATATTGTTCATATTGGTCATGGCTCCCGAGTGGCGCACAATTGGATTGCCTTGCAGTTCTCCAGTTGTATCCACTGAAAGCGTGTGAGATTCAAGGCACGAGGGCACGGGATGGGCCGCAGAGCCGTGCACAGAAGATGGACCTAGCCCATGGGGAAGGGAGGAGGAGGAAGGGGGAGGGGGGCGAACCCCCACCCTGCCCCACTGTCTAGAACAGAGCAACACTTTAAGCTTTAAGGGACATTGCACTAATAATGGCTAGGGAAACGTTCCCGCTGTTCTTAGTGCCAGTCTGCACATTCAAACTAAATCAATGGAACTAATAATGGCATCTTTCATGCTTTCGTTAATAAAATAATGATAAAAATACTCTTTCAAAATGCCAATGTTTATTTAGTTAGCGAATTACTATGGGAATGAATATCACTGAATTACAGAATTATTGAAAAAAGTTGTCTAAAGAAGGTAAACAAATTGTTGCTTAACTGGAAAATACTCTTTCAAACACACAGCGCCATTATGGTTATTAGCAGGTAGTTGGACAATAGACTTGCCTAGAAGCAGGGAAGGGGGAGAATTCTATCTTCAAATGTATTTCTTAGTTCAGGTTGGCTGTGTCACAACCGGCCGTGATTGGTTGCAGTTTCAGTTTAATCCACCAGAAAAGACTAAACAAATAATACAACAAAAAGTATTACTATTATGTATCACATCCGACCGTGATTGGGAGTCCCATAGGGTGGCGCATAATTGGCCCTAAAAACAGAAATAAATGTTTTGGCCCAATACAAATATTATTTTGGCCTTCATTCAGATTACAATCGCTCACTTTTTTAAATGAAATAACCTCCAAAATATTGTTATATATTATCAAGTTGATGGCGCAGTCATATAGCCTCGGCACCTACATAAAGCTGAGTGACTCGCTCATTCATGGTTTTGGATCAAAATAAATAAGTACCAACATTCTTTCTGATAGTCTTTAATAAATAATTTTTTTGGTTATCCTGACCTGGACACCATGTACAGTATTATAATAGTCCATTATGGGCTAATAGCAGGACAATATACCTTTACCAACACCTCTCTGTATTTTGATACTTTGTGGATGGGGGCTCCGGAGTGGATGGGGGCTCCCACAGTGCAAAATGCCACAGATGCTACAGATGCAGGTTCGATACCCGTGCTGGCCGCCACCGGGAGACCCATAAAGGGGCTTTTGGTTTCTGAGACAAGCATGGGGACTGATCTTGATAAATCAATGAGATTTTTATTTTCACTGAATCTCCGTTTGGGTATTGGTTAAACTACAATTATACAATTAGGGTGTAGAAATGTTATGCTCTTAGTGTAACCTTTATTTAACTAGGCAATCCATTTAAGAACCAATTCTTATTTACAAGGACAGCCTACTCCTTTCTCCCCGTCGGGGAATTGAATCCCTGACTCCAGTCCGCACGACACAGGGATTCTTTAGCTAAATTGCCTACCGTCACGTTGTACTGCCGACCGTCACGTTGTACAGCGCCATATTTTCTGTTCCATCCTAACAGAAACCAAGAGGGTTTTCCGTTTTTCTTGGAATAGAAACATCATAATATTATTCAAATTAATTAAGCAATTATCAGTCAAAAGTTTGGACACACCTGCTCATTCCAGGATTTTTCTTTATTTTACTCTACATTGTAGAATCACAACTATTGAAGACATCACAACTATGAAATAACACATATGGAATCAGTTAAGAACAAATTATTTATTACGAGGACAGCCTACTCATTCCTCCCCATCGGGGAATTGAACCCCTGTCTCCCGCTTGCCCACCCCGTCTCTGGTAATAACAATATGGAAGGCTATCAGATGCTTTTCAAATATTCCCTCTGGTGGTAAAACTAGCACTAACTTGCTAGTTATTACACTGTAGATGGTTGTAATTTTGGGTAGAGCAGACATTTCCAAATGTCCACCAGTCCTGTTTATGATATAATTTGTGAAGATTATACCTTTAAAAAAATGTAAAAGATTGTTTTTTTAATCAATTCATATATTTGGGTTTAACCACAATATTTGTTGTCTTTTCTGGTGGATTAAATTGAAATTGCAAACAACTTTCTATGACTTGTTTTAAAATAGCGCTATTTGTTAGATAATTTCCTTTTCAAATAACTGAACGTGAGAGGTTGTAATCTGAATAAAGGGAAAACTTGAACATTGGGTGAGACATTTTTACTAATTTGCTAGAGAACCAGTTCGGATGTAAGTATAACTTTTGTATGACTGAAGCCTTTAGTAAGAGGTCTAATGATGTAATATTTAATCATTTCTGCCCTCCAAATTCATATTCATTATATAAATAGGTCCGTTTAATTTTGTTTGGCTAGCTGTTCCAAATAAAATGTAATCTTTTTTTCTCATATCATTAAAAAAACGGGTTTCTAGGTATAGGCAAGACCATAGACCAGCAGATAGGTAAACTGGGATATGACTAAAGAGTTAATCAGGTAGGTTTTTCCACAAATAGGCAGGTGTTTTCAATTTCCATGCTATCAAGATCTTATCTACTTTCTATAAAAATGTACTGGAGTGAGATCATTTAATTCTTTCTGGATATTTATACCGAGTATATCCACATCACCATCAGACCATTTTATTGGTACACTACACGGTAATGTAAAAGTTTTATTTTTTGTGATTTTTTTATTTCACCTTTATTTAACCAACTGCGACCTGGCCAAGATAAAGCAAAGCAGTGCGACACAAACAACACAGAGTTACACATGGAATAAACAAACATACAGTCAATAACACAATAGAAAAGGTCTATATACAGTGTGTGCAAATGAAGTAGGATTAGGGAGGTAAGGCAATAAATAGGCCATAGTGGCAAAATAATTACAATTTATCAATTAAACACAGGAGTATTAGATAAATGCAGAAGATAAATGTGCAAGTAGAGATACTGGGGTGCAAAAGAGCAAAATAAATAAATAACAATATGGGGATGAGGTAGATTGGGTGGGCTATTTACAGAATGGGCTATGTACAGATGCAATGATCTGTAAGCTGCTCTGACAGCTGATTCTTAAAGTTAGTGAGGGAGATATGAGTCTCCAGCTTCAGTGATTTTTGCAATTCGTTCCAGTCATTGGCAGAAGAGAACTGGAATAAAAGGTGGCCAAAGGAGGAGTTGGCTTTGGGGGTGACCAGTGAAATATACCTGCTGGAGCGATTGCTACGGGTGGGTGATCCAATACATTATATAGTACATTTATCATAATTTGCTTGTAATCCAGAGAGGTTAGAAAAAGGATCTAGATACTCCTGGAGGCTGTGGAGAGATCCAATTTGTGGATTTAAAAGAAACATTAATCATCAGCGTACAATGAAACCTTTGTTTGAAAGGCCTAGATTTCTAATCCCTTGATATTATTGTTCGATCTGATTTTAATATCTAACATTTTGATGGCCATAATAAATAGTGGACAACCTTGTTTTACACCTCTTGACAGTTTAAAACTTTCTGAGAATTAGCCATTCTTTACTATTTTACACCTAGGGTTACTCAACATGATTTTAACCCATTTTTATGAGATTCTCCAAAATTGAAATGTTCCAGGCATTTATATATAAACTCCAGTCGTATTTTATCAAAAGCCTTTTCAAAGTCAGCTATGAATAGCAGGCCTTGTTTCCCAGATTTTTCATAGTATTCCATTGTTTCCAGTACTTGCCTTATATTATCTCCAATGTATTCTCCATGTAAAAAACCTGGCTGATTAGAATGAATAATGTCCGACAATACCTTTTTAATTCTATGCGCTATATATTTTGCAAGTATTTTTGTATCACATCACTGAAGTGTAAGGGACCTCCAATTTTTTTAATGGACTAGATCTTTATATTTCCCACTTGTATCCTGTTTCAGTAATAATGAAATCAGACCTTCTTATTGAGTGTCTGATAATCAAAACAAGTTTGGTATACCTCAACTGGTATGCCATCCAGCCCTGGAGTTTCCCCAGCCTTAAAGGCTTTAATTGCATCAAGAAGTTCCTCCTCTGTAATTTGTCCTTCACATGAGTCTTTCTGTATGGCTGTTAATTTGACATTATTAATAGGAGAAAATCCATACAATTAGCATTGGTTAGAGGAGATTGAGGAGACTGAAACGAAAGCATATGTTGAAAGTACTTTGCTTACTCTTTCAAAATATAATTTGGGGAATCATGGGTGACTCCGCTCCGTCATTTGCAACAAGTTTCAGTAAATTGTTTTTGGTAGCATTTCTATGTTGAAGATGAAAAAAATAATTTGGTGCATTTTTCCCCATATTCCATACAGTTTTCTTTATTTTTATAATATATTACATGACCAGAATTGTTACAAAGGCACTTCTGAGAAAGTTTAAGGACATTTTTATGTGATTTCATTTCTATTTCAGGCTTTGTTAACGAGTCATTGGTGTAAGAGAAAATAGTGCAGTGGTTACACTGTTTCTTATAAACTGTGTGAAAATGACTTTATGTTGACGTCTCATAGAAGAATAGCAAAATAGGAGCTTTTTTAGGACCCATGTTTCCAACAGCTGTGATGCACTATTTTATTGCCTGATGGGAAAGCCTATTTGTTTTCGACAAGTTGAGTGTTAAAAGAAGTTTCATTAACAGAATATAAAACAAGTAAAACATTTAATAATACTTTAATGAGCATGACAAAAGCACCGATATTTGAATATGAGCTATTTAAAACGGTGGGTTGGGGAGAGAAACTTAATGCCAAGGCTTCACTTTCCAGTCATTCACAGCCCATTGGTTATCGGAATCCCCATTTTATAACCTCATTAACAAGCCCACAAGTCACAATTGGTCATGCAGTATGGGATTCCACAAAGGAATGAATTCAGCGTTTCTCTCGTCGACCAAAGACGTCAGAGATCCCTTTGGTATGGCCTATGACTCGTGTCTCAGAGGTGCATCAGAACGGCCCCCTTGGCCCAAGTGGTTTAGCCAAGACTGAGACTGGGGATATGAGTTCATCGGCAGACTCAACTTATGTTGGTGATAGCCTTGGTTCTGTTGAAGCTTTTTAATAGACCACTGATGTCAGACAGAGCTAATAATAAAATCATTCACAACATCATGGCTTATGATGTCAACATTTACATGAGTTAGTCTAGCTAGTTACTCATTTTTGCAAATCTGAATACTGGCAAATTTGTCACATATAATTTTTCCACATGCTTACCCTCTCTGTTCTACTCTCCCTTCTATAGATGGCCATCACCTATGGGAGACAGAGGCCAAGGTTGACAAGGACTCCTGCAAGTCTGTAAGTTCAATAAACAAGACATTCTGCATTTTTTATAGGTATTTCGCAGCAATGTTTGTGTTAGTTGGAAGACACTCTGCTGAGTCTCTGTTACTCTCTCTAAAACACCCAGCATATGACCTGTGTCTGGAAAAGACAGTACAGTAGACACACTTCTGATTATTTTTATTTCTGTATTAAGGATACTCCTGGGGAAACGGTGTTGAGCAAAAATATTTCAAAAGGTTCTG
The DNA here is from genome assembly GCF_013265735.2 of Oncorhynchus mykiss. Taxonomy (NCBI): domain Eukaryota; kingdom Metazoa; phylum Chordata; class Actinopteri; order Salmoniformes; family Salmonidae; genus Oncorhynchus; species Oncorhynchus mykiss. The sequence goes on along the minus strand of NC_048582.1, from coordinate 34,678,365 downwards.
AGGAGTTCAGCGTTTCCTTGTTGGAGTGTATGTTTAACAGAGTGTGCTAGCTGTCTTGGTCTGGTACGGGGGGGGGGGTTGGATGCTGCCACAGGTAGGCCAGGGGCCGGGGGAGTCACCCAGAGCACTCTTTTCTTCTGGGAGACTGGGACTGAGACTAGGCGATTAGAGTGTGTATATAGTTGAAGTCGGAAGTTTAAATACACTTAGGTTAGAGTCAAGTACAGAGAGATCTTTGATGAAAACCTGCTACAGAGTGCTCAGGACCTCAGACTGGGGTGAAGGTTCACCTTTCAACAGGACAACGACTCTATGCACACAGCCGAGACAACGCAGAAGTGGCTTCGGGTCAAGTCTTTGAATGTCCTTGAGTGGCCTAGCCATAGCCCGGACTTGAATCCAATCGAACATCTCTGGAGAGACCATAAGAAAGAAGATTCTCTGGTCTGATGAAACCAAGATTTAACTATTTGGCCTGAATGCCAAGCATCACGTCTGTGAAGAATGGGAGAAACTCAGAAGTGCAGAAGTTGGGTATGAAGCTACAAGCTTGGCACACCTGTATTTGGGGAGTTTCTCCCATTCTTCTCTGCAGATCCTCACAAGCTCTGTCAGGATGGATGGGGAGCGTTGCTGCACAGCTATTTTCAGGTCACTCCAGAGATGTTCGATCGTGTTCAAGTCCGGGCTATAGCTGGGCCACTCAAGGACATTTAAAGACTTGTCCCAAAGCCACTTCTGCGTTTTCTTGGCTGTGTGCTTAGGGTCGTTGTCCTTTTGGAAGGGGAACCTTCGCCTCAGTCTGAGGTCCTGAGCGCTCTGGAGCAGGTTTTCATCAAGGATCTCTCTGTACTTTGCTCCGTTCATTTTTCTCTCGATGCTGACTGTCCCTGATAGTGAAAAACATCCCCATAGCATGATGCTGCCACCACCATGCTTCACCGTAGGGATGGTGCCAGGTTTCCTACAGACCCGATGCTTGGCATTCAGGCCAAATAGTTCAATCTTGGTTTCATCAGACCAGAGAATCTTCTTTCTTATGGTCTGAGAGTCTTTAGGTGCCTTTTGGCAAACTCCAAACCGGATGTCATGTGCTTTTTACTTCCTTTTACTCTCTCTCTCTCTCCCTCTCTCTCTCTCTTCTCGCTCTCTCACACACTCATACAGTATATACACAAAATACATAATCATTAGTCCAACAGTTGCAAACATCCCCGTTGTTTTTGCTTACATTTAAGAAACGTTTTTTAACATAATTGGCGGAATTAATACACCCCCGATCACACATAAAACAAGTTCACTTTCATAGCAGCCACACTGTATTCCTTCTCACCTCTATGCACTCTCCTCTCACCTTTCCCTTCGTTTGTGGACTTCAATGAACAACACAGCAGCTATGTTACCTGCAAAAAAACCTTTCCAAGATAAACCATGTCATAACCGCTACACACATCCTACATCGTTGTTCCCATATTAGCTAAAGTAACGTCCTAGTCAAAATAGCTAATAGGACTAATACGTTAGTTAACCCGCTATGATCATGCAGTAACGTTGCAGTGTAGCGTCGGTAAGCAGTTACACCGGCAAACCATGGTGGCAATACATTAATAAAATCAAAAGCTTACCTTGGACTTGGAAGAGTTCCAGTGTTGTGTTGGATAGTCATAGCCAGCTAGCTAACATAGCATCCCTTTGTTTGAGCCGGGTGTTTGAGTAACTAAACTAGCCAGCTGCATTTGCTAGCTAAGTAAGTGAACTGAAAGTGAAAAATTGACCATCTTTCTCTCTCTCTTTCTCTTGCTTCTCCTTCATTTTTTAAGAAATTAATTTGTTGCAAACTGTTCAACTATTGTCTTTCTCTCTCTTTGAGTCAACTACTCACCACATTTTATGCACTGCAGTGCTAGCTAGCTATAGCTCATGCTTTCAGTACTAGATTCATTCTCTGATCATTTGATTGGGTAGACAACATGTCATGCTGCAAGAGCTCTGATAGGTTAGAGGATGTCTTCCAGAAGTTGTCATAATTACTGTGTAAGTCTATAGAAGGGAGTGAGAACCAAGAGCCTCCTACGTTTTGTATTAAGTCAATTTACCAAGAGGAGGCCGGAAGCTAGCTGTCCTCCGGTTACAACATGGTGCTACCCTACAGAGTGCTGTTGAGGCTACTGTAGACCTTCATTATGAAATTCACTGAGGATGATGGTCCTCCCCTTCCTCCTCTGAGGAGCCTCCACTGATACATACACACAGATGCATACACACACACATGCAAGCGTGTGAGCACACACACGGTCATACACACGCACGCACGCACGCACGCACGCACGCACACACGCACACACACACACACACACACACACACACACACACACACACACACACACACACACACACACACACACACACACTCTCTCTCTCTCTCTCTCTCGCTCTCTCTCTCTGTGTCTGACACATGCTCATACACCCTGCTGAAAAAAAACAGCTTAGACTAGCATACATTTCAAGGGGGTCCATGCTGGTCTATGCTGGTCAATGCTGGTCAGATGCTGGTCAAGCTGGTCCTACAATCTGCATTCAGAAAGACTGCCAGGGATTTTTTTTAAAGACTAATGAATGAGACTACCTAAATCAGGGGTGTCAATCTCATTCCACGGAGGGCCCAATGTCTGCGGGTTTTGGGTTTTTCCTTTCAATTAAGAGCTGGACAACCAGGTGAGTTCCTTACTAATTAGTGATCTTAATTCGTCAATCAAGTACAAGGTTGGAGTAAAAACCAGCAGACACTCGGCCCTCCGTGGAATGAGTTTGACACGTCACCAAAACCATCTAAACTGGAACAACCATTTCAGTAACAGAATGGATTTGTTTAGAAAAAATCATGTTATTCATCTTTGTGTAGCATAAGATAAATTAATGTTTTAATTAGTCAATCAATATACACTAACATTCAAACGTTTGGGGTCACTTAGAAATGTCCTTGTTTTTTTTAAAGAAAAGCACGTTTTCTGTCCACTAAAATAACATAAAATTGATCAAAAATACAGTGTAGACATTGTTAATGTTGTAAATGACTATTGTAGCTGGAAATATCTACATAGGCGTACAGAGGCCCATTATCAGCAACTACAGTGCCTTGCGAAAGTATTCGGCCCCCTTGAACTTTGCGACCTTTTGCCACATTTCAGGCTTCAAACATAAAGATAGAAAACTGTATTTTTTTGTGAAGAATCAACAACAAGTGGGACACAATCATGAAGTGGAACGACATTTATTGGATGTTTCAAACTTTTTTAACAAATCAAAAACTGAAAAATTGGCCGTGCAAAATTATTCAGCCCCTTTACTTTCAGTGCAGCAAACTCTCTCCAGAAGTTCAGTGAGGATGTCTGAATGATCCAATGTTGACCTAAATGACTAATGATGATAAATACAATCCACCTGTGTGTAATCAAGTCTCCGTATAAATGCACCTGCACTGTGAAAGTCTCAGAGGTCCATTAAAAGCGCAGAGAGCATCATGAAGAACAAGGAACACACCAGGCAGGTCCGAGATATTGTTGTGAAGAAGTTTAAAGCCAGATTTGGATACAAAAAGATTTCCCAAGCTTTAAACATCCCAAGGAGCACTGTGCAAGCGATAATATTGAAATGGAAGGAGTATCAGACCACTGCAAATCTACCAAGACCTGGCCGTCCCTCTAAACTTTCAGCTCATACAAGGAGAAGACTGATCAGAGATGCAGCCAAGAGGCCCATGATCACTCTGGATGAACTGCAGAGATCTACAGCTGAGGTGGGAGACTCTGTCCATAGGACAACAATCAGTCGTATATTGCACAAATCTGGCCTTTATGGAAGAGTGGCAAGAAGAAAGCCATTTCTTAAAGATATCCATAAAAAGTGTCGTTTAAAGTTTGCCACAAGCCACCTGGGAGACACACCAAACATGTGGAAGAAGGTGCTCTGGTCAGAAGAAACCAAAATTGAACTTTTTGGCAACAATGCAAAACGTTATGTTTGGCGTAAAAGCAACACAGCTGAACACACCATCCCCACTGTCAAACATGGTGGTGGCAGCATCATGGTTTGGGCCTGCTTTTCTTCAGCAGGGACAGGGAAGATGGTTAAAATTGATGGGAAGATGGATGGAGCCAAATACAGGACCATTCTGGAAGAAAACCTGATGGAGTCTGCAAAAGACCTGAGACTGGGACGGAGATTTGTCTTCCAACAAGACAATGATCCAAAACATAAAGCAAAATCTACAATGGAATGGTTCAAAAATAAACATATCCAGGTGTTAGAATGGCCAAGTCAAAGTCCAGACCTGAATCCAATCGAGAATCTGTGGAAAGAACTGAAAACTGCTGTTCACAAATGCTCTCCATCCAACCTCACTGAGCTCGAGCTGTTTTGCTAGGAGGAATGGGAAAAAATTTCAGTCTCTCGATGTGCAAAACTGATAGAGACATACCCCAAGCGACTTACAGCTGTAATCGCAGCAAAAGGTGGCGCTACAAAGTATTAACTTAAGGGGGCTGAATAATTTTGCACGCCCAATTTTTCAGTTTTTAATTTGTTAAAAAAGTTTGAAATATCCAATAAATGTCGTTCCACTTCATGATTGTGTCCCACTTGTTGTTGATTCGTCACAAAAAAATACAGTTTTCTATCTTTATGTTTGAAGCCTGAAATGTGGCAAAAGGTCGCAAAGTTCAAGGGGGCCGAATACTTTCGCAAGGCACTGTATCACTCCTGTGTTCCAATGGCACGTTGTGTTAGCTAATCCAAGTGTATCATATTAAAAGGTTAATTCATAATTAGAAAATCATTTTGCAATTATGTTAGCACAGCTGAAAACTGTTGATCTGATTAAAGAAGCAATACAACTGGCCTTCTTTAGACTAGTTGATTATATGGGGCATCAGCATTTGTGGGTTCGATTACAGGCTCAAAATGGCCAGAAACAAATCACTTTCTCCTGAAACTCGTCAGTCTATTCTTGTTCTGAGAAATGAAGGCTATTCCATGCGAGAAATTACCAAGAAACGTACAATGCTGTGAACTACTCCCTTCACAGAAAAACGCAAACTGGCCCCAACCAGAATAGAAAGAAGAGTGGGAGGCCCCGGTGCACAACTGAGCAGGAGGACAAGTACATTAGAGTGTCTAGTTTGAGAAACAGACACCTCACAAGCCCTTAACTGGCAGCTTCATTAACTTCTTCGATATAGGGGGCGCTCTTTTAATTTTTGGATGAAAAACGTTCCCGTTTTAAACAAGATATTTTGTCACGAAAAGATGCTTGACTATGCATATAATTGAATGCTTTGGAAAGAAAACACTCTGACATTTCCAAAACTGCGAAGATATTGTCTGTGAGTACCACAGAACTGATGTTACAGGCGAAACCCAGATAAAAAATCAATCAGGAAGTGCCGCATTTTTTGAAACCGCCTCATTTCAATGACTCCTCATATGGCTGTGGAGGAGCTAGGAGTCAGCTTACGTTTTCCCCAAGGTGTCTGCAGCATTGTGACGTGTTTGTAGGCATATCATTGGAAGATTGACCATAAGAGACTAAATCTACCAGGTGGTCGCTTGGTGTCCTCCGTCGCAATTATTGCGTAATCTCCAGCTCCAGTATTTTTCCGTTTGCCTTTGATGAGAAACCGACTGCCAGGAATGATTTTTCATCGAATAGAATTGTGAAAAACACCTTGAGGATTGATTCTAAACAACGTTTGCCATGTTTCTGTCGATATTATGGAGCTGATTTGGAAAAAGGTTTGGCATTGTGTTGACTGCATTTTCGTTTTTCTTTCTTAGCCAAACGTGATGAACAAAACGGAGCTATTTCTCTTACACAAATAATATTTTCGGAACAAATGAACATTTGCTATCTAACTAAGAGTCTCGTCATTGAAAATATCCAAAGTTCTTCAAAGGTAAATTATTTTATTTGAATGCTTTTCTTGTTTTTGTGAAAACGTTGCCTGCTGAATGCTAGGCTTAATGCTATGCTAGGCTATCAATACTCTTACACAAATGCTTGTGTAGCTTTGGTTAAAGCATATTTTGAAAATCTGAGATGACAGTGTTGTGAACAAAAGGCTAAACTTGTGTTTCAATATATTTATTTCATTTCATTTGCGATTTTCATGAATAGGAAACGTTGCGTTATGGTAATGAGCTTGAGGCTATGATTATGCTCCCGGATACGGGATTGCTCGACGCTAGAGGTTAAATAGTACCTGCAAAACACCAGTCTCAATGTCAACAGTGAAGAGGCGACTCCGGGATGCTTGCCTTCTAGGCAGAGTTCCTCTTTCCAGTGTCTGTGTTCTTTTGCCCATCTTAATCTTTTATTTTTATTGGCCAGTCTGAGATATGGCTTTTTCCTTGCAGCTCTGCCTAGAAGGCCAGCATCCCGGAGTCGCCTCTTCTTTTTTATACAGTTTGTACAAGATGTCACGACTTCCGTCTAAGTCGGTCCCTCTCCTTCTTCAGGCGGTGTTCGGGAGTCGACGTCACCAAACTTCTAGCCATCACGGATCCATTTTTCATTTTCCATTGGTTTTGTCTTCTCTTCCTTAACACCTGATTCCAATCCCATCAATTACATGTTGTGTATTTAACCCTCTGTTTCCCCTCATGTCCTTGTCGGAGATTGTTTGATTGTATGTTTGTGCAAGTTATGTGTTGGTGCGCGCCTGGTTTTGTACCCACTTTGATTATTTTTATATTTTGGTTTTGGAGTTTTGTTAACTTTTATTAAACGACTCCGTTTATACCAAGTTCGTTCTCCTGCGCCTGATTTCCCTGCCACCTATACACACACCCATTACAGAATCTCCGACCCTTCTATAGAGTCAGCAGGAGAAAGTACCCCGGCCATAGAGGTGAATGAGCGCGTCCAGGAGCATGCAGTAATACTTTACCATCTTGGTGCCACTATGGACCGCGTTGTCCAGACAATGGACCGCTGGCAGAGACAGGGAGTCTCTGCCCCTTTCCCCCCTGAACCCAGTGGGATCCGTCTCTCCTTGCCACAGGAGTACGACGGGAGTGCTGCCAACTCCTTCAATTAAACCTCTATCTGGCCACGGTCCACCCAGCTCCATTGGACCGTGAGAGGGTGTCCGCACTCGTCTTGTGCCTCACCAGGAAAGCCCTGGAGTGGGCCAACGCCTTGTGGAGAGAGGGAGATGTGGCGTTGGACCATTTTGAGGAGTTCACCTGCCGTTTTCGGGCAGTCTTCGACAACCCGCCCGAGGGCAGAGCGGCGGGTGAGCGCCTCTAACATCTGAGGCAGGAGACGAGGAGCGCCCAGGAGTTTGCCCTGGAGTTTAGAACCCTGGCTGCCGGCGCGGGATGGAACAACAGTGCCCTGATCGACCACTACTGCTGCAGTCCGCGCGAGGACGTCCGTCGGGAGCTGGCCAGCAGAGACACCAACCTCACTTTCGATCAGCTGGTGGACCTGTCCATCCGGCTCTCCGATACCCATGGAGCTGGGAGGGGCGGTGCGCATGGAGACCGGAGGGGGTTTCCGCTCATGTGGCTGCAGAGGTCACACTGCTGGTCAGTGCCGGGTTGGTTCCTCTGGGAATCGAGGCAGCAGGCAGGGCGCTCTGGCGTCACCCCAGGTGAGCTGGCACCATTCTCACCCAGAGTCCTCTGTTGCACATATGTTTGTGTCTGTCACTTTTCCTGAGTTTTCCCCGCATTCCATGCATAAGGCGCTCTTAGATTCAGGCGCGGCTGGGAATTTCATTGATAGAGCGTTAGCTCATAGTTTAGGGACCCCATTGTTCCCGTGGATGTGCCCTTCCCCATTCACGCCTTAGATAGTCAACCATTAGGGTCAGGGTTATTTAGGGAGGTCACCGCTCCTTTGGGCATGGTGAATCAGGGGGGTCACACAGAGAAAATTGGTCTTTTCCTTATGGACTCTCCTGCGTTTCCCGTGGTGCTGGGCCTACCCTTGTTAGCTTGTCATAACCCCACTGTTTCTTAGCCACAGAGGACTCTCACGGGGTGGTCGCGAGAGTGCTCAGGTAGGTGTTTAGGGGTTTCCGTTGGTGCTACTACGGTGGAGAGTCCAGACCAGGTCCCCCCATGCGCATTCCCCCTGAATATGCCGATTTGGCTCTCGCCTTCTCTAAGAAGAAGGCGACTCAATTACCACCTCATCGACGGGGTGTTTGTGCGATAGATCTCCTGGTAGATGCTGCACTTCCCAGGAGTCACGTGTATCCCCTCTCACAGGCGGAGACGGAGGCTATGGAAACATGTCTCCGAATCCCTGCATCAGGGGTACATTCGGTCCTCCACTTCACCCGTCTCCTCAAGTTTCTTTTTTGTGAAGAAGGAGGGAGGTCTGCGTTTGTGTATTGACTACCGGGGTCTAAATCAGATCACGGGGCGGTATAGTTACCCGCTACCGCTCATAGCCATAGCGATAGAGTCAATGCACGTGGCACACTTCTTCACCAAACTACATCTCAGGAGCGCTTACAATCTGGTGCGAATCCGAGAGGGAGATGAGTCTCCTCAAGGTTCTTTTTTTGTGAAGAAGGAGGGAGGTCTGAGTCTGTGTATTGACTACCGGGGTCTAAATCAGATCACGGTGCGGTATAGTTACCTGCTACCGCTCATAGCCATAGCGATAGAGTCAATGCATGGCTCATAGCCATAGCGATAGAGTCAATGCACGTGGCACGCTTCTTCACCAAACTAGATCTCAGGAGTGCTTACAATCTGGTGCGTATCCGAGAGGGAGACGAGTGGAAGACGGCTTTCAGTACCATCTCTAGGCACTATGAGTACCTCGTCATGCCGTATGGGTTGATGAATGCACCATCAGTCTTCCAAGCTTTTGTAGACAAGATTTTCAGGGATCTGCAAGGGCAGGGTGTAGTGGTGTATATTGAATACATTTTGATATACTCCGCTACACGCGCCGAGCATGTGTCCCTGGTGCGCAAAGTGCTTGGTCGCCTGTTGGAACATGACCTGTACGTCAAGGCTGAGAAATACCTGTTCTTCCAACAGTCAGTCTCCTTCCTAGGGTATCGCATTTCCACGTCAGGGGTGGAGATGGAGAGTGACCGCATTGCAGCAGTGCGTAATTTGCCGACTCCCACCACGGTAAAGGAGGTGCAGCAATTCTTAGGGTTTGCCAACTACTACCGGAGGTTTATCCAAGGTTTTGGTCAGGTAGCCGCTCCCATTACTTCACGGCTGAAGGGGGGCTCGGTGCGCTTGCAGTGGACACCTGAGGCGGACAGGGTCCCTCTTTTGGCATTCATAGTGGAGGTGGACGCGTCCGAGGCTGGGATAGGAGCTGTGCTCTCTCACCTCTCGGGTACGCCACTGAAGCTCCGCTCTTGTGCCTTCTTCCCGAAGAAGCTCAGCCCGGTGGAGCGAAACTATGACGTGCGGGGGCCCGGGAGTTGTTGGCTGTCGTCAAGGCCCTGAAGGCGTGGAGAAATTGGCTTGAGGGGGCTAGACACCCTTTTCTCATCTGGACTGACCACCGCAATCTGGAGTTCATCCGGGCGGCGAGGAGACTGAACCCTCGCCAGGAAAAGGTGGACCATGTTTTTCACCAGTTTTGTGTTTACCCTTTCTAACAGACCAGGCTCCCAGAACATTAAGGCAGATGCATTGTCCCGGCTGTATGACACAGAGGAGCGGCCCATGGATCCCACTCCCATACTCCCCGCCTCTTGTTTGTTGGCTCTGGTATTGTGGGAGCTGGACGCAGATATTGAGCGGGCGTCACGTGCAGAGCCCGCTCCCCCTCAGTGTCCAGCTGGGCGTCTCCCCCTCAGTGTCCAGCTGTCCGCGACTGGCTGATCTATTGGGCCCACATGTCACCCTCCTCTGGTCGTCCTGGGATCTGTCGGACTTAGTGTCTTAGTGGGAAGTACTGGTGGCCCACTTTAGCTAAGGACGTGAGGGTTTATGTTTCCTCCTGCTCGTTGTGCGCTCAGTGCAAGGCTCCTAGACACCTTCCCAGAGGTAAGTTACAACCCTTACCCGTTCCACAATGGCCGTGGTCGCACCTGTCGTGGATTTCCTAACCGATCTTCCACCTTCACATGGTAACACCACGATCCTGGTCGTTGTGGATCATTTTTCTAAGTCCTGTCGTCTCCTCCCTTTGCCCGGTCTCCCTACGGCCCTACAAACTGTGGAGGCCCTGTTTACACACGTCTTCCGGCACTACAGAGTACCTGAGAATATAGTGTCTGATCGGGTCCCCAATTCACGTCAAGGGTCTGGAAGGCGTTCATGGAACGTCTGGGGGTCTCGGTCAGCCTTACCTCAGGTTTTCACCCCGAGAGTAACGGGCAGGTGGAGAGAGTTAACCAGGATGTGGGTAGGTTTCTGAGGTCTTATTGCCAGGACCGTCCGGAGGAGTGGACGAAATTCGTGCCCTGGGCAGATATGGCCCAGAACTCACTACGCCACTCCTCCACTAACCTTTCTCCCTTCCAGTGTGTATTGGGGTATCAGCCGGTTCTGGCTCTTTGGCATCAGAGTCAGACCGAGGATCCTGTGGTGGACGACTGGTTCCGGCACGCGGAGGAAACATGGGACGCCGCCCATGTCCACCTTCAGCCCTCCGTACTGCGCCAGAAAGTTGGCACAGACCGTTACCGCAGTGAGGCCCCGGTGTTCGCACCGGGGGACAGGGTCTGGCTCTCGACCCGAAACCTGCCTCTCCGCCTGCCCTGTCGGAAACTGGGTCGATCTAACTTCAGCTGGCTAGCTAACAGCAAGCTTTAACTAGCAATACAAACAGATTGTCATAGCTAGCTAAAGTTAACTGATAAGCTAGCTAACATTAGGCTATAACTAGCAATGCAAAATGGCATTCTGAGAAAACATCACTAACGTTACACACACTTCCTACACATAAGTTAATGTTAGCTAGCTAGCCAGCCACCTAACCACAGCTAACATTAGCTAGCTAACAGCAAGCTTTAACTTGGGATCTTTTGTTTAGACATGTCACGTTAACGTTAGCTAGCTAGCTAAAAAATTATAATCCCAATCCATAGAGTAACGTTACTAGCAATACAAACCGATTGTCATAGCAAGCTAAAGTTAACCAAATAACGTTTGGCTTATTGTTAGTTAACAAGCCAGCCATCGAACTCCAGCTGGCTAGCTAACAGCAAGCCTAAGCTTGCAATGAAAACAACCTTCAGACAAAATTAGAAACATAATACCTGAATCTGTAGCTAGATTCTTACCTGTATACATGGATGAAAGCTTCACGGCAGACTGCAACCCCTTTTATAAGACATCCTGTGTTGTTTCCTTTTAGTTTGCACAGCTTGTTTGGCCTGTTGTGTTCCACTGATTTCAAAACGTGTTATGAAATGAGAGTCAGTCTAGCATGGCCCGATCGTCGTCCATCACAACTTTTCCCCACTGACCTTTGTCGATAGCGACTGATAAATTCAGGGCAGTAATGTTATTGAGAGCAGTAGCAACATATTTGCAGTTCTCCATGGGTAACATAATATCTTTTGAAAAAACTGCAGTGGAAAGGATTATTTACACATTTCGAGCAGCTCATTTTATAGACACAAGATGCAACACCGCAGACCAATCCAAACTCATCTCTCAGCATGTCCAGCTCACTCATTATCTCAGCCAATCATGGCTAGTGGGAAGGTTGCTGACTTTTTCTGTGATTAAACCAACTAGGCTCATAATTTAACAATTTTATTCGTATTTACAGATGACATACACATTTGATATTAAGGCACATGGAAATTCACATGTTCGAGAAAGCATTTCTGCCAAAAAATGCATTTTGTTAAAAAATGTTTTTTTTTAACTTTCTTCTCCTGTGAAGCTGTGACTTATTACATACACCTAGTTTCCTGAATCGGTCACATTTTAGAACAAGACTAACGTAACAAAATGGGGGTCTGAATACTTTCCGAATGCACTGGACACTCCCTGAACTGGATATAAAATGACAGTGCAGGATAAATTGGCTGATTTTAATAAACATACCTGATGGTCATCTGTGACATATCTCAGGTGTGTCTTTACTTCGCAAAATAAATGTTTGACGATATTTTGGCCAGTTTTGTGTGTACACTGAGTATACAAAACATTAAAGGACATTTCCATGACATAGACTAACCAGGTGAATACAAGTGAAGCTATGATCCCTTATTGATATCACTTGTTAAATCCACTTCAGTCAGTGTAGATGAAGGGGAGGAGACAGGTTAAAGACAATTCGAGACAATTGAGACATGGATTGTGTATATGTGTCATTCAGAGGGTGAATGGGCAAGACAAAATATTTAAGTGCCAGGCGCACCAGTTTATGTGAAGAACTGCAACGCTGCTGGGTTTTTCACGCTCAACATGTGTATCAAGAATGGTCCACCACCCCAAGGACATCCAGCCAACTTGACACAATTGTGGGACGCATTCGCCTCAACATGTGCCAGCATCCCCGTGGAATGCTTTGGACACCTTGTAGAGTCCATGCCCTGACGAATTGAGGCTGTTATGAGGGCAAAAGGAGGGAGAAATGATCAAAGACTCATCAGACCACCGGTCTAATGTCCATTGCTCGTGTTTATTGGCCCAAGCAAGTCTCTTCTTATTATTGGTTTCCTTTAGTAGTGGTTTCTTTGCAGCAATTTGACCATGAAGACCTGATTCACACACAGTTGATGTTGAGAGTCTGTTACTTGAACTCTGTGAAGCATTTCTTTGGGTTGCAATTTCTGAGGTGCAGTTAACTATAATGGACTTATCCTCTGCAGCAGAGATAACTTTGGGTCTTCCTTCCCTGTGACGGTCCTCATGAGAGCCAGTTTCATCATAGCGCTTGATGGTTTTTGCGAAGGCACTTGAAGAAACTTTCAAAGGTCTGGAAATTTCGGCATTGACTGACCTTCATGTCTTAAAGTAATGATGGACTGTCATTTCTCTTTGCTAATTTGAGCTGTTCTTGCCATAATATGGACTTGGTCTTTCTGTATACCACCCCTCCCTTGTCACAACACAACTGATTGGCTCAAAACGTATTAAGAAGGAAAGAAATTCCATAAATTAACTTTTAACAAGGCACACCTGTTAATTAAAATGCATTCCATGTGACTTCCTCATGAAGCTGGTTGAGAGAATGCCAAGTGTGTGCAAAGCTGTTATCAAGGCAAAGGGTGGCTACTTTGAAGAATCTCAAATATAAAGTATATTTTGATTTGTTTAACAGTTTTTTTTGGTTACTACGTGATTCCATGTGCTATTTCATAGTTTTGATGTCTTCACTATTATTCTTCAATGTACAAAATGGTAAAAAATAAAGAATAACCCTTGAATGAGTAGGTGTGTCAACTTTTGACTGGTACTGTAAGTATTCGCACCCCTGACGCACTACTTTGTATAAGCACCTTTGGAAGCCATTACAGCTGTGAGTCTTTCTGGGTAAGTCTAAGAGCTTTCCACACCTGGATTGTGCAACATTTGCACATGACTATTTTCAAAATTCTTCAAGCTCTGTCAAATTGGTTGTTGATCATTGCTAGACAATCATTTACAGATCATGCTTTAGATTTTTAAGTAGATTTAAGGCAACTGTATCTTGGCCACTCAGGAACATTTACTGTCTTCTTGGTAAGCAACACCAGTGTAGATTTGTCCTTGTTTTAGGTTATTGTCCTGCTGAACTGTGAATTAATTGTGCTTAGCTCATTCCGTTTATTTTTTTCTCTCCTGAAAAACTCCCCAGTTTACAAACATACCCATAATATGACGCAGCCACCACTGTGCTTCAAAAGATGGAGAGTGGTACTCAGTAATGTGTTGTATTGGATTTGCCCCAAACATAACACTTTGTATTCAGGATAAAAACTTTTTGAAGTATTGTTTTGGAATATTTTTATTTAATATTTTTTTATTGTGGTGTATCTACAATGTTGTTGATCCATCCTCAGTTTTCTCCTATCACAGCCACTCTGTAACTGTTTTAAAGTCACCATTGGCCTCAAATCCCTGAGTGGTTTCCTTCCTCTTCGGCAACTGATTCCAGATGCATGTATCTTTGTAGTGACTCAGTGTATTGATACACCATCCAAAGTGTAATTAATAACTTCACCATGCTCAAAGGGATATTCAATGTTTCATTATTTATTTTTTACCCATCCACAGTGCCTTGCAAAAGTATTCATCCCTCTTGGCATTTTTCCTATTTTATTGCATTACAACCTGTAATTTAAATGTATTTTTATTTGTATTTCATGTAATGGACATACACAAAATAGTACAAATTGGTAAAGTGAAATGAAAAAAGAACTTGTTTAAAAAAAACAACAACTGAAAAGTGGTGCGTGCATATATATTCACCCCCTTTGCTATGAATCCCCAAAATAAGATCTGGAGCAACCAATTACCTCCAGAAGTGACATAATTAGTTAGATTGCACACAGGTGGAGTTTACTGAAGTGTCACATGATCTGTCACATGACCTGTTCTGAACAGCCCCAGAGTCTGCAACACCACTAAGCAAGGGGCACCACCAAGCAAGTTGCACCATGAAGACCAAGGAGCTCTCTAAACAGGTCAGGGACAAAGTTGTGGAGAACTACAGATCAGGGTTGGGTTATAAAAAAATATCCAAAGCTTTGAACATCCCATGAAAAAATGTAAAGAATAAGGCACCACAACAAATCTGCCAAGAGAGGGCCGCCCACCAAAACTCACAGACCAGGCAAGGAGGGCATTCATCAGAGAGGCAACAAAGAGACCAAAGATAACCCTGAAGGAGCTGCAAAGCTCCACAGCGTAGATTGGAGTATCTGGCATAGGACTTTAAGCTGTACACTCCACAGAGCTGGGCTTTACGGAAGAGTGGCCAGAAAAAAAGCCATTGCTTAAAGAAAGAAATAAGGAAACATGTTTGGTTTTCACCAAAAGGCATGGGGGAGACTCCCCAAAGATATGGAAGAAGGTACTCTGGTCAGATGAGACTAAAATTTAGCTTTTTGGCCATCAAGGAAAACTATATGTCTGGCGCAAACCCAACACCTCTCATCATCACCCCGAGAACAGCATCCCCACATTGAAGCATGGTGGTGGCATTATCATGCTGTGGAGATGTTTTTAATCGGCAGGGACTGGGAAATTGGTCAGAATTGAAGGAATGATGGATGGCTCTAAATACAGGGAAATTCTTGAGGGAAACCTGTTTCAGTCTTCCAGAGATTTGTGACTGAGACGAAGGTTCACCTTCACGCAGGACAATGACCCTAAGCATACTGCTAAAGCCACACTCGGGTGGTTTAAGGGGAGACATTTAAATGTCTTGGAATGGCCTAGTCAAAGCCAAGACCTCAATCTAATTGAGAATCTATAGTATGACTTAAAGATTGCTGTACACGAGTGGAACGCATCCAACTTGAAGGAGCTGGAGCAGTTTTGCCTTGAAGAATGGCCAAAAATCCCAGTGGCTAGATGTGCCAAGCTTATAGAGACATACCCCAAGAGACTTGCAGCTGTATTTTCTGCAGAAGGGGGCTCTACAAAGTATTAACTTTGGGGGGTGAATAGTTATGCACGTTCAAGTTCTGTTTCTTTGTCTTATTTCTTGTTAATTTCACAATAAAACATATTTTGCATCTTCAAAGTGGTAGACATGTTGTGTAAATCAAATGATACAAACCCCCCCAAAATCTATTTTAATTCCAGGTTGTAAGGTCACAAAATAGGAAAAATGCTAAGGGGGTGAATACTTTCGCAAGCACTGTACCAATAGATGCCCTTCTTTGTGAGGCATTGGAAAACCTCCCTACACTTTGTGGTTGAAAATGTATTTGAAATTCACATCTCGACTGAGGGACCTTACAGATAATTGTATGTGTTGGGTACAAAGATGAGGTAGTCATTCAAAAATCATGTTAAATACTATTATTGCACACAAAGTGTGTCCATGCAATCTATCATGTGACTTGTTAAGCACATTTTTACTCCTGAACTTATTTAGGATTGCCATAACAAAAGGGTTGAATACTTATTGACTCAAGACATTTCAGCTTTTAATTTTTATTAATTTGTTTAAAACAAATTAAAAACATAATTCCACTTTGACATTATGGGGTATTGTGTGTAGACCAGTGACCAAACAATCTAAATGTAATCCCTTTTTAAATTCAGACTTTAACTCAACAACATTTGGAAAAAGTCAAGGGGTGTGAATACTTTCTGAAGGCACTCGGTTGCATCTCACTATGGATGGCATTGCCTTTGACTTTATATTGCAGACATCTCTTCTCATTGAAATCCCTCCTTATCGGAACCAGAGGATATCCAATCCTGTTCAGGTGAACTTCTATGTGTGCAATGGCAAGAGGAAAAGGAGCCAGTACCAGCACTTCACCTACATGTCTGCCAATGGTAAACTCTCTTTCGTTCTGTCTGTCTCCAACTCTCTCCTTCTCTCTCTCTTTTTCTACCCAGCACCCTATCCCCTACTCCTCTTTTGTCTATCCTTGTCCTTTCATATCCCAGACCAATAAGAACACTTTGAGCACAATTTTTACATCTGAAGAAAAGAACACAAGCATTCTGTATTCCGTCTTTGGTGGTTTTCAAGTGAGGAACAAAGCGATGGTTTTTCGGTTATTCCCATTGTAAAAATGGATCTCCCATAAAACATATTATTTTCCATACCTGCAGCTCTAAGAACACTTGGAGTGGACTGCACAAGAGTGGAAAAGGGGAGCGGAACAGTGTTTTTTGAATAGCCAAACTGTTGCCAGACTAAATTAAAAACGCCACACCAGATCAAATGTAAAAAAAATAAACACTTCTAATTGCAGAGAAAGCTAGTATCCAGTGGGTGGTTCAAAGCTCTGATTCAACTGCAGTCCCAGTCCTGTATGTGGGCGCTGACGTGCCTCAGTTGCTTTCCCCTCTGAAAGTGCAGCATTGTCCTCAGCCTCTGGTGAGAGTCAGAGAGGGGGGAGAGAGGGGACACTGGGCCTGGTCAGTGTCTCTTAAAGAGTTAGACTCAAGTCTCTTCATTAAACAAGCTGTCTGGACAGTGTCATGCCACACACTCTAGTAGTCTACACATTAGGTCCAGACAGCTAAACCTACAGTAAAAGGAGATTTGATATCCCTCCAAAAAAATATGTGGATTAAGCCTACACCTAAAGAGATGGAAATTATTGTTATTATTGTTTTTTTTACTTGCATATATCAATCAAATCTGCAGAAGTACAAACATTTCTGTTATAGTACACTTACCCAGGCATTTCTAACAGTAAGCTTACAGTACAGCAACATCACAGATTGTTATTGCGGAGATGCTAAGGCACGCTCTCAGATTTTGTGGTAACACAAACATTGCACTCATCCTACTCATCTGTGTGTTGTGTCTGCGCATTAGTCTATCCTATTGCTTGCAGACACACTTCATCCTACTGGGTCTAAAATAGAAGCGGTTTTCTATGACTCTTCTCATCAGACTTCACCTTGTTCACTTGACAGCGGGCTCAGCAAGGCTGGGTGTTGCAGGATGTAGCTTGGTTTCACTCGTTTTAGGTGTTCAAATCGAGTTTAGTTTTTGATGCACGATAAATCTCAGGTTCAAAACCGGTGCTAACGGCCGGTTGTCAGTGGACTGCGGCATCAGCCATTAAACGAGATTGACCCGAGAATCATACAGGAGGAGATGTTATGTTCAACACATGTGGATCTTGTTGAAATGTAATGTTCAACACGATCCACACAGGAATTTGGTATTGGTAGCCAAGGGCTGGGAACTGAGAACAAGACAGTGGAGAAAGGGCCCTTCTGAACTCAACCATGGTCACCACAAGCATAATCATTGCAATCTTCAAAGCATTTTGCAGGCACCATTTTGTTTCAATACTGAGCCACGTCTGAAATATTGGGGTTTGAAGGAGCAATACATAGCATATTTGGTAAAACTGTTTTTTGTGTGTGTTTTTTTGAGAGAGCAGTAATGTATCTCATGTTTGGGCATGAAACTTATGCAGCAGCAACATATTTCATAATGCACGTTTATAGGATATTATTGCCGGGGTCTGTTCCAAAGAAAATAGGCATTTTTATTGTAAAACCAGCTGGAAGTCTCTTGTGGTGATGATTCATCCCTTTTGTCTCCCTTTTTTCATTTTTGAATATTTTCAGCAGGGTGGAAAAGACACAGAGTCTCATTGATGAGATTGTTTGTTTGGCTGTGGGTATCCTAGCCACAAACCCACTCACTCACCCACCCACTCACTCACTCACTTATTCACACACACACACACTCACACTCACTCACTCACTTATTCACTCACTTATTCACTCACTCACCTATTCACTGACACTTTCTCACTCGCTCACTCTCTCACTCACACACTTTCTCACTCACTCACTGACACTTGCTCACTCACTCACACTCACTCACTCACTCACTTATTCCCTCACTCACACACTCACTCACTCACCTATTCACTGACACTTTCTCACTCACTCACTCACTCACTCACTCACTCACTGACACTCACTCAATCACTCACTCACACTCACTCACTCACTCATTCACCTTTTTTCATTTTTGAATATTTTCAGCAGGGTGGAAAAGACACAGTCTCATTGATGAGAGTGTTTGTTTGGCTGTGGGTATTCTAGTCACAAACCCACTCACTGACTCACTTAGTCACTCACTTATTCACTCACTTACACTCACTCACTCACTCACTCACTAAATCACTCACTCACTCATTCACTGACACTCACTTATTCACTCACTCATTCACGGACACTTTCTCACTCACTCACTCACTCACTCACTCACTCACTCACTCACTCACTCACTCACTCACCCTCGACAGGAGATCGAACTGTATGTTTATTTATTTTCCTCCTTTTCCTCTCCTTTTTCTTCTTCTTTCAGTTCCAATTATAAAAATGGAGCCGAATGATGACTACGACCCCCCTCAGGTGTGTCCCCAGCGTGGCCCTGGCCTGGCGCTTCGCACCAAGCCCTACTACACCCCACAGGTTATGACCTCCATTATACCCACAGAACTCCGGCCATGTGTGGGGGGTACCTACTCCGCCTGCCAACGGAGACTGGGAGGGAAGCCTTCCTCACTATCCTCCTCATCCTCCCCCAGCACCAGTCCCAAACTGCATGACCTGTCACCCACAACGCCCTTCTCCAAGTGCCTGTCAGCAGGCCCATCCCAGTCTCCGATCCCAGATGTCTCCATCATCCAGGAGAGTTCTGAATGCTACCAGCCGCAATCTGTCCTCTATCCACCCAGTAGTGCCTCATCCTCACCAGGCTCACAGCCCTCCACCCCTGACACCAGCGGCCCGGAGGCCCCGTTCTCCCCCACCCACTGCCTAACGCCGCCCCAGCCCATCAGTGGCAGCTCCAGCCCAGTGACCCAGTTCTCCAAAGTGCCAGAGAGAGGCAGCCGCTCGTCGAGCCCCACGCTGGCCATTAACATCAAACAGGAGCCAGAGGAACTGGACCAGATGTACCTAGATGATGGTGCGTTATTAATCATACACCTCTCCACATTATCCTAATGCACTGTGATTATTAAAGCCACCATTGAATCATACAGTAAATCATTTTTTGTATAGCCAGCCGCTTAGAAGCTATGTAAATGCACACTTGATGTAATACTATGCTACTATCAGTCACTATTTACAGTAATTGCCTTCTC
This sequence comes from Oncorhynchus mykiss, assembly GCF_013265735.2. Taxonomy (NCBI): domain Eukaryota; kingdom Metazoa; phylum Chordata; class Actinopteri; order Salmoniformes; family Salmonidae; genus Oncorhynchus; species Oncorhynchus mykiss. Next base: position 34,658,620 of record NC_048582.1, on the reverse strand, counting down.
ATGAACTTGGTGAGAAAGGCTTTTATGATTAACACCCTCTGGTCCTTGTCCTCCCACTGCTATCAGGCGACTAGAACAGGGACTTACAGTTCAATCATAGAACCCTGGTAGGTCTATGGTTGAAATATCATACTTTGAAGCCACTGAATAATGGCCAGGCCTTTTAAAAGTCCACTGATAAAATAAACAACTCTCCTCTACCTCTTTTATTCCTCCCAAGCAGAGTGCAAGCTGGGGAATTTTAGAAACCCAGTTTTATGATCTCACTGGTCTGGGATTCCAGAATTCACAACCACTAAAGGTTCTGGGCTGTGTGCTGATTTGCAATAAATGGGATAAATGATCTTCCCTGGGGTTAGCTAGACAACAGTGCTGCCTGGCCCCATATCAATCACTGGGAGGAAACCATCCTTCAGACCTGGAGCTGGGATAGTCGCTAACCAGCAGCTATCAGCAGCAGTAAAAGTAAAGCTCTTTGATGTGATCTGCACCAGACCCCAGCTGAACTGAACTGAGCTCAAATGTCTGGCTGGGTTGGGCCGGGCCTTCCTAGCCCTGGTGGATTGGTTGTTATGCTGGAGCTACGCTCCAACCATTCTAATTGCCCCCTTCCTGCTAACAGTCTGGTTAAATAACACACTGACTGAAGTTCTGTTGGGCTGCTCTGTCTGTCTGGGGAAATCAAGCAGCAGAGCTTTTATTGTAGTAGGTTATTTACATCACTCCTCTAATAATCAAGTTATCACCAACCACATTTATCAGGAGTTGTGCTTCTCTTGTACACTTAGTGAACAATGGTAGATTTGGACCAGGAGTGGTATAATTACAGTAATGTGGACAGGAGTTTTGGCACGGTTACATGTGGATTTGGACCAGGAGAGGTATAATTACAGTAATGTGGACAGGAGTTTTGGCACGGGTACATGTGGATTTGAATTTTATTGACTCACTCAGGTGTGGTGGTACGCTAATTCATTGTCGACTATGCTCGTTAAAGCTCACATAGACAAATATAATATTTGTATTTTGTGCAGAGACACCTACTGTCCATGGACTAGTAACTTATTCTGTTCAATTAGTTTCAGCACTAACAGGAAATGTAATTTGTAAAAATGATCATTAGATGTGGCCGCTGAAGTCATACTTCCTAGCTTTTTATTAGTTTAAAATGGTGTGAGACAGTGTATATATATTTTAATTTAACTAGGCAAGTCAGTTAAGAACAAATTCTTATTTACAATGACGGCCTAGGAACAGTGGGTTAACTGCCTTGTTCAGGGGCAGAAGGACAGATTTGAACCTTGTCAGTACCTTTCAGTTACTAGTCCAACGCTCTAATCACTAGGCCACCATGTCGCCCGATGTGAATATCCTAATGGAATGTCCATACATTCAATTATAGTGTAAAACAAAGTTGTATACAACAGACCTCTAATATTTTGAGCCCCATGCTTAATAACTGTCCTACCACACTACCAAAAGGTATCCCTGTCTTCCATCATCCCAGTATCTCCCTCACCGTGCTATCTTTTAACCTAGTCTCAAGATCCCCCCTGTCTGTCTACCATTTCTCAGATTCTCCTGTAGGAGGCTCCAAACCTCTTTCTTCATGGAAACTCTGACTAGGCCACGTGGCTATAAAAGCTACTGACTGGAGCTTGTGTGTTCTGGATGCTGCCTGAGCCTGCTGCCACTGTGGCCTGAGGCAGTGGAGGAGTAGAGGACCAGGGCACATAGTGTACTGTTACTGTAAAGTCATAGCTGAGAGCCAGGGGTAGTAGAGGAGAGAGACCCGAGGGAGAGGAGGGGAGGGAGTTTAAGGCTATAGCTTGAGATTGTGATTCCCTCAACATTTTGGTAAATATTCTCAACCTAAGGAAGGAAACAAAACCACTTTTACAGTTTTGGTTAGGATATGTTATGTGGCTTTTGGATTACCATGATCCAATATTGAATACCAACTGGTTTTATACTGTTCACAGAGAAGTAGCCAGTCAATGCTGCATTTCCAGATATTGACATGGAATGTTTTCCGCACGGTAACATTTTTGCTCTCTCTCTCACTTTGCCCTCCTTTTTCATATATATATTTTTAAGCCTTTCCCATATTTCAGTATTTCTCCATTGTTCAGGCAATTTGCATGTATAAAATACCTGGTTGGATAAGTGTTTTCATTGGCGTAATACAGGGTGACATGCTGAACTAACCAACTGCACTCAGGAACTGACTAACAGTAATACAGCAGGAGCCCCAGCCCGCACGGGCCAAGAACATCTTGTGGCCTGGCCCAGCCATGTGGCCATCTTCTGGAGGATGTGTGTGTACATGCGTGCATGTCCACCACCCTTCCTCACTGTTTCAGGGCTTGTCTTTTTCTGTGAATATTAATAGGTTTTAAAGGTGGTAGTTAGCATGTTAGTGGACCGGTTGTCCTGTAGTATTGTGTTGACAGAAACACTCGTTATTGGCACGGTTGTTGTTGCTCTGGAACCCTTAATGAGGCTAACAGCACTGTTCTGCTAATTGTTTTGTGAATGGTGTGATTGACTTTGTTTCTCTAGCTGTTCAGAGTCATTGTTTTCCACCGTTCCTTCAGTAGTGGTCCTTGCCATTCACACAAGAAATTCCCATCTGGGTTGTTTGCTTTGAACAACACAGATTTTTTCAGTATGTCTCTATTGCAAGACTCTGTATTGAACATCGTCATAGTAACCAGTTCCACATGCTACTGTCACTTTCATACGGGAGGCTATTTTTAATGTTTTGTTGAGGGCGGGGAGCCTGAATCATCCGTAAACATACACAGATCAACGGTTAGATTTTTTCAATTAGATCCCTCACATGAAATGTGGCAACAGAATGAAATGTAGTCCAAGGCAACAGACGTAAACAGACAACGGTGTGGGCTTGGTGGGGGTAAGCCATAGTGTTTTCTGCTTGTAGTCAGTGGGTCAGCTTGCTTTTGCAGAGTCAAAATGAACAGCACTGATTCAGAAAGGGGGACATTGTTCTTGTTACAGCGCTGTAGGATCTACCACCAACATAGTTGGTGTTAAACTCAACACTTACATTTAATAATCAATCCCAGATTTAGATTCATGTAAACTGCTGTCAATCTGTTTAAAATACAATGTTTTTACAGATGTGTATTTTCTATATTCAGCAGATATCTAGAACCTATTGAACCATATGTGGCATATTTCTGCAAATCTATTCAACCTCCGTAATCCATCCACCATGTTGGTCATTAAATGGGAAGGTGATGATATGGTGTGTCTGTTTCTGATGTATTGTCTCAGATTGATGTCTGACATCATGACTTGATGTATGTACTGTATGTATGGAGACGTTGGAGCACAACTCGTCCCTGGTTGTTTGAGTTTGGAAAAGGATATCCCATAACCTCCAGCTGCAGAGAAGGTTGATGCCAGATCAAATAGACGACTGACGGCCGGGCCAGTGGACTGAGTTCTGGGAAGGACACACGTGGCAGGGGTTGGGGAGAATAAAGTCAAAGGGTGGGGATTGAGGTGGGGATGTGGTTATTTCTTCACTTTGTGGTTAATGGCTATTCTTTTTTAAAGGCCAAGTTATACACCTTGCTGCTGACAAAGACTAAGAAGTAGTGTGGGGCTCTGAAGATCATGTTGAAATTAAACTATGCACCTTGTGTATGCATTAGAAAATGTCATGATGTAAATTTGACTTGCATTGAACCTAAATAGAGTTGTTAAAGATTTCAATCAAATTCAAGCCGAGGCCTAGTATGGTACATTATCCCCACAGAAGCACAGATTTTCCATATGACTGAATGGGAATACTCCAAGGTCTCCCTTGAAAGATGGCTAGCCTGCTCTCCTAGCACATGCTTTGCTAATATCTGAAAGATGGCTAGCCTGCTCTCCTAGCACATGCTTTGCTAATATCTGAAAGATGGCTAGCCTGCTCTCCTAGCACATGCTTTGCTAATATCTGAAAGATGGCTAGCCTGCTCTCATGGCACATGCTTTGCTAATATCTGAAAGATGGCTAGCCTGCTCTCCTAGCACATACTTTGCTAATATCTGAAAGATGGCTAGCCTGCTCTCCTAGCACATGCTTTGCTAATATCTGAAAGATGGCTAGCCTGCTCTCATGGCACATGCTTTGCTAATATCTGAAAGATGGCTAGCCTGCTCTCCTAGCACATGCTAATATCTGAAAGATGGCTAGCCTGCTCTCCTAGCACATGCTTTGCTAATATCTGAAAGATGGCTAGCCTGCTCTCCCAACACATGCTAATATCTGAAAGATGGCTAGCCTGCTCTCCTAGCACATGCTTTGCTAATATCTGAAAGATGGCTAGCCTGCTCTCCTAGCACATTGCTTTGCTAATATCTGAAAGATGGCTAGCCTGCTCTCCTAGCACATTGCTTTGCTAATATCTGAAAGATGGGTTTGGAAATTGTCTGCTGGTGATGTATTACAAAGATAAAACTTTAAAGCACAGAAGTGAACTGTTGGAAACTGAAGCCATTTTTTTCTAGATCCACTATTATGGCAGATCAAGAGGTGATTTAATGTACCTGAATAAAAATGCCATAATTCCACTAACAAGTATCTGCTCTTGCCAAGTTCCTCATGAAGTCCTATCACATTGAAATACACGCCTGTCCTCAATGACACATAATAGTGTGTGTCTGTGTGTTTCTATGACACACACGTATGAGAGCTCTACTCCATCATTTAGCCAACACAGATCGTTTTCCTATTTCTTTATTAATAGCAGTCAATCAGCTGGCCAAACATATTAACTTTATGTCTAGACAACTTGACAGCTCAGATTCAGGGACATTTGTACTGTACTCTGTAGCCATAAGAAAAGAGCTTCCCTACTATCAAAATGCAAGTGATTTGTCTTCGAAATCCCTGAACATGTTATGGAATGCCTCTTTCGTTTAGTTTATTGGTTGCTCACATTTATCGGTTTCTCACATTCACCTCTGTCCTCTGTACATTTATACCACCGGTTGTGACCATGTCAAATTAGTTTGACCTGCACATTGTTTGGACCACAAAGACTTCTCTCTACCATGTAAACACCTCCGGGACCAGCCAAGCGCTGCTAGGAACACCCTGTCACTCTTATTGTGCAGGGAAGTAAGGGAGAAGGCTGAGAGGAAGTGGCTGTGTCTGGGCTGGTCCACACAGGGAAGAGCTGTACCGCACCACAATAGATGAAAAAGCACCACCCCATTTTTTGGGAGGGAATCTCACAATTCCAGGCCCCAGCTCCTGGCTGTAATGGGAGCGAGCTAATGGTGCAGGGCCAGTGTCCGGTCAAAGGGAATTCCTCTGTAGGCTCGTGGGATTGGCTTCCACCACCAGGCTCCAGGGGTGTTCCCCTATCTGGCTGCTATCTGGTGGAGCTGAGAGACACATCCTTGGCCTGTGGCTAGATCTTAGTCCAGGAGGAGCTGCTGCCGAGGTGGTTAGAGACTCAAATACCACCTTATTCTCTAAATAGTGCACTACTTTTGACCAGGGTTAAAAGTAGTGCACTGTTTATGGATTATGGTGCCATTTGGGATTCAGACAGAGGCTGTTAAATGATAGTAGTGCTGGTTCATTCAGTACTATTAAATGATATATCCTCTGAATTTAAAAAAAGGAAGGAATTTTCCTCCAAGCTCCTCAATCAGGTGTCTGTGTCAATGAAAAGAAATGCCTTGTACTATTGACCATTTATCCTATCATCATAGGAAAATAATATTTAAAAAAATAATAGGAAAATAATGTTTATTTATCTTCTTTGGGATAGGGGGCAGCATTTTCACTTTTGGATGAATAGAGTGCCCAGAGTAAACTGCCTCCTACTCAGTCCCAGATGCTAATATATGCATAATATTATTAGTATTGGATAGAAAACACTCTGAAGTTTCTAAAACAGTTTGAATGATGTCTGTGAGTATAACAGAACTCATATGGCAGGCAAAAACCTGAGAAGAAATCCAAACAGGAAGTGGGAAATCTGAAGTTTGTAGTTTTTGAACTCAGCCCCTATCGAATTCAGTGGGATATGGGTTATATACTTCCTAAGGCTTCCACTAGATGTCAACTGTCTGTAGAACGTTGTTTCAGGCTTCTCCTGTGAAGGGGGGCCGGATGGGAGCTGTTTGACTAAGGGGTCTGGCAGCAGCCTCGTTCTCAGTCACGCGCATTTCACATGAGAGGTATCTCTCGTTCCATTACTTTTCTACAGACAATGGAATTCTCCGGTTGGAACATTATTGAACGTTGATGATAAAAACATCCTAAAGATTGATTCTATACTTTGACAAGTTTCTTTGACCTGTAATATAACTTTTTGTCCGACTGGACCTGAACGCGCTTTTGGATTTGTTTACCAAACGCCCTAACAAAAGAAGCTATTTGGACATAAATGATGGACATTATCGAACAAAACAAACATTTATTGTGGAACTGCGATTCCTGGGAGTGCATTCTGATGAAGATCATCAAATGTAAGTGAATATTTATAATGCTATTTATGACTAATGTTGACTGCGCAACATGGCGGATATTTCTTTTGGCTGATTTGGGCTCTGAGCGCCGTTCTCAGATTATGCTTTTTCCGTAAAGTTTGTTTGAAATCTGACACAGCGGTTGCATTAAGGAGAAGTGTATCTGTGATTTCATGTGGCTCTCTGCAATATCGCTGCATGTTTTGGAACTACTGAACATAACACGCCAATGTAAAATACGATTTTTGGATATAAAATATGAACTTTTACACAATACATGTATGTTTTGTTCGGTACATGAAGTCCTATGAGTGTCATCTGATGAAGATCATCAAAGGTTAGTGATTCATTTTATCTCTATTTGTGCTTTTTGTGACTCCTCTCTTTGTCTGGAAAAATGGCTGGGTTTTTCTGTGAGTTGGTGGTGACCTAACATAATCATTTGTGGAGCTTTCGCTGTAAAGCATTTTTTGAAATCAGACGCTGTGGCTGGATTAACGAGAATTGTATCTTTAAAATGGTGCCTAATACTTGTATGTTTGAGAAATTTGATTTATGAGATTTCTGTTGATTTGTATTTGGCGCCCTGCAATTTCATTGGCTGTTGGCGAGCCAGTCCTAGATAGGTTAAATACTGAAGCAACTATAACACAGCTGGTGATTCGGTCTCACAAGTAATGAAGGGGCATAGCTTGTTCTAATATGAAGGAGACCTTTTCTTGCTAAAAGCTTTAGGTTTTGCAAATGTTACCAGATTGTGAAATATTGACAGACTGCAGATCTGATAAGGCTTGCCAGAAAAAGCACTGTAAAGGGAGTCAGGTCCTCTTGGAGAGTCTGACACTGCTGGTTCATGGTGGACTCCTCAATCAAGATGGCTGCCTTTGCCATCCTCTTTTTCAGAAGGCACACACTGCCACATTGCTGTTTGTTTAGTTCCAATTGGTCCCTTTGGTGTTTGGTCACTTCCCTCCCATCAGCCAAAGAACACAGCTGATAAAAGGGGACAAGCTCACCGACTGTGGGAACACTGAAAGAGTGGCAGTAGGCAGGAAAGGGGGAGAGACAAGTGCATGACAAGTGCATTTGGATCCTTTATAGAGGGCAAGAAGCTGCATCCTCTCCAAACCAAACAGTCTGAGACTTCTATTTATCTGTGTTAACAAGACATTTATTTTCCGTTTGAACAAATGAATATATTTTGCACACTGAACGCATCATGACGTAATACCTGCTAAAACACCTAGCTATATCTCTCAAATACTATGAACTATACACTTAAAAAAATAAGTGCTATCTAGAACCTAAAAGGGTTATTTGGCTGTCTACATAGGAGAACCCTTTGAAGAACCCTTTTTGGTTCCAGGTAGAACTTTTGGGTTCCATGTAGAACCCTTTCCACTATGGGGACAGCCGAATAACCCTTTTGGAACCCTTTTTTCTAAGAATGTACCGGAGATGCTTTGATGTAGATTGGGAGAAATTGACATCTTTCTCCTTTCTTCACAGTTAATGAGATCATCAGGAACGACCTCTCAAGCATCTCTGTCCACAGTCATGCGTAGCACCACTTTAATCATGGACACAGGAGGACTGAAGCAGAAGAAAGGGAAAGACCATACTGTACCAATAATTTTACAACGTCTGCATGCTTGGACTACAGTATGCAGGAAGCCAAAAAAACAACAAAGGGGAACAGAGATTGAGCATCTTGAAGATTATAATCTAATGTGTGCCTTTCAGAAGATGCCGTTTCAGAAGATTCACCAATGTATACAAATTGAAGATGAAATGAAATGGCTGATCTCTCAGAAAATAAAAACAGGCGTACTATGCAGCACTGCACCTTCCAGCCTCAACCCCAATAAGTATGCTTTTTAGTGGACCAAGAATTTAGTTTTTCGTTTACTTCTGTCTGCAGATATTGTAAATGATTCAGTGCCTAAGTGTACATTTTGTGTACAATGCTTCAGATTGTTTTGTGTATCTGGCTTTCAATGAAATGATTTCATCCAAAATAAGTGCCTTTGACTGGAAATAGGAAATGATGATAATTAAAGGGCGACTGCACTTCCTGATTTAGCCTTGTTTTTCATCAATGCTCATAAAGAAATGCTAGCGGAATCACAACAAACAAACTAGCTTTGCTATGGAGAGAACAACGTTTGAAGTTGAGGACTTCTCCCCTCCTGACTGACTGGACCTTCTCAAGATGGTCAGCTAATTCAGTTCTACAGTTTGTGTGAGCTTGTGTTTAGTCAAGCTGACAGCAGCTAGCGTAGCTTGGTGATAGGATAGCCAGCTGCAGCTATCTAGCTAATATTTCTCTGTCAAATCAGTTATGCCAAGATAGCAAGTGCCAGTGTCTGGAATGTGTTTCATAAGGCACTCGTTCTACAACACCTTGCTACGAAAGTAGCTTAGAACTTAGTTTCAGTGTTTCGTCAAGTCATGTAATGCATGTTACCGTGGAAATGGTTTAAACCGAGAGTTGAACACCTGGTCTTAAGTCAGCTCAGCTGTCCACCAACACAATATTCTATAACTGGCTAGTTTTGTCTCATCTCTCTTTGTGTCCACTGTTACATCTTTCCCAGGGGGACAAATCCCAAAACTACTAATATCCCTACAACAGGTGTCACCTAGCCTAAATCTTGACATTGCACAAAGGGATGAGTTTGTGTTACAAAGACAAAGTATTGTATAATGTAGATATCATATTGATGTGCCTACACTTAGCTAGCAAATAAAAACAAGTTGTGTAGAGTACAACTTCAGCTGTCTAATCAGAATGGCATTCTATTTGGCCAAATCTAAGGATTTGGCTGTCTAACCACACACTGACATGCAAAACTCTGGGTGAGGAGGTCCCTTTAATATATGTAATGTATTACAGGTTATAGACAAGTGCAGTTAGGGGGCAGGAGGGGTGGAGTGCATGACACTCCATCCTGGATATGACAGAGTTTGCCCAATTCAAAGCTCCATCCAGGAGCCTACAGAGTAATATGAGAAGAGTGCAATTGTTAAACTTATGTAGATATTCTAAACAAAGTGTTTTGATAACTTTCAAGTGTAACAGTTCTATGTATAATAAACCATACTTCACATAATACTGTAGAAGAAGTGTTCTGATAATGTGCAAATATTGTACCTTCCTTTATGGTGTAAGACAAAAGTTCCCTGACATGTTTGAAGAATACACAGGGTCCCTCCCCCCTATTGATAGTACCATTCAATTCAAAAGTAACAAAATATGATACAAAGTAATAGATGTGTATAATTGTATAATTTTAATGCTGAGTGCAACGTCTCTCCCAATTCAGACATCAGTGTCAACTTGTCTTTCAGTCAGAGGACTACATTTCAAAAGCATCTCTTCTGCCGTTATTTCACGGTTGAACATAGCCATAGCCAATCCTGATTCATAGCTAATTCACAAGGGACACGTGCCAGCATGGCACTGACTGGTTGGCATTACTCACTGGGGCCCAGGAGTAGTCCATTGGCACAGTGGAAGGGGCCACCTCCTTACAACATACTATACATGGCACTCATTGTATTATGAATGGTGATTAGGTGAATTTCAGGACAGATAGTAATTTTGACCATTGACCAGACCAAATGTGACCCCCATTACTCTGAAGCAGGACTGGTGCCTCACCACTGCCTCAGCCTTCTGTAACAGCTCCTAATATGGTATGGGGTTACTCACGAAGCTGCTGAACAACAAATCCACCAGGTTTTGTATGTAGCCTGTGAATGGAATAGCGAGAAACATAAGGTTCTCTAGTTTGTAAGTAATTTATATGCTAATAGAGGGACTGTGACTACGGAATAGATTCAGGCCGGTGACGCTGATGCTATGCAACCAGCAGTCTACATTGCTGAATGTTTACTGTTATGTTTTGCTATTTGCTGCCAGAGCCATAGCTATATTTACAGTAGACAAGTGCCATCCTACATTTATTTTTGCCCTAGAGCAGACATGATAAACTTTTATGAGAACAGGCATGTTGTTTTGGGTTATCAGACAAAGCCCCCGAATGCTAGCTAGAGACCTAACTTGCAAATCCGGGTTAGTTATCATATCTTTGTACGAGTTTCAATGAATTGGCTAGCTAGCTAACGTAACATTAGCTATGCAGTTCGAGTTAAAACATGATTGAAAACAAGCTGGCTACATCCTATGATTGACTAACAAGCTAGTATCCAAGTGCTTGCCCTGTTATTGACCCTAAATGCCAATGGGCTATCTGTTGTTACCAAGGTAGCTAGCTAATGTGAGCTATGCACATCTTCCTCTGACATGCTGTACATCACATTACACGTTAGAGTAATGTATTTATCTAGTTACAGTATCATTCCCATTTCATCTGTGGTATCACAGCTAGCCTGGCTCGCTAGCATTATCAAATCATGTTTTATAATAGGGTGTCCTGCCCAGGGTGGGTGAAAACATGCTTTGTTGATGAAATTTCACTTCCTTATGTTATAAAATACATTTTACCAAGACAAATATGATTACTTATGTTCTGAATCGTTCCATGGGGTCTTTCTCTAACATGAGTAACCTAATACATCCAATAATAAGCACCGAGCTCTGTTGACATAGCGGTGAAATAAATATTAAAAGCTTTGAAAATAAAATGCTTGGTATATGCTCAGTGACATTTCACAGAGATACGTTTGTTTTTGTGAGAAATCTTTTTTTTTTTAAATAGGAATTTCGAATTAATATGAAAAGCGTATACTAAAATATGAAAATACTACATGCCATGTCTCAAAATCAATATCCATCTTACCTCTATATTGTTTAATGTCCTGCGGATTCGAGAAAATATATGATTTCAACAGGAAAGTGAGGTAGCCAGTAGCCTTAATTCTTGCACAGAATCCAGCCTAGATGACAATGGAATTTTCCAAACTTTAGACCACTTTTTTTCTCTGGCCTCCATTGATTTAGACATCCTAATATTGGCCATCCTACAAGGGAAAAAACACCAATAACTTTTGAACGGATTGTGATAGAGACATGCAGTTTGAACCATTGGTTTCATTAAGAGGATTAGCTACACAATTAGCAACACAAATACAACATTAGTCAAAATATGGCATTTTTCACACCCTATGTATAACCAAAAAAAGCTACTAGATAGCTAGTACCACTTATCTATTTAGCTAACATACTCACCAACACTAGTCGTTTGACGGTTGACAGGCAGCAGAATTGACTGTGTCGGGTACAATCTATTCCTGGTAATCTGGCAATATTGTTGAAATGCATTGGGAGTTTGCAGCAACTTTATGGAAGCCTATTTTCACTCCTGTTTGCTGAGCGAAACGTGCGTGTGTTGTATCCATATGCAGACTTGACATCAAATGTCCACATGGTACGACAACGTGTTCTCTCTAGGCAATTGGGCATCATCTACAAAAGTGGCCATGTAAGTAATCCATACCCAACCCCCTAGTAAGTTGTGACGAACGCACTTACAGTACTCTGTTTTGGACGAGACTGACTTTATAATAAAAATTATTCTATTTACACTTTGCACTCTATTTTGACACTAGAATGAATTTGACTCATCGATGCCACATAGGCCGTTTAAAACCAGTGAAGTTGGTTCCAAGGGGCAGTTGACCTTTAAGCACTTGTTCACACTCACCAATGATAGCATTACCTGCATGTTCAATTTGACTTTTGATCTGTTGTTTAGTACAGCTTTGTATGTTTGTGACTTGAGCCATCTCTTCATGTCACCCAAAGACTGAGAAATGGCATCAACATTGAGTCCTTGAGTACAGTGAGTTAAAAGCACATGCCTTAGAAAAGACAAAGACCTCAATCTGCTCAGGTGTATATTTATTTTAAGGAAATACAACTAGGGCAATGTGTTGGCTATGTTGTCAAGAGGATTTTGAAGATATTCAAGGCTAGTGCCTTTTGGAAGGCCAAAATTTCATCTCAAGTCTCTCTGTCCTGTTGGGACAATGCAATGTTTGCATTTCATATGCTTGATTAGCCAATAGTCAGCCTGTGATAATAACTCTGTTGCTTACTGGCCAATGCTTGATTTGCTTCTGCTTCATATGGTTGCCATAGGCTAACTCAAATGAATTTCCTTTACATAGTTATTACATAATTGTGTAGTTCTTGTCTACAAGATACTGAGGGAAAGAATTATGCTTGAAAAAATATGTGAATGGGATAGAGCATATACAGCAGGTTTTCGCCACACTAATCATGCCATCCCTGAAATTCATTTTTTTTGGTTTCGCTTGTACAAACAGTGGAGAAATCTGGTAATACGTACATTAGCAATCATTATTTTATTCATATGAAAGGAAGAAATCATCTCACTTTGGTTAATTTGTCAATTAGAAAATAATTACTGGATACCTATGCAATATGCTGGTATAGCGTTTGTTTCTCAAATAATGTATACATTTAAGACTGTAATAGAAAAAGGTGTCTCTTATGTACATGTATTATTTCCTTTAATCCAAAGAATTGGTAACAATGGTGAAAAGCAATATTCTCATGTAGGAGATCCAAAACTTTTACATTTTTCTATAAGTATGTATTTATTCTTATAGCATGTACTTTGTTTATTCAAGTGTTTCATGTAGCTCCTCATATTACCAAATGGTTAACTATATAATACACTACAATATATAGTATTCTAAGGTTCAGTTTGTAGAATGCACAATAGTTAGACTGAACATACATACATGCTAAATAATCAGATTTTTGCTTCATTGTATCATTAGCTTGCATAAGTTCCCTTATTACAACTGCATTTATTTCTGCTCTTTTATAATAAGTCTTAATCCATGAATTTAAAGGGAAATTAACAAAGCCATGAAGCCATGTTTACTGAAAAGTTGACTATTATATTGTTCAGATATGCAGATTCATTGTTCAAAGTTTTTTTTGTGGGCTCCAATTCTGCTTCATGTACTGTATGTATTGTCAATAATAAATACCTTCTTTTGAATGCTACAGTTGTCTCAATTATTTATATTGAATATTACATTCATGTAGTTTAGATTTTAGAGAGTTATATTTAGTTAATTAATAACACACTCAGTTAAATTTAGTAATACATTATATAGATATACACACAGACAGACATATACACTACCATTCAAAAGTTTGGGGACACTTAGAAATGTGATCAGATATACAGTGTAGATATTGTTAATACTATAAATTACTATTGTAGCTGGAAACGGCTGATTTTTTTAATGGAATATCTACATAGGCGTAAAGAGGACCATTATCAGCAACCATCACTCCTGTGTTCCAATAGCACATTGTGTTAGCTAATCCAAGTGTATCATTTTAAAAGGCTAATTGATCATCAGAAAACCCTTTTTGCAATTATGTTAACACAGCTGGAAACTGTTGTCTTGATTAAAAAAGCAATAAAAGTGACCTTCTTTAGACTAGTTGAATATCTGGAGCATCAGCATTTGTGGATTCGATTACAGGCTCAAAATGGCCAGAAACAAAGACCTTTCTTCTGAAACATGTCAGTCTATTCTTGTTCTGAGAAATGAAGGCTATTCATTGCGAGAAATTGCCAAGAAACTGAAGATCTCATACATTGCTGTGTACTACTCCCTTCACAGAACAGTGCAAGCTGGCCCTAACCAGAATAGAAAGAGGAGTGGGAGGCCCTGGTGCACAACTGAGCAAGAGGACAAGTACATTACAGTGTCCAGTTTGAGAAACAGACACCTCACAAGTCCTCAACTGGCAGTTATTGTATTATCTCCGGCTACTGTAAGATGTTAGGAAATAAACAGAAGAATAAACAGATGTTGAATGAGACTGAAAGTCCAATGTCTCCTATGTGAAAAGGTGTTAGTATGGTGTATACTGACCTCCAGTGGCCAGCTTCTCTCTGTCAGGCATGACTCCTTACTGGTGCAGACCTGGGTTCAAATACCTCAATTTCTTTCAAATACATTCAAAGTAAGTATTCAGAATTATTTCATTTGAAAAGACAAGTCGTCGAATATTTGTATGTATTTTGAAATACAAATCGGGAAGTATTTGGAAAACTCAAATACACCGACTCAAATACACTCCAATGCATTTTAACACAGGTATTTTAAATAGGTATTTGAACATACTGTCAAATATAATTTGGTAGTCTACTTAGTTTTTACAAATAGTCATTCAAAGAAAAGTAGTTGTTTTGGGCTGTGTGTTTGAAAATACTCAAAGTATTTTAAGTATGAGATACTCAAATATTTGAACCCAGGCCTTGTCTGTTGTATTAGGGAACGTTGACTTTACATTTCAATCGAGCTATACTGCTAAGCTTCTGAGATACTTCCGCGATATGTATTGAATCCAGCCCATGGTAAGCATATGAAAAGAAATCTTTAAAAAATTGCAGAATACATAATATGGAACAAATATGCTGCTTCCACTTAAATCTCTTCCACTACGACTTTCACCAAACCCTTCCTGCTGTGCAAAATGTGTCCGATTCTGACTTAGCAATAACACCTTTCCTACGCAAGCCTTTCCTCTCAGTATTTGGTATTCAGACTTATCTTATTCAGACATGTAAGGCGCTCTGCAGGTGTAGCTATCGTTCGTGCTCTGAATAAATTGAATGCAACCGCTGACAAACCTCCCACTTGCTGGCCAGCAGATGTGGAATTTTGATTGAATAGCGTTTGTAATCTGAAATGAAGCCATCCCTTTAAATATGCTGTACCTTTTAGTTCTAATTTTATCAACAGACTCACTACATATAAAGAGAATGGGTCCAGAATATTAGGGATCAATGAAAGAAAGCCATCTAAATATAGGCTATGCACAGCCTACTCGTCTCTGTTTCAGCACCAATTGGTAGATTTAAAAATAGTCTGATCTTGTAGATTTAGGAAAGTATTGATGAATCATAAAAACTGTTTTGGAGGGCCTTTATGCACGAAAGACAGAAAACGGTGGTTTGATTCATTCAGGAAATTGATACATTCTGTTTTTCAACCCATGGCAATGAAGGAAGATTAGTGTACATAGAATTCAGTGGTGTTCAGTGCTGTTCTAGATAAAATCAAATCTAATTTTATTAGTCACATGCGCCGAATACAACCGGTGTAGAAATGCTTACTTACGAGCCCCTAACCAACAATGCAGTTTAATTTTTTTAAAATAAAAAATACAGATAAGAAATAAAAGTAACAAGTAATTAAAGAGCAGCAGTAAAATAACAAAACAAGACTATATAGGGGGGTACAGGTACAGAGTCAATGTACTGGGGCACCAGTTAGTTGAGGTAACATGTACATGTGGGTAGAGTTATTAAAGTGACTATGCATAGATAACAGAGTAGCAGCAGTGTAAAAGAGGGGGAGGGGCAATGCAAATAGTCTGGGTAGCCATTTGATTAGATGTTAAGGAGTCTTATGGCTTGGGGGTAGAAGCTGTTTAGAAGCCTTGGACCTAGACTTGGCGCTCCGGTACAGTCTATGATTTTTAGGGCCTTCCTCTGACACCGCCTGGTATAGTCCTAGATGGCATGGAGCTTGGCCCCAGTGATGTACTGATGTAGTGTCTTGCAGTCAGAGGCCGAGCAGTTGCCATACCAGGCAGTGATGCAACCAGTCAGGATGCTCTCGATGGTGCCGCTGTAGAACCTTTTGAGAATCTTTTCAGTCTCCTGGGAGGAATAGGTTTTGTCGTGCCCTCTTCACGACTGTCTTGGTGTGATTGGACCATGTTTGTTTGTTGGTGATTGAACTTGAAACTCACGACCCGCTCCACCACAGCCGCGTCGATGAGAATAGGGGCGTGCTCGGTCCGCTTTTTCCTGAAGTCCACATTGATCTCCTTTGTCTTGGTCACATTGAGGGAGAGGTTGTTGTCCTGGCACCACATGGCCAGGTCTCTGACCTCCTCCCTACAGGCTGTCTCGTCGTTGTCGGTGATCAGGCCTACCACTGTTGTGTCATCGGCAAACTTAATGGTGTTGGAGTCGTGCCTGGCCGCGCAGTCATGAGTGAACAGGGAGTACAGAAGGGGACTGAGCACGCACCCCTGAGGGGCCCCTGTGTTGAGGATCAGCGTGGCGGATGTGCTGTTACCTACCCTTACCACCTGGGGGTGGCCAGTCAAGAAGTCCAGGATCCAGTTGCAGAGAGAGGTGTTTAGTCCCAGAGTCCTTAGCTTAGTGATGAGCTTCGTGGGCACTATGGTGTTGAACGCTGAGCTATAGTCAATGAATAGCATTCTCACGTAGGTGTTCCTTTTGTCCAGGTGGGAAAGGGCAGTGTGGAGTGCAATAGAGATTGCATCATCTGTGGATCTATTATGGCGGTATGCAAATTGGAGTGGTATTACAGAATTGGACAGGGAGAGGCTGAAAATGTCAGTGAAGACACCTCTCAGTTGGTCAGCGCATGCTCGCAGTACACACCCTAGTAATCTGTCTGGCCCTGCGAATGTTAACCTGTTTTAAAGATCTTACAAAAGAATACAGCTCATTCAATGCTGTCTTAGTGCCAGCCTCTGACTGTGGTGGTACGTAAACAGCTACAAAGAATACAGATGAAAACTCTCCAGGTAGATAGTGTGGTCTAGTTTATCATGAGATTTAGTTGTACTGTACATCAGGTGAGCAACAGCTTGAGACTTCCTTAGATATTGTACATCAGCTGTTATTTACAAAAATACATAGCCTGCTGCCCCTTGTCTTACCAGACGCTGCTGTTCTATCCTGCCGGTGCAGCGTATAACCAGCAACGTTGTTGCCGGTGATATCTGGTGAGGACCTGCCTTACAACAGGCCTACAAGCCCTCAGTCCAGCCTCTCTCAGCCTATTGCGGACAGTCTGAGCACTGATGGAGGGATTGTGCGTTCCTGGTGTAACTTGGGCAGTTGTTGTTGCCATCCTTTACCTGTCCCGCAGGTGTGATGTTCGGATGTACCGATCCTGTGCAGGTGTTGTTACACGTGGTCTGCCACTCACATATTGTACTGTAAGTTGTATGTACAAGGAAAATCCACAGCAACAATGTGATGCATAAATCATTATACCTTGATATTTTGAATGAAATGTTGGGATTAACATAACTTTATTAATTTATGTAGACCAGCAGTCACCAACCTTTTCCGTTCCGAGGACCACCATATCACAGTTAAAAGCTTGAGGACCACCATTTGAGCTAGAGGACCACATCTTTGTAGTCAAATTTAGTCCATTTTAGCAGTGAATGTAACAAACTAAAGACCTATTATTTTTATTATACAAAGTAATATACAATTGCTTATAATAACTTTATTTTTGGAAGATATATATATTTTTTCTTCTAAACACACTGGTGTGTAAATCACATTTTCTGATATTTTAAGAAATGAGTGTATGCAGAAAAATCTGTGATTGGTACATACATTTTTGGACTTTAAAATATGTTATATACCCATTGATTCTTAAAGAATATAACTCAAACTCTCGTTCCCTATCAGAACCCAAAATATAAGATTCATTTTGCCTGTAGCTCTGACAATACATTTGAGAGTGGTTACATTTCTCCAGCTCCATCCCTCAGCTATTTACCAAAACAGTGCTGGGTTGAACCTCTGAGTTGAACTGCAGATGGCCCCTTTAATGTTATCGGGGTATTTTATTCATCTCAACAGAAAGTCTGTTAAGCTACAGAATGAAAGTGACAGATGGCTGACCTATTCTTTCAGACTTCTAACATAACCTGAAGACATGGAGTTTGTAACCCAGCAATTTGATAATCTGACAAATGACAATAATTTGACAATTATCAGCACAGGAAAATGCCACACCCAGGTTGCCTATGGAGCCCTTTTTTCAACCGTTGATATTGTCACCGTTCTTGTTGGAGTTCCAGTAAATCACAAAGCATCTGTGTATCTCCATTACAGCAAAGAGAACATTGGACATCCTCAATTTAAATCTTTCCATCTTCCTCGCAATGCAATACTGTCAGTCTTTCATAGGCTTCCTCTCATTTTTCCACTCATTTAGAACTAGGGCATTTATGTTTGGCTATTAGCTTATAGGGGGACCAATGAATTGACACGCCCCACAATCTACCCATCGCTGAAAATGTACAGGTTTACAGAGGTGTGCAATGTGGCTGTGTGGGTTATAGTTATACTGCTCTGGCAAAGAGTTTCTTAGAAATTGATTAGAATGGATGGATTGTATGTGGGATTGTGAATTTCCTTATTATAGTGATGTGGTGGTGCAACATGAGTATTATATTTGCTGTAAAGAAATCAGGGCCAGGGAAAGATGAGATGCACCCAACCAAAAAGTGTGCCTATAGAACTGTCCGCATAACTAATATGGTTGTACATGTGTTACAATCCTACAACCATTTTACTGGTCTTAAAGTCAAATTATACAGAAAACCTTTTAAACTGTTTAGTTGTTCCTATGCGTGTGATCATGCTATCTGCTGCCAGCCTAGCACATCCAATACGGTACCTGTTTACTCAAGGAATGCGGTATGCCTGTTCAAAATGAAACATTTAATAGTATAGGTGGCAATAGTCTACTCTAGCCTTTTGATGTTAACTAGAAAATGTCAAGAACTGAGATGGTTTTTCGTTTAGAATAATGGACTTCGTGACATTTTATGGCGCCGTAACAGTTTAGTTGACTACACTTGAATATGTTTAGTATCTTGCTATAACCTGTACAATTCATTGTACTGCATATAATATTTGACCTATTTACTCAAGCAAAACTGTTTGCCTGTTCAAAACAAGTTGAATAGAGAAAAGGCGGTAATTAGGGTACTTTTGATTGTGATCTAAAATATAGCTAGAATATTCTTATTCTTTTTGAATAATGAACTTTGTGGCCTTTTATGGTTCTGTATAGCCTAAACATTTTAGTTGACTGTGCTTGAATATGTAAAGTTTGTTGCTATCACCTGTCAAATACATTCTAAACACTTAAAGCTACTGCAATATATTAATTAACTGTAATAGGTTTACAGTATACTACAATACATTACAATACAGGGCGGTATAGCCTAGTGGTTAGAGCATTGCGCCAATAACCAAAAGGTTGCTGGTTCGAATTCTCTAACAACGTGAAAAATCTGTTGACGTGAAAAATCTGTTGATGTGCCCTTGGCACTTAAAATAAAGGTTGAGCAAATTAGAGTTAACTCAGTTAAGAGGTTTGGCCTACCCCGGCCAAACCCGGACGACGCTGGGCTAATTGTGAGCTGCCCTATGGGACTCCCAATCACGACCGGATGTGATACAGCCTGGATTCGAACCAGGGACTGTAGTGATGCCTGTTGCACTGAGATGCAACAGGAGCCGAGTAAACAAATTACCAAATAAATGACCAAATGAGTAAATAATAAATGACCAAATGTTAAAATGGCTACATAATCACTGAATTCCTATGAAAGATTCTCCACAGTGAGAATGGTCCATTCAAGACTCCAAACTGTCAGACATCGATCTGTCAACATTAGATTAGGGCAACCACAATAGTTGACATAGCTAATCACAAGTCCATTTATTCAACAGCGTCTGCTACAAAAACACTAGGCTTTTATCTTCCGGAGAGCTGAATGTTCTTTCTCTCTCTAAAGGTGCTTATTCTCTGCCTGGTATTATTTGCATGCACTGACAAAAGTCCCTAATTTTACCATCCACAAGCTGCTAGTGTAGAGTGAAAAGAGGCTCTGACGGTAGCTTATCAATAGCACATGACAAGATACTTGGAGGGTGTTGTCCAAATAGTAAATCACCCTGAACCTTATATAGGGTATACCTTACTTTACTCCTACGAGTTGGTTGAATTCTGTTCACCTCACTAGCTAATTGCATTTTACTAATGAAGTACACATGCTTCGGAAGAATTAATCAAATATGTTTCTCAGAATATGCCTGGTTCATCGTTGTTTAGCATAATTTAAGGGCACTTTGTATTACATGGGTCTCCTGATAAAAATAAACTATACACACTGACCAAGGGAAACATGGTGACTGCACCCATGAAGGACCCCAACTGCACCACTGCTCCACACCACACGAGGGCACTGTGGCCCTCATCACGGAGGATAACACCAATGATCACCTTAACATAGGACAAAGTGAGGATGAAGAAGATCCAGGAGCCCACCTGAGATAAGGGACAAGTATAACATTTACTTATTCAATCCATTGTAATGTTTACCATATACTGTATGTGTAATAATTATTTATATGAGATGTAGTCCTCTATGTTATGCTTTCATCTGTAGCATAGAACTACAGTGGGTTCTGAAATTATTGACACCCTTGATAAAGATGAGCAATAATGACTTTATAAAATAAATAATCCACATACTGAGCTAACTTTTCTTTAAAAGGGGAAATTATATTCTTATACAATTGCTCAGAGAAAGAGATTTTGTTTAACTAGTAACATATATTTTTCTCAAAAAGGTAGTTGTCAAAACTATTGGACATCCCTAAAGATTATTTTAAATAAAGTAGTCAAAAGTTCAGTATTTGGTCCCATGTCCATAGCACGCAATGACTACATCAAGTTTGTGACTATACAAACTTGTTGGATCTATTTGCAGTTAGCTTTGGTTGTGTTTCGGATGAATTTGTGCCCAATATAAATGCATGGTAAATAATGTACTGCATCATTTTGGAGTCACTAATTGTAAATATGAATAGAATATGTTTCTAAACACTTCTACATTAATGTGGATGCTACCATGATTACTGATAAGAATGAATTGTGAATAATCAATGAGAAAGTTAGAGGGGGAGGTTAGCATGTCTTGGGGGTATGATCTTTGACCCTTTTTTTTGTCTACAATATACCATAGCTAAGTATTTAAATTATTTATTTTATAGTCTACTGTGCATCTTTATCAAGGGTGTCAATAATTTCCAACCACACTGTACATTATGAATTTATGTTGTGGAAACGTACAATGAGGAAGGTTCCTGAGGTTTCATTGACCAGCAGAGGACATGGACTCAGCACTGCCATGCCTATAATGTAGGCTCCAATCCCACTGCCAAACAAAGTGAGAGCCCCCAACAGCAATAAGGACCTGTGACAGGATGACAGTAACATTATCATTAGTGGGGGTGCAGTTTAATAAAAGTCCCATTTGTTGGCCATAAAATAAGCCTACAAATATTAAGTTGATCATGAGTAAATTAAATAACGATTCATTCCTATTTATTGGAAATGCATTTGAACAAAACTGACCTTGTTGGGAAAAACATGGCAATGAAGCAGGCTAGAGGGTTGGACACCGCAGCCATGGTGGCTGATAAGTGGTAGGCACTGTTTCCATAGGGCAGACAAGAGTAGGACTGCACTGAGGGAAGCACAACGTTAGTCAGTCCGTTGACCCAGGCCAGGATGAAGAACATATACAGCACCTGTATCCGGCTGTACGTCCCGGTCCCAAAGCAGCTTTTGGGCTTGATATCAGACTGTTTGATCATGGTCTTCTGCTCTGTGGGGTTCATCTGAGCTGCCTCGCCTTTCTCCAGGACCCCGTTGGGGTAGCGGGCATTTGGGCGTTCCCGGGCCACGGCAGGGTGGTAGTTCAGAAGGATGAAGGCTCCCAGGCACACCAACATCATGGCACTGAGGAAGAAGAAGAACACCCCAGCTGAGAAGTTGGCCGGCTGGTAGTGAGCCTGAAGTTCGTAGCTAAGACTGACTGAGCCAGTGTCATTTATCATCCGAGTGCAGTTGTTACAGTGGACCACCCCCACCCCCTGGATCAGGGCTACCAGGGCGGGTAGCAGGCCACTGACACCCTCCCCTACAAAGTAGGTGGTGAGGTACTGAGGCTTCAGACGCATCATAAAGGGCAGGAAGGTGACAGAGGAGGTGCAGTCCACAGTGGAGAGGAAGAAAGTAAGGAGGAGGAGGGCCACGCTGCGAGGGACGCCCACCACCAGCAGCGTCTCCTTCCAGAAGAAGGCCAGGAGAAAGCTGGCCACCATGCCCAGGGAGATGATCACATAGATAACCACTGTCTCGTTTAGCGCCCCGGGGCGGAAGCGGTGCATGAGGGTGATGAACAGGGGCCCCACGTTGGCCATCTGGATGAGGACGGATAGGTAGGATGGCAGGTACCAACCCTCTGGGATCTGGGGCACGATGAGAGGCAGCTCTACCCATAGTCCGTTGATAGACACCCAGGAGCCCATGCCAAACAGGCAGGCCAATATATGGATGAAAAGTGACATTGTGAATCTGGGTACTGAACACTGGTGCGCTCAGAAGTGGATTCTAGAATGAGATAGAAATAAGAGTTAGGGCAGCATAAAATGCAATGAAATTAACACAGAATATATTTATACTTTGCCTGTTATTCACAGAAATGTACTTTGCGTAAAGAAAAGAAGCAATGTGTTCCAATGCTGAATTGATGCAACGCTTGAGGTAAAAGAGTAGAATGCCAAATCCACAACTACGGCCGACACAAACACACGTCTCGACCACATCTATTTGAAAAGGAAACAGTCTCACTCACCCCGTGCAGCTGGTAAGGAATACTCCTTCCAGCTTAGTGACTTTTTCATGTGTTTACTCAACGACTGCCCTGGTATGACATTTCGTACCAAAAGCTAAAAAGTCTACTTGACTCTAATCAAAGTGTTTTTACTTTCTCCACTGAAATGCAGGTAAACCATGATGTTATTAGTTAAAATGCAGTCACATCAGTAAACATCCTGATGCCTATGGTGGGTGGGAACCATTGTTCCTTTACAATACATTAACCATAAAACTTATAAAATTCCGTTAGTCATCCGATGCAGATCCCGCACATTTCACCTTATTTTAATCCCTTTTCAGCTAAGCAAATACCAAACACTCTTTCCTGATAGTTATTAATTAGTCCGCTGAATATATTTAGGCGCTAAGTGGCTCAACTCATTGAGAAGAGTCTACTTCTGGTTATGTAAAAAATACATGCCAAATGATTTCAAGACAGGATTCAATCCCAGGTGTTACAGAGCTGTGTAGGGAGAGCTGTGTAGGGAGAGCTGTGTAGTGCGCTGCTCTACAAAATGCTGTGGATTGAATCTCGGCCTTACATAAACACATTTTTTAAACATTGGGTTTTGTAACTAAAAAGGTCCAGACAACGTCTTGTCTGAAGGTGTGTTGTAAAAACGTTATTTTACTGATGACAGATATTTGCCACAAATCTGTAGTGTCATCTGGGAGAAGATTCTTATCAGTTGAAGCTCTCTGCTAAAGGTGACAATGTCAAATTCATTACAGATTCTTACAAGGCTTCAGATGTGAAGTTACAAATGTATGTAAAAAATGCTTTAGTGGAAATCACTTTATGATGATTCCAATACTGAAAGACCTGCCCAGTATACTTTATGACAAAGTTAAATTGGACACGGTCACATTTCCTTAATTTACTTCAAATATCACCAAGAAGCAGCCCAAAGGTAACATTGGTTACTTATCCTGTAAAAGTATTGCATAACTACTATAAAAACATCTGAGCAGGATATTGTTTATTAACAAGGAAACCAGCTTGCTGCAGTGTCTTTGATCTGGTACAAAAACAACTCAAAAGGAATGGAAAACAATTCTAGGAAATTATTTTTGTTACAGCGTGTCCTCTTAAGTTAAAAGTAAGAGGAGATAAAAGCAAGACATTGAAACAGATGTCTCAGACTTTGTCAGCAGAAATAACATTTTCAGGTAAAAATTAAGTAGACTAAGTAGTAGACTACACATGCATGCTTTTTCATGTATCACAATCATAAAATATATTCCATCTATTTAAATTATAGTTTACACTTTTGCAAGTGCACAAAGTAAACCAAAAGATAAGAGTACAGATTGTTCACTTTGTTTAAAAAAAAGTTAACAGTAAGAAGAGGATAGCATGCATCCGTGCACATATACTCACGTTGGGTAGACAGCAGGGAGTTCAGTCAGAGGTTCTGCAGTGCAGAGAAGCCAAAGTCCTATGCACTGAAGGATCCCTCCGAGGGGACCTGGGGATTATAGCCCCATTCCTTGGTGGGTGTGCTTTTGTCAACCAACCAAGACACATGTTTGTTCAACACCTGAGTTGATATTTCATCCACAGTTCCCTCAATAGGCACATTTCAGGACATTTTTCATTGAGACATATGTAATGGTTTACACCAACACCAAGATTTTCATTGTTTCTTTTCAACTTATGGCTGAGTCAACACATTCTTGTATCTAAGCATTTCTCTAATTCTCCCTAAGGAGATCAAGGGAACTAGCTAAGCTGGAAATACAGTAGAACTAGCTAAGGCCTAGAATGTTTGTTTTTCCCGATATACACAAATTCCGTCCATTTCTCCAGAGCACATTTTCAAATGAGTTTTAAAAATGGTTTGATCTCTTGATCTTTTGTTGAGGTTATACCTGATTACTTTTCACTTTGGTTCACAAACTGCTTTACAGAGAAAGTTAAATTGGTGATGATCTTGAAATGCAATCCATAACCACAGTAACAGGTGAAAGATTAACCAAAGCAATAAAGCTAGTTAAAGCCCTGTTTGGCTTTCTTCATACCGACATCTACTGGAATGTTGACCAAATTACACTAAGGACTAGGCAAAACTGTCCCGAATATAACAAAAGAGAGCTGAACAAAATTCCATAGGAAACATTTATACATACCGAATGACCCAAACAATTATCATTAATGATAATGTAGGCCAAAATACCATCCTGGTTAAAAAGGCATGTCAAATGCATTAATATATTCACATAACTCTTCTGTAACATTTCCTGAGAATGCATAGCAACCTGTGCTTAGCATTAGGGCTTTGTTCACCCATAACAATGTAACTTTAGGCCATAGAAGGCAATTCCTGTGAGGAGTAATAATGAGTCTCGGGAGGCAACGGAAAACCTGCTACCTCCACCCGTACATTCATTTGAGCCAAGTAGTAATTACTTTGCCATATTGTCAAAGCTTACAAAACAAGTAGCTATTGGTTGGAAGTTTTAATTGAGATTGAAACATCGAGGTTGATTCATTTTTCTGAGTAGGTGACTTGCATTATGTGGCGATTCAACATCACATTCTGAGGAACAAAATGTAACAGATTCTTCAACACTCCTCTTTTTTTTTTTTTTATTATTGGTTTTCCAAACATCCCAAACTTCTATCAATTGATTTTGAGTCACCAGATCTGAAAGGCAGTCAAAAGGATTGTTAATACAGCGATCTAAAGATAATAAGCTTATTGGCAAAAAAACATGACTTAGACTAAGGCAGGAAAGAAAGATTACAAACGGCCACATTTAAAAAAAAAAACAGAAATGTAAAATCAGTGCCTGAAAAACTAGTTCACCTTTCATTTCACATTAAAAAACAAACAAAAATGATCATATAGAAAATGTATAGTAAAATATTGTCGCAATCTGACGAAAACCTTTAACTCCGTTTTTGACTATTTTAATTATACAATTATTGAAAGCAGTAACTTCCCTCAATGTACATTTCAAGACTAGGGTCAAGAAAGTGTATTCAAAATAGCCTGATGTCTCATAATTGTATTCTCGTTAATGGGAAATAAGGTATTTTTTTCCTGAACATGTTTTCATCAGATAGTGACGATATAAACATGACTAAAGAGTCAAGGCATGTTGGACCAATACTATTTCTATATTGTCAACATAAAGTCTATACATTCCATTGAGCAGCAAGTTTTCCAATATTAGTCACTGTAGGAGGTACTAAGGCGTAGCAGATTTTTTACATTTTCTTTATTCCTTCCGAAGCTGAAATCACAAAAACCCCTGGTGTCTCAGTCATGATGTGTTTAGTAGGCTAACTTAGGTCGCATTTACATTTTTAGACTTAGCACTGGTGTTTTGGCCTAAAGACAGAGGCTTCAACATTACCGAAATGTTTTAGATAGCAAGATAACATTTAAATGTTATCTGAAGGAAGGCTAACATTTGGCATTGCATTTGGAATGGTTAATATTTTTTTTTTAAATGGTCATCAAAAAGGATTCAACACCAAATTACATGGATGATAATACGCAAACAGGAGACGAAGGCATTAGTAGAAAGAAACAATCCCATTGTGTATGGACAAATAATCTGGAGGGAAATAAACAAGTAATTGTTCAGAATTATCAGGGCAACACAAAATAAGCTTAAACTATAATCTCTCTGGAATGATGATTCTGACATGGCAGACAATGACATACCAAGTGACAGACGTAAATATCTCCTTGAACAGGCAAATTCAAACCTGGACCTCAAAGCCAGTTAATTTCCATTCTTCCCACCTAATCAAGGACTGATTTAGACCTGGGACACCAGGTGAGTGCAGGTGATTATGAGGTAGAACAGACAAACAGCAGTACTCTGGACCTCCAGGCCTGGATTAAAACACTCCTGTACTAGAGCCGTAATAACGATTGGCTACACAACAGTGCATGAGAACAACCCCACTCAGCAGCAAAACCAAATCATATTTTTACTACAGCACTCAGAACAAAATTGTGTATAACAAGTTATATTCAACTGCTCCAATAGTAAATCAAAACTTGAATGTCAATTCATTAAATGGCTGCCCTTGATTTTAGCAATGTGGGAAAAAGTGGACAGCATTTGTATTAAAAAAAGTACAAGTAGAGGACTAAAATTAAACATTTCAGTCTATGGCTGAAAGTGAATAGCTTCCAGTTACATTTTAAATCCGTCAATGGCACGGATACAATTATTTACTTGTATTCATTAATTGTTGGTTAGCTCTGGATAGGTATTTGTACATGAGAAACAGTAGTATTAAAACCTGTCTATAGCTAGGTTTCCATCCAAATATTAAAAAACCTGCATTTAAAAAATACTAAATAATTCCACCAGTGGTATGTTTCCACCAAACGGACTTGTTGATAAAAAAAAGGAGGTGCGCACACAAAATGTACGTTTTCATGTAACAAATAAAAACCTAAAGTACAATGGGTTTCCATCGTATTTTCAAATGCGCTAAACTCTCTGATAGTCGTCACAAAAACTGTTGCGTTAAATAGCAAATGTGCCTACTCTGGTCTTTGTACGTACCAACATTCGGCAGATACAGTGCGGACAGGCTGTGCGGGTAGGCTAGTCCACATGAGATGATTATGAATAAGAGCGAGAATCTGTTAATTTGTCAAACAACATTCAAGCATCGATCATCATGTCACCAGAATAAGATAAAGTATCAAGATCACCTTGCACTTTCACCATCCTGTGAAGTTCATCATTTATAGCCTAATTTATCATTTGTAGCCTAATGAACTGCACGGTTTCTCCAAGACGTAGTGGGAGGACCACACACCATATCATCACAAGTTGACTTCGATATGATGATTGTCAATATTTGCCATTTCTCGCATTATTAATTTTAGACACAAAGATCCCACCTTGTCGAACTAGGCAATGATCGGTCAGCATTTATAAAATTGTACCGGCCTGTCCTGTTTCCATCACAGCTGTCATGATTTTTGTTTTAAATGATATGACTTTAAATCACATGAAAGCTGTGGATGGAAACATGGTTTTTGAGTTTCATAGGGCCACTTTCCAAGTCAAAGATTAAGCCCTGTCCAGGACTCTCTGCATTCTCTGGAGATTCTCCGTTGAGCATGCTTTTTAGTCGAGGACTGGGCTTCTTCTGTCTGAAACTGGCCATTAATGTGTTTGTTTCTTACTCCTAAGGCCTGGGGACAGCCAAACTGGATGAAGTTGTGTTATTATTTCAGTCCCTGATTAAACAAGTCTTGTCACATGATTTAGTGGAAAAACATACCGGTAATAGCAGCTCCTTCAGCAAACCAAGAAACTAGATCAATAATTTTAAAAATCCCCTGCGGCACTGCATCACAGGCACTTACATCCCCTTAACCAGGACACAGCAACTCAATGCTCCCATTACCCCTGGAATGCCTTTCCTCAGCCCTTACAGAACCTCCCCATCAACCCTTCTGGGCCTGGAAAGGGTGTTCCATCTTCCATCCCTGACGAGATCACCCAGCGGTGGTTCCTGGTGCCTAACTAACTGCAGTTGTCCACACAGTCCTCAGACCTTGCAAATATGTGGTAAATGCTGACCAGGGGGAACATGGAGAGGGCTCCTATCAGTGAGCCAGCCTGGATGAAGACACCGCACCACAGCAGAGCAGCATGGCCAGCCTCGTGGAGCAGCGTCCCTATAACTACCTTCAGGTAAGAGAAGAGACCAGTGAAGATGATCCAGGACACCACCTGTGTAGAAACAGAGAAGTGTCCGCGTGGAAATCGTTCGGGATACAGATACT
Organism: Oncorhynchus mykiss; assembly: GCF_013265735.2. Taxonomy (NCBI): domain Eukaryota; kingdom Metazoa; phylum Chordata; class Actinopteri; order Salmoniformes; family Salmonidae; genus Oncorhynchus; species Oncorhynchus mykiss. Next base: position 34,629,788 of record NC_048582.1, on the reverse strand, counting down.
CTTAAATCTGCTTAACATTGTGTTGATCACACCAGACCTGGGTGTTATTTTCATTATTTTAATTACTTTCATATACATTTTAAAGTAAGCATTTGGATTTTTTGTTCTTTGAAAATAGAAATATTGGAATGTATTTTGGTATGCATTTACAAATACACTTGGAAAGTATTGGCATGCATTTTCAAATGCAAATATTAAAATAATAATAAACAATTATTTGAAAATAGTTTCAAATAGCAGGTTATTTATAGAGAATTAAATTTAAAAAATACTTTAAAATAGTTCAAATAAAAGTAGTTGATTTGGCAACACATTATTTGAAAGCACTCAAATACACAGAACATAAGTATTTAAATGACAAATAGTTAATACACATGTATTGGAACTCAGGTCTGGATTACACCTAATCTAAATCAATCTTAAAATTTCCTCATTACAGGTACACACACACTACACAAAACATTGGCAACCCAGGAAGTGAATGCACTTCAAGACAAAAAGTGATTTCATTATTAATAGTAGCCTCAATCAATGTTGTAGGGAACAAGGTCCACAATGATAGCACTGACGGGCCTAGTAGTTAATAGATGATGGTTGAAATGACTTACCACCAAGGATACACCAGCAGGGCTCCCCAAGAGAGGAGGACAGGGGCTGAGCACTGCCAGAGCCATGAGGTAGGCTGCAAAGACCCCCCCTGCTACAGACATGAAACCAAGACCCACAGATGACCTGCAACAGAGGGGGAAAACACACCCACAAGTAAGATCTCCTGACTCAACATTAATAAACCATGTACAATTATTCCAAACTATATCTAGGCCTAGTGTCTGTCCATACTTACATTATAATATTCATACATCAATATATTTCTATCAATCAATTACTGTACATGAGGGTGCAACACACAACTGTGGTATAGGCCTACACACTAATCATGCAGTCGAACTCAGTCATATCCACTCACCTGCAAAGGACAAACATGGCCACAAAGCAGGCCAGTGGGTTTGCAATGTTGCCAAGGACCACAGAGAGGTGATAGGTCATGGTGCCGTAGGGCAGACAGGAGAAGCTCTGGACAGAGGGAAGGACTCCGTTGGTCAGGGCGTTGGACACACCTAGTAGCACCAGCAGGTAGATGTTGCGGGGCGTCCAGAAGGTTTGGACCGGGGATGCTTTCTCCAACTCCACCTGGTCCTCAGACAACAGTGTTCCTCCATTCTGGAGCGGGTGGGTCTCCTCCCCATTTTCCTTTGTCATCACCACTTCAGGCTCTGGGGTCTCCTGTGATGCTGGCTCTGTTATTTCTCTACGCGTCAACGCCATGAAGCAGAGGGCTGAGATTGTCAGCATTACAAACAGGAACCAAAAGAAGTCCTGGGCAGGGAAGTTCTCATCCAGGTAGTGTGCCTGTACCGTGCCATTGTTCAATTTGCACTCCAATTTCCCCACACCCTGCCCCAAAGCCACAACACATGGGAACAGGGCACTGAGCCCCTGGCCAACAAAGAATGTGCGGATGTATTGAGGGGGGTAGCGGAACATGAAGGGCAAGAAGGTGACATTGGATGTACAGCAAACCAGAGCCAAAACAAACGTGAGCAGCAGATATGGTACGGCTCTCACTTCCCCTGCCACAGTGGCCACCTGTGACCAAAAGATGGCTAGGAAGATTGATGCCACCACTGCTAGAACCTGGATACTGTGGATGACCAGGCGCTCGTTTAACTGTCCTGGGGCACAGTGATGCATTATGGTCACAGCAATCGGACCTATATTCCCAAAGGCTATCAGTACTGACAGATAGACTGGCAGGCTCCACCCTGCATATATAAAACAATGGTCAGTGTCAATCAGAATACACTGCCGGATTAAGCTACTGTCTTTTAGCCTTGACTTCATGCAACAGTGCCTGTACTCAATAGTAATACTGTGAAAGGACAAAACAGTATTTCTTATAGAATGGTATAAACGAAGAAGGTATGACAACGAAAGAATATCAAAAAAGAAAACATGTTTGTAATCAGATACTGACCTTCAGGCAGAACTCTGACAACCACGGGTAGCTCAACCCAGAGACAGTTTACGGAAATCCAGGAACCCATACCGAAAAGAGCCACAAGGACGTGAGTAAAAGCGGCACTGTTCCACCAAGTACCCGCCATTTAGCCTCTCTGACGAAGAAGACAGACAAAATGTACGTTATGTATCGTTTGAAAAGTGGGGCCGATGTCTTATGGGCACGTGCCCTTTCTTATTAAAATGTCAGCCAGAAGGATGTTCGAGTTGAGTAAATGCGTCCGCAGCCTATGATTTGTGGCGTGTTATGTGAAGAGTAGATTCTCCTCCCCTTACCATGTAGCCATTCAGAGAGCTTCTAGGGATTGTGAAGGCGGGCATTCCTGCACTTCAGAGGCTAAATACAGTGCATGCGATTTAGTTCGACGCGCATGGCACCGGAGAAGTGCGGCACATTTCCCTAGGCAGAGTGAACACTGGTCCACCCGCTCGGTGCTTCGATTTAGTGTGCTGGTGTGAATATCGAGTGCACTGATACGTATTAGAGTTACTCAACAAGATGTGATCGATCATTTATAAATGCAATTGTATTGTAGTACGGTCTACATAAATGCACTGACATAATTGACTACAACTGCATTCCCTTCACCTTCCCAATACACCGTCTAACAAATAAATAATTTCATAATAATGAACTCATTGACCTACTGTGCTATATAACCACATAAACAAACCCTTCAGAATGTCCAGTGATCCCTATAATAATATTCAGAACTGAGAGTTGATTCAGTAAAAGTGGCAATCTGCGTTTGGTGCATCGATGTGAGTTAAATGAATGATGTTTGATGTTTATTTTTATTTTTACAGGGACAGTGCACATTAATCAACGTTTCAGTAAAAGTGCCGGTTTTAGCCAGCCGGCTAATTTTCAACCGCAGTCCCTGGGCAGGTTATTAAAAACAATTACAATATAGACAATAGCAGCATAGAACAAGCAAGACATAGCAACATAGGACAAGCAAGACATAGCATACAGACAGAGCAACATAGGACAAGCAAGACGTAGCATACAGACAGAGCAACATAAAACAAAAAGCAGCAAGACAAAATTCATAAAAGCAACAAAGTGTTTCCACACCTCACAAGCTACAGACAACAGACATGGAAAGCAGCAACACACAGCTAGGGACCATGTTCACAAATCTGATTGACCTTTAGCCATGTCTTCAAGCATTATGTGAAAGTGTGATATGTGGTGCAGTTATGTGTGTCTGATGGCTATATGTATATAACTATACAGTCACCTCTCATGGCAGACCTTGTGGATTCTGTTTAACAAAAATATTGAGTGGAGGGGGAGCCAGGCCATTAAGGATCTTGAATACAAGACATGCGTCGGTGTATTGCACAAGATTTTCCCAACTCAAGAGCTCATGCTTTCTAAGGATGTGACAATGATGATGGCTATTGGGCTTCCTATCAAGCACTTTGAGAGCCTGTTTGTAGACAGACTGAATAGGTTTTAATGTTGTACAGCAAGCTTGGGCCCAACTAGTCAAGCAGTATGTTAAGTGGGGGAGTATCATAGATTTGAAGTACAGTTTTGCTACCTCTGTAGTCAAACAATTTCGTATAAATCGGAAATTAGCTAGGTTGAATTTGGTTATTTGAATTACCTTTTTCACATGCTTTTTAAAAGAGAGGTTGGAATCAAGTATGATGCCAAGGTACTTAAAATCGAATACCACCTGGAGCTTCTCCCCTGACACATAGACATCTGGCTCAGTAGCATCTGTTGCCCTCTTTGTGAAGAACATGCAAACAGTTTTTTTCACATTGAGATGCAAACACGAGTCACTGAGCCACTTTGTAACCTGGACCATTACAGTAGTGAGTTCTTGTGCAGCTTGTTGTTTGCTCTTTGCATGCACATATATCACTGTATCATCTGCATACATTTGAACTTCAGACCCAGTACAGACAGAAGGCAGATCATTAATGTACAGGCTGAACAGGAGGGGCCCCAGTATTGACCCTTGGGACACGCCCACATCATAGCTACGAGTGGGCGACAGCTCATTGCTCACTCTGACACACTGAGTTCTGCCTTCAAGGTATGATTTCATCCATCTCAAGGCATCAGGGGAAAAGTTGAACTTGGACAATTTTGTGATGAGAATCTCATGGTTAACAGTATCAAAAGCCTTCCTAAGGTCCAGAAACACAGCCCCAACAGCACCCCCTTTGTCCATCTTGGACTTCACATTTTCCAGAAGAAAGCAGTTGGCCGTTTCTGTGGAGTGTTTCGCTCTGAAGCCAAACTGCATGGAGTGTAATGTGAAGGGGCTGTTGTTGAGGTGGGCGATCAGTTGTTCTGCTACACACTTTTCAACAACCTTTGACACCACAGGTAGTATACTAATGGGCCTGTAGTTACTCACGTCAGCAGGGTCGCCTGATTTAAAGATGGCCGTTATTATGGCCGACTTCCATACCCTTGGAAACACACCGAGACCAATAGATGTGTTGGTGACCTTAGTAATGGGGCCAATGAGTGACTCTTTGTAGTTTTTAAGAAATGTAGAGTCCATCCCAAACACATCTTTGGCTTTAGAGTTCTTTAGTGAGCTAATCACCTTGTTCACCTTTGACTCAGAAACCTCCCTTATGATGAAGACAGGTTGAGTGTCATTCACTAGCACTGAGCCCAAGAAACAAGTGGAGGGGTTCTGTGTCAGTACCCTGACAGAGTCAATAAAGTAGGAATTGAAGGCTATTGCTATTTCGACTGCATCCTGTGTTAGATTGTTATTCACCATTATTTCTAGTCTTTTTGCAGTGTTACTATGGTCTTTCCATGATAGCCATTGATTCTTGAATAATTTTACCTATTAATGCCTCATGACCTTAGTTCAACTGTCCTACCCCATCAGAACCCACAATAAGCTTGTTTTACTCCGTTTGTAAACAATATAATTTTAAACATGACTAAAACTATCATTTTGATCTCATGCGTGGTCAGTCTGTATCCACAGCGCACTATGAATTTGAGTGTGGTTACATTACTCCAGCCCCATCACTCAGCATTTTTCCAAAACAGTGGCAGGTTGTGCTTTGTTCATATCTAAACAGCAGATTACCCAGTGTGACATAAAGGGGAAAACTAATTGAATACAGACACCCACTGTGCACCCTGTAAAGAATGTTTAAATGTTCATTCATTACTTTTAAATAGTCCAATATAGGTTGCATAAAAGATAAATGGCATCTCAGTGTAAAACCGTCAAACCTTACACCTGGAAATTGTGGCCTGATATTTTTTTTTTCTTCCACAATGTTGATTTTTGGGGCAGTAACTCCCAGCACCACAAACAAGATAAGCTTGGTAGTGTGTGTGAGTTAACTATTCTATTAAGTTATAGTGTGGTAGACAGAACAAATGTAATATGTTTTTGCTCATCTTTATCAAGGGTGCCAATAATAATGGACCTGACCGTATGTGCATGTATATCAATTAACACTGTGACAAAAGGGAAAGTATACAAAACTTTATTATATTGCATTCCATCCTCTCTTTCCAGGTACAAAATATACATCTAGGTGAAATCATACAAAAACTATTTCACATCACATTTGATTAGAATCCAAACAGAAATATTGATAATTTATAAAAATAAATTGAAGGGGGGGGGGGGGGGGGGGGAATAGAAAACATGTCACTTACAGGAGTTGCAACACACGTGATAATGTCTGTTCAGATTAAACATCAAACATATGTTTTTACCATCATAAAATTGTGTCTTGAACACACATTTCCCACAAAAAAACCAGTCCCTGCCTAAAATGGCAAAGGGCATATAGGACCAACAAATACAATTGGTGTGGGTGACGTATTGGGCATGTACCATTTACAAAGAGCAATGACAGTCATCAGCTATCAATAGGCTCTGTCAAACTCAGGGAAGTTGCTTTACTTGCTTCTGCTCCAATATTTGGGACATATCAAGCTGGCCTCAACGAACTAAATGTTCTACCTAGCAGGCGAACCAAAAACTCTAACTAATGTATTTGAGAGACAAGTGCTCACTGAGAGACTTTGTTTTCAATAAACATAAGAGACAAAATATAGTTTACATGTTATCAACAGTCTAAGAAAACCATCTGCTTTTCCCCATAGTTACGCATGTGTCAGTTTTGATGCTAACTTCCTACAATATCTATTGAAATTCATCAAAGTTACCTCTGTAGCTCTGGTAGGAAACAATGTTTTTGTTTCCACCCAAGTCAATACTTCTTTGACCCTTTCCCAAAATCCCTTTGTTGCCTTCATAGTCAACATTCTGTCCAGATTGAGCATCAGCAGGGGTTAAAGTGACAGTGTCATGCTCGCTCTGTTGTTCATTGTCCTCATTGGCATGCTCATTCTCTTGTACAGAGGCTGAGACATCATCCAAACTACACACGTCGCCAGGCAACACACTTTTCAGCTTAGAGATCATGTCTGCGAGTGAAAAACCAATATGATTCAGGCTTGCGTCTCTGGAGTCCAGGACCAGTTTTTGGTAAGTGATCTCACAGCGGATTGCTTCGCGCTTTTGAGCATGGCTTGTCCCATCTAATCGGGCCAATAGCCTGTCTACATCTTGCTCACAGGTGCAAGGTCCTCCGTTTTTTGCAACAGCAGCAATGACCGTGTTTCTGTTTGTTTCGTCTTGCTGGTCCCTTGTCAATGAACCAGGATATTTTCTCGGACGTCCTACTGGCCTCTTCTGGGTCTTGCTTTGGTCAAGATACTTTTTCTTGGAAGGAGGAGAGTACTCTTCTCTTGGAACAGTGTCGGATGTTGCCCTCTCTGCATTTGTTGCACCAGCAGGAGAACCACTTTCAGATGGAATAGAGTGGCCCTCTGGTTCTTCGTATGTACTTGATGCAAGGTTCATAAGTCGATCTGGCCTCTTCCTTTTGTATGGGTAGGCATGACCAAAGGGGTATTCGGCCATCAAGACGCAAAATGTGCAGGTTGTCAGCTGTGTGGAAATTTCCAGAGGGGGGTTGTGACAATGTGCGCCTCCAGGCAAAAAATCACTCAGATTGACCTCAGTGACAGCCGCGATTACTTTCACCATCTTCTGCAGACAGACCCTTATTAGGTCAACATGGATGTGTCCCGTGCCAGTTGTGAAGTATGAAAAAACCCCATCAAAGGTCTTCTCTTGCAGAGGCAACTGGAGAAACACATTTGCAATGGTATCTGGCTCAAGGAGGGCTGAGGCATCCTTAGCCCACTCAAGCAGTTTTTGGTAGAGGCAGAGTATATACTGGCTAAAAAGTGAGTACTCTCCTCCGCTCTTCAGAAGTTGCCAGTAAGGCCCCAGGATTTTGCAGTAAACAATGGCGAGAACGCATACAAGTGACTGTATGACGTCATCATTGGCATCATCAGTAACACTCTCCAGAATGACATTGGGGCATTCATCGTTGTTCAGTAAGAGCAGGTCGGAAAAGAAAAGGGCAATCTCACCATGATGGTGAATGAGACCCGCTGCTGCCTCAAAGTAGTTATTAAATCGGTTTGAGCGGTTGACTGTTAGTTTGGAGGGATTGTTCTTCTCTTCACAGAAAGCTATCCAGTGTTTTCTGTAGTTTTGCTTTGATGCAGCACGAGGACTCAAGACATCACAGGCCATGTGGATGTAGCGTGACGTAGAACTTTCAGAAAAGTTCACAAATCTTCGGAATTTTGGGTTCCTGTCACGGCCTAGTTTTTCTCCAGTAGACTGCATGATCTCATTTTCGAAGCTCATCATCTGCTGTTCAATTGCGTCATGAATGTCAACAAGAAAATGGGCATTGTAGTGTAGAAAACGCAAGGGTGATGCCATGGAATGTTGATCTTTAAGAGACGCAACTTTCTCTTCAAAGAATTTCATTGCTACATTTTCTTTACATGTTAGTGTGTACTGGTTTTTGAGAAGATCAAGGGAAACTTGTTTGGAAGCATCAGTTTTTCCACCATACACACTTGACAGTTTTTGGACAGAGAGCATAGCGATGTCAAGCAGTGTGAGGGCTTCTCCTTTGCTTGCATCAGGATTCTCTATCAAATTGAGCGAGTTTTGGTTCATTGCATGAGGACTTTCTTCATTTGGAGACTCGTATTCTTCTTTCACTTTCACCTGAGAGTAAGGTTCCCATACACTCTCTTCGTTTGGTGTTATGGCAAAAGTCTCATTTTCTTCTTTGAAGACTTTCACCACTGGCGTACCAAGTTGTGACAAAAAGCCTCTTTTCTTTCTTCCTCTTTTGCCTGATTTCTTTCCGTCAGTTGGGTCTTTAACAAGTTCAAATGGACTTTGAAGGAAGGTTTCCATCTGAGCATTTCTTCTATGTCTGGTTGTTTGGTAATTGCGGTAATGTAGTCTGAATTTTTTTAGCTTTGCCTGAAGGATTTTGCTAGCTTTCTGGATGTTACCATCACTACAGAACTCTGGGTCAAATTGACGTAACCAAGACACCAAGACAATGGGGTCAATTTTCTCCCTGATGACAAAGTTACTCAACTCAAGTATTAAACCATTTGTGACCTCAATAGACTCTGCTTGCTCAGAAAAATCTGTAATTTCCAAAAGATCAGCTCTACCAACTCCAATGCTGTCACATATTGGGCCAACAAATTCAAAGTTAACATTTGACTCAAGGAAGGCTTGTCTTGCATCTCCACTCAAACTTAAAGTTGTTGCAATGCCTCTTTCAATCAGACAACGGAAATCTGCAGACTGATACATTGGGAAAATCTTTTGAAGCCAGTCTACCACTGCCCCCCAGGAGAGTTGGTTGTCTTCTCTCAGAAGTCCCACTTGGATCAGAAGTCTGTTTTTACATGGTTTTTCATTTAGATTCAATGTTTCCCCAGTCTGAGATCCAAAGTAGTCTGCAGCAAGCGTATCGAAGTTGTCATCCCCTGAAAGAAATGTATTTATATTAGAACAGAAAGTAATAACATACAGATTCTAAAAGATAGTTCTTTAAAGTGGTGGTTCACTCCAAAATCAAAGATCGTAAGACATAGGGGTGGGCGATTTGGCCTGCATTTATCAGTGTTCTGCAAAGCTGAACTTCATGAGAATACACTGAGAGTAACCAGGAAGTAGTGACTTCCCCCTCAGACTTGTAATTGTTCAACTTTAGTACTTTTTTTGAATGGATCTTTAAATTAGCAAAAACGTAGCGCAGTGGCCTAAATGCACAAAAGCTTCATAAAAAGGCATCTGGTAGAAATAAGTACATTCATCCACAAACACATTATATACACTACCGGTCAAAAGTTTTAAAACACCTACTCATTCAACATTTTTTCTTTATTTTTTACTATTTTCTACATTGTAGAATAGAATAGTGAAGACATCAAAACTATTAACTAACTCATGGACCTACATGGCAGAACCATCCGAACTCATCTCTCAGCATGTCCAGCCAATCATGGCTAGCGGGAAGGTTGTCTTTTTCCATGGCTAAACCAACTTGGCTCATAATTTAACAATTGTATCCGTATTTACAGATGGTATACAGGTTTCTTATTAAGGTACATGAAAGTTCACAAGTTCCAGAAGGCTATTTTGCCAAAAATCTGATTCTGTTAATGACATACGCCTAGTTTCCTGAAACAAGTCACTGATACACACAACCGTGTTTTCATGAATTTGATGATAAAATCCTGGCAGCCCATTCAAATCAGCAAGGGAAACTAAGCAAAGAAGAATTGGCCGTCACATTCACAGCTAATTATCAGTTAAACAAAGCACGACAACCAATCAGAAGAGGGTCTCATTAGCTATCGTTGATACAGTGCTGGATAGGCTACAACAAACAGTGCCGTTTTGAATTATGTTCAGAAGATTCAATAAGTGATCTCAAAGGTGGTCTCGTGTCAAGAGGAGTCCACGTCCCACACCATCTGTGGTCGATCCAGCACAAACCTTTCCTATTTGTTTGAAGAACAGCTTGAGCTACAAACTTGATGGACTACTATTGAGGTTTTAAACAGGCTGACACATTTTGATTTTGGAGCGAACTATCATCTTAATATAGTTAAGTACGTTATCAGTTATTAACTGGCGCCTATAAGACTTTTTAAAAAAATACTTCACTTGTTTTGAGGATTAGCTACAATAATTTGATTAATTTAAAATAGTACTTAAACTATATGCATCATGACATTGGACATTAAACTATTGCAATATTGTGCAACTGCAGTCCGCAATTAGGGGTTTTCCTGCATGTCGCCCCCGTCCCTTATTCTGCGGGGTTTATAGGCGGCTGGCATTCAACTTTATAGTGCATTAACGCCACCTACTTTCCTGGAGCGCCCCCGCCTGTCCTAGTTTAAAAATTGACCAATACAAGTACTAAGGGGGATTCCTGCTTATGCAGTAATGCACCGAATTGCAGGCCGCAATTGCAGATGTAGTTTGTATTTAGCTAGATAAATCCATACTCACTCAGATCAGCATCAATACTGGCAGCATTTGGACCGCTCAGAGTAAAGTCCTGTTCTTCCTCCATGATATCTCAAGAATGATTTGGAGGCAGCTATACAAACATCTGGAGGAAAACCGAGGTAACTGTCACCTTTCTATGTAGTCGTGAATATGAGCTCGGTCAAACGAGCAACATAAGCTAACTACACACACGCCTGTTGACCAAGCTAACTGACTAGCTACCAAACAATGCTAGCTAATATACTAGCGCTACACGCTAAAGGGGCAATAGCATGGGCTCACCTACTTAGCTGGAACTATATCGTTAACTATGAAAATAGCCAACTAGCTTTTTCCTTATTTTATATAAAGCTAACGCGCTAGGCTACATACAGATAACGGTTAGCTAGCTAACGTTACCTTGAAAGATATGTGCGATTGTATTATCTTATATGAACGAGAACAGATTTTTCGGAATATCGACACTGCACTTCAAGCATACACTTTAGGACAAAACCGCTTACCGCGTATCTCCTTTTTAATTTTAATACTTGGGCGGCAGACTCGTCAATTTTTTCCCATGAGTTTCAGACGCAATGCTAGTAACAGCTGCTGTGTTTCCTCTCCACAGAGTTAGCCAGGGATATCCTTCCTATGCATGATGGCGTATGTGAAGCAGTGTCTTCTTCGATGAGGTTTAACGGCGGTCGGCATCCAATATGCTGCGTTACTGCCACCTACTAGACTGCAAGTCGATTTGTTAATAACCAGGAGGTTAAGAATACAAACAAGTTATAAATACAAAACAGAAGAAAATAGTAAGGTAACGTCCCACATCAAACTCCCTTATACTTTGCTTGAAAAATAAACAAATACCCTACCATAACAAAAAAATAACCCCACTATTTAAATCTATTTAGTCCTACCTCAGGCCAACAACCTGAAAGGATGGGACACCACCACTTAACACACCCTGAAACTCTTCTGATGTAAAGTCTCGCACACCCAAATACCTCTCCGCAGCTGCCACCACAACCTCAATTTCCTGCAATTTACGTTCCATCCCTGCAGTACAATTGATAACCATTGCTATAAATGTTAAAAATCCAATCATACTGACACATATCACTTTTTGGTTTATTGCGCTGTACTGGTACAGATCTACTACTCACACCACTCTTCTCAGGATCCATCCCCCTTGACGCATCTTCCTCTAATTTCTTCACTGCCTCAGCATAGGACAACTTCTGCACTACTCTAACCCTGGAAACCTCAACCTGCCTCTCTCGCACATTTCTGATCCCCAGCCCCATGGGTACCCCTACAATTAACACGTACCGCTACTTTCCCCAATGCTACACATTCCTTTGTCTCATGCCCTTCGACACACTTCTCACACCTAGGAACCTCCCTCCTACACACTGCTGCCACATGCCCATAAGCTTTACACCTGCAACAACGTAATGTAATCGGCACAAAAGCTCATACAGGATAACTTACAGTTGAAGTCGGAAGTTTACATACACTTAAGTTGGAGTCATTAAACTCGTTTTTCAACCACTCCACAAATTTGTTGCTAACAAACTATAGTTTTGGGAAGTCGGTTAGGACATCTACTTTGTGCATGACACAAGTACATTTTCCAACAATTGTTTACAGACAGATTATTTCACTTATAATTCACTGTATCACAATTCCAGTGGGTCAGAAGTTTACATACACTAAGTTGACTGTGCCTATAAACAGCTTGGAAAATTCCAGAAAATGATGTCATGTCTTTAGAAGATTCTGATAGGCTAATTGACATAATTTGAGTCAATTGGAGGTGTACCTGTGGATGTATTTCAAGGATGTCCTTCAAACTCAGTGCCTCTTTGCTTGACATGAGAAAATCAAAAGAAATCAGCCAAGACCTCAGAAAAACAATTGTAGACCTCCACAAGTCTGGTTCATCCTTGGGAGCAATTTCCAAACAAGGTACCATGTTCATCTGTACAAACAATAGTACGCAAGTATAAACACCATGGGACCACGCAGCCGTCATACCGCTCAGGAAGGAGACGCGTTCTGTCTCCTAGAGATGAATGTACTTTGGTGCGAAAAGTGAAAATCAATCCCAGAACAACTGCAAAGGACCATGTGAAGATGCTGGAGGAAACGGGTACAAAAGTATCTATATCCACAGTTAAACGAGTCCTATATCGACATAACCTGAAAGGCCACTCAGCAAGGAAGAAGCAACTGCTCCAAAACCGCCATAAAAAAATTCAGACTACGGTTTGCAACTGCACATGGGGACAAAGATTGTACTTTTTGGAGAAATGTCCTCTGGTCTGATGAAACGAAAATAGAACTGTTTGGCCATAATGACCATTGTTATGTTTGAAGGAAAAGGGGGAGGCTTGCAAGTCAAAGAACACCATCCCAACCGTGAAGCACGGGGGTGGCAGCATAATGTTGTGGGGGTGCTTTGCTGCAGGAGGGTGCACTTGACAAAATAGATGGCATCAAGAGGGAGGAAAATATGTGGATATATTGAAGCAACATCTCAAAACATCTTAAAGCTTGCTCGCAAATGGGTCTTCCAAATGGACAATGACCCCCAAGCATACTTCCAAAGTTGTGGCAAAATGGCTAAAGGACAACAAAGTCAAGGTATTGGAGTGGCCATCACAAAGCCCTGACCTCGATAGAACATTTGTGGGCAGAACTGAAAAAGCGTGTGCGAGCAAGGAGGATTACAAACCTGACTCATTTACACCAGCTCTGTCAGGAGGAATGGGCCAAAATTCACCCAATTTATTGTGGGACACTTGTGGAAGGCTACCTGAAGCATTTGACCGAAGTTAAACAATTTAAAGGCCATGCTACCAAATACTAATTGAGTGTATGTAAACTTCTGACCCACTGGGAATGTGATGAAAGAAATAAAAGCTTAAATAAATCAGGCTCTCTACTATTATTCTGGCATTTCACATTGTTAAAATAAAGTGGTGATCCTAACTGACCCAAGACAGGGGATTTTTACTTGGATTAAATGTCAGGAATTGTGAAAAACTGAGTTTAAATGTATTTGGCTAAGGTGTATGTAAACTTCCAATTTCAACTGTATATATCCTAACATCATTGTCAAGCAAAGACTCAACATCAAACTCAAAAGAACAGACAATTACTCTTCTGTTTCACCACTCACGCCACCCTGTCTGCATCGCACCAAACGACGAGCGTCACAAACACGGACAGTCTTTCCCTTTGTTGGTCAACTTTTACATTTACTGCTACTCCAGTATTCACTCCTTTCAATGGCACCCTTTTCTAGAGAGCAAAACAATGTTAATTTCTTGCCCCCATTAGTTTAACGCGGAGTGCCTTCTCCCTCTGACCAGCTGAAACACAAACAGTTATCACAAGACCACTTCTGGTTACCCTCACCGATTCCACAGTACCCGATTCTGTTTTCACCCAACCTGAAACCACAAATGGATCAGCCAAAAGGCAAGGGTCCACTTTTTCGCAAAAACTTCACTCCTACTGTTAGACTCATCTTTATCCTAACCCTCAGTGCAACTTCACCATACCTTCCACCTCCAATACTTCGCCCTCATTCCCTTCCATTTCTCCTCCAGTCTTCAGCTCACTCTGCTTACACTTTCTACCATTCTTCTTTAACAAACCATGTCCCTTTTTACCGCCATTTTTATCCGACTCAAGTTCACCCTCTTAGACCTCCTCTGCCTCTCTTTTTTCCTCCATTATTCCTTCGTATTCATCTCCTTATGATAATACTGCACTTCTCCTGACAAACATCTTGTTCTTGCCTTCCCAAGGGACACCATTTAACTGGCTATCACAATCTCCGTACAATCAGCACAAACTGAAGCACTGTCTCCTCAGAAACACAAAATAAGCACCAAATTTCATACATTTTCTTAATAAAAGACCCCCACGTAATAGTAGAAACGTGTCAATAACCTGTATTTATTCCTGATATATTACAAATATATTCATGATATATTTTTTCATATTTAAGTGACATTTGTATTAAATGTGGGTTGTAAAATGTTCCACGGTCAAATAAATGGCCACAACGTGAATCACTGTATATGGAGTACATATTGGCTTATAGAGCAAAAACTATTCTGGGTGACACACTCATGCACACTGACACAGATCATGTAGATTACTACTGCCAGTTAGGCCTAATATTTTGGTGGTATATTGTAAGTTCATACCTTCTATAGTAGGCTAATTGGGGAAGGGGGATTCTGGGGAACATTTAGACACTAGGCTACTTGCAATATATCCTAACAAGTAATTAGATTGGCTTTTAATACATTGGTAAGGCAATAGCCACCTACTAGACCTTTAATCAGTGCTTTTTACTAAACACAAGTCATCATGTTTTACAATAACGGTACATTCGTGGACTGTGTATTTGAATTGTGCTAAAAAATAGCCTACGTTAACGTATGTAGCCTAAGAAACAAGGTTCATGAAATCGATAGCTTGCTAGTAACAAATGACATTCATATTCTGACTATCTCTAAAATCCATGGTAGCAATACATGGTTATAACATCTACAGAAAATACATCAATGCCAATGGGGGCGGTGTTGTCTATATTCAGAGCCACATTCCTGTAAAGCTTAGGATAGTATCTCATGTTAAATGCTGTTGAAGTAATATGGCTACAGGTTCATCTGCCCATTCTTGTGGGAAGCTGCAATGGGTGACCTAAATATTTACTGGCTTTCATCAAGCGGCCCACTGTGTGGTGCAGCGGTCTAAGGCACTGCATCTCAGTGCTAGAGGCGTCACTATAGACCCTGGTTCGGGTTCCAGGCTGTATCACAACCTGCCGTGATTGGGAGTTCCATAGGGCGGCGCGCAATTGGCCCAGCGTCGTCCGGGTTAGGGTTTTGCCCGGCGTAGGCCTTCATTGTAAATAAGAATTTGTTCTTAACTGACTTGCCTAGTTAAATAAAGGTTAAATAAAAAAAAGCTTCAAACTAACCAGTGCCTGCAACCTGTTTCAGGTAATCAGTCAACCTACCAGGGTATCTACAAACAGCACAGGAATGAAATCATCAACATGTATTGATCACATCCATTACTAATGCTGAAGAAATGTGCTTTAAAGCAGTATCCAAATCCATCGGATGCAGTGATCACAATATAGTAGCCATATCTAGGAAAACCAAAGTTCCAAAGGCTGGGCCTAATATAGTGTATAAGAGGTCATACTGTCGTGATGTTGTATTGGTTAATGTGACGACTGTTGCTCATTGAATGATTACAAGTTTTTAATTATGTGATTAACTGAATCAAGCAATTATTAACTCATTAACCTGGGGCACCATGGGAAAACTCGTTTTTATTGAGTTTCTATTTCCCAAATTAACTCAAGGAATATAAGAATATCGATTTTACAACAGCCGCTAATTAACCAGTTGCCTCTATCAGTCTCATAATCTGAACGTCGTATTGCCCTTGCATCTGCACGGACCCGGGTCCCACTAATGAATTCGTACCACACCAATCTTAATTTAATATTTATTTACTAAAAAGCTAAAATGATGATAAAAGATACACATGGACAAAACACATTATAGGCTATTGATTAGAACTTAGTATAACGGGCCAACACACTATGGCGCGTGTTACCCGCAATGGGAATTTCAAAAGAGGTACACGAGAAATATACATTTGGGTGAATTTGTCAGCTATGCTATTCTAACCCTAGCCTTGCCTCAAACTGCCGACCCTATGGGTCAGAGAATATAATGATGTAATTACTGTGGATTCTCTGTTTGATTACGCACTTCTCCTGCGCACCTCCCTGCTCGTCCTCCCGGTGTCAGTGTCCCTTTTGGCCTAGGAGTCTGTTCCCTCACCCCTTTCTCTGGAAGGAGTCTTCTGAGGACAGACAGCTCTGTAGCTCAGAGCTCACAGCATGGGAATGAAAGCCTTTAGATACCACGATTCGATGGGAGATGGAGGCTAGGTGGTTCGACTTGAATTCACCCGCTTAGACACAGCTACTCATCCATAGCTTGGGTAGAAAAGGATTTCTTTGTCCTCAAACTTGCGTTGCATTCTGGGTTGTTTGACTTTTCAGACCCTGCTGCAGGTTTTATACCCTTGGGTCAGAAGTGGGCGTAACCGCCTTGAGGGCAATTCTCTGGACGTACCAAGTTAATGAGGCAAGGCTAGATTTTCTCAAATCCCATTTTAGACAACTAACTTAACATTTCATCTTCTCCAAAACATTCTCTTTGATTTGGATATTTTCCACACAACGTACAATGTGTAAACATCAAACATATATTAGGAAAACCCTTCACATTACAATGTTTTCGTAATAACGTCATCTATTAACCTTTTAATAACAGAACAAAAATTACATACATTTTCATAGTCCACCTATCGTCATGACCACCATTGTGGCTGACGGAAACCATTGTTCCAAAGTCCCTTTATTTAATGTTTAATGTTCTGAGGCTGGTTCTCCATAGTGACAGGACAAAGGAATTTGTCTGTGGCCTGAGATTTACAAGGGGCGTGGGGCCATAAAAAAAACCCACGTCTTCAGACCCACAGATCTTTCCTCCTCTGTTGTGGTAGCGCATAAAAATAATCTGTCCTCGGTTGCAACACCCACTACCAAGTTCTAAACTGCCCCTGGAAGCAACGTCAGCACTTTTGGATTGGACTTTTGGATTGGTTCTCATATGCAGGCGCAATAACCCCCCCCGTTGACTCGTCAATTTGCACTCTCGTCAAACAATAGCATGGTATATTTTCATTGTAATAGCTACTGTAATAGCTACTGTAAATTGGATATTGCAGTTAGATTAACAATAATTTAAGCTTTCTGTCCATATAAGACATGTCTATGTCCTGGGATTTTTTTGTTGTTAATTACAACGTCATGCTAATCACATTAGCTCACGTTTGCAAAACCGTCCCGCTGGCGATGCCGTAGAGGTTAATTTGTGGATATGATTTCATATGATATGTTACGATTTACAATTTGTATGATATGTTTTCCGAATTTGCAAAATGTACAATATGTTACAAATTTCCAAAACATATGATATTTTAAGAATTCCAATTTGGTTAACGCTAGCTAGCTGGCTGACCTTAGCTAGGCTAGGGGTTAAGGTTTTAATGTTAGGAGTAGGTTAAAGGGTTAAGGTTAGGGGAAGGGTTAGTTAGAAGGGTTAAGGTCAGGGTTATATAACATGATAACAGATAATAGTTGCAAAGTAGCTAAAAGTATTAAGTAGTTCAAGTTGCTAATTAACTAAAATATTAAAGTTGTCCATGACAAGATTTGAACACGCAACCTTTGGGTTACTAGACGTTTGCGTTATACATTCACCCCGACCAACCACCCTCCTTTAGATTTGCCTTAAGTAACCTTCTGTATAATGTAACTATACCAAATATAACATATCATCCTAGTATGATTATCCCAGATTTACATTTACTATGTTACTTCTGGCGTTACCAGACCAGTGAGTCACAGCTTGCTGTGTAGTCAGGTGGATCGCATGTCTGCCAGGCTAAAACTATATTGAACAAAAATGAATGCAACATGTAACAATTTCAAAGATTTTACTGAAAAATGAATTAGGCCCTAATCTATGGATTTCACATGACTGGAAATACAGATCTGTTAAAAAAGGTAGGGGCGTGGATCAGAAAATCAGTCAGCATCTGGTGTGACCACAATTTGCTTCATGCAGCTCAACACATTTCCTTCACATAGAGTTGATCAGACTGTTGATTGTGGCCGGTGGAATGTTGTCCCACTCCTCTTCGATGGCTGTGCGACGTTGATAGATATTGGCGGGAACTGGAACACGCTGTCGTACATGTTGACCCAGAGTAACCCAAACATGTTTGAGTATGCAGGCTGGGACATTTTCAGCTTCCAGGAATTGTGTGCAGATCCTTGCGACATGGGGCTGTGCATTATCATGCTGAAACAGGAGGTGATGGCGACGGATGAATGGCTTGGCAATGGCCCTCAGGATCTCGCCACGGTATCTGTGTGCATTCAAATTGCCATTGATAAAATGCATTTGTGTTTGTTGTCTGTAGCTTATGCTTACACATACCATAACCCAACCCCACCATGGGTTCACAACATTGACATCAGCAAACCGCTCAACCACACAACGAGTGGTCTGCGGTTGCGAGACCGGTTCGCGTATGGTAGAGAAATGAACATTCAATTATCTGGCAACTGTTCTGGTGAACATTCTTGCAGTCAGCATGCCAATTGCACGCTCCCTTAACTTGAGACATCTGGCATTTTGTTGTGTGACAAAATTGCACATTTTTATAAGTGGCCTTTTGTCCCCAGCACAAGGTGTGCTTGTGTAATGATCATGCTGTTTCATCAGCTTCTTGATATGCCACACCTGTCAGGTGGATGGAGTATCTTGGAAAAGGAGAAATGTTCACTAACAGGGATGTAAACATTTGTGCACAACATTTGTGATAAATAATCTTTTTGTGAATATTGAACATTTCTGGGGTATTTTATTTCAGCTCATGAAACATGTGACCAACACTTTACATGTTGCATTTATTTTCAGTGTAACTAGCCGTGAAGGGCTCATCGGGACTACTGACTGGCCCAAATCTGTTAGCAAAGATTTGTATAAGCCTATCGTTTCCAATGGGAGCAAATTAATTATAGTGGGCAGAACAAGCAAAGGAGGTGGGTGAGCAGAGCCAACCACGAGCTAGTGAGATCCAACTGGGGTGTTTTAGCATTTATTTGAATATTTCAGTTAGGGAACATCTACTCAGAAGTGCATGTGTGCAATAACTCATTTTGCGCTCCTAAACAACGTCTACAAAATAGTCTACTCTGTTACAAATTCTATTTTTGGAAACCGAAAACCGTATGGAGATCAAATGTTTAATCGATGAGAAAATGTGCAGAATTTGGGCCAAAATCCATCTCGCGCTATCTTCTCCCACTGCCGGCAAATGGGCTTCCTCCTCATCGCCATATTTGGTAGTGAGTGGAAACGCCAACTAGATGCTTCACATTAATACATCCAGTGAAATATCTGGCTCATTGTTCTGTCTGTCTGTCTGGTGCTTTCATGACAACTGGGAACTCAGACAAAAACGAGTTCAAATCATTATCTCTGTGATCTTCAGGTTGGAAACTCTGCGCTCGAGAAAGAGGCCCGAGTTTCCAAGCTGGAATTTCGAGTTGGGTGGCCATTCAAAATTATTTTCAGTCGGAGCTCGTTTTTCGGGAGTTCTCAGTTGTTGTGAACGCAGTACCATCCACTCGACTCTCGCTGCGCAACGAACGTAATAAATGTGGGCACCAGGCAGGCGCGTACTGTATTTATAGCTTCTCCTTTATTGTTTACAAGTAGCCTAGCTAGCTACTCCACGACGTGCCTCTTTTGTTGATTAATTTAAGTAAAAATGTATGATGTGGCTCATTTAAAGGAAGATACATGCAGGTATGTCCACTAAATATTGGTTATATAAATGTGTAGCTTACTAGTTATGCGGTTATGTTCAGCTAGCTAACGTTAGCCAGTTACCGGTAGCTACTGTAGCTAGCTAATCGTTTCTGCTGTCGGTTCTATCTAACCCTGTAATTATTGGCATTGTTTTTAGCTAACTAAATAAACAATAATACTTTTAATGTGATATTTATTTTAAATATTGCTGTTACATATCTGTTGTTTGTTTACACGTACAGATATTTTTGAAGATAAGTGAAGTTAGGAAACGTCAAGTGTTTGTGTAGATAAGGTGAAGATTGAGGACGAGATGGAAGATGGTACACCTGCAGGACTATCTGTGGGAATTGCTGACGATGCTCCCTCAAGCTCATCAGCAGCATCAACACGAAAGAGGAAGTCTGATGTGCCCAGAGATGCTAAGCCCAAGAAGAAAAAGAAGGCCAAAGTCAGCCGCCCCCCAAGGCTTGGCTACACTGTTGAACAAGGAGAGGATATGCTTCTGATCATATCGAATACAAATCAGTATGATAACATATGGCGGCCGAACGCGAAAGGAAGAAAGAAAAAGAAAATCCTTAAAGGAAAAGCCAAAGTCACTCCAGCAAAGAAGAAGAATACGGTTCTTCCAAAGGGTAAAGCCACAAAGAAGCCACTGATCAAGAAAGGTGAACTGGAGCCCACACTGCAACACCACCAAGAGGAGGGCTTTGACAGCTGGGGTCAGAGCCTACCAGTGGAAGTGTTAGTTAATATTTTCAAGATGGTAGTTCACCAAGATGGTGCAGTACCATTCCTGTGCAGGTAATGCAATGTTTCATGTAGCCTGCCCTTCTCATGTTGCATTTCATCGGTGCCTCTGTCTCATCTCTAAATGGGAGATTCTAGACATAAAACTTAGATGAAATAAACAATCAAGCTCAATACAAGCTGCAATGAACATGGAAACTATCTGAGCTAACTGATATGTAAACATTCTGCGCACTGTTTTAGGGTGGCTACGGTGTGCCACCTATGGAATGCAGCTGCAGCCAGTCCTGCTCTGTGGCGCAGTGTGTCTGTGGGTTACTGCTGGTTGGAACCTGGTAAAACCCACTTGCCTAAAACTGTACTGAAGATCAGGAACACTGTAAGCTGGCTTGCACAGAACAGGTCAGTACTATTTGGTAAAATTTCAAACAGAATAACATAGTTTCAGACAGTGTGGGGGACTCTATGTATGCCTGCTAAGTAAAATGTGGATCGTATAGGCTAGTTCTGGGGTTTCACGGACACTGATTAAGCCAAGTCATGGACTAAAAAGCACTCAGTCCAGGGCATAATTTGTCCATGATACAGACTGACCCATAGAGTAAATGTATTCTAAGCCCTAACAACAATTTGGTAATTGAAAAAATAACATTAACTGACTTAACTATGCCTATAAATAAGTAATAATGGTACATTTCTCTTATTTTGTTTTGAAGATTCTCCCAATTAAGAGACTTTTCTCTTAATCACTGGAAAAATAATGTTGACCATGTTGTGGAGGTAAGTTCTGATCTACACAATACAACTGTGATGTTACTGTTGTTTTGCCATTTAATGCCTCAATAAGGCTGTTTGTTGCTTCATACCTGTTCTACATTTTTATTGGATCCATGTACTTTACTAATGTAGACTAATTGTAAGAAATAGCTTTCCTTTCTATGTCAAACTATCACTGTTAAGTGTTTGATAATAACTTCACACCATGAAAGTCTGTATGAAATTAGCATAAGTTGTTATTTCCTGTTTAAGTCTGATTGTGTTTCAGGTTTTCTTTATTGATTAACATCCCACTGTTTACCTAACAGGTTTTGTCCCAGTCCTGCCCCCATCTCCGCTCACTCAAGCTGTCATACTGTACAGGCGTGACTGAGAAGGCCTTTCAGAGCCTCAGTGGCAGCTGCCGGTCCCTGGATAGCATTAACGTCCAGTACTCTGAGGTAGGCCAAAAAGCATGTCAGTGGACATAATGATGGTTCACTCACACTATAGCACACAAAGGTCCAAATACTGCACCATAGGAGGCCAGATACTGTGCCGTCTGAAAGTATTCACACACCTTGAATTTTCCACATTTTGTTGTTTTACAGCAGGGGTTCCCAAACTTTTTTGTTGTCCCAATTTGATTTAAAAAATAACTATTTTCAACCCCACCATGTAAAAAAAAATACTTCCTTCAGATATGTTTTTTTTTCTTCAAATGGGGTATGACAGTCTATTACAAATCAGTCTGACAGTACTTTTTCAAGTATTTACATCTGAAGGAAGTGTGGTTCAAAGTGACTTAAATCAGAATCGGAATGGTATTGGAAAGTTCAGAAGATCATCAGGCAATTTTGTATGATCTTCTGTGTAGAAAAGTCCATCATTGATGGACATCATCTCCCCCCATTCTGATTTAGTTCCTGGTATTGTCCTTTCTAATGAACCCTGCGTGACTTGTGGGCATTGTAGAGGGAAACATCACACATGCATTTTCCTGAGAGTCCTATCTTTCAGTGATGGGGTCATAAAACAATATTATCTTAAACCTTTCAAAGGACATTTCTAAGTGTCTGTACTTTTGAACGGTAGTGTACCTGGTTCAGTCTGCTTTCCAACAGACACCGAGAGACAAATTGACCTTTCAGCAGGACAATAATCTAAAACACAAAGCCAAATATACAGTGCATTCGGAAAGTATTCAGACCCCTTGACTTTTTCCACATTTGTTACGTTACAGCCTCATTCTAAAATGTATTAAATAGTTGTAATTATTTTGTATTGTGTGTAGATTGAGAATTTAAAAAATAATAATGATTTTTAGACTAAGGCTGTAACGTAACAAAATGTGAAAGAAGTCAAGGGGTCTGAATACTTTCCGAATGCACTTTACAATGGAGTTGCTTATCTAGACGACATTGAATGTTCTTGAGTGGCCTAGTTCTAGTTTTGACTTAAATCTGCTTTAAAATCTATGGCAAAACTTTAAAATAGCTGTCTAACAAACATCTTGACAGAGCTTGAAGAATTAAATTAGATTTCTGTATTTCATTCTCAATACATTTGCAGACCTTTATAAACATGTTTTCACTTTGTAATTATGAAAAATGTATTTAATACATTTTGAATTCAGTCTAACACAATGTGGAATAAGTCAAGGGGTGTGTATACTTTCTGAAAGTATCGTACATGACAGTGGAGTGAGCTTATGATCTACACTTCTGCCTATTGATTGTATCACTTTTCATTAGACGTACCGTCATTAAAGTAGGTAGAACTTCTTTGTGTATATATTAAATGCCTAAAATCTTATACTCTCTCTTGTTGCTATAGATACAGGTTGAAGGGCTTGTCACCTTCTTGGAATCCTATGGCAGTCAACTTAGACAGATTCTGTTCACCCATGGGCCCAGGAATGACCGACTTCTCACTGCTATCTCCGTAGGTGCCATTTTATTTCTTACAGTATTTGACGACTTGCGTATAATACAGAGACTTCAGGAAGAATTTACCCCCCTTGACTTTTCCCACATTTTGTTGTGTTAAAGCCTGCATTTAAAATGGATTACATGTAGATGTTGTGTCACTGGCCTACACACTATACTCCATAATGTCAAAGTGGAATTATGTTTTTAGAAATTGACAAATTACTGTTTTTTATGATTGCTTATCTTTGAAACTATAGGCTGATTTTGCAAAACTCTACACACTAACCACCAAACCTTACACCAAACCAGCAAAACATTATACATCTCTTGCAAAAGCAAACAATTCTTGAAAAACTCTTTTTAAAAAAAATTGTTTTTGCATCAGTACAGTACACACAAACCATCATTTGAATAAGCACACGAAGCACCAACCACGCACTGATAGTATAAATGAAAAACACTTGTGGCTTTTTCTGTGTGCAGGGCATAGCAGTTTGCAATGAAGTTTTGTCATATATGTAGTAAACACACATGCACACAGGTATCCAAATGTGTAAAGTATGGATGTGTATTCTGAACATAGTGTCTTATCAATACAAATAAGGGGGAAAAGGTTTTTAGTTCTCTCAATGTTCTAACACTCCTCAAACAACAAAAGCACAGTAGGAGAAAACAAACATTTCTGCTAGAAAAAAAGAACAGAAAAAAGTGTCTACATCTCGTGGGTCTGGCCATAAGACTTCATCCACATGCCATGTTGTCTTGAGCTAGGAAGCGTGGAAAGTATGGCCTGGAGTGCTGTATCCAGGCCTGGCATGACCCCTGATCCATGGGGCTTGTGATCATACACCGTCCAACGCCATGCAGAGAAGAATTCTTAAATAGGATTCAAGAATGGAGAGTATAGGGGGAGATTGAGTGCGATGAAAAGTGGGTGACCTGTGAACCAATCGTGGACCACAGCAGCCCGGTGGAAACTAACATTGTTTCATTTTGTAACATTTTTTGTTATTCTGTCTCTCACTGTTCAAATAAACCTACCATTAAAATGATAGACTGATCATTTCTTTGTCAGTGGGCAAACGTACAAAATCAGCAGCGGATCAAGTACTTTTTTCCCTCTCTGTATGTGTGTCCCACAAAGGTTCACTGTTATAAGGAAATTTTAGGTCATGTGGCATATTTTGGTTAAACTATCTCCTATTCAATGGAATCGCAACCGTCTGCATGCATAGTGCAGTCTTCCATCACATGTACAGCTGATTCTCAAGATCTTGCACACTAATGAGATTATTGAGCCCACACTACTACACTGTCTGAGCCAAGGACTACACGCTTTCTGGTAAGTTTTGATTACAATACTGGGTGGGGTGGATATATTTTATGACATTCATGCGTTTTTGTTAACTAGTAAATAGTAGCCTACAGCAGTGTGTTTTAAATCATTTCTAACTTGTTAACAGTTTCTGCTAGTTAGTTTTTGCTAACATGTGGTTTTAGCTTACTTGAGCCTGCTAACTGAGTGTTAATTCACCTGTTTCCATACATGTTTCCATACATATTTCATTTTAAAACATTTATCTTTCAAAGGAGTTATCTGTACAGTCTTGGCCAAAGGTTTTGAATGACACAAATATAAATTTTCACAAAGTCTGCTGCATCGGTGTCTTCAGATATTTCTGTCAGATGTTACTATTGAATATTGAAGTATAATTACAGGCATTTATTGACAATTACATGAAGTTGATGCAAAGAGTCAATATTTACAGTGTTGACCCTTCTTTTTCAAGACCTCTGCAATCTGCCCTGGCATGCTGTCAATTAACTTCTGGGCCACATCCTGACAGATGGCAGTCCATTCTTGCATAATCAATGCTTGGATTTTGTCAGAATTTGTGGGGTTTTGTTTGTCCACCCGCCTCTTGAGGATTGACCACAAGTTCTCAATGGGATTCAGGTCTGAGGAGTTTCCTGGCCATGGACCCAAAATATTGATGTTTTGTTCCCCGAGCCACTTCGTTATCACTTTTGCCTTATGGCAAGGTGCTCCATCATGCTGGAAAAGGCATTGTTCTTCACTAAACTGTTCCTGGATGGATGGGAGAAGTTGCTCTCGGAGGATGTGTTGGTACCATTCTTTAATCATGGCTGTGTTCTTAGGCAAAATTGTGAGTGAGCCCACTCCCTAGGCTGAGATGCATGACACAGGACTGATGGTAGCACTCACCTTCTCCGGACAAGCTTTTTTTCCGGATGCCCCAAACAATCGGAAAGGGGATTCATCAGAAAAAATGACTTTACCCCAGTCCTCAGCAGTCCAATCCCTGTATCTTTTGCAGAATATCAGTATGTCCCTGACGTTTTTCCTGGAGAGAAGTGGCTTCGTTGCTGCCCTTCTTGACACCAGGCCATTCTCAAAAAGTCTTTGCCTCACTGTGCGTGCAGATGCACTCACACCTGCCTGCTGCCATTCCTGAGCAAGCTCTGTACTGGTGGTGCCCCGATCCCGCAGCTGAATCAACTTTAGGAGACGGTCCTGGTGCTTGCTGGACTTTCTTGGGCGCCCTGAAGCCTTCTTCACAACAATTGAACTGCTCTCCTTGAAGTTCTTGATGATCTGATAAATGGTTGATTTAGGTGTAATCTTACTGGCAGCAATATCCTTGCCTGTGAAGCTCTTTTTGTGCAAAGCAATGATGACTGCGCGCGTTTCCTTGCAGGTAACCATGGTTGACAGAGGAAGAACAATGATTCCAAGCACCACCCTCCTTTTGAAGCTTCCAGTCTGTTATTTGAACTCAATCAGCATGACAGAGTGATCTCCAGCCTCGTCCTCATCAACACTCACACCTGTGTTTAAGGAGAGAATCACTGACATGATCTCAGCTGGTCCTTTTGTAAGCAGGGCTGAAATGCAGTGGGATTGTTTTTTGAGGATTCGGTTCATTTGTGTGGCAAAGAGGGACTGCAATTAATTGCAATTCATCTGATCACTCTTCATAACATTCTGGAGTGAGTATATGCAAATTGCCATTATACAAACTGAGGCAGCAGACTTTGAAAAATTCATATTTGTCATTCTCAAAACTTTTGGCCATGACTGTACATGGAATTTAGTTTTATTTATTTTTATTCATTTTTTCCCCCCTTATCTTTACAGAAAAATGCCATGGCCACTATCTGATGTGTGGAGACATTTCACTGCAGCTAATGTAGAAGGAAAAGTTGTCCATTTGCAAATACTGTGCCAAATCATATGTGAAGAATGCAACAAAGATCTAGAATCATCTGGCCAAGTGCATCAAGTTCCGTCAGCGCTCACAACAAGCAACCTCTGACTAAAGTCCCTCTACTTCTATTTGAGGTGAAAATGATGATTCGGGCACCTTATCGATAGCAACAGCTCATGGTCTTCCTGGAATCAGAAGAACGTAGTCAGAGATGCTGACTAATGTCTTGCTCGAGCTGTGTATGCAACTGGTTCACCTCTGATGCTCACAGGCAACGTGAATTGGAAGAGATTTCTGAATGTTCTTCTCCCAGCATACACCCCTCCAACCAGACATGCCTTTTCTACTAATTTGCTGGATGCAGAGTTCAACAGAGTTCAAGTGAAGGTCAAGCAAATCCTAGAGAAAGCAAACTGTATTGCAATCATCTCTGATGGGTGGTTGAATGTTCGTGGGCAAGGAATAATTAACTACATCCATCTCCACCCTTCAACCAGTATTCTACAAGAGCACAGACACAAGGGACAACAGACACACCGGTCTCTACATTGCCAATGAGCTGAATGCAGTCATCAATGACCTTGGACCACAGAAGGTATTTGCACTGGTGACGGACAATGCTGCAAACATGAAGGCTGCTTGGTCTAAAGTGGAGGAGTCCTACCCTCACATCACACCCATTGGCTGTGCTGCTCATGCATTGAATCTGCTCCTCAAGGACATCATGGCACTGAAAACAATGGATACACTCTAGAGCCAATGAAATGGTTAGGTATGTGAAGGGTCATCAAGTAATAGCAGCAACCTGCCTCACTAAGCAAAGTGAGAAGAATGAGAGCACCACCTTGAAGCTGCCCAGCAACACCCGTGTCATCATGTTTGACAGTCTCTTGGAGGGGAAGGAGTCTCTCCAAGAAATGGCCATATCACAGTGCCGATATGGACAGCCCCATCAAGAGGATCCTCCTGGATGATGTATTTTGGGAGAGAGTGTTATGCAGCCTGAAACTCCTGAAACCTATAGCAGTAGCCATTCCATGGATTGAGGGAGACAATGCCATCCTGTCTGATGTTCAGACTCCGCTTGCAGATGTAAGAAGAAATCCAAACTGCCCTGCCTACTTCACTGTTGCTCCAAGCAGAGGAAACTGCAGTTCTGAAATACATAAAAAAAGCGTGAAGACTTCTGCCTGAAGCCCATACACACTGCAGCGTACATGTTGGACCCCAAGTATGCTGGCAAGAGCATCCTGTTTGTTGCAGAGCTCAACAAGGCCTATGGTGTCATCACTACCGGGTCTTGCCATCTTGGCCTGGATGAGGGCAAGTTTCTTGGCAGTCTGGCGAAGTACACTTCCAAGCAAGGGCTTTGGGATGGAGATGCAATATCTCATCAGCCAACTGGTGGCAGGGACTTCGTGGATCTGAGGCTCTTTCTGCTGTTGCCTCCATCATCCTCCAAATCCCACCAACATCAGCCTCCTCAGAACGCAACTGGTCCTTGTTTGGGAACGCACACACCAAAGCACGCAACAGGCAGACCAATACAAGGGTTGAAAAATTGGTGGCCATCTGGGCAAATTTGAGGCTGTTTGAGCCTGACAATGAGCCATCCTCAGCAAGGTTGGAAAGTGACAGTGAAGATGATGCCTCAGACTCTGATGTGTAAGAGGTGGACATTGAGAAGACCTGGAAGCCTGAGAGGTAGACAACCAACACTTTAGTTTCTAGACTATCATTTTACAGATGTATGTTGAACATGTTTTTGGGGGATGTGATGGATCATTCAATATTCCCTTTTGTTGTACAATGAAATCGTCCCATGTGAAGAGTCAACTCATTTAATTAAAGTTAAAAAAAAAAAACTTATATTGGAAGGATTTAATCATTTGCAATTGTCTACTTATGATAAGGTAAAAGGTTTGTTTTTGACTCCATATGATATGGTAAATATATCCAATGCAAAAACATCTACATTTTTAAATGGTAGTAATTTGAATATTTCCCATATATTCCCACGTAAAGTTACCACCTCTGAATTTTCCCTAAAATGTGCAACCCTATTTATTCCACTTTGAATGGTGTATCAATGCATCCATTCACTACAAAGATACAGGCGTCCTTCCTAACTCAACTACTAAAATTAAGGCAGTTATACATTTAAAAAAACATTACAATACATTCACAACAGATTTCACAACATTAAGTGTGTGCCGAAAAGCCCCTACTCTACAACACAAAATCCATGTGTACGTGTGTGTATAGTGTGTACGTTATCTTGTGTTTTGTATTCAGAGAGAACCCTGGTTGTCTGCTTTCCAACAGACACTGGGATACAAATTCATCTTTCAATAGGACAGTAACCTAACACAAGGCCAAGTATACACTGAGTGCACAAAACATTATGAACACCTGCTCTTTCCATGACATTCACAGACCAGGTGAAAGCTATGATCCCTTATTGATGTGCATTTGGAAAGTATTCAGACACTTAACTTTTTCCACATTTGGTCGTTACAGCCGTATTCTAAATTGGATTAAATAAATAAAAAAATCCTAAGCAATCTACACACTACCCCATAATGTTTGCATATTTATTTTTAAAAAATAAACACCTTATTTCCATAAGTATTCAGACCCTTTGCTATGAGACTTGAAATAGAGCTCAGGTGCATCATGTTTCCATTGATCATCCTTGATGAGGGTCCACTTGTGGTAAATTCAATTGATTGGACATGATTTTGACAGGCACACACCTGTCTATATAAGGTCCCACAGTTGACAGTGCATGTCAGAGCAAAAACCAAGCCAAGAAGTCGACGGAATTGTCCATAGAGCTCCGAGACAGGATTGTGTCGAGGCACAGATCTAGGGAAGGGTACCAGAACATTTCTGCAGCATTGAATGTCCACAAGAACACAGTGGCCTCCATCTTTCCTAAATGGAAGAAGTTTGGAACCACCAGGACTCTTCCTAGAGCTCGCCGCCCGGGCCAAACTGAGCAATCGGGGTAGAAGGGCCTTGGTCAGGGAGGTGAGCAAGAACCCGATGGTCACTCTGACAGGGCTCTAGAGTTCCTCAGTGGAGATGGGAAAACCTTCCAGAAGGACAACCATCTCTGCAGCACTCCACCAATCAGGCCTTTATGGTAGTGGCCAGACAGAAGCCAGCCACTCCTTAAAAGGCACATGACAGCCCATTTGGAGTTTTCCAAAAGGCACCTAGGGACTCTAGGACTCTGACCATGAGAAACAGGATTCTCTGGTCTGATGAAACCAAGATGGAAATCTTTAGCTTGAATGCCAAGCACCATGTCTGGAGGAAAACTTACACCGCTCATCACCTGACCAATACCGTCGATACAGTGAAGCGTGGTGGTGGCAGCATCAGGACAATGACCCTAAACACACAGCCGAGACAATGCAGGTGTGGCTTCAGGACAAGTCTCTGAATGTCCTTGAGGGGCCCAGCCAGAGCTTGGGCTTGAAGCCGATCGAACATCTCTGAAAATAGCTGTGCAGCGTCGCTCCCCGTCCAACCTGACCGAGCTCGAGAGGCTCTGTAAAGAAGAACGTGAGAAACTCCCCAAATACAGGTGTGCCAAGCTTGTAGCTTCATACCCAAGAAGACTCAAGGCTGTGATCGCTGCCAAAGTTGCTTCAACAAAGTACTGATTTTAAAGGGTCTGAATTCCTGAGTAAATGTGATATTTCAGTTTTATTTTTAATACATTTGCAAAAATGTCGCAACCAGTTTTTGTCTTGTTATTGTGTGTATAGATTGAGGGGAGGGGGGGGGGGGGGGGGGGGGGGGCGTGATTTAATCAATTTTAGAATAAGGCTGTAATGTAAAAAAAAAAATTGAAAAGTGAAGTAACCGAGAGGATACTTTGGGGAAATTAACTCAATATTAGGAAGGTGTTCTTAATATTTTTGACACTCTGTGTACACAAGTTGCTTACCAAGATGACTTTTCCTGAGTGGCCTAGTTACAGTTTTGAGTTAAATCGGCTTAAATCTATGGCAAGCCTTAAATGATCAACAATCAACTGTGCAAAGCTCTTAGAGACTTAACCAGTAAGACTCACAGCTATAGTTACTGCCAACGGTGATTCTACCATGTATTGCACTCAGGGGGATGAATAGTTATGTAATTAAGATATTCGTTTTTTTATTTCTCGTCAATGTTTTACCAATGTTAGAATTTTTGAGCGTTGACAAAAGAAAGACGATTCAATCCATTTTAATCCCACTTTGTAACACAAAAGGTGGAAAAAGTCAAGAGGTGTGAATACTTTCTGAAAGCAATGGATTTAAATTATTGCTGCCCTCAATTACTCAATCAATATTTGAAATATATGTCCCATACTGTATGTCATTTTACTAGAGAGGATGCTGCCCTGAGTTGCAATTGCTGGAAATTAACACAAAGCTGGACAGTGGATATTGCCAGCTTCCAATTTGCATCCAAGCTTTGCAAAATGGCTGTCCTAAACTGCAGGTATTTATTCTTTACCCAGTTGCTTATTATGATTACATATTTTTATTTAGTCATTTAGCAGACGCTCTTATCGAGAGCAACTTAATGGATTCATCTTAAAATGGGACAACCATATATCACAGGCATAGTAAATATACTTTTCCTCAATAAATTAGATATCAGCAAAGTCAGAGATAGAGAGGGGGGTTTATCTTATTGAATGGCTTTTTATTTCTTGTGTAAAGGGACAAACACATTGCAGACCTTTTTGATTTGTTTTCTCTTGTGGCTCAGACTTTCCGGATGCTGAATGTCATTCCGATGCCTAAAATGACTCGTAATGGGTCGGGTTCCACATCTGGCTTCCCTTTACTGGAGGAGCTGTGTATGGCCACTACAGCTGTTTCCTTTATGACTGACCAAGACTTGACTAAGATTGTCTACGACTCCCCAAAACTGCGTGTGCTGGACCTGAGAGGTTGTTCCCGGATCACAGCAGCCGGGCTCTCTTCTCTACCATGTGAAGGTACAGTATATCCAGACAAACCCATCCATTGTTGATGCTGTGGATGGCCTTTGTTTGTGCAATCAATCAAATGCAGAATTTGGCCAAGTCTGTTGGTTAGTTGGTTAGTTACAGTGGGGAGAACAAGTATTTGATACACTGCCGATTTTGCAGGTTTTCCCACTTACAAAGCATGTAGAGGTCTGTAATTTTTTATCATAGATACACTTGAACTGTGAGAGACGGAATCTAAAACAGAAATCCAGAAAATCACATTGTATGATTTTGAAGTAATTAATTTGCATTTTATTGCATGACATAAGTATTTGATCACCTACCAACCAGTAAGAATTCTGGCTCTCACAGACCTGTTAGTTTTTCTTTAAGAAGCCCTCCTGTTCTCCACTCATTACCTGTATAAAAGACACCTGTCCATACACTCAATCAACAGACTCCAACCTCTCCACAATGGCCAAGACCAGAGAGCTGTGTAAGGACATTAGGGATAAAATGGTAGACCTGCACAAGGCTGGGATGGGCTACAGGACAACAGGCAAGCAGCTTGGTGAGAAGGCAACAACTGTTGGCGCAATTATTAGAAAATGGAAGAAGTTCAAGATGACGGTCAATCACCCTCGGTCTGGGGCTCCATGCAAGATCTCACCTCGTGGGGCATCAATGATCATGAGGAAGGTGAGGGATCAGCCCAGAACTACACGGCAGGACCTGGTCAATGACCTGAAGAGAGCTGGGACCACAGTCTCAAAGAAAACCATTAGTAACACACTACGCCGTCATGGATTAAAATCCTGCAGCGCACGCAAGGTCCCCCTGCTCAAGCCAGCGCATGTCCAGGCCCGTCTGAAGTTTGCCGATGACAATCTGGATGATCCAGAGGAGGAATGGGAGAAGGTCATGTGGTTTGATAAGACAAAAATAGAGCTTTTTGGTCTAAACTCCACTCGCCGTGTTTGGAGGAAGAAGGATGAGTACAACCCCAAGAACACCATCCCAACCGTGAAGCATGGAGGTGGAAACATCATTCTTTGGGGATGCTTTTATGCAAAGGGAACAGGACGACTGCACCGTATTGAGGGGAGGATGGATGGGGCCATGTATTGCGAGATCTTGGCCAACAACCTCCTTCCCTCAGTAAGAGCATTGAAGATGGGTCGTGGCTAGGTCTTCCAGCATGACAACGACCCGAAACACACAGCCAGGGTAACTAAGGAGTGGCTCTGTAAGAAGAATCTCAAGGTCCTGGAGTGGCCTAGCCAGTCTCCAGACCTGAACCCAATAGAAAATCTTTGGAGGGAGCTGAAAGTCTGTATTGTCCAGCGACAGCCCTGAAACCTGAAGGATCTGGAGAAGGTCTGTATGGAGGAGTGGGCCAAAATCCCTGCTGCAGTATGTGCAAACCTGGTCAAGAACTACAGGAAACGTATGATCTCTGTAATTGCAAACAAAGGTTTCTGTACCAAATATTAAGTTCTCCTTTTCTGATGTATCAAATACTTAAAAATCATACGTGATTTTCTGGATTTTTGTTTTAGATTCCGTCTCTCACAGTTGAAGTGTACCTATGATAAAAAAATAACAGACCTCTACATGCTTTGTAAGTTGGAAAACCTGCAAAATCGGCAGTGTATCAAATACCTGTTCTCCCCACTGTATCAATAATTACATTGGTTCATGTCAATGTTGTAAACTCATATGCTTCAAATATCAATGATTACATAGGTTCATGATAACATTGATTATGATTTATGCTACTATATTCTCTGCTGTGTTTTTTCTTAGAGCTTGAGTGTCTGTACTGGGGACTGTACTTCAGCAGCAATGTCACAGTATCGTTGTCCAAGAAGGGAATTCACCTGCTGACCCAGAAATGGAGTGGTACCTTGCAGGAGCTAGACCTTGCCAACCAGCTCTTCTCTGAAGAAGACATGGAGATTGCCATGGGCCATCTAGCTCAGAGAACTGGAGAAAACCCCCTACGTTCGCTCAATCTTAGCGGGACCAAGGTCACAACACCTGCCCTCCGGTAGGCAACACATTGGTCTTCTTTTCAACATAAAATTCACTATGCAATGCAATAGTCAATACATTACGCTTTATCTATTGTTTGCAGAATACCTTTTTTTAGAATTGTTATCAGAACAGATGCATGAATTTGTGATATAAAGTATTTGAATTTCTCTACCTAGTTAAAACATGCTGCCCCTACTTGTGACCTATCAGTGGTGTACTGGAGGTTAAGCGCACGTCAACGCTGTGCACCTTTTTTTTATTTTGCGTGAGTGTTCACCCACCTTTTGTGGACAAATATATTGAAACTAAGTATAGGGAGTGTTACTTTACTCACCGCGAACCATGATCAGTGTTTACCCACTTTATTTTTTACCACTACATCACTGCAGCCTATGATTTACCTAGATTGGCTTGAACTGGAGATCAAATTTATTTTCTTTGTTTTGCAGGTTAGTTATAGGCCAGTCTACAGCACTCAATTACTTAAACTTGTCTTCCTGCCGTTACCTTCCAAGAGGTCTGAAGAAACTGTATCGTGGCCAAGAAGAAATCCACCAGCTGCTGGACAAATTTGAGTAATCTATTGGTCCAGTTATTTGTTCTAAGAATGCCTGCAAAAGGACATTGTCTTCAAACCAATCATAAAAGTGAATATGAATCCCCCCAATAGCTTAGCTTTAAAACATGGATACTATTGAATATTTTTTTTAAATGTTTTACCATGACCACTCAATCCACAATTTGTCATTTTTGTCATATTTTTTTTTATCTGTATTTTGGTTTTATTCTTGACTCTCTCAACATGACTGGAATGCTCTAAGCTAATGTGTAAATATGTTGAATAAAATGTGGTTTCAATTACCTTGCTAAATATGTCTCAAATTCCGTGTTACTATTAAGAAAATGAACCTTGTGTACTTATTTGTCAACTTTAGAGCTGAATATAAACTTGGGCTAATCTGTAACAAAAACCCAGAGTGTATATAATTGTGAATGTATTACAGGGGTTTCTCCTATTTCTAGTAGTGCCAAGTTATCCACAAGAGGGAAGGATAGTCTGTTCAAATGAGTATACCAGTATATACTGTATCTTGCTGCTTAAGTGGATGACTTGTCTTTGCTAATGGCTTTGTTTCATTTCAAGTGAAAAGACATCAGTCTGACAGACGAGGACAAAATGTGCTGGAATCGGGTCCAATTGTATATTTTATGCACACCCCACTCTTATTTTTACTCCGTCATTATTCCTGTTTAAGGGTACAGAGCTAAGCAAAACAATCTTGTGCGTGGCATTGATATCAATAAGCATAACAGTTTTTAACCTTTTTGCTAACATTAGTGTCAGTATTTATTACATGTACACAGTATCTCAGATACTGTATACCTGTGGATTATTTTACAATTATTTTTTTTATAATATTAATTTCAGATTAATTTGGTCCTAACAACACCGAAATGAATTATATGTAGTAAAATATAATGTAGTAGATTCAAAATTATATGAAACTAGTTTTGAATTATATCCACAGTTTTAATTAAAACTAGGTTTTCTGCACAAATCATTATAAGAAGATAATTTTTTCAGGGACAGTAAGCTAAGACCAGTATCTGGGTCTCTCATACACCTCTCCACAAGCAGCAGGTAGGTGTCAGGGTCATCGAGGATCTGGTTAATTTCCTCATCAAAGTATCCTCTCTGGTATTAGGGTGACTATATTATCTCACCCATTGTCAATGATCTTCTATTGCTGATCTCTCTTTAGTTTTGAAATATTTTCAGAGAGTAACTTCTAATTGACCTGCATTGATGACCACAGTTTTGTCTTTGCCTTCTCTGTTAATCTGTGAAACTCACCTCCACCTTCTCCATCTAGTGGGAGAAGTAACAGTCCTGTCTGAGAATCCTTTTCACTCTGAATGTATGTTTGTGTTTTCCTTGGTATTGGGGTCAAATAATCGTTTCCTGCCATTGTTTGGATTGGACATTATTCCATTTGTTTCTTAAAGGTAGCCTTTTTTATTGGCAACATGAACAGGTATCCTGTGGCTGTTGACTGGCTCAATTATTCCCCCTTTTACAATTTGTGCTTCTAGCAGATGCATCCCGTGGCCTTCCTCGATCAGATATTTTTTTCTATAGCTTCAAATAAAGATATTGTGGCATATGTGAATGGATCTACATATCCAGTGACTGTTTGTTCAGCTGAAAGTAGTTTTTCATGTATTTCTACTCCAATTAGCCTTTCTCTTGAGGCCTCATCAACAGATAGTTATTTGTTCTTGATTGGATCGATAAAAAACCCTGTTGCAGCCTGAGCCTCAAGCAGTACCAGTGCAATACTAGGTGTTAGCAAATCTTGCATCTTTGCCTCATAAAAGCTCATTACTTTTTTGGATGGAAGAATCCAGATGCCAGCAACACTTCCTGTACCCCTTATGTATTGCTTCACAGATTCCAGTTGGTCCACTTGTTCAATAGTTACTTTTCCTTCCCCCAAACTCTTGAAGGTACTGGCTTCAATTATGCTTGATTCCAAGAGTTGTTTTTCAGAGACCGGCTTTCTCAGGATCAATTACTCATCCTGTGGCGATTTGAGCTGCCAGTAAGCGAATCCTTCGCTCTTTCACGATTAGGGCCTTTGACAGTGACTGAAACAGGGATATTGTTTCAATTGTGTAGCAGTCTTTGTATCCTGTGACTGCTCGCTCAGCCGAGAGCAACTTGGCATGGTAGTCAGGGCCCACAGGTTTGTTTTTGATAGCCTCGTCTACTCTGAATTTCTTGTTTTGAACAGGGTCAATCATGAATCCAGTGGCCTGTGCCTCAAGAAGAACCAGTGCTGTTCCATGCATTAGAATGCCCTGCTTCATGGCATGATAGATGCTCATTCTCTGATTGGATGAGAGCATAGCTACACCAGAGATACTCTCTTTACCTCCCAGGTACTCTTTCACAGTCTCCATGAGCATCACATTCTGAGTGGTTGTTTTTCCTTCCTGCAAGTCGTCATAGGTCTCTTTGTCAATGATGTTTGCCGCCAGGAGCTCAGTGGAGGACACCCCCCTTTGCAGGCCTTTGAAGGTGATGCATACTGGGAGCAGCAAGCCAGTGTCAGGATCCACCATGCATTTCTCTATCAGATGTGGGTAGCTGAGATTTTCTTGTGAGTTTAGATCATAGAACACTTTGACCTCCTCAATCTGGTCAGAGAGTAAGCCTTTTTCATAGTGGCCTTTCTCAATTGCTGAGTCCACCAAAACATTTTATTTCCAACAGGGTCAAATAGGCCTTTTGTGGATACCTGTACCTCAAGCAACCGGGATCCATAATATTTTGGAATCACATACCTTTGTATGGCTTGGAATACAGATATTTTTTCATTGGTGTAGGGATCTGTGTCAACAGCTCTCTCTGCAGCAAGGAGTTTTTCTCTCATCTCAGGTCGAACAATTTCTTTCTTGACATCTTCTTCTACTGGAACTTTCCAGTTGTTGATTGGGTCTATGATTCCCTCAGTGGCAGCCTAGGCCTCCAACAGGGCAAATGCTCTGCCAGGCTTCAGTAGACGTTTCCTCAAGGTTTGATATATTGCTATATTATGCTTTGTCTTCTCCAGGAAGACTCCAGCTACTGCACCGGTGCCTTGTGCATGGCCATTTTCCTTCCCTTCCATATCTTTAGTGATCAACTCCATCTTGACTTTCAAATCTGTGTAAAGACAGATAATATTTTGTTAACCCTCTGGAAACTAAGGGTGTATTGCAATGAGTACTGGACAGCATACTATCTCAAGGCAATCTCTCAAACATTTCAATGCGAGCTAAAATCACCCGCACAGCTGATCTCAATTGCAACAACCATCATTAGCCACAGAATTGCCGCTTTTGTCAGTGTCAACTTTTAGTCCTGGTTGCTGTCAACATCTTTGAAGACATTTTCACTTTGGTGAGTATAGAGCCCCACAGTAGAAGCATCATAATACCTATAAAACCTAGCAGTTAAATACAGAAATGGTTTCAATAATTTTTTCTACTACAGAACCACTTTCATGTAGGCTTTCGCTGGCATGACATTTTGATAACTGAGGAAATATCTCTGACAAAGTTACTTTTTATCAATGTATTTGGCTCTATTTACTCTCAGATTCGAAAATTCTAATTATTAGCATCAAAGTAGACATGCAAGACTATAAATCCCTGCAAGCTCCTGTACGCATTCTCGAGGTGTAACTTTGCATTGGGACTTTTGATCAAATCAAATATATTTATAAAGCCCTTCTTACATCGGCTGATATCTCAAAGTGCTGTACAGAAATCCAGGCTAAAACCCCAAACAGGAAGCAATGCAGGTGTAGAAGCACGGTGGCTAGGAAAAACTCTCCTCTTCTGGCTGTGCCGGGTGGAGATTATAACAGAACATGGCCAAGATGTTCAAATGTTCATAGATGACCAGCAGGGTCAAATAATAATCACAGTGGTTGTCGAGGGTGCAACAGGTCAGCACCTCAGGAGTAAATGTCAGTTGGCTTTTCATAGCCGGTCATTCAGAGTACCTCTACCGCTCCTGCTGTCTCTAGAGAGTTGAAAACAGCAGGTCTGGGACAGGTAGCACGTCCGGTGAACAGGTCAGGGTTCCATAGCCGCAGGCAGAACAGTTGAGACTGGAACAGCAGCACGGGCCAGGTGGACTGGGGACAGCAAGGAGTCCTCAGGCCAGGTCGTCCTGAGGCATGGTCCTAGGGCTCAGGTCCTCCGAGAGAGAGAGAGAGAGAAAAAAAGAGAGAGAGAGAGCATACTTAAATTCACACAGGACACCGGTTAAGACAGGAAAAATACTCCAGATATAACAGACTGACCCCCCTCCCGACACAAACTACTGCAGCATAAATACTGAGACAGGAGGGGTCGGGAGACACTGGCCCCATCTGACAATACCCCCGGACAGGGCCAAACAGGCAGGATATAACCCCACCCACTTTGCCAAAGCACAGCCCCCACACCACTAGAGGGATAGCTTCAACCACCAACTTACCATCCTGAGACAAGGCCGAGTATAGCCCAAGTGATGCATATACAGTGGCAAGAAAAAGTATGTGAACCCTTTGGAAATACCTGGATTTCTGCATAAATTGGCTACAAAATTTGATCTGAACATCAACTAGTTCACAACAATAGACAAACACAGTCTGCTTAAACTAATAACACTCAACAATTATACGTTTTCATGTATTTATTGAACACACCGTGTAAACATTCACAGTGCAGGGTGAAAAAAGTATTTGAACCCTTGGATTTAATAACTGGTTGACCTTCCTTTGGCAGCAATAACTTCAACCAAACGTTTTCTCTATGCTCAGAAGGAATTTGGACCATTCCTCTTCACAAAACTGTTTCAGTTCAGCAATATTCTTGGGATGTTTGGTGTGAACTGCTCTCTTGAGGTCATGCCACAGCATCTCAATCAGGTTGAGGTCAGGACTTTGACTGGGCCACTCCAGAAGGTGTATTTTCTTCTGTTGAAGCCATTCTGCTGTTGATTTACTTCTCTGTTTTGGGTCGTTGTCCTGTTGCATCATCCAACTTCTGTTGAGTTTCAATTGGAGGACAGATAGCTTAACATTCTCCTGCAAAATGTCTTGATAAACTTGGGAGTTAATTTTCCCGTCCATGATAGCAAGCTGTCCAGGCCCTGAGGCAGCAAAACAGCCCCAAACCATGATGCTCCCTCACCATACTTTACAGTTGGGATAAGGTTTTGATGTTGGTGTGCTGTGCCCTTTTTTTATCCACACATAGTGTTGTGTGTTCCTTCCAAACAACTCAACTGTAGTTTCATCTGTCCACAGAATATTTTGCCAGTAGCGCTGTGGAACATCCAGGTGCACGTTTGCAAACTTCAGTCTTTTTTGGACAGCAGTGGCTTCTTCCGTGGTGTCCTCCCATGAACACCATTCTTGTTTAGTTAGCATCTTCCAGAGATTTCTGTAAGTCTTTAGCTGACACTAGGATTCTTCTTAACCTCATTCAGCATTCTGCGCTGTGCTCTTGCAGTCATCTTTGCAGGATGGTCACTCCTAGGGAGAGTAGCAACAGTGCTGAACTTTATCCATTTATAGACAATTTGTCTTACCGTGGACTGATGAACGTAAAGGATTTTAGAGACACTTTTGTAACCCTTTCCAGCTTTATGCAAGTCAACAATTCTTCATCTGAGGTCTTCTGAGAACTCTTTTGTTCGAGGCATCGTTCACATCAGGCAATGCTTCTTGTAAATAGCAAACTCAAATGTTATGAGTATTTTGTATAGGACAAGGCAGCTAAAACCAACATCTCCAATCTCGTCTCATTGATTGGACTCCAGGTTAGCTGACTCCAATTTGCTTTTGGAGAAGTCATTAGCCTAAGTGTTCACATACTTTTTCCAACCTACACTGTGAATGTTAAAAATGTGTATTCAATTATAGACAAGAAAAATACAATAATTTGTGTGTTATTAGTTTAAGCACACATTAGTTTAAGCACACAAAAGTGTTTGTCTATTGTTGTGACTTAGATGAATATCAGATCACGGACCAGGATGTCTTGCTCCCAGGCAGACTAAATAACTTTTTTGCCCGCTTTGAGGACAATACAGTGCCACTGACACGGCCTGCAACGAAAACATGCGGTCTCTCCTTCACTGCAGCCGAGGTGAGTAAAGACATTTAAACGTGTTAACCCTCGCAAGGCTGCAGGCCCAGACGGCATCCCCAGCCGCGCCTTCAGAGCATGCGCAGACCAGCTGGCCGGTGTGTTTACGGACATATTCAATCAATCCCTATACCAGTCTGCTGTTCCCACATGCTTCAAGAGGGCCACCATTGTTCCTGTTCCCAAGAAAGCTAAGGAAAATAAGCTAAACGACTACCGCCCCGTAGCACTCACTTCCGTCATCATGAAGTGCTTTGAGAGACTAGTCAAGGACCATATCACCTCCACCCTACCTGACACCCTAGACCCACTCCAATTCGCTTACCGCCCAAATAGGTCCACAGACGATGCAA
This sequence comes from Oncorhynchus mykiss, assembly GCF_013265735.2. Classification (NCBI taxonomy): domain Eukaryota; kingdom Metazoa; phylum Chordata; class Actinopteri; order Salmoniformes; family Salmonidae; genus Oncorhynchus; species Oncorhynchus mykiss. The sequence continues at coordinate 34,589,058 of NC_048582.1, read as the reverse complement.
TCCCAACCACACTGCACACTGCCCTAACCCATCTGGACAAGAGGAATACCTATGTGAGAATGCTGTTCATCGACTACAGCTCGGCATTCAACACCATAGTACCCTCCAAGCTCGTCATCAAGCTCGAGACCCTGGGTCTCGACCCCGCCCTGTGCAACTGGGTACTGGACTTCCTGACGGGCCACCCCCAGGTGGTGAGGGTAGGCAACAACATCTACTCCCGCTGATCCTCAACACTGGGGCCCCACAAGGGTGCGTTCTGAGCCCTCTCCTGTACTCCCTGTTCACCCACGACTGCGTGGCCACGCACGCCTCCAACTCAATCATCAAGTTTGCGGACGACACAACAGTGGTAGGCTTGAATACCAACAACGACGAGACGGCCTACAGGGAGGAGGTGAGGGCCCTCGGAGTGTGGTGTCAGGAAAATAACCTCACACTCAACACCCCCCTATCCACGTTGATGGAACAGTAGTGGAGAGGGTAGCAAGTTTTAAGTTCCTCGGCATACACATCACAGACAAACTGAATTGGTCCACTCACACAGACAGCATTGTGAAGAAGGCGCAGCACCGAAGAAATTCGGCTTGTCACCAAAAGCACTCACAAACTTCTACAGATGCACAATCGAGAGCATCCTGGCGGGCTGTATCACCGCCTGGTACGGCAACTGCTCCGCCCTCAACCGTAAGGCTCTCCAGAGGGTAGTGAGGTCTGCACAACGCATCACCGGGGGCAAACTACCTGCCCTCCAGGACACCTACACCACCCGATGTTACAGGAAGGCCATAAAGATCATCAAGGACATCAACCACCCGAGCCACTGCCTGTTCACCCCGCTATCATCCAGAAGGCGAGGTCAGTACAGGTGCATCAAAGCTGGGACCGAGAGACTGAAAAACAGCTTCTACAGCTTCTCTCAAGGCCATCAGACTGTTAAACAGCCACCACTAACATTGAGTGGCTGCTGCCAACACACTGACACTGACATTGACACTGACTCAACTCCAGCCACTTTAATAATGGGAATTGATGGGAAATGATGTAAATATATCACTAGCCACTTTAAACAATGCTACCTTATATAATGTTACTTACCCTACATTATTCATCTCATATGCATACGTATATACTGTACTCTATATCATCGACTGCATCCTTATGTAATACATGTATCACTAGCCACTTTAACTATGCCACTTTGTTTACATACTCATCTCATATGTATATACTGTACTCAATATAATCTACTGTATCTTGCCTATGATGCTCTGTACCATCACTCATTCATATATCCTTATGTACATATTCTTTATCCCCTTACACTGTGTATAAGACAGTAGTTTTGGAATTGTTAGTTAGATTACTTGTTGGTTATTACTGCATTGTCGGAACTAGAAGCACAAGCATTTCGCTACACTCGCATTAACATCTGCTAACCATGTGTATGTGACAAATAAAATTTGATTTGATTTGATCAAATTTGATGACTTCTTTATGCAGAAATCCAGGTAATTCCAAAAGGTTCACAAACTTTTTCTTGTCATTGTACTAATGCAAATCCATATGTTACATGTGGTTAAGTTTATGCTACCTACTCTTCAAGAGGTTACTGTGCATTTTCCAGGGGCTTAATGGCAGTTGGTCACTGGAAAGTTAATGTTTAATTTTCAATAACTTACTCAGCTTGCTGCAAGTAGTTGAGATTGGTTGGATATCATACAGTGTAACCCGTTGTAACAAATGTGAGAAGGCATGTGCCCTCACATGAATTATTTTTTTCAAAAATTACTGGCGAACCTTCACAATTTATCCCTGAAAGCTGAAATCAACGGGATTACCGCACAGCGCGGGATTTCACTGTGAACAAAGGAAAAATGGTTACTCTCCCTTTGATAGCTTAGCATCTAGTGCAAAGCTAGCCCTTCTTGTACAGGAATATCACTTTCAAGCACAACAGGGTTCCCTTCAATACGGGAACTAACAACGTCTCATGTTCAACCCAATCAGTTTTTCTTTGCTAGCAATGTTTTACCGGAACATGTGGTAACATAAAGAAATACTCGCCTTGATCTACTCACGCTACTGAAATGCGAGAGATGGAGAGATAATCATTTTGCTTCGGTCAAACTAATATATCTACTCAAATTTCTTTAATTGGCCAGCCCGGCTCATATGTCCTTAAGAAATTAATAACAACCGAGTCTGATCGCGCCTGAAATGCGAATGACGGAAATAGTACTTCGTCTTTGGCCCAACGAGTCTATTTCTCAGAATTCCTAAATCGGCCAGCCCATAGGCATAGGCATTCAGTAATTCAGGATTCACTTACCCTACACACTGACTTTTCGGCAGATGTACAACACAAGAGTCAATCTCTCCCTAGTATCTGGATGAAAAGGAAACACACACACCCCACTCTCAACAATAATCCTGCCTACAGTGCTTTTGGTGTATTACGTAATTTGCTACACAATTCATATAGACTGAATTCAACAGTAAGGCCTTGTTTTATTTTAGATTACTCGCACTGGGGCTCCAATATGTTGCGACGTACCTTTCATTAATCTTATGTATCGAATCAACTATGTTTAATTGTTACTCAATTAAATTAATCATGTAACAATTAACTCATTAGGATTTGGGGCACCACGGAAGAAGTTGTTTAACCAGTTACCATCTCCCAAATTAAACTCTAGAAGATATAAGATATATATATAATTTATTAATCATTACCTCATATCAGTCTCATAATTCTGAACGTTACATACTTCTTGCATCTACACACATCCCAGTCTTACTGATCATTCCGTACCACACAAATGTATTTAATTATTTATTTACTAACTAATGAAATGATTACAAGTACTGTTGCCCTCTTATGTTTTTCACTGAATTTGTCCCCATCATCCTATCTGAATGTTTGTTTTATCTTGTTCATTTTAAAGATGATACAAAAAAACAAAAAATATTTTTTTTTCATTGTATTATCTAAACCAGATCTATTGTGTTATATTCTCCTACATTCAATTCACATTGAATGTAGGATAATGCATATCCTTGGTTCTGTGACTGAGCTACAGGCTGTTAGATTTGGGTATGTCTTCAGGCGGAAATTGAAAAAAGTAGGGGGTAGCTCTAAGAGGTTTTTTAAATGTATTTGGCTAAGGTGTATGTAAACTTCTGACTTCAACTGTATCTATGTTGTATGTACGTATATATGTTTGAATGTTTATGTATGCGTATGTATATATAAATTCAGCAAAAAAAGAAACGTCCCTTTTTCAGGACCCTGTCTTTCAAAAGAGTTTTCAAAGATAAATCATAAACATTTAATGAACATGCACCTGTGGAACGGTCGTTAAGACACTAACAGCTTACAGACGTTAGGCAATTAAGGTCACAGTTATGAAATCTTAGGACACTAAAGTGGCCTTTCTTCTGACTCTGGAAAAACACCAAAAGAAAAGTGTCCCTGCTCATCTGCGTGAACGTGCCTTAGGCATGCTGCAAGGAGGCATGAAGACTACAGATGTGGCCAGGGCAATAAATTGCAATGTCCGTACTGTGAGACGCCTAAGACCACGTGTAGAACACCTGCACAGGATCGGTACATCCGAACATCACACCTGCGGGACAGGTACAGGATGGCAACAACAACTGCGTCACACCTTGAACGCACAATCCCTCCATCAGTGCTTAGCCTGTCCGCAATAGGCTGAGAGAGGCTGGACTGGGGGCTTTGTAGGCTTGTTGTAAGGCAGGTCCTCACCAGACACCACCAACAACTTCGCGTATCGTTACAAACCCACTGTCGCAGGACCAGACAGGACTGGCAAAAGGTGCCCTTCACTGACGAGTCGCGATTTTGTCTCACCAGGGGAGATGGTCGGATTTGCGTTTGTTGTCGAAGGAATGAGTGTTACACCGAGGCCTGTACTCTGCAGCAGGATCGATTTCGAGGTGGAGGGTCCGACGTGGTCTGGGGCGGTGTGTCACAGCATCATCGGACTGAGCTTGTTGTCATTGCAGGCAATTTCAACGCTGTGCGTTACAGGGAAGACATCCTCCTCCCTCGTGCTACCCTTCCTGCAGGCTCATCCTGACATGATCCTCCAGCATGACAATGCCACGAGCCATACAGCTCGTTCCTTGCGTGATTTCCTGCAAGACAGAAATGTCAGTGTTCTGCCATGGCCAGCGAAGAGCCCGGATCTTAATCCCATTGAGCACATCTGGGACCTGTTGAATCAGAGGGTGAGGGCTAGGGCCATTCCCCCCAGAAATGTCCATGGAAGAGTGGGGTAACATCTCACAGCAAGAACTGGCAAGTCCATGAGGAGGAGATGCACTGCAATACTTAATGCAGCTGGTGGCCACACCAGATACTGACTGTTATTTTTGATTTGGAACCCCCTTTATTCAGGGACACATTATTCCATTGCTGTTAGTCACATGTCTGTGGAACTTGTTAAGTTTATGTCTCAGCTTTTGAATCTTATGTTCATACAAATATTGACACGTTAATTTAGCTGAAAATAAACACAGTTGACAGTGAGAGGACGTTTATTTTTTGCTGAGTTTATATGAATGCCCATCCATTTGTAAAACAGGCCGTTGCCTTGGATTTTTTAGTCCTGATTCCTGTGACTAATCAATTTGGCTATTTAAGCTCTGAATATCAGCTACCCAACTTTATCAAGCGTTATCCTGAGCCTATTTGCAATGCATTTACACAGCCGGAAATGCTAAAGTATTACATTTTTTCGGTATGATCAGTTTGTCAAAAATGTTTGGGTACAAACTTGAAACTTAACTTACATTTTACGATTCTATCACCGGGTGTTTTTCAGAGATATTTTTTACTCATCTCTGACAAGTTCTATCATGTTTCTGATTCTGAGCCATTTAGACATCCATGAAATACTGTTTTTTTCATAAGGAGGTAATTCAGACATTTCAGCCTCAGAGTTTTTTCAATCCAAGATGTTTGTACATACAGTGGGTCAAAAAAGTATTTAGTCAGCCACCAATTGTGCAAGTTCTCCCACTTAAAAAGATGAGAGGCCTGTAATTTCCATCATAGGTACACTTCAACTATGACAGACAAAATGAGAAAAAAAAATCAGAAAATCACATTGTAGGATTTTTAATGAATTTTTTGCAAATTATGGTGGAAAATAAGTATTTGGTCACCTACAAACAAGTAAGATTTCTGGCTCTCACAGACCTGTAACAACTTCTTTAAGAGGCACCTCTGTCCTCCACTCGTTACCTATATTAATGGCACCTGTTTGAACTTGTTATCAGTATAAAAGACACCTGTCCACAACCTCAAACAGTCACACTCCAAACTCCACTATGACCAAGACCAAAGAGCTGTCAAAGGATACTAGAAACAAAATTGTAGACCTGCAACAGGCTGGGAAGACTGCATCTGCAATAGGTAAGCAGCTTGGTTTGAAGAAATCAACTGTGGTAGCAATTATTAGGAAATGGAAGACATACAAGACCACTGATAATCTCCCTCGATCTGGGGCTCCACGCAAGAACTCACCCCGTGGGGTCAAAATGATCACAAGAACGGTGAGCAAAAATCCCAGAACCACACGGGGGGACCTAGTGAATGACCTGCAGAGAGCTGGGACCAAGGTAACAAAGCCTACCATCAGTAACACATTACGCCGCCAGGGACTCAAATCCTGCAGTGCCAGATGTGTCCCCCTGCTTAAGCCAGTACATGTCCAGGCCCGTCTGAAGTTTGCTAGAGAGCATTTGGATGATCCAGAAGAAGACTGGGAGAGTGTCATATGGTCAGATGAAACCAAAATATAACTTTTTGGTAAAAACTCAACTCGTCATGTTTGGAGGACAAAGAATGCTGAGTTGCATCCAAAGAACACCATACCTACTGTGAAGCATGGGGGTGGAAACATCATGCATTGGGGCTGTTTTTCTGCAAAGGGACCAGGACGACTGATCTGTGTAAAGGAAAGAATGAACGGGGCCATGTATCGTGAGATTTTGAGTGAAAACCTCCTTCCATCAGCAAGGGCATTGAAGATGAAACGTGGCTGGATCTTTCAGCATGACAATGATCCCAAACACACCGCCCGGGCAACGAAGCATTTCAAGGTCCTGGAGTGGCCTAGCCAGTCTCCAGATTTCAACCCCATAGAAAATCTTTGGAGGGAGTTGAAAGCCCAGCAACAGCCCCAAAACATCACTGCTCTAGAGGAGATCTGCATGGAGGAATGGGACAAAATACCAGCAACTGTGTGTGAAAACCTTGTGAAGACTTACAGAAAATGTTTGACCTCTGTCATTGCTAACAAAGGGTATTTATAACAAAGTATTGAGAGAAACTTTTGTTATTGACCAAATACTTATTTTCCACCATAATTTGCAAATAAATTCATTAAAAATCCTACAATGTGATTTTCTGAATTTTTTTCTCATTTAGTCTGTCATAGCTGAAGTTTACCTATGATGAAAATTACATGCCTCTCTCATCTTTTTAAGTGGGAGAACTTGCACAATTGGTGGCTGACTAAATACTTTTTTGCCCCACTGTAATTACTTGTGGAATGTTTTAACAGCAGTTGACAGTGATAAAGGTTGTGATTGATTACCTGGCACAATGGAGAGAGAATTCCATCCCACATGGGTGTGTGGGAGGAACAGGTGGAACCAGGTGTTCACTTGCGATGTGAAAGACCGGTTCGTGACAACACTTATGAGCCAATCGAAGTCTTTCATTTCGAAAGAAATTAGCACCAGGCTGGTGTTATTGCCTAGATTCATGGCACTGTCTGGGTACGTGTAAAGCATATGTGAAACACAGTTATACAATGCCATTAGGAGTTTAGTGATTGAGGTATACTTTATTCCAAAACATTGCGTCAAGCCTACACTTTATCAGAAGTAGGATTGAAGTCAGAAGATTACATACACCTTAGCCAAATACATTTAAAATCAGTTTTTCACAATTCCTGACGTTTAATCAAAGTAAAAATTCCCTGTCTTAGGTCAGTTAGGATCACCACTTTATTTTAAGAATGTGAAATGTCAGAATAATAGTTGGGAGAATGATTTATTTCAGCTTTTATTTCTTTCATCACATTCCCAGTGGGTCAGAAGTTTACATAAACTCAATCACTATTTGGTAGCATTGCCTTTAAATTGTTTAACTTGGGTCAAACATTTCGGGTAGCCTTCCACAAGCTTTCCACATTAAGTTGGGTGAATTTTGGCCACTTCCTCCTTACACAGCTGGTGTAAGGGAGTCAGGTTTGTAGGCCTCCTTGCTCGCACACGCTTTTTCAGTTCTGCCCACACATTTTCTATAGGTTTGAGGTCAGGGATTTGTGATGGCCACTCCAATACCTTGACATTGCTGTCCTTAAGCCATTTTGCAAGTATGCTTGGGGTCATTGTCCATTTGGAAGACCCATTTGTGACCAAGCTTTAACTTCCTGAGTGATGTCTTGAGATGTTGCTTCAATATATCCACATAATTTTCCCCCTCCTGATGCCATCTATTTTGTGAAGTGCAGCAGTCCCTCCTGCAGCAAAGTACCCCCACAACATGATGCTGCCACCCCAGTTCTTCACGGTTGGGATGGTGTTCTTCAGCTTGCAAGCCTCCCTCTTTTTCCTCCAAACATAACAAGGACATTTCTCCAAAAAGTAAGATATTTGTCCCCATGTGCAGTTGCAAACCGTAGACTGGCTTTTCTTATGGCGGTTTTGGAACAGTGGCTTCTTCCTTGCTAAGCGACCTTTCAGGTTATGTCGATATAGGGGAGTTATTTTACTGTGGATATAGATACTTTTGTACCTGTTTCCTCCAGCATCTTCACAAGGTCCTTTGCTGTTGTTCTGGGATTGATTTGCACTTTTCGCACCAAAGTACGTTCATCTCTAGGAGACAGAATGCGTCTCCTTCCTGAGCGGTATGACGGCTGCGTGGTCCCATGGTGTTTATACTTGCGTACTATTGTTTGTACAGACGGACGTGGTACCTTCAGGCATTTGGAAATTGCTACTAAGGATGAACCAGACTTGTGGAGATTTGTGGTATGGTTGAAAACGAGTTTTAGTGACTCCAACCGAAGTGTATATACATTTCTGACTTCAAATGTACACCAAGGTAAGTATTTGTCATGCATCATCTGAGCAGGATCAGGTGGTAACAGAGGTCTCATCAGGGTCAGGCAGCCAGGGAAGACCAGTCTGTGACAGCGCAGAGGTGAACTTTTGCCGATACAACACTTTATTCTCTCTGTTGAAGCAAGCACTAGACAAGCAAAGACTGAAACTATTTGAAGGCAGTCTGACAACCTTTAAAGTTGCTTCTCCAAAATGTATCAAGGGTTGATAGAGGCTTTTCCCAATGACACAAAACATGTAAAACAAAAATGTGAAGAAGACCTGGGAGACACTATTGATGATGATGAATGGATACAGATGTTAGAATGCCCAGTCATGTTCATATCATCTCAGACATAAATTACTGCAGTTTAAAACCATCCATATAACATACTATATGCCAGTTAAACTGAATATCATTCACTCAGAAATTGTATTCTTCTGCTGGAGGTGTAAAACACAAAAAGGGGACATATTTGCACATGTTCTGGTCTTGTGAAGGCTGGCTGAATCCTGGCAAAGACTATGTTATTTTATCATCTCAGTATGCAGATTCTCCCTTCTCCCTGTTTTTGTTTGCGTGGAAATGTTGATACTGTAGACCGTTATCAGAAGAAACTGTGTAACCTAGCATTTATAGCGGCTAAGATAGATAGATAAATAGAGTGACATTAATTGGAAGGTTGGTTATCCACCAACAATGGATGGAAGAAATGTCAAGTTATGTATCACTATATTTAATTTATTACAACATTAAGAGTAAACTGTGCAACTTTCATAAGGTCTGGATTCCTTATATGGAATACTGTACAACAAAAGGAGTCCGTGTTGAAAACATCACCACGTCAGGGGAGATACCTATTTAGACAGTCTGATGGCCTGCTGATAGAAGCCGTTTGTCAGGTTCTCGGTCCCTGCTTTGATGCACCTGTACTGTCTCCGCCTTCTAGATGGTAGCGGGGTGAACAGGCCATGGCTCGGGTGGTTGTTGTTCTTGATGATCTTTTTGGCCTTCCTCTGACATCGGGTGCTGTAGATGTCCTGGAAGGCAGGCAGTGTGCCACCGGTGATGCGTTGTGCAGACCGCACCACCGTCTGGAGAGCCCTGTGGTTGTGGATGGTGCAATTACCGTACCAGGCGAGGATACACCCCGACAGGATGCTCTCAATGGTGCATCTGTAGAAGTTTGTGAGGGTCTTCGGGCCAAGCCGAATATCTTCAGCGTCTTGAGGTTCTTCACCACGCTGTCTGTTTGAAGGGACCATTTCAGGTTGTCAGTGATGTGCACGGCGAGGAACTTAAAACTTTTCACCCAGTTCGTTTTGTTTCTTCAAGCCTACCAGCGTTTTTCCTCTTGCTTCTGTCTTTTTCTAGTTCCTGTTTTCTAGTTTTGACCATTCTGCCTGCCCTGATCCTGAGCCTTCCTGCCGTCCTGTACCTTGCCCCACCACACTGGATCATTGATCCTCAGCCTGCCCTGATCCTTCCTGCTGTCCTGTACCTTGCCCCACCACACTGGATCATTGACCTCTACCTGCCCTGACCCTGAGACTGCCTGCCATTCTGTACCTTATGGACTCTGATCTGGATTACTGACCTCTGCCTGCTCTTGACCTGTCGTTTTTCCTGCCCCCTGTTCTAGTAATAAACTTTTGTTACTTCAACACTGTCTCCATCTGGGTCTTCTCTGAAATGTGATATTGTTTGAGTGTAATTATCTACATGCGAACATATTTGCATCAGGAAAAACATTTAATTACTCAAGACATTGCATGGACTTTTGTGTTGATGCCTCATAAGTTTATTTACATTCTGTTAGGTGTTACATTAAAATACAATGTCACCCTTTCAAAACGCCATTGTAAGCATGCTTGAAAACCCAACTTTAAAGTAAATCCTTCAAACATTTTTAAAAGGCTTCACAACCAAAAATGTATTCTCAAATGGATACAACTATTTATATTTTCAACCAAGTTAAATGTCCTGCTTTAAATGACGTGCAGCTTATAAAGGCTTCATAAACACTACATACATGTGTTACAAATCATCTACAAGCATATGTCATGCTTTATAAAGAGTTCATAAATGTGGCATAACTGTGTGACATAATGGGTTATGTCTCACATGTGACATAACCCACGATGTCAAATATGACATAAACCTGTACTTTATAAACGATGGAATAAGCACAGCTTAAAAAAAGGCTTTATAAATCATATTAAATTGAAGGTTCACAAAGCATTTATAACCCTGTCATGCATCTTGGTAGAGCATTGCAGTGCCAGGAGAGTGGGTTCCTGAAAACACTCATACATAAAAATATATTCACGCATGACTGTGAGTCACTTTTGATAAAAGCGGCTGCTAAATTTGATATTATTTTAAAACATTTCTAGGATGGCACAACTTCTTTCCCTCTTGTGTGCATAGTCAATATTGGACCAGACCTCAACTTTCCCCAAAATACTGTGCTGCAGGTTGACACACGTTGGTGAGGCATTTTAAAATCCATTTAGATTTTTTGCTTACTTATGTTTTGTTTTCCCAAATAAAATGTTCTCAGTTTTGTTTTTCCAGGTTTCAGATTTCCCCAATTGTTTCAGGTTCTCCCTCATTTTTTTCAAGTTTTTAATTGAAAAACTACAACATTTGATTTTCTGTCTTCACCACAAAGCTTAAGCCGCATTAGGGGATGACTTTTGAGGTATGTCAAAAATCTAAGAATCATATATTTTGAGTGTAGTTGCCCTTGAATTCAGTGCTCATGCCCTGCATTGTTGTTTGGTTAGAGGGCTTTTTGTTACGGAACAATCGCACATGTGATGATTATGTGCAGTGATTAGCATTATGACCACCAATGGAATGGGTGGAGTAAAAGGCCAGCAACACTCCGTACCGTACACTGTACAGTGATTCGCATTCCAAATTTAATACAAATGTCACCTATATATGAACATATATGAATCATTGTTAATGTTTAGACAACTATTTTTCATATCTCATGAATACAGATTATTGACACTTTTTATACTATGAATTCAATACATGACGTACTTTTATTTGGAAGAATTCCTAAATTCCGTGACCCGGAAGTATTTTTTTAGCGTTACCGACAAGATGCTGATCATGTGATGAGTTCGCAAATCAAAATGCCCAATTGTGGTGCCACTGGACAGTGATAAACAAGTTAACATTTATTCATTGTAATTTAAATGACTAGAGTTGAGTTAAATTCCATACTGTAGCTACCTCAGTCGTTATTTCAAATAATTTCGGTAGCTTCACAGCAATTGCTAGCTCGCCAAAATGTTGCTAGCTAGCAGGCTCAGCTAAATAAAAATCCTCTTAGATACAGACATGTCTCATAGTCATGTCATCACATTTGTACATTAAATAATAGAATCATACGAATCAAATGGAGTTTCCCATCTCCCCATTTTAGAGTTTATGGCGCTGCACAGAAAAACAGACATGCTAACTTTCTTTGTTGTTACTTTTAAGGTTGGAACCAACATGCAGTACCTCCAGCAGGCAGAGAGGCAAGAACCATTAATCCACTAGCTCAGGGACAGGCTACAATATTCACAGTTCTGTGTAATGTTCAATATAATTGCTTTGCTGGACTTTTTGAAACTTAATGTATTTGTCTTTACTGTTTATTTGTTTTAGCTTTTAGTGATCATTTCTTAAGTGTTAATACATTTGTGTTTACATCATTAAGCCTTTATGGGTCTGTTATGAATGACCATAGGTGTCTGACTTTATAGTCAGTACAGCTTCATATGATACAAGGCATTTATGCATGTGTTATAAATCACCAAAGGGGTCTGACTTAAGTACAGCGTCATGCAAAATAGAGTCTTTACAGGACTATGCAAGTATTACAGGACACTACAGTGTAAATAAATAGGTTATTAACGTTCGACTGAATTATGAAGGTTCTATCATGATCCAAAGGTTACTGTAGGGTGTAAGAGGTATTTAAATGGGCTGATGGACTTGCAAAGACCTGATGGGCCCAACAACGCACGGTATGGCTTGTTTTGTGTGTGCGTGTACTGAGGAACATGTAACTTGGCGCCAGAAGACAGTCATTTTCAATGTTTTTAGGTTGGGGGCTTTCATAAAGGTCAGTGTTTCTTGGTGTAATGTCGTCCCTAGACTATTGAACACACCACACATTTAAGCCTGTGATATCAGCCATTCAAAGCTGGCCTTAGTGGAGTGACCATAGAATTCTATAGGAGTGACCTTCCAGAATAAAGTACTTGTCATCATCACTAGTTAACACAGTTAAAAAGTCATAATTATTGCTAAACCCTGCCCATTTCCACAATTGATCTTCTTAAAATGAGATTTTAAACCTAACCCTAACTAATGAAGGCCAAGTTTAATGTGTTGGTCAAGCAGACATTCCGCATATTTGGGCGGATGTGTCTGGGAATGAGATTAGGTGTATTGTGACTAACATGACTTCACTTTAGAGCGTATTCCAATCCCTTGACCCAACATGTCTCCCTTTATAAAGCACATGTTGCTATCATATTCCACATAGAGGGTTATGTCACATTTGACATGGGTGATTATGACACATTTATGAACCATTTACAAAGCATGACATACGGTCATAGATACTTTGTAACACATTTATGTAGTGCTTATGAAGGCTTTATGAAGCCTTCATAAGATAAGCTGAATGTCATTTAAAGGGGGATCAAACATGCAAAGCAATAATAAAATATGTATGACAATATTATGGAAATTTAGATTTTTTTTTACAAAGGAAAGCACTTTTAAGGAACAATAAAACAAACAATTGTGGTGGAAAATATGAACACTGGTTTAGGAGGCAACAAGTGATTAAGCTTAAAGATATTTTTCAAATTTACACTGACTGTACAAAACATTAGGAACATCTACTCTTTCCATGATAAACTGACCAGGTGACAGGTGAAAGCTACGATCCCTTATTGATGTCACCTGTTAAATCCACTTAAATCTGTGTAGATGAAGGGGAGGAGACAGGTTAAAGGAGTATTTTTTAGCCTTGAGACAATTGAGACATGGATTTTGTGTGCCATTCAGAGAGTGAATGGGCAAGACAAAATATTTACCTGCTTTTGAACATGGTATGGTAGCAGGTGCCAGTTTGAGTGTGTCAAGAACTGCAACCCTGCTGGGTTTTTCACGCTCAACAGTTTCCCATGTGTATCAAGAATGGTCCACCACCCAAAAGATATCCAGCTGACTTGACACAACTGTGGGAAGCATTAAGAGTCAACATGGGTCAGCATCACTGTGGAACGCTTTCAACACCTTGTAGTCCATGCCCCGACGAAATGAGGCTGTTCTGAGGGCAAAATGGGGTGCAACTCAATATTAGGAAGGTGTGCATAATGTTTTGTACATTCAGTGTATAATACAGTGTACAGTACATAGCTTGTCAGTACATTTCAAATGTTATAATTATTTTTAGCTCTAAACATTTATTTAAATATTAGCCCTGTACAAATGTTCTTAGTTGTATTATATAGAAATAAAAGGGTTTTGATGCGGTATGAATACTGTATGATGCATAAATTGTGTCATGAACTTGGGAAATACCTGATAATAATGATAATATATAATTTGAACTATGGTAACTGTGTCAGTTTTTTTCTCCAGTTGTGAATCACTCAATTTACAGTACAATTCACACCTTGTAATCGACGCAACCCTTTGATGCATTGAATATGCAGGCACTTACAAAAACATTTCAATACAGCAATTGTGGTTTGTGTGGAGGTGGTTAAGACTGTTACTGAGATCAGGTGGAGGTGAGCAGGCAGAGGGTCAAAGTTAGACGCAAGGTTGTGGTTTGTGTGGAGGTGGTTAAGACTGTTACTGAGATCAGGTGGAGGTGAGCAGGCCGAGGGTCAAAGTGAGACGCAAGGTTGAAGACGGTCAAAGCAGTGATTCATTCTATTTTGCTCAGTTAACAACATCTTCCTTTATTTTTTGAATAAATGGCAGAAAAATAAAAAGTCTAAAACAAATGATGGACATGTATGTCGGTGCAGTCTTGAACATTGCCGGTGATCTTCTTTTTGACTTGAGGTTCTCAGGATATTGGAAGACATCAAAGCATCAGCACACAGAGGAGGAGTAGAGATAGCTAAGGGAGTCAAATACAGACAAAACTTAGATTTCAACAAAATGAAGAAAAAAATACTTGAAGATACAGCATTTATTTAAGATTCACATCTAGCAAAAAAATATAAAATCAAAGAAAGGATTTAGAGACTTACCTTTCAAAAGTCTCCAGAGAAGCAATGGTTCTGCTGAGAAGTTATTTCAGCTTGAGATGAGACCGAGCTGTTTCCTGGTGATTTGGGGCATCTTTCACTTCAAGTGAGTTTGTCCAGGTTATATTATGTTGGGATTGCCATCCTTGGAATGCTCTCTCCATAAGGTGCTTGACTGTATAAAGACTGCATAGTTTTAACTGATTGGTAGTCCATTGTATATTACAAGAAGGGGATAGGTAGAATCCAAACATTAGCAAAGTATTAGCGGCACTGTAGCCGAGATGAGAAAAGATCTTGAAGCTTGGTTTTTGTTTAAGCATTTCTTCCAGTGTTATAATAATTCATTGTCCTGTGACTCCTTATTCTACTCTGCAGATTGGATGCTTTCCTTTCTATATATTTGTAATGACAGACATCCGTTTAACAGCTTTTACATCTAATTTGTTTTTGCCATAAAAAGGTATACTTTATAATAGATATGGTTCTTTCTTTGATGGAATTTAACAGAAATATATCAAAAATCAAAATATAATTTTTACTCAAATGTTTGAAAATGTAACTATAGAAGTATAATGAATTAGAACTAATAACAAGCTGGATTAAAAATGAAAAAAATATGTCTAACACTGAAAACGTTATTATCAATATCATTGTAGTTGCTAAAATTAAAAATAGAATAGGTTGAATACAGCTCTTCTGTATGTAAGCATATAAATAATGGCAACATTGCCATTACAGTCTACAAAAATGTGACTTCTCAGACTACACAAAACAAAAAAGAGCAACCAAAAATGTACTTCAAAAAGATTTAACTGAATAAAATATGGACAAAATGTAAAGCCAGCAAAAAGATGTATAATATACTGCAGAAAAGCCCCATAATAACGACATGCAGAGCAGAATAAAGGTAGTCTATTTTTCTAATAAGAATTAGGCAACTGGTGAGTAATTGGGTTGTATTGTGGTGAATATTCTCTCTTCAGAACTGCAGTTCCTGCCCATTGCTAATGATGTCAGGGCCTGTGCTAGCTCATCCATGCTAAGTCCGCTTTGTAATCCTGCATTATATCTGCGCCCATAGCTCGTCGAGCTGAAGGAGGAGGGGGAAAAGTTAGTGGAGAAACCAGAGCCTGTGGCATCAAAGCTCCCTCGTCTGGAGCCTGACCTGGAGCCAGTTCTTGAGTCGGGCCGGGAACCGGATGCTGACCCAGAACCGCTAACACTGTAGGGACTGTAAAGGCCTTTACTTGATTGAGAAGAGGCTTCCAACAGACGCAGACCAGAACCCTCCTCAATCATGCTTCTATCCATGGCATCCTTGTACGAGATCTTAAGCTTTGTCTTTGGACAGGTGAGGTATTTGGAGTATCCACTGACATCTCGTAGCTTTTGTGCAGTACGTGCATCTAGGGTGCCCTTGTTGACTGCAACGTCTAGTGGAACTCTGCCAGTGACCTCTGGTTCGATCAAACCACCAGTTAGATATTGTACTTCCAGGAATCTCTGACCCGCCTCATAGTACAACCACCCTTTTTTTAATGCTTGTGCAGCAGACATTTTTTTTTTGGTTCTGGGATCCTCAAATCCATTGAAGGCCTTCTGTGCCAGGTTGATTCGGTCAACCATGATCTTATCCACAAGTCCCATGTTCATTGCATCTGAAACTGAGAACTTCTCTCCAGTGTTTGGATCAATGATGCCACCAACGCAAGCCTGAGCCTCCAGCAATCTTTGACCTGTGATATTGTCCACAAGATTTCTGTGCATGGCTTCTGTGACAGACACCTTTTCCAATGTGTCAGTATCCAGTATTCCAGCCACAGGCACGGTTTCTTCTGTTGGGTCATTCCATATTGTTGCTGGGGGTTTGATAGAGGGAGCTGGGCTACTGGAGTAAGATGATGTGGACCCAAAAGAGGATGACCTGGATCTGGTGCCAGTTATGTTTCCGGACAACATGTCTGCAAACTCTGTGATGGACAGAGTTCCAGCACGGTATTGATCCAGAGCAGACTGGTCAATGAGGCCCTTTGTGATTGCATCATCAATGTCATACTGTCGGCCAGACCTCCTATCAATGATCATGGACTTCACAACACCATCAGATGAGGATATAGTAATCTCCTCCCACTCACACTCTTGCTCTGCAAGCTCCATGTAGGTCTGTTGATCTATAAGTCCTTTGCGATATGCCTCATATACAGACATCTCTTTGCCTGTCTCTGGGTCAACAATGACTACTCTGCGTTTACGCACAGACGATTTAGAGGATGTCTTCCTCTCACGTTTCTTTTCTTTCAACAGCAAAAGTGCTAGTCCAGTTTCCGGGTCAATCATACATCGCTCCATCAGTTGCAGGTAAGTGAGGTTCTCCTCAGTGTTAGGGTCAAAGAAGCCTTTAGTGTCATCAGATGGGTCTGTAAGAATGCCATTCATCTCCTCATCAAACAGGCCACGTGTGTAGGCCATCTCGACTGGCAAGCGGTGACTCTCTTCTGGGTCAATGATCCCACCAGTGGCAATTTGGGCTTCCAATAGGCGAATGCCGTGGTCTTTCAGAATGAGACCCTTTTTCATGGCCTGGAATAGAGAGATGATCTTGCCAGAGTACGGATCCCTGTAGCCTGTAACGGCACGCTCAGCAGAGATGAGCTTGTCTTTGAACTCTGGACCAACAACTCCCATTTTAACAGCTTCACCAACATTCAGCTTCAGGTTCTTTATTGGGTCAATTATATATCCTGTTGCTGCTTGAGCCTCAAGAAGTTCAAAGGCTGTCCCGGGTCTTATCATGTTCTTTTTCATTGCTTGGTAGATGGACAGACGGTCTTTGCTGGATTCTACATATACTCCGGCAATGCAGCTTGTGCCCTCAAGGTACTTCTTCACTTCTCTGCTGACCTCTTCTACTGAGATAAGGCCTTCAGTGAGATCATTGTATGTCTTTTGGTCAATAATCTGTGAACGAAGCAGCTCATCTAAGGTGATTTGCTTTCTGAGACCCTTGAAAAGCAGCCTTCTGTCGGCCAGTGAAAGTAATCGCAGACCACTCTCTTTATCAGCTTTGCATCTCTTCAGCAGCTGGGCATAGGTCTGTCTCTCCTCTGTGGTTGGATCAACATAACCTTGTACATCACTGTTTGGATCAGTGATCCTGTCATGCGTTTCCTTATTGATGTATCCGCGTTGCATGGCAACATCTGTGGGAAGGTGAAAGTAATATTCTGGATCCATAAGTCCCCCAGTGGAAGCCTGGGCTTCAAGGAGCCTCAGGGCATAGTCCTCAGGAACAAGGTCTTTTTTCATCGCTTGGAAGAGCGAGATTACTTTTCCACTGTAAGGATCCTTGTAGCCAGTGACTGCCCTCTCGGCAGAGAGAAGTTTGTCATGGATTTCAGGGCCGACTAGCCCTTTGCGCACAGCTTCGTCAACTGTTAGCAATTCTTCTTTCACAGGGTCAATGATGAATCCTGTTGCTGCTTGGGCCTCCAGGAGACTGATAGCAAAATCAGGCTTAATGAGACCTCTCTTCATGGCCTGGTAAATACTAACCTTAGAGGGGGAGTCTGAGAGGATTCCAGCAATACTGCCTGTGCCAAACAAATACTGCTTTACAGACGGCATTTCCATTACCTCCCGGATAGTTTTCTTCTCTTGCTTCAACATGTTGTATGTTTGAAGGTCGATAATGCGAGAACTATAGAGCTCCTCAATAGTGACTCTTCGTCTGATCACATCACAGGACATGCTCTGCTCTCCTTTCAGTATCTCCCTTTGTTCAATGATTTCAATGACAATGATGATCATTCTCTCCTTTGTGATTTGCCCGAGGCGATACTGCTCCAGGAGCCTTAGCTTTTCCTCCTCGGGGAGAAGGTTTGACCCCATGACATCCCATAGGGTCATTACCTTCCCTGCATAGCTCTGATGAGGGATATCCACTTGAGTGTTAGTCAAGTCTGTCTGTGCCATTTCTTCAGTGTATACGTATGACTTTTCCACGGGACTTTGAGCTTCAGCCTTTGATAACGGCAGGAAGCACAGACCGGTATCTGCATCTCTTATGCATTTCTCTTGCAGTTGTTTGTAGGTGGAACTTTCATTATTGTTGGGATCAATGAAAGCTTTGATATCCCCTGAGGGGTCAGTGAAGTTATTAGCCATTTGCTTATTGAAATAGCCACGTTGGAAGGCCACATCATTTGGAACACAGTGGCTGCTGACTGGATCAATAATCCCTCCTGTGGCCACCTGAGCTTCCAACAGGGGAATAGCATGTTCTCGTAGCACAAGCTCCTTCTTCATGGCTTGGAAGAGGGAAATCGTGTTGCCCGTGTATGGATCTCTGTAGCCAGTCACTGCTTTCTCTGCTGACAGAAGTTTCTCGTGAACCTCAGGACCAACAACTCCTGCTTTCACAGCATCATCCACAGTGTACCTCTGGTTTTTGACAGGATCGATAATGAAACCGGTTGCTGCTTGTGCCATGAGCAACGAAAGACCTGTATTTTGTCTCAATATGTTCTTCTTCATTGCTTGATAAATGCTAACCTTTTCCTTTGAT
This sequence comes from Oncorhynchus mykiss, assembly GCF_013265735.2. Taxonomy (NCBI): domain Eukaryota; kingdom Metazoa; phylum Chordata; class Actinopteri; order Salmoniformes; family Salmonidae; genus Oncorhynchus; species Oncorhynchus mykiss. Next base: position 34,570,055 of record NC_048582.1, on the reverse strand, counting down.
TCGCCCATATAGATGCCTACAATCTGCCCATCTGTTCCTTGCAAGTACTTTCTGACTGAGTCAATGTCACTGATTTCTTTGGGTTTCTTTTTACCCTGTTGGAGTTGATCATATGTAGCTTTATCAATTATTTTGGATTCAAACAATGAGCTGGCAGTGACCGATGACCTAAGCCCTTCAAAGCTGGCCTGTTCCTTTTCCTGTTTCTTAGCCTCCTTTTCATCAACCATTGTGACAATGATTGTAATCATTCTTTCAATAGTCACTGTTCCAGTTCTGTAGTGTCGAATCAACTCGATTCTTTGTTCCTCTGTAATATATTCAGAGTTTATGATCTCCCAAATAGTGACTTTCCTTCCTTTGAAAGGTCCATACGGCAGATCCATAGTTGCCTGGTTCAGGGCATCTTTGATCTGGACCTCAGTGTATTGATGTTCCTCTTTTGACTTATAATGTCCCTCTTTTGACTTTTGAATTGCTTTCTCTGAGAGCGGAAGAAATGGAAAACCAGTCTCTTTGTCAGTGACACATTTTTTCATGAGTTGTACATAAGATGCATTCTCCCACATGTTAGGATCAAAGAAAACTTTAGTTTCATCAGTGTTGCTGCTCAAGGTCTTGTTTGTTTCATCGTTAAAATATCCACGTTTGCAGGCAACATCATGTGGGATGTGATAACTTTTAACTGGATCAATTATACCCCCAGTTGCAAGCTGAGCCTCTAGCAGACGGATACCCTGGTCTTTCTTAATGAGGTCTTTCAACATTGCCTCAAATAGGGATAGATTATTTCCAGTGTAGGGATCTTTGTACCCATTAACAGCTCTCTCTGCAGACACAAGTATTTCATGCATCTCTGGGCCAACAAGACCTGATTTAACAGCCTCATCCACAGTGAGCTTCTGATTTTTGACAGGGTCAATTACAAATCCAGTCCCAGCTTGAGCCTCAAGAAGAGTCAATGCAGTCTCGGGAGAGAGCATCTGTTCCTTTACAGCTTGATAGAATGGTATTTTCTCATTTGTTGACTCAATGATCACTCCAGCAATGCTATGTGTACCCCTTAAGGCTTTCTTAACAGGCTCCATCTCAGAGATTTCTTTGACAGTTGTTTTACCATTATGCAATTTGTTGAACAGGTCTTTATTGAGGATCTTAGATTCTAGAAGTTCAGCTGCAGTGACAGGAATCCTCAGACCGTCAAACACAATTTCATTCCTCTTCTCTTTGTCTTCCACAACGCTAATTACAATTTTGATAATTTTTTCCACAGTAATTTTTCCGGTCTTGTACTGGCGAATCAGATCCTTCCTCTGTGCCTCTGTGAAATACTCTGAGTTAATGATTTCCCAAATGGTCACAGTCTTTCCTTGGAATCTTCCAAATGGTACAGAGATATTCGCTTTAGTGAGTACATCTTTAGTTTCTTCAGTTGTGTAGGTCTTGTCACTTTGTGTAGCTTTCTCTGTGATTGGTAACATAAGTAGGCCTGTCTCTGCATCTGGGGTGCATTTCTCCAATAGTTGCTGATAAGTGAGGCTCTCCTGAGAGCTTGGGTCAATGAATAACTTTGAGTCATCAGTAGGGTTTGATAGAGTTTTGCTCATCTCAGCATCCAATTGGCCCTGCTTATAGGCTGTCTGGAGAGGCACACGGTGACTATTAACAGGGTCAATTATTCCACCAGTTGCAATCTGAGCATCCAGAAGTCTAACGGCCTGGTCTTGTTCAATCAGACCTTTTTTCATGGCCTCAAAGAGTGAGATTTTGTCTCCAGTGTAAGGATCTTTGTAACCAGTAGCTGCTTTTTCTGCAGAAAGCATTTTGTTATGGAGTTCTGGACCTATTAATTCCTCCTTTACAGCTTCATCCACAGTGAGCATTCTGTTTTTCACTGGATCGATGATGAACCCAGATGCTGCCTGAGCTTCAAGAAGCATTGTGGCAGCGCCAGGAGAAAGTTTATTCTCTTTCATGGCCTGATACACACTCATTTTTTGCTTGGCTGCAGTCAAGACTCCGCCAACACTATTCTTGCCTTTGAGACATGTTTTCACTTTCTCAGTCTTGCTCAGGTCTTTCACTGTGGTTTTGCCTTTTTTCAGCTTATCAAAGTCCTTCTTGTTCAGTATACCAATGTCATGGAGCCTGCTGGCAGGAACCTTCTCCCTAATCCCATCGAAAGAAAATGGTAATTCTTCGTTTTTCTTCTCACCATCTACTACTGCAGACCCATCGTATACTTTCTTTGTTGTTCCCACCATTGTCATTGCAATCAGCTGATCTTCAGGGACCTCATCCGTTTGCATCTCCATTTCTTTAGTGTGGGATTTTGCTGATGTTTTTAATGTAGAAAGTTGCTGCAGCTTCTCTCGAAGCTTTTCATTCTCCTCACCCAACAATTTCTCTTGTTCAAGCCTTTTCTTTTCAAGATCCTGCATCTCTTTCTGCTTGTTGCTCATCTCCTCCTCAGCATCCTTCTGCTTTTTAACAGCGGCATCCATTGTAGCGTGGAGTTTCTTCTTCTCCTGTTCCATCTGCTTCCTTTGACGATCCTGCTCATCTTTGAGATCTTTGGCCTTCTTAACCTCATCCTCAAACTGTTTCTCAAGCTTATTTTTCTCTTCTTCAATGAGCTTTTCTTTTTTCAACAACAATTGTTTTTCTGTCAGGAAAGTCTGCTCAAGAACGATCTTTTCCTTTTTAATTTGTTCCTGTTGGGCATTGGCCATCTAATTTGGAGAAAAAAAAGACAAAATTAATACAACTCCAAACATACCTTCTTCACATGTTCTTAACATTCTATTACACTGATTATAACTGCTAAATAATATAATCAATATATTTATATATAAATGGTATTGTATATAGAGCATATAACTGTATTCTGTATTCTATGATTGGAAATTTATTTGAAATCGGTTTAATTTTGAAATGCAATTATAAACATTTGCTAGAAAACATAATTGGATTTACAAAGTGCAGCAACATATGGTAATTCATGAGAAATTGCTGGACACTTAGTATTGTTGACAGTCTCTGCAATTCACATGAATAGTAACTTTGGACCTCCCTTATGTGTTAGTGTTTTTGAGAAGTTTATGGATATTTGCAAAGGGGTTTGCACTTTTTATTTCACAGGATTATTTCACATTCTGCAATACCTCTTTAGAATTGTTCTGTAGATCTGCAGCCTCTTTTTGTAATTTCTCATTTTCTTTCTGAAGGTCAGCTATGGCTTTGCGTAGGTCATCAGACTCTTTGCTGCTCTGTAATCTCTGCACCTCCAGTTTCTCTACAATTACTTTTTCAGAAGCATGTTGCTCTTTCTCTTGGAGACGAACCCTGATCTCATCTGCTTGTTTCTTGAATTTCTTGGCCTCCTCTTCTGCTTTAGACTGAGCATCACTAAGCTGTGTCACCCTAAGCTTCAGTTTTTCTGCCTCCACCGTAGCTTCATGCTGCCTCTTGCGCTCAGCCTCTAGGGATTTTTGGAAGCCCTCTGTCTCCTCCTCAAAGCGTTGCTGCATCTGCTGCTTGTCCTCCAGCAGTTTTTGGGCCTGCTTCTGAGCCTTGTCCTTTTGTTTCTGGAGATTCTCTGCCTCAGCTTTCAGTTTAGCTGCTTCTTGGATAGCTTGCATTTTCTCCTTCAGCATTTTGTCAGCAAGAGCCCTCTGTTCTTCAAGCTCGGACTCTGTAATCTGTCTCTCTCGGGCTGCCTCCTGAGCTTCTAAGCTTAGCCTGGCAGCATCCTCCGCAAGCTTCTTCATGTTCTCAGCTTCCTCTTCCAAGAATTTCTGAGTATTATCTTTGTCTTTACTCATGAGACGCTGGTTTTCATTCTCAATTCTAAGCTTAAGTTTGACCAGCTCCTCCATCTGGACCTTGATCTTGAATAGCTCATCCTCCACTTGAGCTTTCTGCTTGACAGCATTGCTAACTTCATCCTTCTGGCGCTGAAGCTCTTCATCCAAAACAGATTTCTGCTTATCAGTCTCATCCAGTCGTAGTTTCACCTTTGTCAGCTCCTGCTCAACTTGTTTCTTCTGCTTCACTGTTTGTTCAGCTAGCTTTTTGTGCTTGGCCATCTCTGCATCTGCCTGCTGTTTCTGTTTCAGAGCAGCAGCCTCAGCTTCTGCTTGCTTTGCAGCCTCCTGCTCTGCTTCCATCCTCAGTCTCTCAGCATCCCCCTGAGCCTTGGCCTGTTTGGCAGCCTCAGCTTCAGCTGCTTTCTTCTGCTTCTCAGCATCCTCTGCTTTTTGACGGAGTAAAGCAGCCTCTTTCTCAGCTTTCTCCTTCGCCTTCTCAGCTTCTTGTACAAGATTTTTAGCCTTGTCAAACTCCTCTTTGAGCTTGCCCTGGAAAAGATTGTCCTCTTTCTGCTTGACCAGAACAGCCTGTGCTCTCTTTTCTGCAGCACTACATTTCTGTGCAGCCTCTTTGGCTAGACCAATCTGTTTCTCTGTTTCTTTGTCAGCATCCTCCTTTTGCTTGTTAGCATCAGCAGCAATCTTTTTAAGGCGCTCCACTTCATTCTGAGCTGCCTGGCATTGTCGCGCTGCCTCTTCCTCTGCTGCAGTGATCTTTTTTACTTTCTCTTCAGCTTGCTTCCTTTTGATCTCCTCCTCTAAAGCATGCTTTCTGAGTTTCTCTGATTCTTCCTCCGCCTTGACTTTGTTCTTATGTGTCTCATCTGCAATGCCTTTAAGCTTGTTCAACTCCAACTCAAGATCCAACTTGCCTGTTGATGCCTCCTCAAAGTTTAGTTTTAGTATGCGAATCTCCTCTTCGACCACCCTCCTCTGCTTAAGAGTTTCCTCTACAATCTTCTTCTGCCTCTCCAATTCAGAATCAGATGTTTTCTTAAGCTGGGTGATCTTTTCATCAATGTCTTGCTTGTGCTGTTTTGCTTGGTCTTCCAGGACCTTTCTCTGATAAGCCTCATCTTCGGCTTTTCTCCTAAGTCGCTCATTTTCTGCCTCTTTATCCTTCAGGGCAATCTCAGCTTCAGTTTTCAGACAAGTTGCTTCATTAATGGCTGCCAGTTTTTCTTTGAGTATCTTCTCAGCCTCTCCTCTTTGCCGAGCTGCCTCATCCTCTGCTACCTGCCTCTGCTTCTTTGCGTCTTCAGCAATTGATCTCAACTTAGTCGCCTCTTCAGCTAGTTGTCTCATTTTCGATGCCTCAGACTCAAGGAGATTTCTGCTTTTCTCTGTTGTAGACATGGTCTCCTTCTCAGCTTTGGACTTCATCTGAAGAAGAACTTCCATTTCACGTCTTACTTTGGCCAGTTCATCTTCTAGCTCTTTCCTTTGTTTTACAGCAGCATTAACCTCATTTTTCAGGCGCTGGAGCTCTTCATCCAATAGAGACCTCTGTTGCTTACCATGGTCAAAGTCAGCCCTTAGGCGAATTAGCTCTTGCTCTGCAGAGAGTTTCTGCTGGGCCATTCCCTCTGCCAATTTCCTCTGTTTCTCCAGCTCCTTCTCTGCCATTTCCTTTTGCTTAAGAGCAGCCTCTTCAGCCTTAGCCCTTTTCTTTGCCTCTCGCTGAGCGTTCTCTTTCTGCTTCTCTGCTTCCTCCTGAGCCTGGCTCTTCTTATGGGCATCTTCCTCGGCCTGGAGTCTCAAACGGAGTGCCTCGTTGGCTTTCTGCCTCCACTTCTCAAGTTCCTTCTCTGCTTCCTCCCTGGCTTTGTTGGCTTCTTCTTGTTGCTTCTTGAGGCGCTCTGCCTGTTCCTGCAACTGAATAACAGTGTCCTGTTCTTGTTTCAGTGATGCCTCGAGCTTTACTGCCTTCTCGTTAAAGGACATGCGTTTGGTTTGCAGCTCGGTGGCGGCACTCTTCTGTGCCACCTCCTCTGCAACCATGACCTGCCTCTGCTTCTCCTCCTCTGCCTGTTTCATGCGCCTCTCTGCCTCTTCAGCTTGCATCTTGAACTTCTGCACCTCATCCAGGGCCTTCTGCTTTTGCTTGGCAGCCTCTTGTTCTGCCTCCGCTTTGTGTTTCAGCTCCTCCTCCGCGTTGCGCTTTTTCTGAGTCTCTTCATTCACCTGCTTGCGAAGCTTCTCTGCCTCCTCCTGAGTAACTTTTCTCAGTCTCTCAGCCTCGACAGCCATGTCCCTGAGCTGCTGAACTTGGGCCTCAGCAGTGGCCTTCTGCTTTATGGTGGTCTCTAATTGGATTCTGATGATGTGGATCTCCTCTTCTATCTTGGTGTGACTGTACAGTGCCTCCTCAACCTGCTGGCTCTTGGATTGGATCTCTTGCTCTGACAGGTTCTTGAGTTCGTGCAGCTGCTGCTGTATGTTGTGCTTCTGTTTCTCAGAATCCACTTTCACAACCTCCCTCCTGCTGACCTCTTCTTTCATTTTCAACTTGAGCTCCTGGGCTTCTTGTTCCGCTTTAGCGATAGCTTTTGCGTGTGCCTCAGCTAACTGTCTTTGTTTGTCTAATTCAGCCTGCATCTCAGACAGCTTTTTTCTCTCCTCCTTCTTTAGTATTTCAGTAGCTTTCTGTATTAGTGGAAGCAAAAAGTAAAGGGAAAAACAATGTTAAGTATTACAGTGTTAGAATATAAATGTTTGAGTTGATTGAATTACTCAAAAAAAGTCAAACGTTTAAGTACATGTAGGTGCACATACAGTGGGGTCCGAAATGATTGACACTCATGATAAAGATGAGCAAAACTGACTTTAAAAAATAAATAATTTAAAAAGTTCCAATGTTTTTGAACATACAATATAGCTCAGTATTTGAATGATGTATTTTATACAGTAATTTCTGCTCATCTTTATCAAGGGTGTCAATCATTTCGGACCCCATTGTAGAATAAAACGTTACTTCAAATGAAAAAACATTTGTTATCTAGGGAGAGAAATGTTTGTTATTTGCTTTAGGGAAATAATCACACGTCTCGTCACATTTACTTAATGTATGGCACATATAATGAGACATTTTCACAACACTATTGGGAAATTAGGTATTTTTGAAGTAGCCATTTAATCTTTCATTACTAAGATAAAATACGAATCAATCAAATAACACTTTTCAATGTACTGACTTGGCTACTACTCTTCAACTTTACCTTGGACTAAGATTGTATTACCTTGGACTAAAATTGGAACTAAACTTGAAAGGAGAAGAAGCTGAAAAATAATAATTTGCAAAGAGTGTATTACCCATAGAGAATATGCTTAGACGGAGTTAGGTTGGAAAATAAAGGGGCAAACAAAACTGGTCACTTGAAATAATCATTCTGAGTTGGTAGTTAGTCAGACTGCAGAGTCCTAATCACCAGATCAGAGAAAATGGAGTGTGCAGAAATATTTTGTTTCAAGAGTGAAACAACAAATTCAATTGCAGAAGAAAAGGCTGGGGTTGAATGGGGAGCCTGATGTTTGCTTCAGATTTGATTGGATACTGTAGGAAAACTAACTTGCAAGTGTAATTTAAAGACTTATTACACATCCATGAACCACAGTATAGGGAGAATGAGAGACAGATACTGTTAGTGACGTCTTAGGGATGTGTTGCAGCACCAGAATTTGAAATGACTATTTTTTATTACTCACCTTCCATACTGCGATGAGCTATACTAAAACTAATTCATTTCCTCATAGACCACATCAGCTAAAATATATTGAACCCTTTAATTAATACATTAGTACATAAAGAGAGTGTTTTATAGTAATTGTTGTTATCGCCTGGGTATTCAAGTCTGTTTGTGCCATCATGTCACTCCTTGACATGCCAAACATCTAAATAGTTGACATGGGCGCACAAACAGATCTCGGACCAGGCGATTGTTATTATGGTTGGTGGGTTTAATTCAAGTTGTCGGGAGCAGGGAGCTGCTGCCTGCCTTCAATGTGTCCTTCAATTACCTCCTCGTCCTCAAGGCGGCGCTGTGTCTCCGTGATAAACTTGATGTACTGGCTGGTCAGAGTCATTAGCTCACTGTAGCGGGTTCTCAGAGTCACATACTGAAAGACAATTTCAGATGTTTAGTAATCCCATATAATTGTTATCAACTTTAAAGCTACTGTAGCTGTAAAATACTATTAAATAAATTCCCCATCGTGTCTATATGACCGACCTCTTGGATGATATTGTCAGATGCACACTCCATTTTGGTTTTCCTAAGGGGCGAAGCCAGGGGCTCCACCAGAGCTTTGTATGTCACCACCTGAAGCTCATAGTCCTGGGGAAAACACATGGACATAATATAATAATTTTATTAATGCAACAAATCTCCATATGCATGATCTTGTTTTAAGTGATTTCCATACGCACCTTGACCGCATCAATATATGCCCTTGCATGTTTTTGACACTCCTCAACCTTATCTTTGTTCTTCTCGATCTCTTCTAGGAGTTTCTACAATGATAAAAGATTGGAACACTGACTGTCATGATAATGTAACATTATATTCCATCATCGAGCAAAGAAGCTTCATCTCCACTATTTGTAATGGAAGCCTCCTGCTACCTTGTCCTGGGTGCCTGACATTGGTGGTGGATGAGGTGAGTTTCCCCTTTACTATGGAAAGCACTTTGAGCATCTAGGTAGAAAAGCACTATATAAATCCAATCAAATATTATTATCAGTCGTAGAGTACCTTCTCCTGTGCCAACTGTTGCATAAGGGCCTTGCTGTCGCCGATGGGTATGGCCTGGATCTTCTCCTGCCTTTGCTTGGCATCACCGAGCCATCTGATGAGCCAGTCATAGCTCTCGTGGTAGGCGCACATCTGCCTCCCCAGCAAGTCCAGTTCCTGTTGGCGCAGGTCTATCTGGGCAAACACGACCTGCCAGCGCTCCTCTAGCCCGGCCACTAGTTGGCGGTAGTGTTCCATCTCGGTGTTGTGCTCGCTGTGGACCAGCTTAATCCGCTCATTCACGGCCGCCGCCTTTTTCAGTTCCACCTGGAGATTGTCGAACGTCTTCTGGTCATCCTCTGCCTCGCCACGCATTGTCTACCAGAGTGAAAGAGGGAGACAAAGAGAGAGAGAAAGAGGAAGAGCGAGAAGGAGAGAAGGAGAGAGAGAGAGAGATAGAGAAAGAAAGAGTGGGAGAGAGAGGAACATCACTACAAATGCATAGAAATCATTAAGTTACTGTCGGATAACCAGTCCATGTAAAAGCATTGTCTATTCACCAACGGATAGAATACAGTTCATTCTAACAGAGACACTGTACCTTTAGCTGGGTGTGGTAGTTCTCCACCTCTTTTTCATCTGTTGGCATCTTGTTTACGTCTCGTAAACGGGCTTCATACTTTTTGAGGGTGTCCTCTGCTCCCTTTGTGCTGCGGATCACTATGTCGATGGTCTTCAGTCTGAACAAGGAATGGTGTATAGTGTTAGCTGTATATGTAACATGACTCAGATCTACTATTTAGATTGAAGATGTTACTTATTGGTCCTATGGTTTTGATATGCATGTCGTAACAATCAGAGTCAGGAGGAACTCACTTGTCCAGGTACACGGAGGACAGGCTGTAGATGTGCTCCATCTTCTTCAGCGTAATATCCAGCTCAGAGCGCAGTACTGGGGTGGAGTCGGACTGCTGAGGAGATGCCAGCACCTCCTCTGTCTTCTCAGCCACATTGGTCAGGTCTTTCTTCAAGCCCTCCAACTCTGACTGGACTTTCTATGAGCAGAAAAGGGAATAATGGACCATAACTGGCTATTCCACCTGGGCATCCAAGCAGTCATGGAGTTGTTAACAAGCTAACCAGCAATGTACTGTAAAGTGAAATAGGGACACAAAGGTCTTCTGAAACTTCTTATGATCAGAAACGAGCAGATGGAACATACTAAACAGCATGACTGATCTAAAAATGTTAGTTTGTCTCTTTTACTGTCTAACTTCATTTACTTGACACAAAATAACTTTAAATAGCTTCCTAAACAATAACCCCATGTTGAATTTGGCCTGGGTCTGTTTCAAATAGGCATGTTATCTAATTTGGGCTCAAACTTCATTACAGATCTACCATTGACTCTGTTTGCTTTGGGATTGGATGTGTGATTTATAGCAACTATTAACCAGTGGCCTGGCTACCCCGGAGTCTAAATTACATAGATACTGATTTTTTTCTGTCTTGGTCGAGAAACAGCTACAACAGCAAATGTATCTTCCTCCATTGCCGTTAGACCCATAGTGAAGTGCCCTAAAACTCCCAAGGTGCCCCTATAATGTATTGTTGTATTGTCTTTGTGTTGTTCTTGTGTTGTTCTAGATGCACTGTGTCATCTATTTTGTGTGGACCCCAGGAAGACTAGCTGCAGCATGTGCAACAGCTAATGGGGATCCTAATAAACGAAACAAAACAATGTCACTGAGGGGTGACGTCACTGCAGTACCTTCTGCTCAGCGGTCCTCTGGGCGCAAGCCTTGAGCGGCTCCTTGTCCACGGGCTGTCGCAGATGTGCGACGGTGCGAGTCTCACAGCCCTCCAGCTTCAGACACAGGTCCTTGATCTTGGTCAGGTAGCTTCGGCACTCAGATTCATCTTGCTCACCTGAACAGAACAGAAGAAGATGAATTTACAGATCAATAGGACTAGAATTCTGGATCAGAAAACAGTGCTCTCTTCCCTGATTAATATTGAATGATACAAAGAGCATATAGCTATGTATTTGCTTAAAATTATTTGGCTACATGGGCTGCATCCCAAATGGTATCCTATTCCATATACAGTGCATTACTTTTGACCAGGGCTCATAGGGATGTGGTCAAAAGTAGCGCACTATGTAGGAAACAGGGTGCCATTTGGGATGCATCCACGGTTATGGTACAATAGCACAGTCAAAATAAAATATTATAAAATATTGGTCGCATACACATTTTTAGCAGATGTTATTGCTGGTGTAGTGAAATGCTTGTGTTCCTAGCTCCACAATGCAGTAATAATCTAACAACACACAACAATGCACACAAATCTAAGGGTAAAATAATGGAATTAAAAAATATAAATATTTGGACGAGCAATGTCAGAGTTTGGAGTATAAATATATATATATATTTTTTTGTGGCAGATGGCAGGGGAGGTGAGGGGAGTGGTAATTGAGAGATATCTTGCAGGTAGCTTGCTCCATCCCCAAGCCTTCTATGGACTTCCTGCCCCAACGAGGAAAAGCTGTGGGTCGTTAAGCCAGGGAGTGCTTGGGGATAAAGGAGGAAGCAGACTGCACAAAGGGGGCAGAGGAGGTGAGAGACACGAGAGGTCCGAATAGTGAGAGACACGAGAGATACGAAGGGTGAGAGACAAGAGAGATACGAAGGGTGAGAGACAAGAGAGGTACGAAGAGTGAGAGACACGAGAGGTCCGAATAGTGAGAGACACGAGAGGTCCGAAGCGTGAGAGACACGAGAGGTCCGAAGAGTGAGAGACACGAGAGGTCCGAAGAGTGAGAGACACGAGAGGTTCGAAGAGTGAGAGACACAAGAGGTTCGAAGAGTGAGAGACACGAGAGGTTCGAAGAGTGAGAGACACGAGAGGTTCGAAGAGTGAGAGACACGAGAGGATCGAAGAGTGAGAGACACGAGAGGTCGAAGAGTGAGAGACACGAGAGGTCCGAAGAGTGAGAGACACGAGAGGTCAGAAGAGTGAGAGACAAGAGAGGTACAAAGAGTGAGAGACAAGAGAGGTACGAAGGGTGAGAGACGAGAGAGGTACGAAGGGTGAGAGACACGAGAGATCCTAAGAGTGAGAGACAAGAGAGATACGAAGGGTGAGAGACAAGAGAGATACGAAGGGTGAGAGACAAGAGAGGTACGAAGGGTGAGAGACGAGAGAGGTACGAAGGGTGAGAGACGAGAGGGGCGAAGAGTGAGAGACACGAGAGATCCTAAGAGTGAGAGACAAGAGAGATACGAAGGGTGAGAGACAAGAGAGATACGAAGGGTGAGAGACAAGAGAGGTACGAAGGGTGAGAGACGAGAGAGGTACGAAGGGTGAGAGACGAGAGGGGCGAAGAGTGAGAGACGAGAGGTCCGAAGAGTGAGAGACAAGAGAGGTACGAAGAGTGAGAGACAAGAGAGTTACGAAGAGTGAGAGACAAGAGAGGTACAAAGAGTGAGAGACAAGAGAGGTACGAAGGGTGAGAGACGAGAGGTCCGAAGAGTGAGAGACAAGAGAGGTACGAAGAGTGAGAGACAAGAGAGATACGAAGGGTGAGAGACAGAGATACGAAGGGTGAGAGACAAGAGAGGTACGAAGGGTGAGAGACACGGGTGGTTCAAAGAGTGAGAAACAAGAGAGGTCAGAAGAGTGAGAGACACGAGAGGTTCGAAGAGTGAGAGACAAGAGAGGTACGAAGAGTGAGAGACAAGAGAGGTACGAAGAGTGAGAGACAAGAGAGGTACGAAGAGTGAGAGACAAGAGAGGTACGAAGGGTGAGAGACAAGAGAGGTACGAAGAGTGAGAGAAACGAGAGCAAAAGCTCTGTTATTGCCCATTGTGACCTGGACTGTTGGACTACCCCCTCTTCAGCTATATATATAGCTGAAGAATATGTGGATAGTATATCTACAGCAATAGTTGAATAGAATGGACTTGACTAGAATACAGTATACAGTGCCTTCGGAAAGGATTCAGACCCCTTGACTTTTTCCACATTTTGTGACGATTGTTATACCGCATAACGACAAAGCGAAAACAGTTTTTTTTTAATTCTTGCAAATTTATGAAAAACAACAAACAGAAATACCTTATTTAGATTAGTATTCAGACCCTTTACTATGAGACTCAACATTGAGTTCAGCTACATCCTGTTTCCATTGATCATCCTTGAGATTTTTCTACAACTTGGGAGTCCACCTGTGGTAAATTCAATTGATTGGACATGATTTGGAAAGGCACACACCTGTCTATATAAGGTCCCACAGTACCACAGTGCATGTCAGAGCCAAAACCAAGCCATGAGGTCAAAGGAATTGTCTGTAGAGCTCTGAGACAGGATTGCGTCAAGGCACTGATCTGGGTAATGGTTCCAAAAAACATCTGCAGCATTGAAGGTCCCCAAGAACACAGTGGCCTCCATCATTCTTAAATGGAAGAAGTTTGGAACCACCAAGATTATTCTTAGAGCTGGCCGCCCGGCCAAACTGAGCAATCGAGGGAGAAGGGCCTTGGTCAGGGAGGTGACCAAGAACCCGATGGTCACTCTGACAGAGCCCCAGAGTTCCTCTGTGGAGATGGGAGAACCTTCCAGAAGGACAATCATCTCTGCAGCACCCCACCAATCAGGCCTTTATGGTAGAGTGGCCAGACGGAAGCCATTCCTCAGTAAATGGCACATGAGAGCCCGCTTGGAGTTTGCCAAAATATATTTTTCACCGGCAGGGACTGGGAGACTAGTCAGGATCAACGGAGCAATTTACAGAGATCCTTGATGAAAACCTGCTCCAGAGAGCTCGGTTCACCTTCAAACAAGACAATGACCCTAAGCACACAGACAAAATAACACAGGAGTGGCTTTGGGACAAGTCTCAATGTCCGTGAGTGGCCCAGTCAGAGCCCGGACTTGAACCCGAAAGAACATCTCTGGAGAGACCTGAAAATAGCTTTGCAGCAAAACTCCCCATCCAACCTGACAGAGCTTGAGAGGATCTGCAGAGAAGAATGGGAGAAACTCCCCAAATACTGGTGTGCCAAGCTTGTAGTGTCATTCCCAAGAAGACTCAAGGCTGTAATCGCTGCCAAAGGTGCTTCAAAAAAGTCTGAAAACTTATGTAAAAGTAATATTGAAGTTGTTTATTTATTTACATCTTTTAAAACCTGTTTTGTTTTGTCATTATGGTGTATTGTGTGTAGATTGACGGGGGGAAATTATTTAATCAATTTTAGAATAAGGCTGTAATGTAACATAATGTGAAAAAAGTCAAGGGGTCTGAATACTTTCGGAATGCACTGTACATATGAAATGTGTAAAACAGCATGTAAACATTAAAGTGACCAGTGTTCCATGTTTCTATGTACAAAGGGCAGCAGCCTCTAAGGTGCAGGGATGAGTAACCAGGTGGTAGTCGGCTAGTTCCAGTGAGTAAGTTCAGGGCAGGGTAATGGATGGTAGCCCGCTAGTTCCAGTGAGTAAGTTCAGGGCAGGGTAATGGGTGGAAGCCGGCTAGTGCCAGTGAGTAAGTTCAGGGCAGGGTAATGGGTGGAAGCCGGGTAGTGCCAGTGTGTAAGTTCAGGGCAGGGTAATTGGTGGTAGCCAGCAAGTGCCAGTGAGTAAGTGTGTAAGTTCAGGGCAGGGTAATGGGTGGTAGCCGGCTAGTTGTGGCTATTTAAGTCTGATTTTGTTCTTGGTCATTTCGATCATGAATTCATTATTTATGCCCACATAATTATTGTAACTTTCTGGACCTACATGTCTCATGAAATCCATATAATCACTCAAGCTTTTGCCCATCAACAAATAGTTTCAAAATCAAACTCAATCCACTGCCAGCTTCATGCAGGAGAAATTATTAAACAACATGATTATACAACACATGCAAACTCATGCGATTGGACAAGGTGGCTAATGCAATGAACAGAGAAGTTAGAGAAAATCTTGAATGATGGATAGGTTGAGTGAAGTTAATGGAGTGAAACTAATCAGAACTATCAGAGAAAAAGCTAAGCCAGTCAAAAATGTGCTCAATCTGACACTGCAACTGGGACACCTTACCTCCAGAGGGTGACACATAGCCTGTAATGTGAATTTAACAGTTAAGCACTATTTCTAGACGAATGGGCCTGTGATGAATTTCAACATTTACAACAACAAATATTGAAATCATGATGTTCATGAACGGTTAATGCAACGGCAACTCATAAGGTGTGCAGTGCAACAAAGTGTGCAATAAAATGTGCAACACTGATGTCATAAAAAATAACATGGTTTGATGCTGCTTCTTGTACTATACAGACCCTCTACCTGCCCAGATGTCCAACACTCACCTTTCTCCAGAGAGTGCAGCAGTCCTTCGTAGTGCTGGCTAGCCTTGTTGTAGCTACTCTCCACCTGCATGCGGTCATCTGCACCAAACAGCTGGGAGTCCTGGCTGTCTCTTAGGAACTCTTGGTAGTGGAGTTCCAGGTTCCTCAAAGCTAGCCTGTACTCCTCCACCCTCAGGGTCTTAAACTGTAGTGATGGGGAAGAAAGATAGGAAAGGTGAGTGTGGTTAGGAAGAGTGTTATATTCTCTTGGCTGAATTCCACCCGACCCCCCTCCCCATTCCAGGACCTTTGGAATTGTATAGGTAAGAATAAATCATTCTGTGGGCCTAATTTAATTCTACAACAAAGAGACACCATCTAATAACTAAAATGTCCTTCATTCTCTGATCTACTGTCTCCAAAAAGTATGTGTGCACATCCCAAATGGCATCCTATTCCCTGTGTAGTGCACTACCTTTGACCAGGCTGCACTACATATGGAATAGGGTTCCGTTTTGAGACACAGTCTGTGTGAAACTGAGCTCACCGCGGTGATGTTCCATGAGCTGATGAGGTGGATGTCTCTCGTCAGGTACTGCCAGGACATGAGGCTCTTCATGTCCACGTACAGCATCTGCCACAGGACCAGCAGGTTCTGGTGACTAGTGTCCAGACTGTGGGGGGGGGGGGGGGGGGGGGGGGGGGGTTAGTGGTTAGAGGTTAGTGAACCATACAGGTGCTGGGGTCAAACGCAAGAGCACAAAAAGACTTGGGACCAGGCTAATGTTGTTAATGGTAAAGCTAAATCAAAAGTTTTGTCCATTTTGTTTCATGGTAAGGCTGAATCAAAGGCTTTAGGCATGTTGTTTATGGTAAGGCTAAAATCAGAGGTTTTTGCCATGGTGTTTTATTGCAAGGAGATGATTGGTTGCCTCACCCTGAGACGCCGCTCACTGCTTCATTATTGGTGGGAGGAACCAGGAAACAGATGGAGGGCACGGTGGCCTTGCTGCCTTTGGGGTTCTGCACCTTCCACTTGTACGGCTGAGAGTTGTCCAGCAGTACACACTCCTCCCCTCTGTGAACTGTGAGCTGGAAATAGGTACAAAATGGATGCCCACATTGTACTGTATCTGACCAGTTCTAATGACAAGCCTTCAAGCATGACTAATAAGATAAATAGAGAGAAAAAACTAAAACATATACTACTGCTTTTCTACTTCTAAGTGTCTACGCTGAGTGTACAAAACATTAGGAACAACCTTCTGCCCTCAGAACAGCCTCTATTCGTCGGGGCATGGACTCTACAAGGTGTCGAAAGGATTCCACAGGGATGCTGGCCCATGTTGACTAAAATGCTTCCCACAGTTGTGTCAAGTTGGCTGGATGTCCTTTGGGTGGTGGACCATTCTTGATACACACGGAAAACTGTTGAGCATGAAAAACACAACAGCATAGCAGTTCTTGACACGAACCAGTGCACCTGGCACCTACTACCATACCCAGTTCAAAGGCACTTAAATATTCTTATCTTGCTCATTCACCCTCTGAATGGCACACATACACAATCCATGTTTCAATTGTCTCAAGGCTTAAAAATATTGTTTTTTTTTACCTGTCTCCTCCCCTTCATCTACACTGATTGAAGTGCATTTAACAAGTGACATCAATAATGGATCATAGCTTTCACCTGTCACCTGGTCAGTCTGTATCATGGAAAGAGCAATGTTTTGTACACTCAGTGTATGTTTTGAATAAACACTATATTTCCACTCATTCTGATAGAATGTGCTTATACACTGTAAAACCGGGTAAGTTCTGGCTGCTCAAACATTTCTGAGGAAACCGATCACCTCAAGAAGTCAAGAAACTTAAATAGCTGAAATGAGCAGTACTACCTTCATATTAGTAATACAAATGCAGTTTTTTAAAGTAAGGTATACTTAAACCTCTAATCATTTCCCGTGTGCCTTGGCTCTTCAATTGAATTGTAGAGTTACCACCCATGACCGTATTTGTTAGTGACAGAGACATGGTTGATGAATTCATAAATTTTCAGTCAAGTGTCCTTCACCAAGTGAGTTCCTAGTCGAATATTATCACTATAATAAAACCATTACATATACATAAGGCCTTATACAGTAAGTGGGGTTGCAAAATTACAAACTTTCCCAAAACGAATTGTAAATAACATTATGCTGGCTTGCAAAGTGTTGTGTAATTCCTATTGGGATCTAGCCAGCATTAGGCTATGCAAGAATTTACATTTGTATTCACCCGCATCACTTAGGAGACTACCTACGATTTTAAACTGGAACAATCATTTCAGTAACAGATGTCATGATTGGATTCGCTTAGAAAAATGCTATTTATCTTTGTGTAGCATAACATTTAATCAATCAATCACTCAATGTACATGCAACAACACTGATATAGTTGAAGTCAGAAGTTTACATAAACCTTAGCCAAATAGATTTTTTTCACAATTCCTGACATTTAATCCTAGTAGAAATTCAATGATCAGCACTTTATTTTAACAATGTGAAATGTCAGAATAATAGTAGAGAATGATTTATTTCAGCTTTAATTTCTTTCATCACATTCCCAGTGGGTCAGAAGTTTACATACAGTCAATTAGTATTTGGTAGCATTGCCTTTAAATTGTTTGTTTAACTTGGGTCAAGCGTTTCGGGTTGCCTTCCACAAGCTGGGTGAATTTTGTCCCATTCCTCCTGACAGAGCTAGTGTAACTGAGTCAGGTTTGTAGGCCTCCTTGCTCGCACACGCTTTTTCAGTTCTGCCCACACATTTTCTACGGGATTGAGGTCAGGGCTTTGTGATAGCTACTAAAATACATTGACTTTGTTGTCCTTAAGCCATTCTCCCACAACTTTGGAAGTATGCTTAGGGTCATTGTCCATTTGGAAGACCGATTTGCGACCAAGCTTTAACTTCCTGACTGATGTCTTGAGATGTTGCTTCAATATATCCACATGATTTTCCTACCTCATGATGCCATCTATTTTGTGAAGTGCACCAGTCCCTCCTGCAGCAAAGCACCCTCACAACATGATGCTGCCACCCCCGTGCTTCACGTTGGGATGGTGTACTTCGGCTTCCAAGCCTCCCCCTTTTTCCTCCAAACATAATGATGGTCATTATGGCCAAACAGTTCTATTTTTGTTTCATCAGACCAGAGGACATTTCTTCAAAAAGTACGATCTTTGTTCCCATGTGCAGTTGCAAACCGTAGTCTGGATTTTTTTATGGCGGTTTTGGAGCACTGGCTTCTTCCTTGCTGAGCGGCCTGTCAGGTTATGTCGATATAGGACTCGTTTTACTGTGGCTATAGATACTTTTGTACCTGTTTCCTCCAGCATCTTCACAAGGTCCTTTGCTGTTGTTCTGGGTTTGATTTGCACTTTTCGCACCAAAGTACGTTCAGCTCTAGGAGACAGAATGCGTCTTTTGACCCGCTGAAATTGTGATACAGTGAATTATAAGTGATATAATCTGTCTGTAAACAATTGTTGGAAAAATGACTTGTGTCATGCACAAGAAGATGTCCTAAACAACTTTTTCAACCATTCCACACATTTCTTGTTAACAAACTATAGTTTTGGCAAGTCAGTTAGGACATCTACTTTGTGCATGACACAAGTCATTATTCCAACAATTGTTTATAGACAGACAATTTCACTTATAATTCACTGTATCACAATTCCAGTGGGCCAGAAGTTTACATACACTAAGTTGACTGTGCCTTTAAACAGCTTGGAAAATTCCAGAAAATGATGCCATGGCTTTAGAAGCTTCTGATAGGCTAATTGACATAATTTGATTCAATTGGAGGTGTACCTGTGGATGTACACTGCTCAAAAATAAAGGGAACACTAAAATAACACATCCTAGATCTGAATGAATGAAATATTCTTATTAAATACTTTTTTCTTTACATAGTTGAATGTGCTGACAACAAAATCACACAAATATTATCAATGAAAATCAAATTTATCAACCCATGGAGGTCTGGATTTGGAGTCACACTCAAAATGAAAGTGGAAAACCACACTACAGGCTGATCCAACTTTGATGTAATGTCCTTAAAACAAGTCAAAATGAGGCTCGGTAGTGTGTGTGGCCTCCACGTGCCTGTATGACCTCCCTACAACGCCTGGGCATGCTCCTGATGAGGTGGCGGATGGTCTCCTGAGGGATCACCTCCCAGACCTGGACTAAAGCATCCGCCAACTCCTGGACAGTCTGAGGTGCAAAGTGGCGTTGGTGGATGGAGCGAGACATGATGTCCCAGATGTGCTCAATTGGATTCAGGTCTGGGGAACGGGCGGGCCAGTCCATAGCATCAATGGCTTCCTCTTGCAGGAACTGCTGACACACTCCAGCCACATGAGGTCTAGCATTGTCTTGCATTAGGAGGAACCCAGGGCCAACAGCACCAGCATATGGTCTCACAAGGGGTCTGAGGATCTCATCTCGGTACCTAATGGCAGTCAGGCTACCTCTGGCGAGCACATGGAGTGCTGTGCGGCCCCCCAAAGAAATGCCACCCCACACCATGACTGACCCACCGCGAAACCGGTCATGCTGGAGGATGTTGCAGGCAGCAGAACGTTGTCCATGGCGTCTCCAGACTCTGTCACGTCTGTCAGGTGCTCAGTGTGAACCTGCTTTCATCTGTGAAGAGCACAGGGCACCAGTGGCGAATTTGCCAATCTTGGTGTTCTCTGGCAAATGCCAAACGTCCTGCACGGTGTTGGGCTGTAAGCACAATCCCCACCTGTGGACGTCGGGCCCTCATACCACCCTCATGGAGTCTGATTCTGACCGTATGAGCAGACACATGCACATTTGTGGCCTGCTGGAGGTCATTTTGCAGGGCTCTGGCAGTGCTCCTCCTTGCACAAAGGCGGAGGTAGCGGTCCTGCTGCTGGGTTGTTGCCCTCCTACGGCCTCCTGTTGCCCTCCTACGGCCGTCTCCTGATGTACTGGCCTGTCTCCTGGTAGTGCCTCCATGCTCTGGACACTACGTTGACAGACACAGCAAACCTTCTTGCCACAGCTCGCATTGATGTACCATCCTGGATGAGCTGCACTACCTGAGCCACTTGTGTGGGTTGTAGACTCCGTCTCATGCTACCACTAGAGTGAAAGCACCACCAGCATTCAAAAGTGACCAAAACATCAGCCAGGAAGCATAGGAACTGAGAAGTGGTCTGTGGTCCCCACCTGCAGAACCACTCCTTTATTGGGGGTGTCTTGCTAATTGCCTATAATTTCCACCTGTTGTCTATTCCATTTGCACAACAGCATGGGAAATTTATTGTCAATCGGTGTTGCTTCCTAAGTGGACAGTTTGATTTCACAGAAGTTTGATTGACTTGGAGTTACATTGTGTTGTTTAAGTGTTCCCTTTATTTTTTTGAGCAGTGTATTTCAAGGCCTACTTTTTAACTAGGCAGAGTTGCAAAGAAAAAGCCATATCTCAGACTGGCCAATAAAAACAAAAAGATTAAGATGGGAAAAAGAACACAGACACTGAATAGAGGAACTCTGCCTAGAAGACCAGCATCCCGGAGTTGCCTCCTCGCTGTTGACATTGAGACTGGCGTTTTGCGGGTACTATTTAATGAAGCTGCCAGTTGAGGACTTGTGAGGCGTCTGTTTCTCAAACTAGACACTAATGTACTTGTCCTCTTGCTCAGTTGTGGACCGGGCCTCCCACTCCTCTTTCTATTCTGGTTAGAGCCAGTTTGCGCTGTTCTGTGAAGGGAGTAGTACACAGTGCTGTACCAGATCTTCAGTTTATTGGCAATTTCTTGCATGGAATAGCCTTCATTTCTCAGAACAAGAATAGACTGACAAGTTTCAGAAGAAAGTTATTTGTTTCTGGCCATTTTGAGCCTGTGATTGAACCCACAAATGCTGATGCTCCAGATACTCAACTAGTCTAAAGAAGGACAGTTTTATTGCTTCTTTAATCAGGACAACAGTTTTCAGCTGTGCTAACATAATTGCAATTGATCTCATCAATTAGCCTTTTAAAATGATACATTTGGATTAGCTAATACAACATGCCATTGGAACACAGGAGTGATGGTTGCTGATAATGGGCCTCTGTACGCCTATGTAGATATTCCATTAAAAATCAGCCGTTTCCAGCTACAATAGTCATTTACAACATTAACAATGTCTACACTGTATTTCTGATCAATTTGATGTTATTTTAATGGACAAAAAATATGCTTTTCTGTCAAAAACAAGGACATTTCTAAGTGACCTCAAACTTTTGAACGGTAGTGTATATATATTTTTTAACCTGCAGTAGAGCATGCTGGGAAAATGTTAATTTGTTATCATATCTTTAAAAAACTGAGTTGGTGTGACTTCTCATTTAGTTTTGATTCAGTACTACATAAACATTTTAAGTAATAATGACTTTTCATTGACTAAGTACAACTTACTAGAAGTATTTGAGTTAGAGTGTACTAAGTAGTAGCCTAAGAATGTTTGCTTCTCCACTGGAAAGCTGGTCACATGAACATGAATATCTCCTCACCTCCATCTGTTTGAAGTCGCAGACGGCCTGGACAGGCAATTTTCCCTTAACTGGTGTTGCTGGGTTACGTGGCTTCAGCTGGACAATGGTCTTGGCCCTCCGGTTCAGCCCATCCAAATGGGTCTTAAACTCTTTCAGTTGCTCCTTCTCATCCTATAGGAAATATCACATTGTATTTAATAAAACAAACAATGACAGGTGCTGTTGCTATTGTAATGTCACTGAAGTAGAGTTGCTGAATTTCACTTCTTCAAGTAGAGTAAGTCAACCTACAGCTGCGTCCTGTAACAAGTCCTCGAGTCGTGTCACAGTGATGTTACGGTTGCATGTGTATTTCTTCTTCATGGTCTTCTGCATCTTTTTCATCTTCTCCTCTGCCTCTTTCACGTCGGAGAAAAACTACAATGGGTAGAAAAGGAGGAGCACAAGCCATTTTAACGATAGGATGATGTATTTTAAGAAGTGTTTTTATGCTCGTTGGACCATCTGAGGGGGATATATGAGTCGGCATACTTGGAAGTAGGCAGTGTTCTCTTTGAGGTGGGACTCGATGCAACAGCAGAGCTGCAGGATCCAGCTCCACTGGGTCTGCAGGGCTGCAGTGAAGGCCTTTGGTGGAGAGAGAGAGATGGGTGTGAGACAAAAATTGGCCTCTTTGAAAAAAGCGATTTAACAACCCACCTATCCTCATGTCCTCTGCTTTTAGGCATGAAACACAAATCCCTGTTAAATAGATACTGTGATGCAGGGGTAGGCCACTAGATTTAGCCAGAGGATGATTTTTGTCTGAGTATATGGTCAGGGGGTCGGAAAATAATTTGAATAATTTGAACGCTGTAAATTAAACACAAGTAAGCCCAAAAAGAGATTGTATTTAAAGATAACATGATAATTTCATACCTTTAATACATTGAGACACAATCACAAATCTTTATTTTTATTCATGGGAATACTTGAACATAATTACTCAATTAATTTTAGCTGAATTCCTGGTAATATAAATGTATTTTTTTCTCACCTCTACAGTTGTCTTGGCAGGGTGACCCTCCTTCAGCAGTTTGTCTCCTTGGACCTGGACACTGTTGACCCTCTTCTCCCTGTGCTCCAGCTCTTTCATCAACCCCTGAGATAAACCAAAGAAAACACAGGAGTTATGGCAAGAGGGGGGATATTACTAGATATGCAAGTGCATCCCTAATCATAATAAACGAATTACTTTAATTATTTTTTTCATTGGCAAGATTAGCAAACTTAGGTATGACATGCCAGCAACAAACGCTGACACTACACATCCAAGTATAACTGATCAAATTATGAAAGACAAGCATTGTCATTTTGAATTCCATTAAGTGAGTTTGGAAGATGTGAAAAAATTATTGTTGTCTATAAACATTGACAAGCCACCGGGGTCTGACAACTTGGATGGAAAATTACTGAGGATAATAGTGGACGATATTGCTACACCTAGTTGTCATATCTTCAATCTAAGCCTACTAGAAGGTGTGTGCCCTCAGGCCTGGAGGGAAGCAATAGTTATTCCGCTACTGAACAATAGCCAGCCCCCTTTACTGGCTCAAATAGCTAACCAATCCGCCTGATACCAACCCTTAGTAAACTTCTTGAAAAAAATGCTGTTTGACCAGATACAATGCTATTTTACAGTAAACAAATTGACAACAGACTTTCAACACACTTATAGGGAAGGACATTCAACAAGCACAGCACTTACACAAATGAGGGATGATTGGCTGAGAGAAATTGATGATAAAAATATTGTGGGAGCTGTTTTGTTAGACTTCAGCACAGCTTTTGACATTATTGATCATAGCTCTTGCTGGAAAAATATATGTGTTATGGCTTTACACCCCCTGCAATATTGTGGATAAAGAGTTTCCTGTCTAACAGAACACAGAGGGTGATCTTTAATGGAATCCTCTCAAACATAATCTAGGTAGAATCAGGAATTCCCCAGGATAGCTGTCTAGGCCCCTTGCTTTATAAAATGTTTACTAATGACATGCCACTAGCTTTGGGTAAAACCAGTGTGTCTATGTTGGCGGATGGCTCAACACTATACACGTCAGCTACTACAGCGAGTGAAATGACTGCAATACTTAACAAAGAGCTGCAGTTAGTTTCAGAATGGGTGGCAAGGAATAAATGAGTCCTAAATATTTCAAAACCTAAAAGCCTTGTATTTGGGACAAATCATTCACTAAACCCTAAACCTCAACTAAATCTTGTAATGAACAGTGTGGAAATTGAGCAAGTTGAGGTGCCTAAACTGCTTGGAGTAACCCTGGATTGTAAACTGTCATGGTCAAAACATGTTGATACAACAGTAGCTAAGATGGGGATAAGTCTGTCCTTAATAATATTTTACTCTGCCTTCTTAACAAAACTATTAACAAGGCAGGTTCTACAAGCCCTAGTTTTGTCACACCTGGACTACTGTTCAGTCATGTGGTCAGGTGCCACAAAGAGCAATGTCAGAGAAATACAATTGGCTCAGAACAGGGCAGCACGGCTGGCCCTTAAATGTACACGGAGAGCTAACATTAATGATATGCATGTAAATCTCTCATGGCTCAAAGTGGAGGTGAGATTGACTTCATCACTACTTGGTTTGTAAGAAGTGTTGACATCCTGAATGTACGGTGTAAGGTGTCTGTTTAAACTACTAGCACACAGCTCGGACACCCATTCATACCCCACAAGACATGCCACCAGAGGTCTGTTTAAACGACTAGGACACAGCTCAGACACCCATTCATACCCCACAAGACATGCTACCAGAGGTCTGTTTAAATGACTAGCACACAGCTCAAACACCCATTAATACCCCACAAGACATGTCCCCAGAGGTCTGTTTAAACTACTAGCACACAGCTCAGACACCCATTCAAGATATGCCACCAGAGGTCTGTTTAAACGACTAGCACACAGCTCGGACACCCATTCATACCCCACAAGACATGCCACCAGAGGTCTGTTTAAACGACTAGCACACAGCTAGGACACCCATTCATACCCCACAAGACATGCCACCAGAGGTCTGTTTAAACGACTAGGACACAGCTCAGACACCCATTCATACCCCACAAGACATGCTACCAGAGGTCTGTTTAAATGACTAGCACACAGCTCAAACACCCATTAATACCCCACAAGACATGTCCCCAGAGGTCTGTTTAAACTACTAGCACACAGCTCAGACACCCATTCAAGATATGCCACCAGAGGTCTGTTTAAACGACTAGCACACAGCTCGGACACCCATTCATACCCCACAAGACATGCCACCAGAGGTCTGTTTAAACGACTAGCACACAGCTCGGACACCCATTCATACCCCACAAGACATGCCACCAGAGGTCTGTTTAAATGATTAGCACACAGCTCAGACACCCATTCATACCCCACAAGACATGCCACCAGAGGTCTCTTCACAGTCCCCAAGTCCAGAACAGACTATGGGAGGTGCACAATACTACATAGAGCCATGACTACATGGAACTCTACTCCACATCAAGTAACTTACGCAAGCAGTAGAATCAGATTGAAAAAAAAAAACAGATAAATACACACAGCGGGGACTGTGAAGAGATACACAGGAACAGGCACACACATTCTACACACACACATACATTGTAATATAGTTGTATGGTGGTATTATACATTTTTGTATTGTTGATATGTAGTGGTGTAATAATGTTATACATAATGTTATATGTAGCGTTTTCTCTTTTGATTGATGTGTTTGGACCCCAGGAAGAGTAGCTGCTGCCTTGGAAGCAGCTAATGGGGATCCTTCATAAATACTTCAAAACATTTTTTAACAGAATCTGATCAAAAGCTAATTAAAGATGGCATTTTACTGTTCTGTAAAGTGCCATAGCTTTTTACTTTACTCTACAAGATACCGTACTATGCTTAACTCTTTTCATATTTAAATTAAGTTGAACTTTCCAGGTATGGTGAGGATGAGAACAGCCATACCGAGTAGTTGTCTTTCTTGGCTGTCATGTTGGTGTTGCGTTCGCTCCAGTCATAGTTAACCTCCTCCTCTTCCTTTTCATTCAGCCACATCAACTCCTTGGTGGCTGCAGTGACAAAGGCATGAAGCCCGTCCAGGCTGTGCAGACGAGCCTTGGAAGAATTCTGAGGAGAAAATAATATAAATGAGATTGGAGAAGACACATTAGATAAATGTCAGATAGTTGAAAAGTTGTAGTTGCACGTTAATATCTTGAGTCCAGAACATACCAGAAGCTTGCCATAATGCAACTCTAGCTTGGATAAGTTGTCTCTGTAGGCACCTTTGCTGACAGGGGAGAGCTGACTCTGGAGGGGAATAGAAAAAGAGACTAAAGATTAGAGAAGAAGCAGGGTTAAAAAAAGAAACAGTCAGACTACTTTGAGCATTAACCAAAGAGGATCAATGATGGTATGACTGAATCAGTCCAACTCCAATCCCATCCCAGGTAGTTTTTCCAAAGTACCTCGTCTGCCTTTGCCCTGCCAATCTTAGCATGGAACTCCTCCACTGACTGGTGAAGGCCGCGGTGGCTGCCCAGCTGGGACTCCACGGTGGGCAGGTCCGAGCCCCATTCCCCTCGGTCCACCCGCCTCTGGTTCTCCTCCACCCAGGCCAGCAGGTCCTGGATGTAGCGCAGGGTCACCTCATCCAGCTCGGGACGCACCCTCATGGGTGCCTGCTGAAGGGTTTGCATCTGGGACATCTGGGTGATGGTTACCCCGGACTTCAGGCGCAGATTGTACTCACTGCGCAGGTTCACCAGCCGCTCGTGGAGACGGTAAACTCTGGACGTAAAACAGGAGAAACAATGATGACTTGTTCAATGACAACAAACCAATTTGTCATAAATATGTAAAGACATAGTAATAATATAATAGTTACAATACAGTAAGAGGCTTAGGTGTCATTGCGTGTCGCATAAGGCCTCACAATAACACAGTAATGCTCTGAGTGAATGACGTGGCACTGAAATGGTTTTACTCCGTGGTTGTTCTGACCTGCGGTACATCTGTTCAGCTTGTAGGTGGCGTCCATCCTTCAGCAGCTGCACATCGTTGAAGAGGTACCGGATCATGCCCTCGGCCTTGTCCAGGTCTGTCTCTATATCTGCTGTGTGCTTAGCAGGCTTTCCTGAGTTCAGCAAACGGACATCCTAGAACATATATTACAGTATAAACACCATGACACCATGTGTTCCATCTTGAATACAGCATCAGTAGGCATGAATCCATTAGCGTGAGAATGCTTTTGAACATCAGAACACATCCAATCTGCGGGGTATTAATTCACTGTATCATTGACTAGACTCAGTCTAGCATGGGCTTGTGGTTACAAATCTGTAGGGCCACATACTGTACATTAGATATATATTATACACATACAGTGGGGCAAAAAAAGTATTTAGTCAGCCACCAATTGTGCAAGTTCTCCCACTTAAAAAGATGAGAGAGGCCTGTAATTTTCATCATAGGTACACTTCAACTATGACAGACAAAATGAGAAAAAAAATCCAGAAAATCACATTGTAGGATTTGTTATGAATTTATTTGCAAATTATGGTGGAAAATAAGTATTTGGTCACCTACAAACAAGCAAGATTTCTGGCTCTCACAGACCTGTAACTTCTTCTTTAAGAGGCTCCTCTGTCCTCCACTTGTTACCTGTATTAATGGCACCTGTTTGAACTTGTTATCAGTTTAAAAGACACCTGTCCACAACCTCAAACAGTCACAATCCAAACTCCACTATGGCCAAGACCAAAGAGCTGTCAAAGGACACCAGAAACAAAATTGTAGACCTGCACCAGGCTGGGAAGACTGAATCTGCAATAGGTAAGCAGCTTGGTTTGAAGAAATCAACTGTGGTAGCAATTATTAGGAAATTGAAGACACAAGACCACTGATAATCTCCCTCGATCTGGGGCTCCACGCAAGATCTCACCCCGTGGGGTCAAAATGATCACAAGAACGTACGTAACAAAGCCTACCATCAGTAACACACTACGCCGCCAGGGACTCAAATCCTGCAGTGCCAGACGTGTCCCCCTGCTTAAGCCAGTACATGTCCAGGCACATCTGAAGTTTGCTAGAGAGCATTTGGATGATCCAGAAGAAGATTGGGAGAATGTCATATGGTCAGAAGAAACCAAAATAGAACTTTATGGTAAAAACTCAACTCGTCTTGTTTGGAGGACAAAGAATGCTGAGTTGCATCCAAAGAACACCATACCTACTGTGAAGCATGGGGGTGGAAACATCATGCTTTGGGGCTGTTTTTCTGCAAAGGGACCAGGACGACTGATCCGTGTAAAGGAAAGAATGAATGGGGCCATGTATCGTGAGATTTTGAGTGAAAACCTCCTTCCATCAGCAAGGGCATTGAAGATGAAACGTGGCTGAGTCTTTCAGCATGACAATGATCCCAAACACACCGCCCGGGCAACGAAGGAGTGGCTTCGTAAGAAGCATTTCAAGGTCCTGGAGTGGCCTAGCCAGTCTCCAGATCTCAACCCCATAGAAAATCTTTGGAGGGAGTTGAAAGTCTGTGTTGCCCAGCAACAGCCCCAAAACATCACTGCTCTAGAGGAGATCTGCATGGAGGAATGGGCCAAAATACCAGCAACAGTGTGTAAAAACGTTGTGAAGACTTACAGAAAACGTTTGACCTCTGTCATTGCCAACAAAGGGTATATAACAAAGTATTGAGATAAGTATTTGGTCAATAACAAAAGTTTATTTTCCACCATAATTTGCAAATAAATTCCTTAAAAATCCTACAATGTGATTTTCTGGACTTTTTTGCCCCACTGTACATATATTATCTATATTGGCTAGTGACTGTCTGCCTCAGCAGGGTATGAGACTCACCATCTGTAGCAGGCCCTCAACCTGGTTGAGCTGCTCCTCACACACCCCAGACTCCATCTGGACCTTACTGACAATCCTCTGCAGCCGCTCCAGCCTGAGGGTCAAAGGTCAACACATCAGTTGAGACATGTTCCACAGTCTCTCATAACTCGGCTCTTAGGCTGAGGTATTGTCTAATGAGGTAACGATTTAACTCAATGATGGAACTGTAAATCATGACCAACAATACTCTACTCAAAGACAACACTGGCCCCTTGGCCAGATCCCTTGTGAAACAAGCATTTTGACCTCAATGGGACAACCTGGTTGAATAAAGATATAATAATATAAATAAATAATACAAATAAAAAAATGATGTGGGTATGAATTCATTTCAATAGCTTCGATAAAATATCTGGAGAAAAAAAAACATCCAACAATCTTCTCAGAAACGTTATGCAGGCATGGTAAAACACTCACTCCTTCTCGATCTTCTTGCGAAGTAAATACTCTAAACCATAGCTCTGACTGGCAAAGGCCATGATGGATTCACTGACAGCTTGTCCTCCCCAGCAGATATGATGACAGTCCACAGGATGTTGTAATGCGATAAGGTGTTGGGTGGTTGGCTGTTGCGTGACTCACAGACCACAGTAGCTTCTCCGACCGCTGCCCTGACTGCTTACTTCAAGACTGGAAGTCTTGTGATGAGAGACCAACCCTTACCAAAAACTACATACGCCCTGCTTGTTATTTGGAAAGGATTGTCCTATAATAACTTGCTTAGGACACAAATAATCACATTATTGAAAGGTTTTGAACTATTTGCCATGGCAACGGCAGTGCATGGATCTTTCAGTGAGTCATGGTCGGGTTGTCTAGCTATCTTTATCTGACAATGTCTTCTCACATCTACCAAACTGGTTATAATCCACATAGTTACAGCAACCACATAGTTACAGACGCCTTTGGGGTTTAAATGCTATTTTCTCCAATGTTTTATGTCTCGTTTCATTTATTACTTCTAATAAACATTGAGTTTGCTTTAACAACTGAAACACAACAGAAACACCATGTGACAGAGTCCCTAAATCCAGAATTTCTCTTGAAAACTGCATCTAACAAAAACACGTGCAACAGATTTCAGCCTCATCTCAAAGATGAAGGTATAATCTCAAACACCATAGGCTCTCCGACCACAGTTTTGTGCGTCTGTATAATGGCTGACCCACCTCTCAAATTCTGTCCTTAGAAGACGCTCTCTCTCCAATATGGCTACATGCAGACGACCCCACTCCTTCTCCACATCGATAGGGTGGTATCCAGGGGGCACCTTGACATGACCCACCTGAACTGCTCCCTGCAAGGACAGACACAGACAGGTACAGTCAAGAAAACGTTCAAAAAAAGAGCCAGCGTCTTTTTGATACAGTTAGTTGATTTAACTATTCACTCTGGCTGTTTCGGCTTTTCTTTTTAGAGGATTATTTACGAACCTCAAAGGACTTGTAGACATGTTTGGATCGATTCTTGTCAGCTTCCTTTGCCGGCAGCTCTGTCTCCTTGAACTTCAGAAACTGGCGCCAAAGAACCTGAATATTTAAAACGTTGCTGAATTAATTCAACATGACAACTGAACATAGTTCTTGTTTCATCCCATCCCTCAGACAATTTTCAGAAATCAGAGACAAACAGTTAGAGTATTTGCTCATCAAGCGAGACATAAGGTATTATGGAGGCCACTTCCATAACTGCTACTCCACAGTCGCCCCAATATGAAGAAAAAAAACATGTTTAATTCACTGTCACAACTGAACATAGCTTTTGTCATATACAGCATCAAGTCTCTAAGACAATTATTATAGACAATTAAATAAAAAGACAATTAAAATATTCACTTACATGTATCAAGCAAAATATTTCCCCAATAGGTGAGGAGATTTACCTCAATCTCCTCATAGCTGGTAGGGAACTTCCTCTCCTCAAACACGATGATGTGGTGTCTGATCCACTGCAGCAGCAGGGTCACCAACTCATAGTACTCCTGCCAGCGCAGCTCCAGCTCCTGGGGGACACACAGGAGACAGGAGAAGGTTCATTAGAGAAAAGGTTAATGAAACTATATTGAACAAAAATATAAACGCAACATGTAAAGTGTTGGTACCAGAAGTTTTCCATATGCACAAAAAGCTAATTTCTCTCAAATGTTGTGGACAAATATGTTTACATCCCTGTTAGTGAGCATTTCTCTTTTGCCAAGATAATCCATCCACCTGACAGGTGTGGCATATCAAGAAGCTGATTAAACAGCATGATCATTACACCTTGTGCTGGAAACAATAAAAGGCCACTCTAAAATGTGCAGTTTTGTCACACAGCACAATGCCAGAGATGTCTCTCGAGCCTGCAATTGGCATGCTAACTGCAGGAATGTCCACCAGAGCTGTTGCCAGAGAGTTGAATGTTCATTAGCTGGGCCTGGCTCCCAAGTGGGTGGGCTTATGCCCAACCATAGATTATGGCTTAATGAATTTATTTCAACTGACTGATTTCCTTCTAGTAACTGTAACTAACAAAAAATAATTGAAATTGTTACATGTTGCATTTGTATTTTTTGTTCAGTATAAAACTAATCCGGGAGTCTTAAAAATCACTCCACTGGTCAAACATGGTGTTGGGTGAAGTTCCCTCTAGATGCTAATATTGGTTCAGTTTTGCATTTCCCCCACTATTGGTTAATGTTAGAATTGGGGGAGGGGAAGCTGATCCTATATCTGTACATATGGGAAAATTCCCTCTGGAGCGTCAAAGACATCTTAAAGTTTGGGAAGATGTGACCTCATAGGTGAGACCAGGAGGAAGCCCTTAGTGGTGATGACCTATACGGTTCCAAGAAGACAACACTCACATTGGCTTTCACCCCATCCTGGACGTCAGGTACACGGGGCATGACGTCATACAGGGAGGACACGTATGTGATGATGGACTTCTCGTCTGGGTGTGGCACATCCACATCTTAATAGAGGGGAGACAATGAACACCAGTTCAAAACTGATTTTAGAAAAAGATAAATGCAAGTATTCATACAAATACAGATATCTGAGAATAGGATTGACAGTCATGGAGAAAACAATGCTCGCACGTTCCGTTACCTTCTGGGTCGAGCAGCCGAGTGACACCCAGGTCTCTCTCTGCCACACTGAAGGCCTGCTCCAGGTTCTCTACATGGGTCTGTCGGTACACCTTACTCATGTCAATCAGAGTAGGCCTGGGGACAGAGCATGGAGAAGACTGGTAAAACTATGAAATTGAATCTCAGACACTGTATTTTCTTATAGAATATAGTGCAAATTATATTCATCTTTGCAACCCCAAAACATTTAGGTAAAAAAGAGTTCCTTTTCTAAAATCATTTTTCATGTCTGAAAACATGATTACAAATTGACCACAAGAAGTCCAAACAGATATAACATTTGACTAAAACATAACCATTTCAAACATGGCTTACATTAGTATATGATCATGCGTCTCTCTATTATGCGTGAGAACCCTTGTGAACAGATTTCCCAAATTAAAATCACTCGATTTCCTGGTGTTTTAAGTGTTTTATGTCCAACAATGATGAAGAACAAAATAAGTTGGGGAACCCTGCTGAAGGCAGTTTAATCATGATGGAATGACTGCCTTAGATCCTGATCGACATGCCTCTCTCAGAGGAATGTGAATACAGACAGGAGGAGGGCAGGAAAAAACAAGAGCTCCTACCAACCAGTCATTTAGAAATTCCCCCACCGTTTCATGCACAAAACATGCAAGTAATTCCATGTACACTGCCAATAAAGGTAATTGCAGTCAAATAACATGCAGATACAAGCTTTGACTGCTTGGAATGAGCACAGGGCATCTCATATTTGCCAAGGGATTTAGTCTGGCATGGTTAGACAAAATACAGGGATTTTGTAAACAAATTATAAAAAGGCATAAATTGCATAAATTGTTATATTCCCTATTAGAAAGGAACTAATGTCTAGAAGTAGAAAAAAAGGAAACGGCTATCAAAGTTAATCCCAACCACCACCTTAATGAAAAAAAAATCACATAAACCCTCCATACCCTTGCACAACTCTTTGCACATTGTAGTCTCCATGGCCAGTGGGCTGGTGCTCCATATCAGAGTGTCTGTAGCAGTGTCTGTCCCTGCTCAGGTGCACTATGCGAAGTTCTGACCCTGCCTCCTGCTCCCTGTTCTGGGAGCCTCGGCTGGAGGAGGACTTCCCCGGGCTCTGGGACACCTGACCCGAGCCAAAGGAGCTGCTCTCAGCTGGGATGTCCTCACACAGCATGACCACCCGGTCCTCCAGGTCACTGACGGAACCCTGGGTGCTGCTGGAGGTGCTGTTCAACCGTCTCTTGGAGGAGCGGAACTTCTTCTTCAGACTGTGCATCATGGTGAGGGTGTGTGTCCTCAACTGCAACAGTGTCCAAACAGTGTTCAAACGCTCCCCTTGCAGTTTTTCCTTACAGTCTTACAAATCCATCCACGTATGAGACTGTGACAGATGTTTTCAAGATTTTACAAGGTTTATGATGCATTCTCACCCTCCAGATACGAGTAAATAGACGTTCATACTGTAGCGGCAGTCACTCCCCCAAAACACAACTATCGTTCAAGCTTTCCAGTCCTTTTTCAGTTCAGGGTCTCATGTATCCACATTGCCTTTGATTAAGCATCCCCTTTCCACAGCTAGATAATGTGCAAGCCTTGAGCGTTGACGGTCATAGAATTGAGAGATTACTTTCTCATGCTTTTCCCAAATTCAATTTGTTGTGTGTGAGCCCAGACTACTTTGTTGATTTGTCGTTCTGCAGTGTGTTTCTGTCTTGCTCTTCGTCTGTGTGGAGTTTGTATGGCAGACACACCTAAGACACCTGGGCGTACCTGAGCTGTGCTGCTATCTGCTGACACTTAAAAGCACAGCCCTGTGGGCATCTAAATACTACCTCAAAGCTGCCTCGCCACCACCTGTGCCTTTCTCCTGAGTCGTGTGTGTGTATGTGTGAGCCTACAGGGTGTGTGTTTATACAGCATGTGCAAACATGAAAAGACTGTTGTCAAAATCTACCCTGACCTCTTATGGTAGTTGATATGTCTATTATTTTTACACAGGTGTTTAGCTAACTCTTTCAGTGTTGAGTGACTGTTACTGATATGTGACCTGTTGGACTTGTCCCTGCCTTTATGGATGACTGAGGAAGATCTTCCACCCAGAACTGTCAACAGGCTAACTGAAATGGTTTTGTTGTTTTAAGAGTCTGAGATTCTTGCTGTAATAAAAAGCGCTATACAAATTCAATCTATTATTATCATTATTATATTATTAAGAACACCTTCCTAATATTGAGTTACACCCCCTTTTGCCCCCAGAACAGCCTCAATTAATCGGGCCATGGACTCTACAAGGTGTCGAAAGCATTCCACAGGGATGCTGGCCCATGTTGACTCCAATGCTCCCCACAGTTGTGTCAAGTTGCCTGGATGTCCATTGGGTGGTGGACCATTCTTGATACACACAGGAAACTGTTGAGCGTGAAAACCCAACAGCATTGCAGTTCTTTACACGAACCGGTGCGCCTGGCACCTACTACCATACCCTCCCTGTTCAAAGGCACTTCAATCTTTCGTCTTGCCCATTCACCCTCTGAATAGCACTCATACACAATCCATGTTCCAAGTGTCTCAAGGCTTAAAATTCCTTCTTTAACCTGTCTCTTCCCCTTCATCTACACTGATTGAAGTGGATTTAACAAGTGACATCAATAAGGGGGTAATTCACCTGGATTCACCTGGTCAGTCTATATCAAGGAAAGAGCAGGTGTTCATAATGTTTTGTACACTCAGTGTATTATTGCTATGTGCTTGAATGCTTACCTGGACATGCGGGAATGCTACAGCAAATAAAATGTTTTCATCAGTGAAACTGCTTCCAAATAAAATAATGAGAAGTACTTGTAATGTTTGACTGAATTTGACTGACGACTGATTGCATAACTATCTGAAGAGGTCAGGCTTTCTGCAGCGTGACAGTGAATATGAAATTCACATTTCTATCTTTGTATGTACAGTAATACATGTCAAATGTAACATGTAGGTGGAGCCTTACGAGGAGCACAGGGGTTCACTATGTCCCAAGGTCCAGGCAATCGCATGAATTCACATAGTGGTTAGGCTTAAAAAAATGTGTTCTTGGATGTCCATGTATCCCCCTGGCACAACTTCCCCCCTGTGACACCCAGGATGTCCTCAAGTCCCAGTCAGATCACCTCAATCCTTCAAGGCTGCATCTCACCTGTGTTTGTGTATGACGGCGTTGAAGAGCTTGCCGTCCCTCCAGCTGGTGGTGAAGTTGTCGCAGCGCATCCCCTGGTATCCCTCCACCATGCGCTGGGACCACAGCAGCAGCTTCTCCTTGGCCGTCATGTCGTCTGACTGGCCATTCACCTGGATGTCGGAGATCTGGGGGCGGGGGGTATTGGTGAGGCAGGCTATAAAGTGTTCTTTAATCATGGTCCTGAGGATCCATAGGGTATACAGGCTTTTGTTCAATTCTAGTAGAACTAACACATCTTTATTTTTTTTGTTGTTGAACCTTTATTTAACTAGGCAAGTCAGTCAAATTCGTATTTAAAATGACGTCCTACCCCGGACAAACCTTATTTCGGACGGTGCTGGGCCAATTGTGCACCGCCTTAAGGGACTCCCAATCACGGCGGCTGTGATACAGCCTGGAACTGATTTAACTAATTTGACGATTAGTTAATTATTTGAATCAGGTGTGTTAGAACTGGG
The DNA here is from genome assembly GCF_013265735.2 of Oncorhynchus mykiss. Taxonomy (NCBI): domain Eukaryota; kingdom Metazoa; phylum Chordata; class Actinopteri; order Salmoniformes; family Salmonidae; genus Oncorhynchus; species Oncorhynchus mykiss. Next base: position 34,534,811 of record NC_048582.1, on the reverse strand, counting down.
CTTAAACAAAAGCTTGCACACCTTATAGGTCCCCAGGACTGAATAACAGTGTTATAGATGGTTCAAGGTGTGGTGGGTTGGAAAAAAGGGTTATGGGCTGTGGATAAAGGGAACATAACGGAAGAGAACTCTGCGTGCTTTGGTATAATCATAATGCATTGATTTCAAAGGCAGGGAAACCTTTTTCCCAATAAGCAACTTGACTTGATCCAGGCTTAAGATGACTCACATTTTCAACCTCAAAAAGCAACAGTCAGATGCAAAATTATTATAAAATCCATTGCAGTTTGCTGCTGTGAAAACACCCCAAACAGCTTTATGTTCCTGGTTGCAGAATCCAAGTTGTGAGAGTGAAAACATCCATGGGGCACAGAATTGAATAAGGTGCAGTGAATTCCTGCAGCGAATTCCTGTTTAAACGACGTTGGAAGATAAAGCTATTAGTCACAGGTACAGCCTTGAGAATCTCTCAGCAGTCTATTTCCTTCTGGAGAGCGAGATGATAACTACTGCATCTACAGGAAGCTTCAACAATACTGAGGTAACTTAAGATAAATGGTGAAGCTGTGTTTACTTTAGTGTTTTGTTGCTGTTACTCGATGCTCAATACTATGTGTGCATTGCATACTGTGTTTGTTCAATGCATTGTTAAATAATGAATGTATTGCCTCCCCTCTCAACCACCAAAAATAAAACAACCAAATAAAAAATGGATGGTCCATGGAGTAGTGGTCACTTTTAGTCATAAAAAGGACACTTTATAGAACCTTATTGGAACAAGAAAGATTGCTTTATGACCAATGTGACTTTCAATGTTTGGCCGGTGGTGGAACACTGTCAGTGGTTCTAATATCACTTTCTGGCTTTTTTGAAGGAAAGAGGTGGAGAGAGGAAAAATGTAGGCCTTACCATCCCTCTCCCTTCTTCTCTGAAGTGGGGGAACCACACTTCTATGTAGGTACTCATGATGTGACTCACACACACCACGCGGAAACATCAATTTGCCTTTATGAGAATCTAGAGATTCCTGCTTCCTTCCACTTCATCAAGGCATCCAACCGTAAACAACAGGATAATCATGTTGTGCCTGTGGGCCTAAGTAGTGAACTACATAGGGAATAGGGTGCCATTTGGGACGAAGTCAGATTCCTCTCATCAAAAAAAAAGTGTAGCCAATGGTGGGACTCGTTGAAATGCTTATATCCGCTACCTGCCACACCCAACTCTCTTTCTTGCCTCCCCACGGGAAACACTGAGTCACCCTGGAGTGGACGGAATTCCACATGATGGTAATCCCAGTATAACCAGTATATCCATTATAGAATCAAAGAATCTCCTTGCCCTTCTTTTTCCATATTTCTAAATACTCTCAACTGCTAAACAAATAACCAAATACTCCCAAGCATCTCCCATTTGGGGAGAAATCATTTCCATCCTTTATTGAGTTATATTGAGGATGAAAACCTCACATGGTATGAGAGTTTCAATATGGTTTTTCGATGTTTGGTCTGAAATTCTTCAGACATATGGGAATAATGAGTAGCTGAGTTATGTATAGAGAGCGGGTGCCAAATCCCAAAAGAGGCAGATTTTTTTGAATAATTTAATTGGACCCATATCTGCTCTATCAACAGAAGCGGTGGGATTGGAGTTGATTAGTTGACCCAGAAAAGTCATAATGTACTACTGTAGCTTTCCCTACTACTGCAGGCAAGGATCAGAAATGATCCTTCCAGGTGAAATATACACTACATGGTAAAATGTATGTGGACACCCCTTCAAATTAGTGGATTCAGCTATGTAAGCCACACCTGTTGCTGACAGGTGTATATAATCGAGCACACATTCATGCAATCTCCATAGACAAACATTGGCAGTAGAATAGCCTTACTGAAGAGCTCAGTGACTTTCAACGTGGCAATGTCATAGGATGCCACCTTTCCAAAAAGTCAGTTCATCAAATTTATGCCCTGCTGGAGCTGCCCCGGTCAACTGTAAGTGCTGCTATTGTGAAATGGAAATGTCTAGGAGTAACAACGGCTCAGCTGCGAAGTGGTAGGCCACACAAACTCACAGAATGGGACCGCCGAGTGCTGAAGCGCGTAGCATGCAAACATTGTCTGTCCTTGGTTGCAACACACACTACTGAGTTTCAAATAGCCTCGGGAAGCAGTGTCAGCACAAGAACTGTTCGTCAGGAGCTTTATGAAATAGGTTTCCATGGCCGAGCAGCCGCACACGAGCCTAAGATAACCATGCGCAATGCCAAGTGTCGGCTAGAGTGGTGTAAAGCTCCCGCCATTGGACTCTGGAGCAGTGGAAATACCTTGTCTGCAGTGATGAATCACGCTTCACCATCTGGCAGTCTTACGGACTAATATGGGTTTGGCGGATGCCAGGAGAACGCTGCCTGCCCGAATGCAGTGCAAACTGTATAGTTTGGTGGAGGAGGAATAATGGTCTGGGGTTGTTTTTCATGATTCAGGCTGGACCCCTTAGTTCCATTGAAGGGAAATATTAACGCTACAGTATATAGCGCATTCGGAAAGTATTCAGACCCCTTTACTTTTTCCACATTTTGTTAAGTTACAGCCTTATTCTAAAACAGATTCAATTGTTTTCCCCCTCATCAATCTACACACAATACCCCATAATGACAAAGCAAAAACAGGTTTTTAGAAATTTTTGCAAATGTAAAAGAAATTTAAAAATGAAATACCTTACAAAAGTATTCAGAAGACTCTGAATACTATACGAATGCACAGTACAATGACATTCAAGACGATTCTGTGCTTCCAACTTTGTGGCAACAGTTTGGGGAAGCCCCTTTACTGTTTCAGCATGACAAGCCCCTGTGCACAAAGCAAGGTTCAAACAGAAAAGGTTTGACGAGTTTGATGTGGAAGAACTTGACTGGCCTGCACTGAGCCTCGACCTCAACTCCATTGAACATCTTTGGGATGAATTTTCCATTTTTTCCAGTCTTGCAGGAAATCACGCACAGAACGAGCAGTATGGCTGGTGGCATTGTCATGCTGGAGTGTTATGTCAGGATGAGCCTGGAGGAAGGGTACCCACATGAGGGAGGAGGATGTCTTCCCTGCAACGCACAGTGTTGAGATTCCCTGCAATGACAACAAGCTCAGTCCGATGATGCTGTGACACACCGCCTCAGAACATGACAGACCCTACACCTCCAAATTGATCCTGCTCCAGAGTACAAGCCTCGGTGTAACGCTCATTCCTTCGACAATAAAAGTGAATCCGACCATCAACCCTGGTTAGACAAAACCACGACTCATCAGTGAAGAGCACTTTTTGCCAGTCCTGTCTGGTCCAGTGACGGTGGGTTTGTGCCCATAGGCGACGTTGTTGCCGGTGATGTCTGGTGAGGACCTGCCTTACAACAGGCCTACAATCCCTCAGTCCAGCCTCTCTCAGCCTATTGCGGACAGTCTGAGCACTGATGGAGGGATTGTGCATTCCTGGTGTAACTCGGGCAGTTGTTGTTGCCATCCTGTACCTGTCCTGCAGGTGTTCGGATGTGCCGATCCTGTGCAGGTGTTGTTACACGTGGTCTGCCACTGTGAGGACGATCAGCTGTCCGTCCTGTCTGCCTATAGCGCTGTCTTAGGCATCTCACAGTACAGACATGGCAATTTATTGCCCTTGCCACATCTGCAGTCCTCATGCCTCCTTGCAGCATTCATCACGCAGATGAGCAGGGACCCTGCGCATCTTTCTTCTAGTGTTTTTCAGAGTCAGTAGAAAATCCTCTTTAGTGTCCTAAGTTTTCATAACAGTGACCTTAATTGCCTACTGTCTGTAAGCTGTTAGTGTATTAACGACCGTTCCACGGGTGCATGTTCATTAATTGTTTATGGTTCATTGAACAAGCATGGGAAACAGTGTTTAAACCCTTTACAATGAAGATCTGTGAAGTTATATGGATTTTTACGAATTATCTTTGAAAGAAAGGGTCCTGACAAAGGGACGTTTCTTTTTTTGCTGAATTTAGATTAGACTTCTGCCATGCTCTACTTTCCGGCTACCTGGATAAAGCACTAAATAAACTTCAGTTAGTGCTAAACATGGCTGCTAGAATCTTGACTAGAACCCACAAATTTGATCATTTTGCTCCAGTGCTAGCCTCTCTACACCGGCTTCCTGGTTAGGCTAGGGCTGATTTCAAGGTTTTACTGATAACCTACAAAGCATTACATGGGCTTGCTCCTACCCATCTTTCCGATTTGGTCCCGCCGTAGATACCTACACGTACGCTACGGTCACAAAACGCAGGCCTCCTTATTGTCCCTATAATTTCTAAGCAAACAGCTGGAGGCAGGCCTTTCTCCTATAGAACTCAATTTTTATGACATGTTCTGCCTGGGAGACCTTTAAGTCTCTAGTGAAGACTCATATCTTCAGTAAGTCCTATGATTGAGTATATTCTGGCCTTGCTGTCTCTGCCTGGCCGGTTCCCCTCTCTCCACTGGGATTCTCTGCCTCTAACCCTATTACGAGAGTCACTGTCCTACTAGTGCTCTTCCATGCCGTCCCTACGAGGGATGCGTCACTTGAGTGGGTTTAGTCCCTGACGTGATCTTCTCGTCCGGATTTGTGCCGTGGGGGAGATCTTCGTGGGCTATACTCGACCTTGTCTCAGGGTAGTAAGTTGGTGGTTGAAGATATCCCTCTAGTGGTGGGGGGCTGGGCTTGGCAAAGTGGGTGGGGTTATATCCTGCCTGTTGGCCCTGTCTGGGGGTATAGTCGGACGGGGCCACAGTGTCTCCCGACCCCTCCTGTTTCAGACTCCAGTAACTATGCTGCAATAGTTTGTGTCGGGGGGCTTGGCTCAGTATGTTATATCTGGAGTAGTTCTCCTGTCTTATCCGGTGTCCTGTGTGAATTTAAGTATGCTCCCTCTAATTCTCTCTCTTTCTCTCGCTCTCTTTCTCTTCTCCCGGAGGACCTGAGCCCTAGGATCATGCCTCAGGACTACCTGGCCTGATGACTCCTTGCTGTCCCCAGTCCACCTGGTCGTGCTGCTGCTCCAGTTTCAACTGTTCTGCCTGCGGCTAGGGAACCCTGACCTGTTCACGGGACGTGCTACCTTGTCCCGGACCTGCTGTTTTCGACTCTCTCGCTCTACCGCACCTGCTGTCTCTAACTCTGAATAATCGGCTATGAAAAGCCAACTGACATTTACTCCTGAGGTGCTGACCTGTTGCACACTCTAAAACCACTGTTATTATTATTTGACCCTGCTGGTCATCTATGAACATTTGAACATCTTGGTACTGTTATAATCTCCGCCCGGCACAGCCAGAAGAGGACTGGCCACCCTCAGTGCCTGGTTCCTCTCTTTCTAGGGAGTTTTTCACAGCCACCGTGCTTCTACCTCTGCATTGCTTGCTGTTTGAGGTTTTAGGTTGGGTTTCTGTATACTTCTTTGTGACATCAGCTGATGTAAATAGGGCTTTATAAATACATTTGATTGAAATTTGATTGATTGGAATGCTGACTGCGAGCCAGGCCTAATCGCCCAACATCAGTGCCTGACCTCAGTGCCCGACCTCAGTAACGCTCTTGCGGCTGAATGGAAGCAAGTCCCCGCAGCAATGTTCCAACATCTAGTGGAAAGCCTTCCCATAAGAGTGGAGGCTATTATAGCAGCAAAAGGGGACCAACTCATTATTAATGCCCATGATATTGGAATGAGATGTTCGACGAGCAGGTGTCCACATACTTTGTAGTACTACACCGTGTAGTGTAACAAGCAGGTTATAGGATGTTTTACCTAGATCGCATCACCCTGGCCTAGGCCTATCATTTGAATAATAATAAACATATTGGTTTGTTTTATGTTATGAGTGAAGCATGACATACCTGGAAGTGAAGGATGATGGTCCATATCAGGCCCAGGGTCAGCTTGGGGTTTCCATCAGCGATGTCATCATTTCTGATGTTGACCAGTTTGACCTGTCACAAATGGGACACAAGTATGTACAACTATCTTATGGTCCACTAGATTCATTTATATCTAAATGGTTAGCTAATGAATTATAAGGCAGAGGTGTGGACTCGAGTCACATGACTTGGACTCGAGTCAGACTCGAGTCACAAATATGATGACTTGCAACTCGACTTTGACTTTAACATCAATGACTCGTGACTTGACTTGGACTTGAGACTTATGACTCGACTTCATACCCTCCCCAAGCCCAAATATAAAAAAGTATGCTATTTAAAAAAGTGTGCAGCGCATAAACTCTTCATTTAACGGATTACAGTTTGAATCGGACAGCAGCCAATCACATTATGCCAGCTGAGAAAATGTTGTGCGTTGCAGTGCAGAGGAACGTCGGCGGGTGAATTCAGGTGGAGCCCTTGGAAAGATGATCCCCAAAATTATTATTTTCGGGTATAAAGACGATGCTGTATCAACAAAAAACGGATTGCAACTTGCAAAACATGCAGGAAGAAAATTGCAGACGGAGGCGCAACAATTTCCAACTTTGTTCGACATTTGAAGCTGCACAAAGAACGGTAAGTTGTGAATAATATAGCCAACAGCTATATAATTTATAACTTTACTAGTTTAGCATGTTGGCTAAATGAACGTTAAATCAATGAGCCTCCACACAGTCAGTCAGTGCGGGAACGTGATCATTGCACCCGAGATTGAGCTACAACTGGCTAGGCAGTTGGTAGCCTAAATCCTGCCTGATGTTACTGCTGTTCCTAAAACCATTGACATACGTTAGCCTACTGTAACCACACAGAGTGTGTGTGTGTGTGTGTGTTAAGATTGGGCGATTATGTCCAAGCCTGCATCGCCCGATTGCGCCCAGTAGCGATCCTCGATAGTCGATCCCTATTGGGGGGGGGGGGGGGGGGGGGGGGGGGGGGTCTTTCTCATGGCTACCCACGTTATTCCATGGAAATATGTTTATTTGGAAAGTAGATATCTAGAGATATTTTTAAAAGCACTCATGATTTGTGAAGAGCACATTATGACTTGTTTAGGACTCGAAACTCAAAGTTTAGGACCTAGGACTCGACTTGATACTTGACGGTCTTGACTTGAGACTTGACTTGGACTTGCCTGTCTTGACTTGGGACTTGACTTAGGACTAAGACTTGAGACTTACTTGTGACTTGTAAAACAATGACTTGGTCCCACCTCTGTTATAAGGTATTGGGACTGTTAGATTACATTATCAGAATCAGTTCAAGTGAGAAGTTTTTTTAACTTAAAATACATAGATATATTGATCCATTTAATCATCACACTGTACCTGTCTGTGTTTGAGGAAGTCCAGTGCGATCTGTACATTCTGCAGTTTGTGGAAGCGCATGCGCCCCTTCTCCCTGGGCTGTGAAATGTGAGAAGAGATTGAACTTTAGAGGGAGATGAAAACACACATTCAGTACCAATAGGACAGGGAAGAGCAGGCCCCATGACTGGAGACAAGGTATTTCTGACTGAGAAAACATTGTATATGGATTACAAGCAGCAGTCTTGGTCCTATATACAGTATATGATTTTTTTTGTAGAGAAATGATACCTAAATGACATGATCACACTTTGATCTACAACACAATCCACTCTTACCAAGCAAATACCTGGAGCCAAGCAGCAGTGATTAGAGTCTTTATGCTTCTCAATCTCGAGAGATAATGGTCAAGTGTTCAGGAGACATATCTGGTCCACCATTACATGCACAGGTGCAGCAAGTCACAAGCTCTCATCCAATCACAAGCTCATCTACCATACAGGTCGATCTCTTATTGGCTTGGTTTACAGTAAGTTGGGTCAAATGACCGGATGCCTGCATCTCTTTCTGAGACCTCAGACTAATATGCTAAGACTTTAATGGAACTAGCAGACACAGATGGAACTAGCAGACTGGCCATGAAATGATCTAGTGCTGAAACTGAAGGAAATATCCCAGCTTTATTCATCATGTTTCTAATAAGTAACTAAAGATGACTAAATGTCTTCTAAAGCACCTACTCCACTCATAGGTTATCAACACACAATGACTAGGCACTACCAGTAATTTACCACACAATATCCCCAAATCCATGGGAAAACACAAAAACGATCATCTTACATCTGCATTCCCTACTTAATGACCCAAATGGCACCCTATTCCCTATATAGTGTACTACTTATGAACATGGCCCATAGGGTTCTGGTTAAAAATAGTGCATTATGTAGGGAATAGGGTGCAATTTGGGACACATCCCAAGTCTCTGAACGCTCTTCAACAGATGAGAGGACGGCGACGTTGCGGACACAGAGACAAGAAGGTGACATCAACATGCACAACCCGGCAGCCACCTGGGGGAGTGACAGATGCCACGCCCGAGGAGGCGCTATACAGTCCAGGCCCACTCACCAACCGCGAGTTCCTGACAACGTCACGCTCCCTCGGCTATCACAGCAAGACCATAGCAAGAGAAGAGGCAGAAGCAAAGGGGGGCAAAGGTCAGGGCAAGAAAGGAATTAGAAAAGGAAAAACAGGGGTCAAACAAGTGTCGAAAAGGTTAGAGAAGCAAATTATGAAATTTGTGTTAAATTAATGCTATGAGATATTACTTATACCAAAAACAACTTCAAATCAGTGCCATGGATAGGTTAAGTCAAATCGTGAGGCATTCTTAAGCATGTACTGTATTGAGTTTCAACACATGCAAGAAGGTGGTGAAAACAAAACCTACCAGCCCAGGTTGTGTATTACGTCAAGTATAGGAAAGACTACAAAAGATCTAATGCATCATCATGACTAATTAAAATATTATAGTATAATGGACTGAAAAGCAACTGATGTGAGTAGGATGGGGGAAAGGGACAGAAGGAAATGAGAGGTTGGGAAAGAAGGTTGTAGCAGAAACAGAGGTCCTCCTTCCAGCCAGAGGGCAAAGGTTACAGGGACTCACCAGTGTCTCTCCAGAGAGCACCTCCAGCAGGGAGATGAGGTTGTGTCCATCTCGGAGGTCCTCGTACAGGTCAGTGATATGCCGCTGGGCCTGGGGAGGGGAAAGGTCAAGAGAGACAGTTAGAGACTATTCACAGAGAGACACAGTGGATTCATTATGGTTCAATGCACTTGAAGGGTTTCTCTGTTATCTATAAGCTGATCAGCTGTGAGGATGAGGAATGAATACTGCTTACGTACTGTAAATACTCGTGATCTAACAAGACCGGTGCTTAGAAAAGCTCTGTTCGTGAAGAAACAACACTGTTCTTGACAATATAATCAGGGATTAGGAATCAAACTGAGAGCCCTGCAATTTTCCATAATAACTAATAACCAAGACGTTTGCTATTTCTAAGTCATTCAGGCTAAAGACACTCCAGCAATCAATATTTTGGCAGACTGGAGTCCCCATTGTATTTGAAACTAAAGAAACCTCTAGTAATGTAACAGTATCTCTGTCTGTATCAGTTAGTATCTCTTGATTGTATTCACACTATACTACTCACACACAGCCAGTTTGTCTGAGAATCTGAAGATGCATTGCTTAGGTCAGTGGTTGCCAACTTTTTTGGTTACTGTACCACTAAGTGATATTTGCTCTGGCTGGAGTACCCTTAAAGTACCCCTCATGTGCATTTTACATGTTCTATGTTCTCATGAGGCTTCTCAAGTACCCCTAGGGGTCCTAGTATCCCTGGTTGGGAACCACTGCCTTAGATGAGTGACCTGAATAGTTTACTTTAAACATTTTGATTTACAGATTGATTGATTTGGGGTGGCAGGTAACCTAGTGGTTAGAGCGTTGAACTAGTAACCAAAAGGTTCCAAGATCGAATCCCCGAGCTGACAAGGTAAACATCTGTCCTTCTCCCCCTGAACAAGGCAGTTAACCCACTGTTCCTAGGCCGTCATTGTAAATCTTAACTGACTTGCCTAGTTAAATAAAGGTAAAAATAAAACTACTTGTTTATCTTCTTATCCTAATTTGATATAAACTAATAGCTATGCAACGTATAAAAAGGGTCACACGACCTCCTGCTGTAGCAATTACAGTGACTTTGTCCAAAGTCAAACGTTTCAATGTTTTTGAGAGTTCATTTGATAATAGGGTATCTTTCATATGCCTCCTAATAAAATAGCACTTAGGCCTAAGCAATTGCCAGATTAGTTTGATGGGACATGCTCTGGACACTTTACTCTGCAGAGAGGCTGAAGCAGCGATTACATTAGGAAGTTAAGAGAGGAGGGAAAGAGACACAGACAGGACAGAGGTTAGAGATTTAGGTGCCCGGCTAGAACGCCTAAGGAGAGGAGCAGCAAAAGAAACCCATGCAGAAAAGAATGCACGTCCACTCAGCACTCTGAACAGGCTCACAGACCGTCTGCACCTACCTCTGCTCTCCAGTGCTGATGGAAGGATGGAAAGACAGGATGAGAAACGGAGGAGAGGAAAGTAGAATGAGCAAAAAGGTAGACGTTCATTTGACTGACAGTTGGAGAGATGTTAAAAAAGACAGACTGTTTGGGTAAAACACAGTATTGCTGAATGCTTTTGTTTTCGTATCATGCCAATCATATGTAAAATAGTTTGTCAGAGTAAGATGTAGGCACTGAACTTGAATCTATATTTCACCATAGTGAAAAAGACCATAAGAAGAGTGCGGTGTCCCATTTGACTTTGCATGAACAACAGCCCTCAGGAGTGTCTGACAGGCAATGATCCACAACTAGACCTGTGTATCTCTCTCCCAGTTAATCCCATGGTCCTTTTCTGAACAAGGCCCAAACAGCCCGGGGGCAGCCAAAGCCCCGAACCACACAGGTCCACTGCATATACATGAGAGGGATTTCCTTTACAATGGAGTACCAACTCAGGACAACCGTCCCCGTGCCAGAGGATATCTACGCCCCTATCGCATGAATCGCACAGACATTTCACACAGAGTTTGACACACTTGAGTTCACAGGTGAAAAACAAAAAGAAGAAGAAGGAAATAGAGACTCCTTACTTTGACTTCTCTGGTTCAGCAATGACATGCAGTACAGCAGACTGCTGGGATGGTTTAGTTAGTTGGTTGATTCCACATTGTTTCAAATATGTGAAGTCCCACATTTTCTGTTCACTGACACAGTCCCTATAAACAGTATATTCCACCCTCTTCTGAGGAGGGTGGGATAGCAGCAGCAACTGTCCATCCATACTGTACGAGGCCCATAGAGTCCCTTGCTAGGGACCTCAGCATTTACTGAGAGTAACATAAACATCTCTCCAATAGAAACGAATTGAAAACTCTGTAATGTGTCCCAGTAGCCAGAAACCCTCAGGGGTCCATCACCTCCACCCTGGTGCTCTCTCGCTCAGTCTGCCCACTGCAGGGCTACGTCCCAAATACCACCCTATTCTCTATATTGTGCACTACTTTTGAGCTGTGCCCTATGGGTCCGGGTCCAAAGTAGCGCACTATATAGGGAACAGGGTGCCATTTGGGACGCACATTACAGCCCCAGAAGCCAGACTGTCTGTGGGCCAGATGTGTGCGGAACATGACCCATGCCCAAAACTCCAGCCCGCCTTGCTCTCCTTCATAGAGCTAAAGCGAGACCAGATGCTTGTGACTCATTCCCACACATAGCACAGAAATAGCATGCGTGTACGTACTGCCATTGTGCTGAGAACAAAATCAAAACTGGTACGAAAATGTGTTTTTAGCACAAGTAGGGTGTTTATTTTCCACGCAGCTCCAAATCTTATTTGGGAGACGATGTGAGTCACAATGGAAATGTATGGTGCATATCCATATTTTCCAGTAAAAGTACAGTGGTTTCCCAAGTCTTTTTTATGTAAACCAAGCTTCTGTTTGAGGAATGCCTGATGATTCATACTATTAATACAGCGCCACAGGCCTGTGTTTTCCTCTTCTTGCCATAGACACTACAACAACAAGCAACCAAAAATATGTTTTTGTGACTGCCACTATAGAAATATGACAGTGGCCTGCATGGGAACCATTGTACAGGCTCTCTAGGACACCGTCTACATAAAAAGTAGATTCAGAGATGGACGGTTGGACAGAACATCAAATATTTGACCAAATTTGCTTCTAAATCAACCTAATGGTCAACATTAGTTTTTTTCCTATCTTGCCGTTTTCAAAGTCGCTATCATGTGAACAGCTGTGGGCTTTGAGTGAACCAAGATGAGTCAAAAACATGCTGTAATTGCAGCAATGAAATAAAAAAAAACTGTTTCCTGCTCATATGATCAATTGATGCATTTTCAACAGTTTGCCAAGAGGCAGAGAGCATGCATTAGCAAGAAGCTTTGCACCGCGTGCCCTCCAGTCAGTCAGAGTAGCGACTCATAACAGAAACATTAATCTGCGGCCACTGACAGAAAACAAGGCCCCCTGGCTACGTCCCAAATGGCACCCTATTACCTATATAGTGCTCTACTTTTGACTAGGGCATTCGGAAAGTATTCAGACACCCTGACTTTTTCCACATTTTGTTACGTTACAATCTTATTCTAAAATTGATTCAATTATGTATTTTCTCATCAATCTACACACAACACCACATAATGATGATGTTAAAACAGCTAAAACAGCTAGAACCTACCAGAAGGACAACCATCTCTGCAGCACTCCACCAATCAGGCCTTTATGATAGAGTGGCCAGACAGAAGCCACTCCTCAGTAAAAAGGCACATGACAGCCCACTTGAAGTTTGCCAACCGGACTCAGACTATGAGAAACAAAATTCTTTGGTCTGATGAAACCAAGATTGAACTCTTTGGCCTGAATGCCAAGCATCACGTCTGGAGGAAACCTGGTACCATCCCTATGGTGAAGCATGGTGGTGGCAGCATCATGCTGTGGGGATGTTTTTCAGTGGCAGGGGACTGGGAGACTAGTCAGGATCAAGGGGAAGATGAACAGAGCAAAGTACAGAGAGGTCCTTGATGAATACCTGTTCCAGAGCGCTCAGGAATTCAGACTGGGGCAAAGGTTCTCCTTCCAACAGGACAATGACCGTAAGCACACAGCAAAGACAGCGCAGGAGTAGCTTCGGGACAAGTCTCAATGTCCTTGAGTGGCCCACCCAGAGCCCGGACTTGAACCCACTTGAACACCTCTGGAGAGACCTGAAAATAGCTGTGCAGCGACGCTCCCCATCCAACCTGACAGAGCTTGAGAGGATCTGCAGAGAAGAATGGGAGACTCCCCAAATACAGGTGTGCCAATCTTGTAGTGTCATTCCCAAGAAGACTCAAGGCTGTAAGCGCTGCCAAAGGTGCTTCAACAAATGGTCTGAATACTTATGTACAGTACAAGTCAAAAGTTTGGACACACACACATTTTTCTTTATTTTTAAAAAATGTCTACATTGTAGAATAATAGTGAAGACATAAAAACTATGAAATAACACATATGGAAACCTGTAGTAACCAAAAATGTGTTAAACCTAAAAAATATGTTATATTTGAGATTCTTTAAACTAGCTTTAAACTAGCCACCCTTTGCCTTGATGACAGCTTTGCACACTCTTGGCACTCTCTTAACCAGCTTCATGAGGTAGTCACCTGGATTGCATTTCAATTAACAGGTGTGCCTTGTTAAAAGTTAATTTGTGGAATTTATTTCCTTCTTAATGCGTTTGGGCCAATCAGTTGGATTGTGACAAGGTAGGGGTGGTATACAGAATAATAGCCCTATTTGGTAAAAGACCAAGTCCAAATTATGGCAAGAACAGCTCACATAAGCAAAGAGAAATGACAATCCATCATTACTTTAAGACATGAAGGTCAGTCAGTCAGACAATTTCAAGAACTTTGAAATTTTCTTCAAGTGCAGTCACAAAAACCATCAAGCGCTATGATGAAACTGTCTCTCATGAGAAACGCCACAGGAAAGGAAGACCCAGAGTTACCTCTGCTGCAGAGGATAAGTTCATTAGAGTTGCCAGCCTCAGAAATTGCTGGTCAAATAAATGCTTCACAGAGTTCAAGTAACAGACAAATCTCAACGTTAACTATTCAGAGGAGACTGTGTGAATCAGGCCTTCATGGTCGAATTACTGCAAAGAAATCACTACTAAAGGACACCAATAACAAGAAGAGACTTGCTTGGCCAAGACACATGAGCAGGTGGAAATCTGTCCTTTGGTCTGATGAGTCCAACTTTGACATTTGTGTACCACCTGCCGTGTCTTTGTGAGACACCGAGTAGGAGAACGGATGATCTCCGCATGTGTGGTTCCCTCTGTGAAGCGTGAAGGAGCAGCTGTGATGGTGTGGGGGTGCTTTGCTGGTGACACTGTCTGTGATTTATTTAGAATTCAAGGCACACTTAACCAGCATGGCTACCACAGCATTCTGCAGCGATACGCCATCCCATCTGGTTTGCGCTTAGTGGGACTATCATTTGTTTCCCAACAGGACAATGACCAAAAAGACACCTCCATGCTGTGTAAGGGCTATTTGACCAAGGAGGAGAGTGATGGAGTGCTGCTGCATCAGATGACCTGGCCTCTACAATCATCTGACCTAAACCAAATTAAGATGGTTTGGGATGATTTGGACCGCAGAGTGAAGGAAAAGGAACCAACAAGTGCTGAGCATATGTGGGAACTCCTTCAAGACTGTTTGAAAAGCATTCCAGATGACTACCTCATGATTTGCTGCTTCAGTGTCTTTAGATATTTTTTGTCAGATGTTACTATGGAATAATGAAGTATAATTACAAGAATTTCATAAGTGTCAAAGGCTTTTATTGACAATTACATGAAGTTGATGCAAAGCGTCAATATTTGCAGTGTTGACCCTTCTTTTTCAAGACCTCTGCAATCCGCCCTGGCAAGCTGTCAATTAACTTCTGGGCCACATCCTGACTGATGGCAGCCCATTCTTGCATAATCAATGCTTGGAGTTTGTCAGAATTTGTGCGTTATTGTTTGTCCACTCGCCTCTTGAGGATTGACCACAAGTTCTTAACGGGATTAAGGTCTGGGGAGTTTCCTGGCCATGGACCCAAAATATCGATGTTTTGTTCCCCGAGCCACTTAGTTATCACTTTTGCCTTATGGCAAGGTGCTCCGTCATGCTGGAAAAGGCACTGTTCGTCATTGTTCCTGGATGGCTGGGAGAAGTTGCTCTCGGAGGATGTGTTGGTACCATTCTTTATTCATGGCTGTGTTCATAGGCAAAATTGTGAGTGAGCCCACTCCCTTGGCTGAGATGCAACCCCACACATGAATGGTCTCAGGATGCTTTACTGTTGGCATGAAACAGGACTGCTGGTAGCGCTCACCTTGTCTTCTCCGGACAAGCTTTTTTCCGGATGCCCCAAACAATCGGAAGGGGTGTCATCAGAGAAAATTACTTTACCCCAGTCCTCAGCAGTCCAATCTCTGTACCTTTTGTAGAATATCAGTCTGTTTCTGATGTTTTTCCTTGAGAGAAGTGGCTTCTTTGCTGCCCTTCTTGACACCAGGCCATTCTCCAAAAGTCTTTGCCTCACTGTGCGTGCAGATGCACTCACACCTGCCTGTTGCCATTCCTGAGCAAGCTCTGAACTGGTGGTGCCCCGATCCTGCAGCTGAATCAACTTTAGGAGACGGTCCTGGCGCTTGCTGGACTTTCTTGGGCGCCCTGAAGCCTTCTTCACAACATTTGAACCGCTCTCCTTGAAGTTCTTGATGATCCGATAAATGGTTGATTTAGGTGTAATCTTACTGGCAGCAATATCCTTGCCTGTGAAGCCCTTTTTGTGCAAAGCAATGATGACGGCACGTGTTTCCTTGCAGGTAACCATGGTTGAAAGAGGAAGAACAATGATTCCAAGCACCCTCCTTTTGAAGCTTCCAGTCTGTTATTCGAACTCAATCAGCATGACAGAGTGATCTCCAGCCTTGTCCTCGTCAATACTCACACCTGTGTTAATGAGAGAATCACTGACCTGATGTCAGCTTGCAATTCATCTGATCACTCTCCATTGCATTCTGGAGTATATGCAAATTGCCATCATACAAACTGCGGTAGCAGACTTTGTGAAAATGTATATCTGTGTCATTCTCGAAACTTTTGGCCACGACTGTATATGATTCCATATGTGTTATTTCATAGTTTTGATTTCTTCACTATTATTCTACAATGTAGAAAATAGTAAAAATAAAGAAAAACTCTTGAATGAGTAGGTGTGTCCAAACTTTTAACTGGTACTGTAAATGTGATATTTCAGTTTTTGATTTGTTATTATGGGGTATTGTGTGTAGGTTGATGAGGGGGACATTTTTTTTAAATAAATTTTAGAATAGGGCTCTAACATAACAAAATGTTTCTGAATGCACTGTATAGGGAATAGGGGGCCAGTTGGGATGCACACACCATCTTTACCATGTAATGAGTAAACCTTCGCTAATATTTTAGCAGCATATCCTATTCCAGTTGAGAATGTAATTCATCTATCCAGATCAGAGCCACAGAACACAATCCCTTAGTTGGAAGTGATTTCCTCAATGAGCCTCTAAACTGGTATGTTGTCTTGTGTACACATATGTACGTGCACTGCAATGTTATAACTCCCTTGTAGCTGCTTTCCTACAAAATTGCTGAATTAATTATGGACCCCTATAAAGTACACGGATGAGATGACCACATTGAATATCAATGAGCTGAATCTAGTTGTACATGTTTTTTGGGGGAACACCCCATTACAGCTTTGGTTATTGTCAAGTTTAGAGTAGATGTGGGATGTGAGGTGTTATATTTCCTCATCTTACCTTCATCAAGTGCTTGTTGACCCATTTTGTGAAGGTCTTCTTCTGTACCCGGTCCCGTTCATCTATGGGACAGAGAGAAAGTGATGGTCAATATCAACAGCATGCAGAGACTCAACTTCAATTAAGAGACCAAGAGTTATATAGCTACAGAATTCTGTCGTCTGTGAGGTAATGTCTATGGGGATCACAAAAAGTGTGGATAGTTCATACAGTTAAGTGGGGTGGTATGCTCACATTCATAACACATTTGTCCCAAGTGCTGGATCAGAGAGGACAATAATGTAGAACAAAAAAATTGTAACATAAGATGGGTGAGGGGGAGTACTTTACAGTGTTACCATTTGCTGCTCAACTGGGAAGAGCATCCTCCCTGAGTAATACCGTTCTCAGGTCTGTGTTTGATTCCACCGTGTGATTACTAACTCTAGGGGACTGTCAACGCATGTCTGATTATGGGCAAGAGTGAAAACTGTCCTGCTATCACTATCCACATCTACCAGCAGCAGACATGAGTAGTATCAGTACCTTCCGGCGCCGACAGAGATGGCCGCCTCGCTTCGCGTTCCTAGGAAACTATGCCGTTTTTTGTTCTTTTATATGTAATTTCTTACATTGGTACCCCAGGTAATCTTAGGTTTCATTACATACAGTCGGGAAGAACTACTGAATATAAGAGCAACGTCCACTCTCGATCAGTACGACCAGGAATACGACTTTCCCGAAGCAGATCCTGTGTTCTGCCTTTCACCAGGACAACGGAATGGATCCCAGCCTGCGACCCAAAACAAAGACGTCGTAAAAGAGGGAAACGTAGCGGTCTTCTGGTCAGACTCTGGAGACAGGCACATCGCGCACCACTCCCTAGCATACTACTCGCCAATGTCCAGTCTCTTGACAACAAGGTTGATGAAATCCGAGCAAGGGTAGCATTCCAGAGGGACATCAGAGACTGTAACGTTCGTTGCTTCACGGAAACATGGCTCACTCGAGAGACGCTAACGGAATCGGTGCAGCCAGCTGGTTTCTTCACGCATCGTGCCGATAGAAACAAACATCTTTCTGGTAAGAAGAGGGGCGGGGGTGTATGCCTTATGATTAACGAGACGTGGTGTGACCACAATAACATACAGGAACTCAAGTCCTTCTGTTCACCTGACTTCGATTATAATCACAGCCATATATTTCCCCCCCCCAAGCAGACACATCGATGGCCCTGAACAAACTTTATTTGACTTTTTGCACACTGGAAACCACATATCCTGAGGCTGCATTCATTGTAGCTGGGGATTTTAACAAGGCTAATCTGAAAACAAGACTCCCTAAATTGGATCAGCAAATCAATTGTGCAACCAGGGCTGGTAAAACCTTGGATCATTGCTATTCTAACTTCCGCGATGCATATAAGGCCCTCCCCCGCCCTCCTTTCGGAAAAGCTGACCACGACTCAATTTTGTTGCTTCCTGCCTACAGACAGAAACTAAAACAAGAAGCTCCCGTGCTCAGGTCTGTTCAATGCTGGTCCGACCAATCTGATTCCACGCTTCAAGACTGCTCCGATCACGCGTCCTGGGATATGTTCCGCATTGCATCCAACAACAACATTGACGAATACGCTGATTCGGTGAGCGAGTTCATTAGAAAGTGCATTGATGTCGTTCCCATAGCAACGATTAAAACATTCCCAAACCAGAAACCGTGGATTGATGGCAGCATTCGCGTGAAACTGAAAGCGCAAACCACTGCTTTTAACCAGGGAAAGGTGACCGGAAACATGACCGAATACAAACAGTGTAGCTATTCCCTCCACAAGGCAATCAAACAAGCTTAGCGTCAGTATAGAGACAAAGTAGAGTCACAATTCAACGGCTCAGACACAAGAGGTATGTGGCAGGGTCTACAGTCAATCACCGATTACAAAAAGAAAACCAGCCCCGTCACTGACCAGGATGTCTTGCTCCCAGGCAGACTAAAGAACTTTTTTGCTCGCTTTGAGGACAATACAGTGCCACTGACACAGCCCGCAACCAAAACTGGCGGACTCTCCTTCACTGCAGCCGACGTGAGGAAAACATTTAAATGTGTTAACCCTCACAAGGCTGCAGGCCCAGACGGCATCCCCAGCCGCGTCCTCAGAGCATGCGCAGACCAGCTGGCTGGTGTGTTTACGGACATATTCAATCAATCCTTATCCCAGTCTGCTGTTCCCACATGTTCAAGAGGGCCCCCATTGTCCCTGTTCCCAAGAAAGCTAACGTAACGGAGCTAAATGACTACCGCCCCGTAGCACTCACTTCCGTCATC
Source organism: Oncorhynchus mykiss (assembly GCF_013265735.2). NCBI lineage: Eukaryota > Metazoa > Chordata > Actinopteri > Salmoniformes > Salmonidae > Oncorhynchus > Oncorhynchus mykiss. Next base: position 34,515,741 of record NC_048582.1, on the reverse strand, counting down.
ATGAAGTGCTTTGAGAGACTAGTCAAGGACCATATCATCACCACATAGTTGCGATTTAATTTCTAATACACTCCATACTTTTCGGACACTGAACATTTCGAGCAGGTTTCCTTGTATGCTTAAAGCATAGCCTATTCAAAGGGATTTGTTTGCAGTCTCTGCTTTTGCTTTTTGACACCCTAGACCCACTCCAATTTGCTTACCGCCCAAATAGGTCCACAGACGATGCAATCTCAACCACACTGCCCTAACCCATCTGGACAAGAGGAATACCTATGTGAGAATGCTGTTCATCGACAACAGCTCAGCATTTAACACCATAATACCCTCCAAACTCGTCATCAAGCTCGAGAACCTGGGTCTCGACCCCGCCCTGTGCAACTGGGTACTGGACTTCCTGACGGGCCGCCCCCAGGTGGTGAGGGTAGGTAACAACATCTCCACCCCGCTAATCCTCAACACTGGGGCCCCACAAGGGTGCATTCTGAGCCCTCTCCTGTACTCTCTGTTCAACCATGACTGCGTGGCCATGCACGCCTCCAACTCAATCATCAAGTTTGCGGACAACACTACAGTGGTAGGCTTGATTACCAACAACGACGAGACGGCCTACAGGGAGGTGAGGGCCCTCGGAGTGTGGTGTCAGGAAAATAACCTCACACTCAATGTCAACAAAACGAAGGAGATGATTGTGGACTTCAGGAAACAGCAGAGGGAGCACCCCACTATCCACATCGACGGGACAGTAGTGGAGAGGGTAGTGAGCTTTAAGTTCCTCGGTGTACACATCACAGACAAACTGAATTGGTCCACCCACACAGACAGCATCGTGAAGAAGGCGCAGCAGCGCCTCTTCAACCTCAGGAGGCTGAAAAAATTGGGCTTGTCACCAAAAGCACTCACAAACTTCTACAGATGCACAATCGAGAGCATCCTGTCGGGCTGTATAACCGCCTGGTACGGCAACTGCTCCGCCCACAACCGTAAGGCTCTCCAGAGGGTAGTGAGATCTGCACAACGCATCACCGGGGGCAAACTACCTGCCCTCCAGGACACCTACACCACCCGATGTCACAGGAAGGCCATAAAGATCATCAAGGACAACAACCACTGGAGCCACTGCCTGTTCACCCCGCTATCATCCAGAAGGCGAGGTCAGTACAGGTGCATCAAAACAGGGACCGAGAGACTGAAAAAGAGCTTCCATCTCAAGGCCATCGGACTGTTAAACAGCCACTACTAATACTACTAATATTGAGTGGCTGCTGCCAACACACTGACTCAACTCTAGCCACTTTAATAATGGGAATTGATGGAAATTGATGTAAAATATATCACTAGCCACTTTAAACAATTCTACTTAATATAATGTTTACATACCCTACATTACTCATCTCATATGTATATGCATATACTGTACCCTATATCATCTACTGCATCTTTATGTAATACATGTATCACTAGCCACTTTAAACTATGCCACCCTACATTACTCATCTCATATGTATATACTGTACTCGATACCATCTACTGCATCTTGCCTATGCCGTTCTGTACCATCACTCCTTCATATATCTTTATGTACATATTCTTTATCCCTTTACACTTGTGTGTATAAGGTAGTAGTTTGGAAATGTTAGGTTAGATTACTCGTTGGTTATTACTGCATTGTCGGAACTAGAAGCACAAGCATTTCGCTACACTCGCATTAACATCTGCTATACCATGTGTATGTGACAAATACATTTGATTTGATTTGTATAATGTTTTCCACACAGCCTAACAAGGCACCTGATCCAAGCCTGGCAAGTCCAATGCCAAAGCAACCCAACTCTCACTTCCCTATTCAGTCTCATTCTGTACAGTAACGCAGCATTAAGATTATACAGTATAATACAGTATCTATGGTTGAACTATAGAGACGGCTTGAGAAAGTAAACATGGAGTACAACTCAACTGTATCAAAACACAGCCTAGCATGGGAATTTAAGCTATTATTCCTTCATAAGCCATCTGTGACTTGAGAAACAGAGTTTGATTTCATCCTCAGGATAAGCTCTTAGATCAAAGCCGATGTTGTGTGACAATGAGAAAGAACAGAACAATGTCAGGGACTGGTGAGTCATGGGGCAGGGAAACAGAGGAGAGGATGTGCCCCACCAATGCCAAATCCCTTTACTGGTACTGCCTGTGAGTCACACATGCATGGCGTCTTGGAAAAACTGCACCAACACAGAAGTGGCATCGTGAGGCACCACACACAAGCTTTCCTGTCGTGCCAATGCAGCATCCCCATGGTAGGCAGCCAAGTCAAATCCCCCTCAGTTATGTTTTTAACAGTAAGGCTACATCCAATTGGCACTCTATTCCCTATTTAGTGCACTACTTTTGACCAGGACCCATAGGAATCTGGTCAACGGTAGTGCACTATAACAGGGAATTTGCGACACAGACTAAGAGTTCCACTGCTGTGACACCGACTATGATCTACAGAAGCAAAGGTCAAGGTGTAACTGAAAAAACCCCAAAACATTCCAGTTCAAAAAATAGCAATGGGAACTTAAATCCATTTATCCTGATTGTGTGTTCTTGGTTGAAAAGCTCATATACAGTCTGGAACACTTTACTCCGAGACATGGCTATAGCCTATCCTAGTCTGAGAAACTGAAACAAGGGTTAAAGTTAAGGGTTAGCCTTTCCTAGTCTGAGATACTGAAACAAGGGTTAAAGTTAAGGGTTAGCCTTTCCTAGTCTGAGAAACTGAAACAAGGGTTAAAGTTAAGGGTTAGCCTTTCCTAGTCTGAGAAACTGAAACAAGGGTTAAAGTTAAGGGTTAGCCTTTCCTAGTCTGAGATACTGAAACAAGGGTTAAAGTTAAGGGTTAGCCTTTCCTAGTCTGAGAAACTGAAACAAGGGTTAAAGTTAAGGGTTAGCCTTTCCTAGTCTGAGAAACTGAAACAAGGGTTAAAGTTAAGGGTTAGCCTTTCCTAGTCTGAGATACTGAAACAAGGGTTAAAGTTAAGGGTTAGCCTTTCCTAGTCTGAGATACTGAAACAAGGGTTAAAGTTAAGGGTTAGCCTTTCCTTGTCTGAGAAACAGACTGAGGTTAGATTAATTGGGAAGGTATCCGATCTCCTTCAAAACCTTCATAGTTTACTCCTACTGCCATAGTAATATATAGTGCTCTCAAAAACAGCCAGACTATTTTTATTGGTCTATTCTCTCAGCAAACATGTATTTAGCAGTGGTGGAAAAAGTATACAATTGTCATACTTGAGTAAAAGTAAAGATCCCTTAATAGAAAATGACTCAAGTAAAAGTGAAAGTCACCTTGTAAAATACTACTTGAATAAAAGTCTACAAGTATTTGGTTTTAAATATACTTAAGTATCAATAGTAAATGTAATTGCTAAAATAAAGTGTGTAAATTGGACCATTTTCCTGTCCCGCTAAGCATTGAAAATGTAACGTGTACTTTTGGGTGTCAGTGAAAATGTATGAAGTAAAAAGTACATTGTTTTCTTTGGGAATGTAGTGAAGTAAAAGTAAAAATAGTCAAAAATATAAATAGTAAAGATACCACAAAAAAAAAAAAGTACTTTACACCACTGGTATTTAGTTATGGTCCACAACCTTATGTTTTAATTGGCTTGTCCTAAAGTAATCTGCTAAAGAAAACTTGAGTGACACTTTAATAAACCAATAAGGCTGGACAAAGCCAGTGACACATAAAGGGGTGTGACATAACATGGCAGTGCTGTGACAGTTATGGACAATGCCTCTGTTTGTATATTTCACTTACATGAAACAAACTAACTTGGACTAGTTGTTTATAATTACATAGACATAAACTGTCATATCTGCCAACAGTTGGGTAATCGCAGGTAATCCTACGCAATACAATCTAACAAGCGAAAGCTAAATATTTCAACACAGTCACATAATTTGAAGAAATCATAACTCGGGAAAAAACATCAGTTACTCAATCAAATAAAAGCTCAATAAAGTGAAGCATTTCGACCAGATGAGACCAAGCAAAGATCTGTCTTTCTTTTTGATAAAAATGAAAACTCCAACTAGACTAGTCAAAACTATTAGACACCATGATAATTCTACCTTTCCTTCCATCGGTGGCCTTGAGCATCCCCTGGTAGTAGTATCCGTCAGTGAAGACCCTGTCACTTCCCACACTGTCACTGGAGTAGGTTCTGTAAACCGGCTGCATTGACATCCCACTGTCAGGTAGGTGCAGTTAACTCAGAGAAGTAACAGTAACAAATACAGTTTGTAAGGTTACTCTGTCTAGTCTCTGAGACTTCTGCTTCTCCTTACTGCTCAAAACGCTGCTTCATAAAGAGCGTGTAGTCATGTGGGTGTGTTCTAGCTCAAGACTGTCCCTGCACATGCATTCTCTCCCCTTTATCCTCCTCTCTTTCCCCTCTCTGTTCTCACTCTCTTGAGACTTTTTTTCCTCTTGCTTTTGCAAAATGCATGCCTGCAGGCTACAATGTCAGGGCCCGTCATTCACTGCTCTGTGTTGTGTGTATTGAAAGGGAACATCCCATATCCTTCCAGCCCAGCCCACCCGGGCCAAACCTCTGCCTAGCTGGGCACCTCCCTGAGGGAACAGATGAGGAGGCTTACAGCTAGACAGAACCACAGGTTTCCCCCTGGAAGAAATGTTTTTGTTAAAAGCGCCATAGAAATAATTGTGAAGGTTTCGTATCCATACACAGTTTTCATGAAAATACTGATGCGCTTCACCTGCAAGACAGGGTATTCTGCTTAATCCTATTCCAACGACTTGACAAACTTTCACAGGACAGCCAAAAGAGCATTTGATTTTCTAAGTTTGCAAACAGGAGCAGAAAAACAGCAAACAGTCAACGGACGAAAAACAATCCTAGATGAGTGGACGTTCCCCTACTCTTACTCATGAAGGAAAGGTTTAGGAATGAATGCTATTCAATGACTACAGCTCAGCGTTCAACACAACAATACCATCAAAGCTCATCACTAAGCTGACAATCCTGGGACTAAACACCTCACCAACTAACTAGAATGTTCCAAACACACCAAGGCAGTCGTGAAGAGGGCACGACAAAGCCTTTTCCCCCTCAGGAAACTGAAAATATTTGGCATGGGTCCTCAGATCCTCAAAAGGTTCTACAGCTGCAACATCGAGAGCATCACTACCTGGTATGGCAATTGCTTGGCCTCCGACCGCAAGGAACTACAGAGAGTAGTGTGTACCGTCCAGTACATCACTGGGGCTAAGCTGTCTGCCATCCAGGACCTCTACACCAGGCAGTGTCAGAGGAAGGCGCAAAAAATTGTCAAAGACCCCAGCCACCCCAGTCATAGACTGTTCTCTCTACTACCACATGACAAGTGGTACCGGAGTGCCAAGTCTAGGGTGAAAAGGCTTCTCAACAGTTTTTACACCCAAGCCATAAGACTCCTGAACAGGTAATCAAATGGCTACCAGGACTATTTGCATTGTGTCTCCCCCAACCCCTCTTTTATGCTATTGCTACTCTCTGTTCATCATACTGTATATGCATAGTCACTAACCATATCTACATGTACATATTACCTCAATCAGCCTGACTAACCGGTGTCTGTATCTAGCCTAGCTACTACTATTTTTCACTGTCTTTTTACTGTTGTTTTATTTCTTCACTTACCTATTGTTCACCTAACACCTTTTTCGCACCATTGGTTAGAGCCTGTAAGTAAGCATTTCACTGTAAGGTGAACTACACCTGTTGTATTCGGCGCACGTGACAAATAACTTTGATTTGGCCATACAACCATATAGTAACAGTCCACTAGAATCTGCTATAGCCACTCAGGGCTCCATGTGTTCTGGCCAGTGGTAAGTGTGTGGTGAGAGAGAGGAAGAGTGTACATGCAACTAAAACTACCACAGCCCACGCTGAATGAAAGGCCTGTATTATAGCAGACCAGACCAGGGTATAGTACAAGGCAATGGAAATAAGTCATCAGGCAATACATCAAATGGCACAATCACAAGGGAACCCTTAACTATGAACGGTCTGTTTCCATCAGTACAGAATTAGAGGGAAACCTCCATCAAGAAATGTTTTCATCAAGGACTCAGTACACAGTGGAGGGTTGACTCGGAGCAGACTCCAAGTCTGTGTCCCAAATACCACCCTATTCCTTATATAAGGAAGCCAGTGTCTGAATTTAATGGAGGACATCAAAACAATAGTGTTTTGGTGCTGTGAGTGTGCCTCACTAGATAAAAACATCCCATATGTCCATAACTAACAAATGTATATATCTGGTGAAAGTTGAAACTGGACATGGACTTCACTCAGAAGACAGTTATGATGATTTGGAGGGGTCAAGGCAATAGCACAAGTCCAGGCAGACATGCTAGCGGGCGGCAGAAAGCCCCCTTCTCAGGTCTCCACAGGTTTCTTGCATAGCACCCAAATACCTCTTACACCTTCAACCCTCTAGACCATACATATTTCTCTTTCAAAGGGGACATTCATGATCATGAAGATGAGCAGAGAGAATACTTTGGATGCCTGCTTAAGACACTGGCTTGTTTGGGCTTGAGTAGTGGGAAGTGATGACACTGCTCTTCTGCCAAGTCCTGTATCTCCGCAGGGCAGGTAAACATAGAAAGCATGAAAAGAGCATATACAGTTGAAGTCGGAAGTTTACATCCACTTAGGTTGGAGTCATTAAAACTCGTTTTTCAAACACTTCACAAGTTTCTTGTTAACAAACTATAGTTTTGGCAAGTCGGTTAGGACATCTACTTTGTGCACGACACAAGTAATTATTTCACTTATAATTCACTGTATCACAATTCCAGTGGGTCAGAAGTTTACATACACTAAGTTGACTGCCTTTAAACAGTTTGGAAAATTCCAGAATATGATGTCATGGCTTTAGAATCTTCTGATAGGCTAATTGACATAATTTGAGTCAATTGGAGGTGTACCTGTGGATGTATTTCAAGGCCTACCTTCAAACTCAGTGCCTCTTTGCTTGACATCATAGGAAAAACAAAATAAATCAGCCAAGACTTCAGACATAGAAATTGTAGACGTCCACAAGTCTGGTTCATCCTTGGGAGAAATTTCCAAAATGCCTGAAGGTACCACGTTCATCTGTACAAACAATAGTATGCAAGAATAAGCACCATGGGACCAAGCATTCGTTATACCGTTCAGGAAGGAGACACATTCTGTCACCTAGAGATGAACGTACTTTGGTGCGAAAAGTGCAAATCAATCCCAGAACAACAGCAAAGGTCCTTGTGAAGATGCTGGAGGAAACAGGTACAAATGTATCTATATCCACAGTAAAACGAGTCCTACATCGACATAACCTGAAAGGCCGCTCAGCAAGGAAGAAGCCACTGCTCCAAAACCGCCATAAAAAAGCCAGACTACAGTTTGCAACTGCACATGGGACAAAGATCGTACTTTTTGGAGAAATGTCCTCTGGTCTGATGAAACAAAAATAGAACTGTTTGGCCATAATGACCATCGTTATATTTGGAGGAAAAAGGGGGAGGCTTGCAAGCCGAAGTACACCATCCCAACTGTGAAGCATGGGGGTGGCAGCATCATGTTTGTGGGGGTGCTTTGCTGCAGGAGGGACTGGTGCAGTTCACAAAATAGATGACATCATGAGGTAGGAAAATTACGTGGATATATTGAAGCAACATCACAAGACATCAGTCAGGAACTTAAAGCTTGGTCGCAAATGGGTCTTCCAAATGGACAAAGTCAAGGTATTAGAGTGGCCATCACAAAGCCCTGACCACAATCCTATAGAAAATGTGTGGGTAGAACTGAAAAAGGGTTTGCGAGCTAGGCCTACAAACCTGACTCAGTCACACCAGCTCTGTCAGGGGGAATGGGCCAAAATTCATCCAACTTATTGTGGAAAGCTTGTCGAAGGCTACCCGAAACATTTGACCCAAGTTAAACAATTTAAAGGCAATGCTACCAAATACTAATTGAGTGTACATAAACTTCTGACAACTGAGAATGTGATGAAAGAAATTAAAGGTGAAATAAATCATTATCTCTACTATTATTCTGACATTTCACATTGTTAAAATAAAGTGGTGATCCTAACTAAACTATGATAGGGAATTTTTACTCTGATTAAATATCAGGAATTGTGAAAAACTGAGTTTAAATGTATTTGGCTAGGGTGTACAGTGAGGCAAAAAAGTATTTAGTCAGCCACCAATTGTGAAAGTTCTTCCACTTAAAAAGATGAGAGAGGCCTGTAATTTTCATCATAGGTACACTTCAACTATGACAGACAAAATGAGAGAAAAACCCCCAGAAAATAACATTGTAGGATTTTTAATGAATTTATTTGCAAATGATGGTGGAAAATAAGTATTTGGTCAATAACAAAAGTTTGTCAATACTTTGTTATATACCCTTTGTTGGCAATGACAGAGGTCAAACGTTTTCTGTAAATCTTCACAAGGTTTTCACACACTGTTGCTGGTATTTTGGCCCATTCCTCCATGCAGATCTCCTCTTTAGCAGTGATGTTTTGGGGCTGTTGCTGGGCAACACGGACTTTCAACTCCCTCCAAAGATTTTCTATGGGGTTGATATCTGGAGACTGGCTAGGCCACTCCAGGACCTTGAAATGCTTCTTACAAAGCTACTCCTTCGTTGCCCAGGCGGTGTGTTTGGGATCATTGTCATGCTGAAAGACCCAGCCACGTTTCATCTTCAATGCCCTTGCTGATGGAAGGAGGTTTTCACTCAAAATCTCACGATACATGGCCCCATTCATTCTTTCCTTTACACGGATCAGTCGTCCTGGTCCCTTTGCAGAAAAACAGCCCCAAAGCATGATGTTTCCACCCCCATGCTTCACAGTAGGTATGGTGTTCTTTGGATGCAATTCAGCATTCTTTGTCCTCCAAACACGACGAGTTGAGTTTTTACTAAAAAGTTATATTTTGGTTTCATCTGACCATATGACATTCTCCCAATCTTCTTCTGGGTCATCCAAATGCTCTCTAGCAAACTTCAGACGGGCCTGGACATGTACTGGCTTAAGCAGGGGGACACGTCTGGCACTGCAGGATTTGAGTCCCTGGCGGCGTAGTGTGTTACTGATGGTAGGCTTTGTTACTTTGCTCACCGTTCTTGTGATCATTTTGACCCCACGGGGTGAGATCTTGCGTGGAGCCCCAGATCGAGGGAGATTATCAGTGTCTTGTATGTCTTCCATTTCCTAATAATTGCTCCCACAGTTGATTTCTTCAAACCAAGCTGCTTACCTATTGCAGATTCAGTCTTCCCAGCCTGGTGCAGGTCTACAATTTTGTTTCTGGTGTCCTTTGACAGCTCTTTGGTCTTGGCCATAGTGGAGTTTGGAGTGTGACTGTTTGAGGTTGTGGACAGGTGTCTTTTATACTGATAACAAGTTCAAACAGGTGCCATTAATACAGGTAACGAGTGGAGGACAGAGGAGCCTCTTAAAGAAGAAGTTACAGGTCTGTGAGAGCCAGAAATCTAGCTTGTTTGTAGGTGACCAAATACTTATTTTCCACCATAATTTGCAAATTAATTCATAAAAAATCCTACAATGTGATTTTCTGGATTTTTTTCTGTACCTGTGATGAAAATTACAGGCCTCTCATCTTTTTAAGTGAGAGAACTTGCACAATTGGTGGCTGACTAGATACTTTTTTGCCCAACTGTGTGAACTTCCGAACTTCAACTGTATACACCTAAGCCAAATACATTTAAACTCAGTTTTTCACAATTCCTGACATTTAATCCTAGTAAAAATTCCCTGTTTTAGGTCAGTTAGGATCACCTGTATTTATATATATATATATGAGAATTCAAAAAGGAAATGTAACTATTGAATATGAACAGACACACCCTCCCCTGCATGCAGATACAATGCCAAGACCTGAGAGATGTGATAGCAGTTTTATTATGACTGCTTAGGCGGGAGGAGATGCCTGACACTCGATAGTACATTCTTGCTCAGGGTGTAGGTGTGCGGTACCCACCCTCCCTACAGATGGGGAGCCTCCTTTCCATGATAACACACCAATGGCTCCATCTCAACTCCACCGACCCACCAAATCTCTCTGCATGCGATGGCCATCAATAATGAGGATGGGAATTGTAAGAAAACACAAGAGATAATATGGCTCACACACAGCTGGTTCTGATTGTAGGAATGTAGGATGTAGGAATGCTATGAATCTTGGGGAGCTCCCTAAACAAGGCCAAGGTATTGAAGCCCGTGGGCATCGGAGGGCAGAAAATACTAGCTAGTAAAATTCACTACTGTCATTTTTATTGCTGCAGCACAGTCTCTTGGCTCCGCAATATTTGAGTTGGAATTGAATCTTAGAGCATATATGTGCCCCTGGTTTTTCATGAGAAAAAAAAACTCCAGTACCCAAACTATATTCTCATCTCGTATATTATACATGCGTTATTGTATCCAAAACTACCACACAATCCTGTGACTCAAAAAAGCCACATGTGACATTGATCGGCCCAAACACAATTATTATTTTTTTTAAACATGGTTGTATGCTGTATACAAAAATCTGATGTGTTGCATATTTTATTTATTGATGTTCAATTTTAATCATGTGTAAAAACTGCACACTTCCTAAATGCATCCTTCTCCAAATACACTGCAAGGAACAGATCTCAAAAACCAGTATATTAGTATGGAAGACCATTAGTTTGGAAGAGGTCTATTGAGGACGGTCATTTTTAATGAGTGTAATTGATTGACTGTTTTATGAGGTCGTTTTGTTGGAAAATGTTGTTGCCCGTTTTTCCCCGAGTAGGATAGAATACAGCACCTGAAACAGACTATTCCTTTTAGGGATACTATGGTTGGTGCATGTGCCTTTGTGTCTCTTAATGTGTTAAAAATATAAATATATGTGGTGGTTATTGTTGCATGTCCTGTCATTGATGATGCACGCTGTGTTAAAGCAATTTCCCAAATTGAGATTAATAAAGTAATACTCTCTACTCTACTATTATCTCTCTACTCTCTCATATTTCAAGAATGGTGAGGCCAAATTGTATCCCAGGCATTAGTGAGTGGAATTAGCTGTCTCCCTCTTCTGTTGAAAACAAGGCACTACAGAAACATGCCCTGTTGATCAGACATTTTTATTGACACAATGAAGAATTTCAACAACAAAAAAATCATCAAGCTAATCAGGGTTAATTAAACTTGAACTAAATTCCAACACTTAACTTTATTTCAATGCTTTTTATTGAGTCGTCCAAAGACAGTTTATCCTTACACCATAAAGAAACCTGTCTAGCTGTAACCTGTTCCTCTGCATGTCTAGTCTACCACCTAATCAGCATTATGACTACTAACATCCTAGGTCAACATTTAGTAGAGTTCTGGCAAATGTTATTCGACAGTCATACAAGACTGTGGAAAAAGGAAATGTGAGAGCTGTTTCCAGGACAACAGACCAAAACACACAGGAGCCAGGAACCCCTTAACTAGATGTATAGATGTGTTGTTTTGTCCAAAAACCTCTGGAGCACCAGAAAGCCTGAGTCTGATAGAGCCTGAGTCCGTGGGGAAAGGGGGGGGGGGTTTGTTTTACGCAAGAGAAGGTTACTTAAGTCAAAAACAAAAGTATGGGTGGGCATATAGCGCGGATGTCTAGCATCCCAAAGGCTGCGTGTTCGAAACACATTCCGGACATATTTTTCAACTTTGCAACTACTTATCAAGTTAGCTAATGTTAGCCACCGTCTCATATATTTAGCAAATATTGTACGGATTGCAATTCATAACATATCATACGAATTGTAATTTGTAACATATCATATGAAATGGATGATGGACATCCACAAACTACTACATACCACACGAAATGTAACATACCATACTAATTGGAGTGTCTCAGACTGACATTTACTATGTTACCTCTACCCCAGAGTCCAGGTTGTACTGTTATGCATTGGTCGACTTGCACGGGAATCATATAATCAACATACTATTTCAGACACACTAGTGAAAGTCACATACAATGAACAACACACACTGTAGGTCTAGATAATAGGCTGACTGGTTTTTCACAAAAATAATAAAGCACTTTGTCATATAGTAACACCGCAATTATAACAATACACTCTATATAACTTGTATTTTAATATTACTGCAGAGATGACTTATAAGTTACTTATAAGGTTATTCTGAGAAGTCTCATTTTACAGTTGTGCTACCCTGAGCCAACAGTCCTTTACGGTCTTGTTTACTAATGATGGCATGGAATAGGTTAACGTTATCTGCCCGAACAAACGCTTCCCTGCCAGATCTCCTCCTCTCCAGTCCAGCAGTGCTGTATTGACGGAGTGTTGGACACTGCTTACCTGCGCAACACATTCTGCTGTACAAATGGGACCCCACTTCTCCACAGCTCATTTCATTGATGTAATTTGCACGTCCATAAATAATGTCCTGTTCGAAACCGCCATATCGAAAAGACACAGCGGCGGTACGAGTATCTTGAGCGTTCGCCATACCAAAACGGAGCACCCAGAAAGTTGTGTCGCGCGCGCACTCTGCTTTTGTCGAAAGAAGTGCCCGTGGAACTACGCGGCGTTCGAAACAAACGGTGTCTTTATTTTCTCTCTCTTCAACATACAATGAAAAAACAAGGGCCTGTCGTATTAAGTTACAATGAGTCAAATCTTCACGTTCTCAAGTCCAGCCCACATTATTTTGTTTAGGAAATTACCCAGTGAGCGCAGTCTCCCGTAGCTTCATTCTACACGCGCCCGCCTCTGCGGGACAATGCGTTCTTAATCGGTGCTATTGAAATGCGATACTAAAGGCCATCCCCAATATAACAATCTGTCTGGACTGTATCACTTTAAACGGTTTCAGCCCGACACGCGATGTCTCTTTTACTAGCCGCTAGAGGGTGTTTCATTTAAACTTTGACATAATGATCCCATCCCTGAAGGAATGGTGTCAATAGAACTAGTTACCAATGCGCATATGATGTTGTCACAGGTGAGATGCTTGTTAAACATCTCACATTTTCATTGGTAATTTCATATATATTAGACACTATTTATATATTAGACACTATATTCATATATTTTGGCACTATTTCTCTTCTTAACCTTTTCGGTTACTGTACCGTACCACCAAATGCATTTTGCTCAGCATTTTGCCTGTGCATTTTACCAGTAGGCCTATGGTCTCACAAGTCTTCTCAAGTACCGTACTAGGCCAAGGTCCTAGTACCCCTGGTTGGGAGCCACTGTGCTAAATTAGTAAAATGTACTACATCTATTTTTTTACATACAGTACAAGTCAAAAGTTTGGACATACCTATTCATTCCAGGGTTTTTCTTTATTTTTTACTATTTTCCAGGTTGTAGAATAATAGTGAAAACGTCACAACTTTGAAATGACACATAATGAACCATCCAGTAACCAGAAAAGGGTGAAACAAATCAAAATATATTTTCCATTATTTCAAAGTAGCCACCCCTTGATGACAGCTTTGCACACTCTTGGCATACTTTCAACCAGGTTCGTTCATGTACGGTATTACTCTCCACCGGTTTTCATCATGTTGACAAGGGCATTGTTTGACAGATAATAGAAGGTGTGATGATGTGTTCATTTCTTCCTCGCTGTGTTGGTTAAGGAAAACAGCAATGCATCATTTATTTTCCAGTGTCTTTTAATGATGTTAAAAATAAGACAAACAAAAAGGGGTACATTTCCTGTGAGAAGAAGCCATTCCCAAACACATTCATTCAAAACCATTTTAAATGGATAAAACCCACTAGGAGTCAGTTCATTTTCCAAACCTTATTATGCTTACTCAATGCATTCAGTGTAATATTGCCGTAACCGACTGAAACATTGGGTGTACACGCATTGTGAGTTGTTGGTTGGTTTTAGACTCAGCAGCTAAATCAGCCAGGATTAGATCATGGTTGCTAGACTGAGCATTGCACAAAATGTTGAATAAATTGGCTCTTTTTCCTTTTTAGATTTTCATCATCCATGTCATTCAACTATTTTATAGCATTTTTAACTAATAAATTAACTAACAGAGAATACGATAAAGAAAGAAAAAGATGATAACAAAATGCATATTTAGGGTTCATGTACTTTTTGAGCCATAAAGAATGTTTGGCTGCATTCAATTATGAAAATATTTGACTGAACCGCTTGACTGAACCGCTTACATATAGAGAGAGAAGGATGTAAAGAACCCGCCCCTTTCAGGTCACCTAATGCCCTAATGTATGTATGGACAATCTGATAGGATCAAGATATCATGTGCTATAAAATAGAATTTAAACTTTAATAGAAAACTACAAACTATGTTTAAGGCGATAAGATTATACGTTTCACATTTCAAAACATTCCTAATGACTAGTCACATAATGTAGGCACTTATTGTCAATGCTGACTATACATCGATTAATCCATGTATTTGGCATACTCCTTTTTCATCTTTCTAAACATTAAGGGCCGTTTTGTTGGAAGCTGTGAGTCAAGCGTTTCGCAGAGGTAGTTGATGGCATTTCGCTGAAAAGAGCGAGACAGTTTTGCTCTATGAGGGTTGTGGCAGGCCGGATCTTCATCCTATGAAACACAATTAGACAGTGCTCAGAGAGGCGGTGCCACCTGGACATGGAACAGTGCCATCCCATCAGCAAGGACATGCGGAAAATGAGCGAGGTTGAGGACATGCCAAGATGCTGGAGAGGGACAAAGATGTAGGCACATCTTTGCGCACACATGTGCATATGAAACTCTGGAATTGGAGTACTGTGTATTCGGTGGAGTATTTAGTATTGGTTGAATCTTGAATATTGGTGGAGTACATTGTATTGGTAGAATTGTGTGTATTTTTCGAGACCTAAATCGCATTAGATATTGCCAGGGTGTGTCATTTGTTACATTAGATCAGGGGTGTCGCATTGATTTTACACCGTCGCATTGATTTTTGCATTCAGTCTTCAACGAGGTCCAGAAGGTCGTACTGGAAGTTGGTTATATTTCCTTGCTGTCAAAATGTGCAAAACATGTTTCTCTATCCATCATTTTTGGATTTTTCGATGCTCCCTGACTGCCTAGGGATTATTAGCAAGCTAGACGGTCAAGAAACTGTTTGAATGTAGGACCATTGACTGTGCACTGTGATTATTAGTGAGCTAGACAGTCAAGAAACTTTATGAGTATAGGTCCATTATCATTTCGACACAGTTTCAATTTGGTTCTAGTCATTTTAACATATATTGAGTTAAGAGTTTTTACTCAAACCACCCGTAGGACGTATGTATGACACCCCTGGATTAGATAAAGATTCAATCAAGAACTGCTTATAAGAACTGATCAAGAACTGATGAAAAGTACAATACCAAAGTAATCAAGGATAAAGGTGCAGTAAAAGAATAACATCTGAGAAAAGAACACAACAGGAAGTGTTTCTCATCTCAATGGAACTCGTAAACAAAGACAGTCTACCGCTTTGGCTGCAGGAGCAGACTGCTTTATTACCCACTATTATTATTAGGAGAAGCCATTGCCAAGATCAACTCAAAGCCCACGCCAAAGCTCTTCAATGTGGCCAAAAATTGATACATAAATACTGTAAAAGCTGTACAAATACACACATTCAATCAGCAGTGACGCTAAGACCTTGCACTGTGGCTGTGCTAATGGTTCTTTTATTATTAAAGCACACACACTGGGTGTGTCTAAATTGCACCCTATTCCCTATATGGCTGTGCACTATGTAGGGATAGGGTGCCATTTGGGACACAAGCACTGAATAGCACACATGCCTACAGACCCACAGAGCCAGTCTGGGGAACTTCCAGTCTGTTATGGTGGTATCCAGGATACACACACACACACACACACATCATGTGCACGGGATTGAGTAAGGCACTATCACCCAACCTCTGCTGTGTGTGTGTGTGAGTTGGCCAGTTTTTTTAAAAAACTGTTTGGGGGGTAAACGCCCTTCGCCTGCTGCACACTCACCTCCCCTATAACTGAACTATGTCAAAGGCACCCTTGTCAATCAAAGCACTGCCTTATAGAAGTGCCAGGGCGGCCATGGTTGTCCCTCCACCGTCATCCAAAATGTGACCAATATACAGTTGAAGTCGGAAGTTTACATACACCTTAGCCAAATACATTTAAACTCCGTTTTTCACAATTTCTGACATTTGATCCTAGTAAAAAAATCCCTGTCTTAGGTCAGTTAGAATCACCACTTTATTTTAAGAATGTGAAATGTCAGAATAATAGTATAGAGTGATTTATTTCAGCTTGTATTTCTTTCATCACATTCCCAGTGGGTCAGAAGTTTACATACACTCAATTAGTATTTGCAGCAAAGCACCCCCACAACATGATGCTGCCACCCCCATGCTTCACTGTTGGGATGGTGTTCTTTGGCTTGCGAGCCTCCCCCTTTTTCCTCCAAACATAACGATGGTCATGATGGCCAAGCAGTTATATTTTTGGTTTCATCAGACCAGAGGACATTTCTCCAAAAAGTACAATCTTTGTCCCCATGTGCAGTTGCAAACCATAGTCTGGCTTTTTTTATGGCGGTTTTGGAGCAGTGGCTTCTTCCTTGCTGAGCGGCCTTTCAGGTTATGTCAGTATAGGACTCGTTTAACTGTGGATTTAGATACTTTTGTACCTGTTTCCTCCAGTAAATTCACAAGGACCTTTGCTGTTGTTCTGGGATAGATTTGCACTTTTCACACCAAAGTACGTTCATCTCTAGGAGACAGAACGCTTCTCCTTTCTGAGCGGTATGATGGCTGCGTGGTCCCATGGTATTTATACTTGCATACTATTGTTTGTATAGATAGTATGCTTAGCTGATTTCTTCAGATTTTCCCGTGATGTCGAGCAAAGAGCCACTGAGTTGGAAGGTAGGGCTTGAAATACATCCACAGGTACACCTCCAATTGAATCAAATGATGTCAATTAGCCGATCAGAAGCTTCTAAAGCTATGACATAATTTTCTGGAATTTTCCAAGCTGTTTAAAGGCACAGTCAACTTAGTGTATGTAAACTTCTGACCCACTGGAATTGTGATACAGTGAATTATGATAAAGTGATATAATCTGTCTGTAAACAATTGTTGGAAAAATGACTTGTGTCATCATGCACAAAGTAGATGTCCTAACCGACTCATTTTTCAACCTCTCCACACATTTCTTGATAACAAACTATAGTTTTGGCATCAAGAAATGTGTGGAGAGGTTGAAAAAGGAGTTTTAATGACACCACCCTAAGTGCATGTAAACTTCAACTGTAAGTATTTATTTTGAATGTGTAATATATTCATCAAACACAGAAGCCACCCAATAATCTGCTAAAAGAAGTCCAATATGGTATGACAACAGTGAAAACAGTAGCATTAATTGTTACTAAGGTAGCATTAGCAATGAAACCACAAATGTAATAGACTTCTGCCCTTCCCTATGTATTGTCTGCAGTGCAGTGCTGAAAGTTGACCAGGCCGAATGCAAAGCAGCTAAATATTAACACGCAGAGGTAGAGATAACCCACAGTCTAGTTGTGCAAAGAAATGTTTGCCTGACATTTCACAGTCAAGCCAACATATTATCAGTTAGCATGTCTAGTTGTGGATTCAATAGAATAACGTGTGAACTTAATACGATTTGGGTCATACAGTAAGGATATTACTTAACAAAACAAGTAGGGCTCACTTGAAAAAAGGGATGTCAATGTGACTTCCCTGGTTAAATAAAGTACAACGCTGTAGAAATCCCTTATCTAAATAGGTGGGTCCTCTAGTGACTTCCTGTGAGACTCGTCAATCTGGACAGAGTCGCATAGGGTCAAGAGTCATTACCAGCCAAGGTACGGTACCTGGCCAAGGTTCAGGAAAACAACAAATTAGACCCAAAAATGTAATTTAAAGAAGATTGTGCATCAGATAAAGAGCTATTCAGACTGGTGGCAATTTTAGCATCCTCTTATGGCTAGCTGGCTGCATTACAACTTTACTTTATTGTCTCATCGATTTAGTGTACGGGTGTTTCTCATTTCACAAGTGCAGGTAATTATCCCCTCTCTCGCACGCGACATCTGCAGCCTTAAACTCAGGCATCCTGTAATTTGCCTAAGGGTGTGGTTGTCCCACTGTTCTGCCTGACAGGCTCACGGTGACAAGCTGTGTCAACAATACATTACATTTGAAAGAGGTGTCTGTACCACAGGTATAGGGACGTAGCAAGCTAAACTTTACGAGGTTAATGGAGCCAAATCGTGTGTGTGATATTTCTTCAGAGACCAGAAGGCCTGATAATAGCCCATGTCTATAACCATTGTGAACATTCCATATAGGACCAATGTGACAGCATGTTGAACATGTTCATAAACAAAAGGAGTCGTTTGAAGAAGAAAACAAAAATCACAATTCAGGGCTTTTGCAATCACCTTGTATGCAAGTCTATACTGCAATCGCCTTGTATGCAAGTCTATACTGCAATCGCCTTGTATGCAAGTCTATTCTACACAAGACCATTCAAATTTACCATGTAATAGATGAAACGTTATTATTTGATCAAACTCTCTATCCCATATCACACCACAACACATAAATGTTCCACTCTCACAAATAGAACAAATGATCTTCACGTGAAACAAAATGATCATATCTGTCTAGAGGTTATTTTTCAATGATAGGCAATCATTTATTTCTCCTTAGTACATGTACCTTCATAACAACTTTAGATAAGTGAGACAAGACTGAGGCGGAACTACAAGTCGTGAATCCAACTGTGAAGCAACGTCAGTCAACAAAATACTACAGCATCATATTACAGCCAGCATTTACAGGGTTAACACCACCAACTTTACAGTCAGGAAATTTGAGATGAGAGGGAGAAGAAGAGGGGGAGCAGCATGCACCACAAAAGCACAGAGAGTAGAGAGGGAAGAGAGAGCAGACCATTTAAGACAAATGGTGACGACTAGAGACCTTCTGATCTCTATTCATGTGCCCCAAGGACATATTTACTGAAGTACAGTAAGCCTTGTAACAAGTTTTTTTCCCCAGCTGGTCTTACCTTCTCTTAACTGCCTCCTACGTTGCCTCCACTGCCAAACGGCGATCAAAGTGACAATATGTCCTACAACCACCAGGGTTGGGAACACGCTTCCAGGGGGCCTTTCCGGCATCAGGCCTGGGACCGAGTGGGGACTCGCAGGATCCAGAGACAGCTGGGAGAGCCCGGGTGAAAGGTGAGGGTGTGTGGAGGAAGGGGGGGCCAGCCAGGGGTGTGGTGCCGCCGTCCTGGACTTCAAACCAAAGAGGAAGCCAACATGCTTGCAACTTACGAGAGAGCAGAGCGAAAGAGCACCGCTCCCACCTTTTTTTCTCCTTCTGACTCAGACTGCTGGCAAAAGTGGCCGAGCTCCCACCCACTCTCTCTTGCTCGTTCCCTCGCTCCCTTCCTTCCACAATCTCTTCTCGTACGTCCACTCAGACTTGCATGATTTTGGTTCTTTACTTAGCCAGGTACATTTAAGTCTATTGATTGTAGCCTTCAGGTAACACAGTAAAGATTACATTTTACATTAGTAAAATATGTCTAGTCAGATCTATCTCTCTTCAACTAGCCTTAGTTGGATGTGGTGTGGCCAAAGCCACATTCCTGCTTCATGTGTGAGAACAACTATTAGCATACCGTAAATACCATACTATATAGACAAACACAATAATGATAATGTTTTTAAACCTGAAGTTATAGCTTACTTTTGCACTATGCACCATTTTAACTTCCATTCATTCATGTTGTGTCTATTTTTTTATATTTTATTTTACATTTATTTAACTAGGCAAATCAGTTAAGAACAAATTCTTATTTTCAATGACGGCCTAGGAACAGTGGGTTAACTACCTGTTCAGGGGCAGAATGACAGATTTGAAGGTAGTGTGGGAGACATCTCATAAAGTGAGATGTTGATCTAGATCTCTCTTTACTTACACAAGTATCTCTCCTGGACCTAGTTTCTGTCGTCAAAGTAGTGTGGTGTAAAGTGATCTCCTATTTGCTGTTGCTACTCCAACTGGTTTGCTCCATGGGAAGGGTCACAAACCTCTAGCAGTAAGCTACTCATTATTTTCCATCCTCCCCATGAGTCATACAAACCAAGGATCTCACTTTTTTTCTCCAAAGGTTTATGTTCCTATTTACATTTGTTTTCCTTCATTTTCCTAGAAGCTATGTCTTAACTCCATATTCATGTCCATAGGCTTTCCAGAAGCCTAAAGAACTGGGTCTTGTTTCTTGACCACTAACAAATAAAAATCCTCCAACCTCCAAATACCAACTCACTGTTTAAGCCTTCTGCCTGTCAATCCAAACACCTACCCCATTCTTTCTGGACAAAGAACGTCATTAAAGAACTGAAGGTGAAATATCTTAGAGAAAAGCTAACCCCGGAGTGGGAATGTTCCTTAAAACATAGATCCTGTTTTCATGGCTGTCTCTTTGTGAAGGTGCTCTCTTTGCAGAGCCACACAATGCATAAGTCCTTGACATTGGAACGTATCCCCCATCACAAAACAAACTATGACTTGTAACCGTCCCAAAGCCACAAAACACACAAATAAAACCCGCAGACACACTTCACACGACACGCCACAAAATACAACATCAAAAGTTTCATTCTGTGGGCAAAATAAGTGAGAGTATTGTAGCCTAAAACCACTGAAAGCAAACTGAACTACATACAGTATGCTCTAGCCAAATTAGCAAGCCTTCCGGTCGGTTACGCCTCTGTCAAAGGTGCGATGCCTGGAACCGAGGCTAGTTTCCCAGTAACGATAAGCAACACACAGACATACTTTTATCAACCTACCAGGTATGATCTTCATCTATAGAAGATATCGCAAGAGGGATATTTAGCCTAAGAGGAGATATTCAGGATGTCAAAGACAGACCTGGTCTGAAGAGACAGAGGTGGTTTCTCTCGTATCTCTGTCTGATAACTCTATTATGAGGGGTGTCCCTTTCGTGCTAATTTGAGGGTTGTCTATTTTACCCCTGCTGGTAAATGTCAACCAAAACCATAGTGACCAAAACAATTGTCAAGGGGATATGGAATAGGACTACACATTTAAGTTAAAAGTGGACACTGAATGGGAAATATGGTCATGATGACAAGCTAAGAACCTGACAGAAGAAAATATTGTTCTAGCTTTGTGATGTCACATCAACACTCCCAACGACATAGGTGGAGTCTGCCCCAATGTTTACCACATTTAAACCACGTAGACAAGAGTGACTCATAAGAAATACATCTCAACAACAGGCCTCAACTACAGTGTCGTGAAAAAGTATTTGACCCCTTTCCGATTATTATTTATTTAAATTGTGTGTGTGTTGGGGGGGGGAGCAGATTTAATATTGCAGACAGATTGTGGTTTCCATCAATGTATTTATTATCAATATATATATTTTTGTAAATATATACAGTGCATTCTGTTACATTACAGCCTTATTCTAAAATATATATATATTTTTATTGTCCCTCATCAATCTACACACAATACCCCATAATGACAAAGCAAAAACAGGTTTGTATGAACTTCAGCAAATGTGTAAAATAAAATAAACTGCCATATTCAGAGACCCTTTACTCAGTATTTTGTTGAAGAACCTTTGGCAGTAATTATAGCCTCGAGTCTTATTGGGTATTGACATTACAAGCTTGGCACACCTGTATTTGGGGAGTTTCTCCCATTCTTCTCTGCAGATCTTCTCAAGCTCTGTCAGGTTGGATGGGGAGTGTCGCTGCACAGCTATTTTAAGGTCTCTAGAGATCGGGTTCAAGTCCGGGCTCTGGTGAGGCCACTTGTCCCAAAGACACTCCTGCATTGTCTTGGCTGTGTGCTTAGGGTCGTTGTCTTGATGGAATGTGACTTCACCCCAGTCTGAGGTACTGAGTGCCCTGGGGAAGGTTTTCATCAATAATCTCTCTGTACTTTGCTCTGTTCATCTTTCCCTCGATCCTGACTAGTCTCCCAGTCCCTGCTGTTGAAAAGCATACCCACAGCATGATGCTGCCACCACCATGTAGGGATGGTGCCAGATTTTCTCCAGACTTGTCGCTTGGCATTCAGGCCAAAGAGTTCAATCTTGATTAAATCAAACCAGAGAATCCTGTTTCTCATGGTCTGAGAGTCTTTTAGGTGCCTTTTGGCAAACTGCAAGTGGGCTGTCATGTGCCTCGACACAATGGCTTGGTTTTTGCTCCGACATGCACTGTCAACTGTGGAACTTTATACAATGGTTCCTCCTTTAAAAGTTGTGTCATACTGCGGCACACCCTGCGTGCTGCTGCAGCATTCTGTGGCACGTTATCTATTTGTCAGCCATTTCTTCTGTTACTGCAAGTTATTGCTAGTTTGACCACCAGAGGGCATCTTTTGAGAAGCATTTGATAGTATTCCGTATTGGCATTACCAGATAATTTAAAACCATTCTTGTAATAACATAGTATATGGGATTGATTTTAAGAAGTTTGGCTTAATTAATTTGATTAATATTATGGTGTTTCCATTCAAAAAAAAAGGTCAGTTTGTAAATTCAGACTGTTTCACTCTCGGAGCGCACACTGGACGTTCGGGCCGAGGAGTAGGGTTGATTTAGCTTTACAGCGGCAGTCAAGCTAATATTTGCTTGCTACTTACAGACACAAATGAGACCACTCTGACCATTTTACTTACCCTAGCAGAGCTGGTAAGGCAGTTTTCGTGTTAACCAGAGCTTTGGTGACTGTAAATGTGGTGCTGGAAACCATTTATTTGATAGTAGGCTGGACATATTACATTTTTTAACAACGTTCTTTTCAGATAAAAATTAGTTCATTGCATCCGTCGTGGAGCCCAGTTTCATAATATGACCAAATTTCCCAGCTGCTTGCCGCTTGCTTGCTGATTTAGTGCATTTTTCACCCTGCCAGCTCCTTTTAGTTCAATTGAGCACTGTGGCACCAACTCGCCTTCTGAATGTTCTATTCCCAGTTTATTGTTCAATGTCACAATGCTTGCTTCGCTATTGTTGGCAATGAGACCTGCTCACGTTGTTTTATAGTTAAAATGTAAACAACCAAATGTAAACAATAAAAATAATTTTGGAACTCTGCGGTATTCCCATTGTTTCCTATGGGGGAAATATAGGCATGTCTGTTTATTTCGCCAAATATATCGCAATGTGTATATTTTGATTTTTTTTTCAAATCGGATGTAACCGGTGTGAAATGGATAGCTAGTTAGCGTGGTACACGCTAATAGCGTTTCAATCGGGGACATCACTCGCTCTGAGACCTTGAAGTAGTTGAGGTCCTAACGATGCTTTGATGGTGGCTGTTGTCTATGAGTGCAGAGGGTCCCTAGTTCGAGCCCAATAAGGGCGAGGAGAGGGATGGAAGCAAAACTGTTACACGGGCACCAATCTCCTCTTTGTAATTATGTAAGTCTGGGCCGCGAGCTCGTTTGTCATCGATCGCTAGACCAGAAATAGTCTGAATTTTTATTTTTTCCCTACTTTGTCATTACACGGACATAAGCACAGTTGACACCATCGAGGTGCGGTTGTTTACTTTCTACACAAGTTGTTTTTTTCCAGTTTCGTCTGAAGAACAAACTGTAGTGGTAAAATGAAAAGGGACACATTTAATGGAATTCTAAGCCTGTCAAAACAGGCTCTGCGAACATTCGTTTCCATTAATTTGCTTTGGGCTTGCGCTAGCGTTCCTGTTTAGCCAATGTTCTTAAGCCGTTTTGACTCGTTCTATTGTCCAGCCTATAGATAGCCTAAGCGAATTTACAAAAGCACCCAAAATGTCCATTGAGAAAGCACAACGACTATACCATTTAGCTAAACTAAGAATGACGAGAATAATCAAGTCAATAAACATTGGGTAGTTAGATAGCCTATAGTTAATATACTGGCAAGATGTATAACTACTAATGTTAGGTAGCTAGCTAACATACCGGTACATACTGCTGTAATGATATGCTATGTGGTTCGTAAGGACAGCGTAGCTAACAAATTGTCAGCCAACATAACGTGTAAGGTAACTTATTTGAAAAGTCATTACTTTATTACATTGAGTAGCAAGCTACCCCTGGTCTGTGATGGGGGGGTTCACACCTAGCTCGGCTATTAGACTATTGTTTAGTAAAGGTTGAATAGTCTATTGCTCAGCTATTAGCCCCCCTCCCCAACTTGCAACAAATTGCTGTTCCCATCTCATTCCATTCCCTCTTCCATTCCAGTCTTCTTCAGTGGCTAAACCAACTTTTCAGTGGCTAAACCAACTGAACTTTATTGTGCCTTAATAACAAACTTGTATGACATTTGTAAATACGACTAAAATTGTTAAATTACAGGCATAGTTGGTTTAGCCAAGTAAAAAGACAGGAACCTTCCCGCTATCCATGATTGGCTGAGATAATGGATGGGCTGGACATGGTCTGCCATGTTGCACCGTCTGTCTATAACATGAGCTGGTTACTATGTGCAGGTAATCCTTTCTAACATAGCTCTTTTGAAAGATATCACGTAGAACTGCAAAAGTGTTGCTCTCCACTTTCTGGAGGACTGAGTTTTGAAATCAGTGGAATGCCCGATGGAATGAAAGTATGGTAGCAAAAGAGGTGGAGAAAATGCTGGTGTTTGATTGCAAATATGCAGAAAAGAGAACACACAGAAGGCCTGTCCCCAGATTACATCTTCAAACTAAAGGCAACCGTGGCATCCGTGACAGAGAGGGAGAAGGGTTAATCCATGTATACAGGCAAGAGAGTCGATCTAGCTATATTTTCAGATATTATATATGTATCAAATTTTGGAAAAGTAAATTCATTGCAAGTGTATTGTTAGCTAGCTAGCTAATGTTAGATGGCTGGCTCGCTAGCTAACGTTACGTGTATGATCTGTGTAGTAATATTAATCGTATCTCAGAGTCATTTGCATTGCTAGTTATAGCCTAATGTTAGCTAGCTAGCTAACATCAAACCTGTTTTTTTGCAAGGTGTTATGTTATGAGTTGGGATTATGGTTAATTGTTTAGCTAGCTAGCTACATGTCTAAACAAAAGACTCCACTATGCAAGTAACCATTTCACTGTACCGTTTACACTTTCTGTATCCTGTACATGTAACAAATAAACTGTGATTTTATTTTATATAATACAGTGGCTTGCGAAAGTATTCACCTCCTTGGCATTTTTCCAATTCTGTTGCCTTATAACATGGAATTAACATGGATTTTTGGGGGGTTTGTATCAGTTGATTTACACAAAATGCCTACCACTTTGAAG
The DNA here is from genome assembly GCF_013265735.2 of Oncorhynchus mykiss. NCBI lineage: Eukaryota > Metazoa > Chordata > Actinopteri > Salmoniformes > Salmonidae > Oncorhynchus > Oncorhynchus mykiss. The sequence goes on along the minus strand of NC_048582.1, from coordinate 34,490,327 downwards.
ATACAAAATATTTTTTTATTGTGAAACAAACAAGAAATAAGAAAGAAAACTTGAGCATGTATAACTATTCACCCCCCCAAAGTCAATACTTTGTAGACCCACCTTTTGCAGCAATTACAGCTGCAAGTCTCTTGGGGTATGTCTCTATAAGCTTGGCACATCTAGCCACTGGGATTTTTGCCCAATCTTCAAGGCAACACTGCTCCAGCTCCTTCAAGTTGGATGGGTTCCACTGGTGTACAGCAATCTTTAAGTCATACCACAGATTCTCAATTGGATTCAGTTCTGGGCTTTGGCTAGGCCATTCCAAGACATTTAAATGTTTCCCCTTAAACTACTCGAGTGTTTAACTTCAGTCCCATCGCCCCGACCCGTGCTCGAACCAGGGATTCTCTGCACACAGACAACAGTCACCCACGAAGCATCGTTACCCATCGCGCCACAAAAGCCGCGCCCCTTGCAGAGCAAGGGGAACCATTACTTCAAGGTCTCAGAGCGAGTGACGTCACCGATTGAAACACTATTAGCGTGCACCACCACCACCAACTAGCTAGCTATTTCACATCGGTTACACTAACACCAAACATGTTTGCTTATTTTTTCTTTAAGCAATGGCTTTTTTTCTGGCCACTCTTCTGTAAAGCCCAGCTCTGTGGAGTGTACGGCTTAAAGTGGTCCTATGGACAGATACCCCAATCTATGCTGTGGAGCTTTGCAGCTCCTTCAGGGTTATCTTTGGTCTCTTTGTTGCCTCACTGATTAATGCCCTCCTTGGCTGTTCTGAGAGTTTTGGCAGGTTTGTTGTGGAGCCATATTCTTTCCATTTTTTAATAATGGATTTAATGGTGCTCCGTGGGATGCTCAAAGTTTCTGATATTTTTTTATAACCCAACCCTGATCTGTACTTCTCCACAACGTTGTCCCTGACCTGTTTGGAGAACTCATTGGTCTTCATGGTGCTGCTTGCTTGGTGGTGCCCCTTGCTTAGTGGTGTTGCAGACTCTGTGGCCTTTCAGAACAGGTGTATACAGTGCCTTGCGAAAGTATTCGGCCCCCTTGAACTTTGCGACCTTTTGCCACATTTCAGGCTTCAAACATAAAGATATAAAACTGTATTTTTTTTGTGAAGAATCAACAACAAGTGGGACACAATCATGAAGTGGAACGACATTTATTGGATATTTCAAACTTTTTTAACAAATCAAAAACTGAAAAATTGGGCGTGCAAAATTATTCAGCCCCCTTAAGTTAATACTTTGTAGCGCCACCTTTTGCTGCGATTACAGCTGTAAGTCACTTTGGGTATGTCTCTATCAGTTTTGCACATCGAGAGACTGACATTTTTTCCCATTCCTCCTTGCAAAACAGCTCGAGCTCAGTGAGGTTGGATGGAGAGCATTTGTGAACAGCAGTTTTCAGTTCTTTCCACAGATTCTCGATTGGATTCAGGTCTGAACTTTGACTTGGCCATTCTAACACCTGGATATGTTTATTTTTGAACCATTCCATTGTAGATTTTGCTTTATGTTTTGGATCATTGTCTTGTTGGAAGACAAATCTCCGTCCCAGCCTCAGGTCTTTTGCAGACTCCATCAGGTTTTCTTCCAGAATGGTCCTGCATTTGGCTCCATCCATCTTCCCATCAATTTTAACCATCTTCCCTGTCCCTGCTGAAGAAAAGCAGGCCCAAACCATGATGCTGCCACCACCATGTTTGACAGTGGGGATGGTATGTTCAGGGTGATGAGCTGTGTTGCTTTTATGCCAAACATAACGTTTTGCATTGTTGCCAAAAAGTTCAATTTTGGTTTCATCTGACCAGAGCACCTTCTTCCACATGTTTGGTGTGTCTCCCAGGTGGCTTGTGGCAAACTTTAAACAACACTTTTTATGGATATCTTTAAGAAATGGCTTTCTTCTTGCCACTCTTCCATAAAGGCCAGATTTGTGCAATATACGACTGATTGTTGTCCTATGGACAGAGTCTCCCACCTCAGCTGTAGATCTCTGCAGTTCATCCAGAGTGATCATGGGCCTCTTGGCTGCATCTCTGATCAGTCTTCTCCTTGTATGAGCTGAAAGTTTAGAGGGACGGCCAGGTCTTGGTAGATTTGCAGTGGTCTGATACTCCTTCCATTTCAATATTATCGCTTGCACAGTGCTCCTTGGGATGTTTAAAGCTTGGGAAATCTTTTTGTATCCAAATCCGGCTTTAAACTTCTTCACAACAGTATCTCGGACCTGCCTGGTGTGTTCCTTGTTCTTCATGATGCTCTCTGCGCTTTTAACGGACCTCTGAGACTATCACAGTGCAGGTGCATTTATACGGAGACTTGATTACACACAGGTGGATTGTATTTATCATCATTAGTCATTTAGGTCAACATTGGATCATTCAGAGATCCTCACTGAACTTCTGGAGAGAGTTTGCTGCACTGAAAGTAAAGGGGCTGAATAATTTTGCACGCCCAATTTTTCAGTTTTTGATTTGTTAAAAAAGTTTGAAATATCCAATAAATGTCGTTCCACTTCATGATTGTGTCCCACTTGTTGTTGATTCTTCACCAAAAAATACAGTTTTATATCTTTATGTTTGAAGCCTGATATGTGGCAAAAGGTCGCAAAGTTCAAGGGTGCCGAATACCTTCGCAAGGCACTGTATATACTGAGATCATATGACAGATCATGTGGACACTTAGATTGCACAGAGGTGGACATTATTTAACTAATTATGTCACTTCTGAAGGTAATTGGTTGCACCAGATCTTATTTAGGGGCTTCATAGCAAAGAGGGGGATACATATGCATGCACCACTTTTCCATTTTTTTATTTATTTTTGAAACTTGATTTTTTTGATGTTGTTAAAAACCATTTAAATTACAGGTTGGAATAGGAAAACGTAAAGGGGGTTGAATACTTTTACAAGGCACTGTATGTGTTTACCAGAGACGGTAATGTGAAGAACAACATGACCTGCACCAAAGTCAAATTAGAATATAACTTTAGGCAAACGAGACAGTGTCAAAGTTTAGAATGCCCTGATTTTATTTTGTCACACTCACATCCATAAGCTATTTTCTGTAATTGGCTCGCCATCAAACTTGTAAATAATGATGTTGTTGTGAGTTTATTTTCCTGCAATAATGAATACAAATGAGCTAAAGGGAAGACATTGTCAGCTACTGTATATGATATGGTCATTAATAGAACTGGCTAACTAGCTAACATTAACGTAAGCTAGCTAGCTAAAAAGCTAGAAATAAACCAAAACATTGTTTAGAAAGTTGCTTTTAGTTGCCTGGTTTGATGTATTAAGTATATGCCAATCTATTTATTTTTTAAATACACCAGTTATGCTATTTTGGACCACCAGGCTGCTGATATCATGCAGCCTGTCGTTTTTGTGTTCATACTTTTTCATAACGACAAGTTCGGACGACAATAAAATGTTCATTCTAACGGCGACAACTGTCGATAGACGTATTATAAACCAGCCTTTGGTCTTGAAATCTTTGGTTTAGTACATGTGAATCCTTAAAGAGATGGGTGGGGCTAAGGCTTAAGAGGGTGTGAACGTAGGTGTACCAAACATTGAAGGGCCATTTTCTCAAAAGTGGGGTAACAAGTTTACCAACTTTCAAAGCAGAATTACTTTCCCATTGTTCCTCCTGCAGTTTATGATATACAATTTTCTAGCACTGAGTTTCTACTTTTATCCAACGAAAAAAACACAATTTGAAATGTTGCTACATAAGACCGAATTGAGCCGGTCGAGTACAATTTTGGATGCAGTCACTGGCTCGCTTACTGTGACGGCTAGCAATTACCCATACTGCCCCTGCATAGGAGTGCGACAGGTGGCATCCCAAATGGCACTCTCTTCCCTATATAGTGTACTACTTTTGACCAGAGCCCTATGGCAGTGCTGGAAAAAGTACCCAACTGTCATTCTTGAGTAAAAGTAAATATACTTTAAAAGAAAATTATTCAAATAAAAGTAAAAGTCACCCAGTAAAAGTCTAAAAGTATTTGGTTTAAAATGTATTTAATTGTCAAAAGTAAAAGCATAAATCATTTCAAATTCCTTATATTAAACAAACCAGACGGCACCATATTCTTGTTTAGAAAATGTACGGAAAGCCAGGAGCACACTCCAACATTCAGACATAATTTACAAACTAAATGTGTTTAGTGACTCCGCCAGACTAGAGGCAGTATGGATGACCAAGGATGTTTGGTTGATAAGTGCGTGAATTTGACTATTTTCCTATCCTGCTAAGCATTAAAAGTACTTTTGGGTGTCAAGGAAAATGTACGAAGTAAAAAGTACAATATTTTCATAAGGAATGTAGTGAAGTAAAAGTAGCCAAAAATATGAATGGAAAAGTAATGTACAGATACCCCAAAAAAACGACTAAATAATTTTAAGTATTTTTTACTTAAGTTCTTTACACTACTGCCCTACGGGCCCTGGTCAAAAGTAATGCAGTAAATAGACCTTTTCACAGACCTTTTTCTCAAAAAGTATCTCTAGCACTAAATGACCTGAAGGTTATGCGCAATCACGTTCTGCACATGTCTTTCTTTACCCCTACCTTACGCACACATTTTTGTGGTCCTCTTCTCAATCAGTTTAATGGGGATATGCATTTGGGCAAATCTACGGTAACAGAATGACACAGACTCTGACATTTTTCACTTTAAAAGTATGCCAAACAAAAACCATTAACTGCAAAGTTAAATGAACCATAGAACTCTGTGCATATGTACTACCTTTAACAATTTCATAAAAACGCATTTACTCGAAGAACAATGCAGGTGTAAGGTTTGGTAACAGAACGGCAGTAAAATCTCCCTCAGTTTTTATTAGATCTCATTGTTCCAAAAACTCTGTTAAATGTCTACTCCAAATTAAGTTTTAATGATGTCTTCAGAAAGAATGGGCTGTCAGCTGACTCCTTGAGTTTGAAAAATATATATATATTTCGGTTATTGAACTACTGTAAGTGAATTGGACCCGGTATCAGAATGATTGAAACAGAATGACACCATGGGTCCCTGATCTGTACTATACATAATTATGAATGTCATTCTCTTCATGGTGATGTGTCCTGAATAGGTACACAAAAGGCTCTAGAGATCATCATACTACCAACAAACTATCTGCTGATAAGCAACTGCTTGCTAAGGTTACGGTTAGGTTTAGAATAAGGGTTAAGGTTAGAGTTCGGGTTACAGTAATGTTATACTATGCTTTTATATTTCGTTTCTGTTATGCACAATAGCCTACTATCATTACGTGATCTTGCAGAAATTGATTCAGCTTTGATCTAACTTTATTAAACGATCACCATTCGCCAGAGTAGCCTGTTCCCTAAGAGTAGAGCAGACTGTGTGTAAAGTAGAGAATAAACACATGTGCAGAATGTGATCTGCACATGCGCTAAAGCTTTGGGACCTTTAGCACCAGAGATACTTTTGAGAAAAAGGTCAGGGAAAAGTGGGATCCGCAGCCACTCTGGATAGAGATTAGGGTGCCATTTGGGACGCACACACTGCCCCTCATTGGGAAAAAAACAGGACAGGGAGTAGCCACTCAGAGGAGTTCATCTGGCTCACACCCCCTGGATTTAGCCAGCTCTGGGGGAACCTGATCCCTGGCAGAACCAGACTGTGTGAGTAGGAGGAGCCTGCCCTACAGCTCTTGGTCTTACCATAAAGTCTGTGCTACAACTCTGCTTCACAGTTAATACTTATTGTCAAGATAAATCAGCAAATCCAAATAGATGGAACGTAGGCTGTGTGTCGTTGGCTGGCAATTTATAGACCACAAATCTCAACTTTCACTAGTGAAACTAGTTTACCACATAATCGCATCAAAAACAAATGGAATCTAGCTAAATACATAATATGACTAAAAGTATGTGGACACCTTGGGTTGTGCCGTGGCGGAGATCTTTGTGGGCTATACTCGGCCTTGTCTCAGGATGGTAAGTAGGTGGTTGAAGATATCCCTCTAGTGGTGTGGGGGCTGTGCTTTGGCAAAGTGGGTGGGGTTTTATCCTTCCTGTTTGGCCCTGTCCGGGTGTGTCATCGGATTGGGCCACAGTGTTTCCTGACCCCTCCTGTCTCAGCCTCCAGTATTTATGCTGCAGTAGTTTATGTGTCGGGGGGGTAGGGTCAGTTTGTTATATCTGGAGTACTTCTCCTGTCCTATCTGGTGTCCTGTGTGAATTTAAGTATGCCCTCTCTAATTCTCTCTTTCTCTCTCTCTCTCGGAGGACCTGAGCCCTAGGACCATGCCTCAGGACTACCTGGCCATGCTGCTGCTCCAGTTTCAACTGTTCTGCCTGTGATTGTTATTATTTGACCATGCTGGTCATTTATGAACATTTGAACATCTTGGCCATGTTCTGTTATAATCTCCACCCGGCACAGCCAGAAGAGGACTGGCCACCCCACATAGCCTGGTTCCTCTCTAGGTTTCTCGGTTTTGGCCTTTCTAGGGAGTTTTTCCTAGCCACCATGCTTCTACACCTGCATTGCTTGCTGTTTGGGGTTTTAGACTGGGTGTCTGTACAGCACTGAGATATCAGCTGATGTACGAAGGGATATATAAATCAATTTGATTTGATTTGACCTGCTCGTCGAACATCTCATTCCAAAATCATTGGCATTCATTTGGAGTTGGCCCTTCGTTGCTGCTATAACAGCCTCCACTCTTCTGGGAAGGCTTTCCACTAGATGTTGGAACATTGTTGTGGGTACTTGCTTCCAATCAGCCACAAGAGCATTACTGAGGTCGGGCACTAATGTTGGGCGATTAGGTCAGGCTCGCAGTCACGTTCGATGGGGTTGAGGTCAAGGTTCTGTGCAGGCCAGTCAAGTTCTTCCACACCCATCTCAACAAACCATTGTTGCCACACAGTTGGGAGCACCGAATCGTCTACAATGTAATTGTATGTCGTAGCGTTAAGATTTCCCTTCACTGGAACTAAGGGGCCTAGCCGGAACCATGAAAAACAGCTCCAGACCATTATTCCTCCTCCACCAAACTTTACAGTTGGCACTATGCATTGGGGCAGGTAGCGTTCTCCTGGCATCCGCCAAACCCAGATTTGTCCGTCGGACTGCCAGACGGTGAAATGTGATTCATCACTCCAGGGAACACGTTTCCACTGCTCCAGAGTCCAATGGAGGTGAGCTTTATTCCATATGACGCTTGGCATTGCGCATTGTGATCTTAGGCTTGTGTGCGGCTGCTCAGTCATGGAAACACATTTCATGGAGCTCCCGACTAACACTTCTTGTGCTAACGTTGCTTCGAGAGGTAGTTTTGAACTCGGTAGTGAGTGTTGCAACCAAGGACAGACAATTTAAAGGTGCTACGCGCTTCAGCGGTCCCGTTCTGTGAACTTGTGAGGCCTACCACTTTGCAGCTGAACAGTTGTTGCTCCTTGACGTTTCCTCTTCACAAAAACAGCACTTACAGTTGACCTGGGCAGCACTAGCAGGGCAGAAATTTGACGAACTGACTTGTTGGAAAGGTGGCATTCTATGACTGTGCCACGTTGAAAGTCACTGAGCTCTTCTGTAAGGCCATTCTACTGGCAATGTTTGTCTATGGAGATTTTATGGTTGTGTGCTCAATATTATACACCTGTCAGCAAAGGGTGTGGATGAAATAGCCAAATCCACAAATTTGAAGGGGTGTCCACCTACTTTTGTATATATATTGTAGCTTAAATGTGAACCATATGCTACAGGTTTATCACAAAGAGATGGAATGCCACTACTGTTATGTGATACACTAGCAGCATTAGATCCCAGCTTTAGCAATGCAAACCTAATGCTGACACCTCTTGGTAAGAATACTGTACTGTACCTGTAGTTAAAACTTCCTACCTTGGCCCTGTTGAATCAGATCTTCCATGAAGGATCTACCATAATCAATCTTCATAATAGCTAATACAAAAATATATATATTCACAATACAACAACTGAGAGAAAATGATACCACTAGCTACTAGAGTCTAGTCTCTGTGTGCATTTACTCTTTATACACTCGTCTCCCTACTGTTAGAATGTAATATCTCCAGCAGAAACAGCCTGAGCTGAAACAGGGAGTTGAGGTCAGATTAAAAGGTGGCTGCCACATGTTCCCATCTGAACTCCATCGTGTAGGAGCTGAGGCTTCGCCCAATTTAGCAGGAAAAATGGCAGAAAAAGCGGTGTTCACTAATTGGACTCACATTTCCCAATATCTTTTTATTTTTACCTTTATTTATACAGGTTTTTTTCTGATTGAGATAATATCTCTTTTCCAAGAGAGACCTGGTCCAATACAATCTTGCTGAGTCATTCTTGCTGAGTCATTTATCAGCCTGCAGAGAATGGAAAGTTCTCAGGGGGGCTGAAACAGGCCATGTGGAGGAAGGATCCACAGGCCAGGACTGAAACAAACAAAAAACAGTCACCTTACTTTTCTCACTTAATAAACACAACTACTTGAGTATCCATAAACATGAATGTACAATATGTCATGTTTTTCACTTGAATGTTTTGTTCTCTATTTATCAATGTAATATCCATGTATTTCAGTGTCTATGACAACTATGTGGGTATTATTACAACTTTATCCATACTGTACACAAATGGGGAGTAGAGCTGTTACCCAGCAGATGGCAGCAGCAAGTCCAGCGAGTTTTACAGCTCATGGACGCTGGGTGTGAGTGTGGACGTTTCGTGTGTGGATGCATATTGATGCAGTTGCCCCATGCAATTGCCTTTTTTTCTTCTGAACTACATTTTAACAACAATGCATTAATTGTCCTATAAATGCAATGTCACATATAATTGTCACCACTTGCAGGATTCACACACAGGATCATCGGGTTCAGGTGAGTGCCTCGTTTATTGTCTGGCAATAAAGCAAACAACGTAGGTGTAAAGCAAACAACGTAGGTGATCAAGTTAGAAGTGACAATTCTCCAGCTCTGTATTTGCCTTAATCATTTAGAAAAAAGGCGTTCAATTACACAATGCAATTGTATAGTTTTAATCTTGTGATTCTATGCGCAGGCTCATATTTCTTCTGCCTCGCGCGTGCCGCTTAAAGGAAACATTGCTCAACACCATCATCAACACCATCATCCCAGACACCCGGGACCCACTCCAATGTGCATTACTGCCCAAAAAGATTCACAGATGATGCAATTTCTATTGCACATTGCCCTTTTCCACCTGGACAAAATGAACACCTGTGTGAGAATGCTGTTCATTGACAACAGCTCAGCGTTCAACACCATAGTGCCCTACAAGCTCATCACTAAGCTCAGGACCCTGGGACTAAACACCTCCCTCTGCAACTGGATCCTAGACTTCCTGATGGGCCGCCCCCAGGTGGTGAGGGTAGGTAACAACACATCTGCCACGCTGACCCTCAACACGGGGGCCCCTCAGGGGAGCGTGCTTATTCTCTTCCTGTACTCCCTGATCACCCATGACTGCGTGGCCGCGCACGTCTCAAACAACATAATTAAGTTTGCCGACGACACGATGGTGGCAGGCCTGATCACCGACGATGGTGCCAGGACAACAACCTCTCTCTCAATGTCAACTAGACAACGGAGCTGATCGTGGACTACAGGAAACGGAGGTCCAAGCACGCCCACATCCACATCGATGGGGCTGTAGTGGGGCGGGTTGAGAGCTTCAACTTCATCGGTGTCCACATCACGAAGGACCTATCATGGTCCAAACACACCAACACAGTCGTGAAGAGGGCACGACAATGCCTCTTTCCCCCTCAGGAAGCTGAAAGGTTTTGGCATGGGCTCTCAGATCCTCAAAAAGTTAGACTGCTGCACCATTGAGAGCATCTTGACTGGCTTTATCACCGCTTGGTGATAATGGAAACTGCTCAACAAAGGGTTGAGCCCCCTGTCATCCAGGACATCTATACTACACGACCGGTACCGGATCGCCAAGTCTGGGACCAAAAAGCTCCCGAACAGCTTCTACCCCCAAGCCATAAGACTGCTGAAAAGTTCATCAAATGGATACCTGGACAATTTGCATTGACCACCTTTTTTTTTTTTGCACTGGCTTTATGCACACTCACTGGACTCACACAAAGACACACTTTCACACTCTTCACATACGCTGCTACTACTCTGTTTATTATCTATACTGGTTGCCTAGTAACTTTACCCCTACCTACATGTACATATTACCTACCCTACTACCAACACTGCTGTTACTCTGTTTATTATCTATCCTGATTGACTAGTCACTTTACCCCTACCTACATGTACATATTACCTCAATTACCCGAACTACCTCGTACCCTTGCACATTGGCTCGGTACCGGTATTCCTTGTATATAGCAACGTTATTATTATTTTATTGTGCTACTATATCCATTTTTCCCTTATTTGCACATTTTCCGTACTTTTTAACTCTGCATTATTGGGAAAGGGCTTGTAAGTAAGCATTTCACGTTAAATAGCACTGCAAATAGTACTGCTGGATTGAAAAGTCATAGTCAAATCAAAAATATAACACTTTTAGCAAAAAAAAAAATGTATCTTTAATTTACAATCTGTAGAAACTATGAGATTATAAAGGTTCAGAAATTTTATGAAACAGCACAGTTAAAAATATATTGGCAAATAGAAATCAAAACGGTATGCTCTTCAGAAATAGATGGGAGGAAAGAAAACTATTGAAAAATACATTGTGTCCGTAAAAAGTTTGGGGTCACTTAGAAATGTCCTTGCTTATGAAAGAAAATGTAAAAAAAATCTCCATTAAAATGATGTCAAATTGATCAGAAATACAGTGCAGACATTGTTAATGTTGTAAATTACTATTGTAGCTGGAAATGGCTGATTTCTATGGAATATCTACATAGGCTTACAGAGGCCCATTATCAGCAACCATCACGCCTGTGTCCAAATGGCACATTGTGTTAGCTAAGGGCTAACCCTTTTGCAATTATGTTAGCACAGCTGAAAACTGTTGTTCTGATTAAAGAAGCAATAAAACTGTCCTTCTTTAGACTACTTGAGTATCTGGGGCATCAGCATTTGTGGGTTCGATTATAGGCTCAAAATAGCCAGAAACAAAGACATTTCTTCTGAAACTTGTCAGTCTATTCTTGTTCTGAGAAATGAAGAATATTAATTGCGAGAAATTGCCGAGAAACTGAAGATCTCATACAATGCTGTGTGCTACTCTCTTCACAGAAAAGCACAAACTGCCTCTAACCAGAATAGAAAGAGGAGTGGGAGGCCCTGGTGCACAACTGAGCAAGAGGACAAGTACATAGGGGCATAGGCACGCACAGAGGGGCATAGGCACGCGCAGTACAGTACAGGGTCAGCCCTCAGCACACTGCTCCAATCCTTATTTGAACACAGCTGGCAACAAAAACAGCACCAAAGCCACACTGGCTAATTATCTAATGTAAGGATACTGAGCTCCGTGCAAACCCTTCATAGACTGTGTGGTTTTTACCTACTAGTCTGATAATAGTGTCTAATAATCAGTGGTGTTTTCAGTGGATCTTTTCAACTAGGAGTGAATGTTGTGGTGTGTGGTTTTATCCTTGTGTGTTTTAAATATGTATTTCTCCAGCATTTTGGCAGTCCTCTGTACAATGGCACATCATTTCACACAGTGAAAACAAATACACAAAATATGATTCAAATCATGCAACAGGTCAGGCATATAACATTGAAAAATTAAATGCAACATATACACTACCGGTCAAAGACATCAACACTATGAAATAACACATATGGAATCATGTAGTAACCAAAAAAAGTGTTAAACAAAAATCTAAATCTATTTTATATTTGAGATACATCAAATAGCCACCCTTAGCCCCAATGACAACTTTGCACACTTGTCATTCTCTCAATGTGCTTCACCTGGAATGCTTTTACAACAGTATTGAAGGAATTCCCACATATGCTGAGAACTTGTTGGCTGATTTTCCTTCACTCTGTGGTCCGACTCATCCCAAACCATCTCAATTTGGTTGAGGTCGGGTGATTGTGGAGGTCAGGTCATCTGAAACAGCACTCCATCACTCTCCTTATTGGTCAAATAGCCCTTACACAGTCTGGAGATGTGTTGGGTCATTGTCCTGTTGAAAAACAAATGATAGTCCCACTAAGCCCAAACCAGATGGGATGGCGTATCGCTGCAGAATGCTGTGGTAGCCATGCTGGTTACGTGTGCCTTATATTCCACACCACACCTTCATGTCTTAAAGTAATGATGGACTGTCGTCTCTCTTTGCTTATTTGAAGATGTTCTTGCCATACTATGAACTTGGTCTTTTACCAAATAGGGCTATCTTCTGTATACCACCCCAACCTTGTCACAACACAACTGATTGGCTCAAACACATTAAGATGGAAAGAAATCCACAAATTAACTTTTAACAAGGCACACCTGTTAATTGAAATACATTCCATTTCATGACTACCTCATGAATCCTACAGAGAGAATGCCAAGAGTGTGCAAAGCTGTCATCAAGACAAAGGGTGGCTATTTGAAGAATCTCAAATATAAAATATATTTGGAACACTTTTTTGGTTACTACATGATTCCATTTGTTATTTCATAGTTTTGATGTCTTCACTATTATTCTACAATGTAGAATAATAGTAAAAATAATGGAAAACACTTGAATGAGTAGGTGTTCTAAAAATTTGACCGGTAGTGTATGTGTTCTGAGAATTACATTTCATGTTACAAGAAGAACTACATTTAGTTAAGTGCAAAGCAAGCAAGCCACAACCATGCAATATCAGACTATTATATCATGCATCCTGCAAGTGACATATGATTTAGAGAGTCTGGTTATTGTTTCGCCTTATGGAAAATGACAAGTGCATTACTTGTATCATTATTGGATCTAATTAGCCACAGATCACCCTCCCACACATTCACAAACAAACAGTACCCATAGAAACGCCTGTGATGTCAATGATGCAGGAAAAGACTGTAGTCGAAGAAGGGTTAACTAGAAAGAGCTCAAACCTTGTAGAGCATCAGGCCAGATCTTCTTCACCTCCTCCTCCTCATCAGGTTCCTCTGTGAGAAAGGCCCAGTCATCCTGGAAAAGGGAACTTTTCAGAGCGGCAACGGGGCACTCAGAGGGGGCGATGGGACACTCAGAGGGGATGACAGGGGCAGTACACTCAGCCCCAAAGAGAGGACTAGCCTCTTTCTCAAGTCCAAGCTGTAAGACAGTGCCTGCCATTCCAATGGAGGGGGGTTCCATGGCCTCAGACTGGGAGATTTGGTTCTCAAACACTGTGGAGCTTACTACCTGGGAGGTTACCTCAAGTGGCATCTCAGACCTGAAGGTTGCCATACCAGCGGGTATTTCTTGAGTGATGTGCTCTAGCACTGTCTGCTGATGGTACTCTGTGAGGTCTGTGAAGTCCTCTGTGACTGGGGGTAGAGGGGTCGGAAGGTCAGTGTCAGAGTCTGGCTCAGTGTAATCAGCTTTGGTCAATGGGACAGAGACCTTAACCTCCGGTATGGCTTCTGTAATTGTAACTGGTTTACTTTTGGCCTCTACGGCGCCTTCTGTTGTTGTAGATGGCTCACTCTCAGCTTCAATGTTTTCTGTGGTTGTAGCTGGCTCACTCTCAGCTTCAATGTTTTCTGTGGTTGTAGCTGGCTCACTCTCAGCTTCAATGTTTTCTGTGGTTGTAGCTGGCTCACTCTCAGCTTCAATGTTTTCTGTGGTTGTAGCTGGCTCACTCTCAGCTTCAATGATTTCTGTGATTGTAACTGGTTCACTCTCGGCTTCAGTAGCAACAGCAGCTGTGATTGGTTCAGGCTCAGAGGCCTCAGAATCAGAAGAAGCCTCAGACGAAGAGGCCTCAGGCTCCTCATGAGTGGATGGTTCCTCCTCAACTTCTTTGGGCTCTTCGAGTATCTCAATATCAGTATCATGTGGGAGGTCTTCGGGAGGAACTTCAGGGGCATCCCTGACAACCACTGCCTGAATGGCAGCGGCTTCTTCAACAACCACCATCTCCGTGGCAGTCACTTTCTCAGCAACATCTTCCACCTCTTCAGTGGACTCTTCAGCAGACCCTTCAGTGGATTGTTTGGGCTCTTTTTCAAACTCTTCAACAGGTGCGGTGGCCTCAAGGACCTCCTCCTTAATGGCCTCACCCACCTCAAACACCTCAGGCTCTGGGGCCTTTTCAACTGCTTCTACTATCTCCTCCACAACTGGCTTTGGCTCCTCCTGTTCCCACACATCTGAGAGCACCTCTGCAGTTTCCACAACGGTGATCTCTTCCTTTTGTGGCTCAGCCTCTTCAACAGGCATGGGGGCCTCAAAAGACACTTCCTCAACTGTCACCTCCTCCATCACTTTCTCCAATTCTAGGGCTGGGGCTTGGGCCTCTGGTTCCACTGCAGGGATGAATGCTGGTTCAATGATCTCTGCAAAAGGCACGAGCACAGCAACTTCCTTGGTCTTCTCTTGCTTAATAGGAGCAGGAACTTCAGGCACAAATGGTTTGACATCTCCAGCTGGGGCAGGGGATCTGACAGGCCTAGCCTCCAGAGGAAGAGGATAAGCAGGGCCACGTGGAGCAAAGCCTCTCCTCTGGCCCTCTTCTGGCACACGATGTTGCTCTCTGTGGAAACCTTGGCCTCTTCTGAAGAAAGTCTGGGTCTCAGCTCCAGGCTCCCCTACAGCTCCGCGTCCGTGGCCCTGGTAGGAGCCCCTAAACCTCATTGCGAGCCTCTCACCCGAGGCCTCCTCCTCACCGGGGAGTCCCCTCTTGTGGCGGTAGCCCTGGCGGTCTATCATGCCCTGCTGGCTCTCCTGTCCGACCCTGGGTTTGGGGGCGTAGAAGGGGGGGCCCTCCACGGTCTGGACCACTCCACGGCTGGCCCGACGCATCATGTTCAGGGTGGACGCGGGGCGACGCACGCGCTGCAGGGAGGAGGGCACGATCTCAGGTGGCAGACGCAAGTAGTCCCGCAGGTACACGATACCCTCGTTGGTGAGGTACCAGTAGGAATGCTTCCATGCAAAGGTCTCCCGCACAAAGCCTTTGGATTTGAGGGAGCCCATGGCCCTTATCACCTTCAGGTTAGCAACCCCCTGGATCTCAGGGTGCATGCACTGGGGACGCCTGTCCTTCTTGGCCACCATGACGCCATCCCGAAAGAGGAGCTCATAAATGGCCCTCAGATCTGCCAGGGGCATTACCATGCCAGCAACCATTTTGACTTCTTGGGTTTTCTTTTAAGGCCTAATTAACTTATTTTGTTTAATGCAGAGGAAACTGAATGCAGTCACTTCTGGTTATACAATAGCAGGACCGGCTGCCAAGTATTAAGACTTCAAATGTTTTAACAAAGTCCTACAGTCTTGTGTATTTCCTTATTTCTTCTAAGATGTTGGGGGAATATATATATATTTCAGTCCCACAAAACACAGGAAATGTTCCCTATGAATCAGTTTCCCTTGGAAGTAAAAAGGCACTGATCTACCGAAGTGCCTGAGTCAGTGTGGCACAAAAAGCAAGCCCACAACCCCTCCTACCTTCTCTCTGGTCGGTGGAGAAACAGCCTGGCCGAGGCGAGTAGGGAAGAAAAGGGGAAAAGCGAAGGGGGTGTGTGCACACGCGGGATGCAGGGAAAAAAAGGAAGGAAGCTAAGCAGGCAAGCTAGCAAGAGAGCCAGGAGTGACACACCTCTGCCGCACTATAGCACATGTGTTTGTACACTGTGTGCCTAAAGGGAACACTCCCACCAGAGCTCTGCCACTCCCCCTTTGGCTGCTGGAAGCAGAGATCTAGGCAGAGTGGGCTGGGCTCCAACGGATGAACAAAAGAACACATAGGAGACACCCTGTCCTGTACAGTCCGCAACAGCCAGACATTCACTCATCTTAGTGCAAACCTCTACTGCCAATCCAGAGCACATCTCTTGCACTCAGTGACATTTAGGTATAGCCTATACTTTGCACTCCCACCCCTGTAAGTAATACCCAAGTCAAACCCTTTTCCCTGGGGCATATGGGGGGAGTTACACAGTGTTCCTCCTGTTTTCACTTACAGTATATTTTTTCTGAAGCTTACACACTCACATTTGAATATCCAAAGAGGGGGGCAAACTACTGCTTAAAGAGAGCGAGAAAAATGACATATAGACCGTCCAAACTCCAGGAGGTGTTTCACAAAACTGAGCAAACATGTTGAACATACATGGAGCACATGTGTCTGCGTACGCACATGCGAGTCTAGTAGGGGAACAGTATGTCCCTCAGAGCACTTTAAGGAGGAGGAATTATTATTGGTTCTTTGCTCCAGCACTCTCTACTGAATTTTCAACACTGCAATCCTTGATAAACTGCTCCCTCTTTAAAGGCCCAAAGCAGCCGTTTTTAGATCGGTATAATTTAACAACTAAGTACCTTACTGTATTTGTGATTTTTTATTAACATTGGCAAAAATAGCTTTTTAGCAAAATAATATTTATCAAGCAAGACTTTTTCTAGGACTGTCTGGAAGTGGTTTGTGTGGGAAGGTTAAAACTGAAAACTAGCTGTTATTGGCAGAGAGGTTTGGAACGCTTGTTGCTATTGGTCTATTAACTAATTTACCGCATTTTGATGTCACCATGGAAAGCTGAAACTCCTGTCCATGAAAACCTTCTGATTGTTCCTGCGTAGATTGGATTTTCAACCAGCAACTATCAGGAAATAACACTGATCAAATGTTTTCACACTTAGAGTTTCATCGGCTATTGGACAGCTGTTCTACAACACAGGCAAAACAGAGCTTTGACTGCATTGGGACTTTAAAACTGCTTAATCTTTCATTTATTTTCCTTCGTAAAACACCATGATTGCAATTAGTGGTTCCATTCTCATTACTAGCCAAAATGCTGAGCATGTTTTTGAAAGCCATTATTGTAGTCTTTCTACAAGTTAAAAGTGTATTCAAAACCCTTAGGCTACTAGTGATTTAACAATAGGGAATTGTGCTGACTATGCGGTGCTCGTAGAAAGAATGACGAGAACGCATTCTCGATCTGTTGCTGTGCTGCACACTTTCACTAGATCAAATAGTACAAATCTAGTGAAATCAAACGGCTAACTACCGCTAACCATGTATAAACTGCTGTACTGAACAAGAAAACCCTCTATTTCCCCAATTGAGTCAGCAGCCAGGAACACCGCATTTAATATCTAATGCATGTGAAGATCACATGTCAACTTGAACATGTATCTGTCTATGCATGTGCACATGTGCAGTTCACTTTGTGGTTGCAGGATATATGGAAGAGCTGGAGAGGGTCTGAGTGTTACCTGTTAAACTGGTCTAAATGGGGTCTCAGACTTAGGGCTGTGACGGTCATGGAATTTTGGATGAAGGTAATTGGCCAAATGACCGTGACCATACGTACATACCCCAACCAGAAGCCATGGATTACAGGCAACATCCTCACTAAGCGAAAGGCTAGAGCTGCAGCTTTCAAGGAGTGGGACTCTAACCCGGAAGCTTATAAGAAATCCCGATATGCCCTCCGACGAACCATCAAACAAGCAAAGTGTTAATACAGGACTAAGATCGAATTCTACTACACCGGCTCCGATGCTCGTCGGATGTGGCAAGGCTTGCAAAACATTACAGACTTACAAAGACACTGAAACATGCATGAGAGCACCAGCTGTTCCGGACGACTGTCTCCGCAGCCGATGTGAGTAAGACCTTTAAAGGTCAACATTAAAAAAGGCTGCAGGGCCAGACATATGACCATGACGTGTACCGGAAGCATGCACTGACCAACTGGCAAGTGTCTTCACTGACATTTTCAACCTCTTCCTGTCTGAGTCTGTAATACCAACATGTTTTAAACAGACCACCATAGTCCCTGTGCCCAAGAACACTAAGGTAACATGCCTAAATGACTACCGACCCGTAGCACTCACGTCTGTAGCCATGAAGTGCTTTAAAAGGTTGGTCATGGTTCACATCAACACCATTATCCCAGAAACGCTAGACCCACTCCAATTTGCATACCGCCCTAACAGATGCACAGACGATGCAATCTCTATTGCACTCCACACTGCCCTTTCCCACCTGGACAAAATGAACACCTATGTGAGAATGCTATTCATTGACAACAGCTCAGCGTTCAACACCACAGTGCCCTCAAAGCTCATCACTAAGCTAAGGACCCAGGGACTACACACCTCCCTCTGAAACTGGATCCTGGACTTCCTGATGGGCCACCCCCAGGTGGTGAGGGTAGGTAACAACATATCCGCCCCGCTGATCCTCAACACAGGGGCATGCTCAGCCTCCTCCTGTACTCCCTGTTCACTCATGACTGCAAGGCCAGGTACAACTCCCAACACCATCATTACGTTTACCGATGACACAACAGTGGTAGGCCTGATCACCGACAACAACGAGACAGCCTATAGGGAGGAGGTCAGAGACCTGGCCGTGTGGTGCCAGGACAACAACCTCTCCCTCAACATGATCAAGACAAAGGAGATGATTGTGGACTAAATGATTGTGGGCCGAGCACACCCACATTCGCATCGACAGGGCTGCAGTGGAGCAGGTTGAGAGCTTCAACTTCCTTTGTGTCCACGTCACCAAAAAACTAATAATGGTCCAAGCACACCATGACAGTCATGAAGAGGGAAAGACAAAACCTATTCCCCCTCAGGAGACTGAAAAGATTTGGCATGGGTCCTCAGATCCTCAAAAGGTTCTACAGCTGCACCATTGAGAGCATCCTGAATGGTTGCATCATTGCCTGGTATGGCAACTGCATAGGTTAGTGCGTACGGCCCAGTACATCACTTGGGCCAAGCTTCCTGCCATCCAGGACCTCGATACCAGGCGGTGTCAGAGGAAGGCCCTAAAAATTGTCAAAGATTCCAGCCACCCTAGTCATAGACTGTTCTCTCTGCTACCGCATAGCAAGTGGTACCAGAGGGCAAGTCCAGGTCCAAGAGGCTTCTAAACAGCTTCTACCCCCAAGCCAAAAGACTCCTGAACATCTAATCAAATGGCTACCCAGACTATTTGCATTTCCCCTCCCCCTCTTTTACACCACTGCTACTCCCTGTTATTATCTACGCATCTATGCATATTACCTCAATTATCTTGACTAACCGGTGCCCCCGCACATTGACTCTGTACTGATACCCTTGGTATACAGTCTCGCAATTGTTATTTTACTGCTGCTCTTTAACTACAGTGCCTTGCGAAAGTATTCGGCCCCCTTGAACTTTGCGACCTTTTGCCACATTTCAGGCTTCAAACATAAAGATATAAAACTGTATTTTTTTGTGAAGAATCAACAACAAGTGGGACACAATCATGAAGTGGAACGACATTTATTGGATATTTCAAACTTTTTTAACAATCAAAAACTGAAAAATTGGGCGTGCAAAATTATTCAGCCCCTTTACTTTCAGTACAGCAAACTCTCTCCAAAAGTTCAGTGAGGATCTCTGAATAATCCAATGTTGACCTAAATGACTAATGATGATCAATACAATCCACCTGTGTGTAATCAAGTCTCCGTATAAATGCACCTGCACTGTAATAGTCTCAGAGGTCCGTTGAAAGCGCAGAGAGCATCATGAAGAACAAGGAACACACCAGGCAGGTCCGAGATACTGTTGTGAAGAAGTTTAAAGCCGGATTTGGATACAAAAAGATTTCCCAAGCTTTAAACATCCCAAGGAGCACTGTGCAAGCGATAATATTGAAATGGAAGGAGTATCAGACCACTGCAAATCTACCAAGACCTGGCCGTCCCTCTAAACTTTCAGCTCATACAAGGAGAAGACTGATCAGAGATGCAGCCAAGAGGCCCATGATCACTCTGGATGAACTGCAGAGATCTACAGCTGAGGTGGGAGACTCTGTCCATACGACAACAATCAGTCGTATATTGCACAAATCTGGCCTTTATGGAAGAGTGGCAAGAAGAAAGCCATTTCTTAAAGATATCCATAAAAAGTGTTGTTTAAAGTTTGCCACAAGCCACCTGGGAGACACACCAAACATGTGGAAGAAGGTGCTCTGGTCAGATGAAACCAAAATTGAACTTTTTGGCAACAATGCAAAACGTTATGTTTGGCGTAAAAGCAACACAGCTCATCACCCTGAACACACCATGCCCACTGTCAAACATGGTGGTGGCAGCATCATGGTTTGGGCCTGCTTTTCTTCAGCAGGGACAGGGAAGATGGTTCAAATTGATGGGAAGATGGATGGAGCCAAATACAGGACCATTCTGGAAGAATGGAAGAAACCTGATGGAGTCTGCAAAAGACCTGAGACTGGGACGGAGATTTGTCTTCCAACAAGACAATGACCCAAAACATAAAGCAAAATCTACAATGGAATGGTTCAAAAATAAACATATCCAGGTGTTAGAATGGCCAAGTCAAAGTCCAGACCTGAATCCAATCGAGAATCTGTGGAAAGAACTGAAAACTGCTGTTCACAAATGCTCTCCATCCAACCTCACTGAGCTCGCGCTGTTTTGCAAGGAGGAATGGGAAAACATGTCAGTCTCTCGATGTGCAAAACTGATAGAGACATACCCCAAGCGACTTACAGCTGTAATCGCAGCAAAAGGTGGCGCTACAAAGTATTAACTTAAGGGGGCTGAATAATTTTGCACGCCCAATTTTTCAGTTTTTGATTTGTTAAAAAAGTTTGAAATATCCAATAAATGTCGTTCCACTTCATGATTGTGTCCCACTTGTTGTTGATTCTTCACAAAAAAATACAGTTTTATATCTTTATGTTTGAAGCCTGAAATGTGGCAAAAGGTCGCAAAGTTCAAGGGGGCCGAATACTTTCGCAAGGCACTGTACTTGTTATTTTTATTTCTTGTTCGTTTTTTTTTTAAACTGCATTGTTGGTTAGGGGCTTTTAAGTAAGCATTTCACTGTAAGTTCTACACCTGTTGTATTCGGCGCATGTGACTAATAGCATTTGATTGGATATGATTTGACATAGAATGAATAGAACGGGCGTCCCCATTCAAGTCCAAGTTGGCATAATGGGTACTCATAGGAGCAAAGACGGAAGTAAAATATGTCCCTATGGGCCCTTGTCCAAAGTAGTGACCTATACCGAAATAAGGTGCCATTAGGGACACATCTTAACAGCAGTGGTAGTTGTGAGGAGGGAGGGCCCTATGGGGAGGGAGAAGGGAGGAGGGAGGGCCCTATGGGCCTTGGTCAAAATAGGAAATAGGGTGTCATTTCGGATGAACACAGCCCAGTGATGCAGATCCCTGATGCTAATGAACAACCACCAGGGATGGTGCTGCTGCCAGAGGGAGGATTTCACGCACTGATTACAAACAAAGGAGTCTCTAACAACCTATCGCAGTGGATCTCTTCACCATGTTCATGATTCCCGGCTACAGCCAGACTGGCATGCAAGAGAGCTTGTGGCCAAGTTAAAACCATCATGGAACCATTGAGTGCTAAGATTTTCCTCTCTCAGGACAGGATGGAGATGGAAAGATAGGACACCCTATTCAGCCTAGACTTGGACATGCACACAACTGCAGTAAACATGCATTAATAAATCAGGTCTATTGGATTGTATTACTTTTCATCAAAACAGTACAATATACTGTACAGCCCCAAAGCAGGCACTGGAGCAATGCGTTTTGAAAAATCATCTGAGAATCGACCAAAAGCTATGACTTTCTCCTATGTGGTCCACCAAAACCTTCGTAAACATATAGCCACAGTTCATATTTGGATAGAGGACATTTTTGTTTTGCACTTTTCGACAGAGGAAATATAGCACATTTTCAGACCTCGTTGAAGACCGAATTCGGCCCCCCGGGGGCAAAATGAGTTTGACACCACTGGCCTAATGGATCCCCTGAGCAACGCCTGGGCACACCCTTTCAGCCCTGTTGCTTCCATCCACCACCACCCAAAATAGCAATGTCAGCGGGGGATGAGGGGCACTTGGCAACCATACTCAGAGGAGTACGGATGAAGTTTATACCACCGGTCACGGTGGGCCGCCACTGCTAAATAATTGCTGCCATGACAAAAAAAATATGATTAAGAAAATAATACATTTTAAGTGAAGGTCAAATGTTTTCAGTGGAAACTTAAATGACTAAAACCAGACAAAGTATGTAGAAAAAAAATTATGGAGCTTTATAAGATCATCTTAGAGCATTAACAACCATCAAATTAAAAACTGTAAAATCAGGTAGAATCAAAAAAAAAAAATGGCATGGCATATGGCCCAAATTATTTTATTATAATGTTTGAGTCACTCAGATAGCATTAGAAAACACAGGTAGCCATGTGTAGTTACAGCTCATACAGTGAACATACAAAAGTATTTGATCCCCTGCTGATTTTGTACGTTTGCCCACTGACAAATAAATTATCAGTCTATAATTTTAACGGTAGGTTTATTTGAACGGTGAGAGACAGAATAACAACAAAAAATCCAGAAAAACGCATGTCAAAAATGTTATAAATTGATTTGCATTTTAATGAGGGAAATAAGTATTTGACCCCTCTGCAAAACATGACTTAGTCCTTGGTGGCAAATCGCTTGTTGGCAATCAGAGGTCAGACGTTTCTTGTAGTTGGCCACCAGGTTTGCACACATCTCAGGAGGGATTTTGTCCCACTCCTCTTTGCAGATCTTCTCCAAGGCATTAAGGTTTCGAGGCTGATATTTGGCAACTCGAACCTTCAGCTCCCTCCACAGATTTTCTATGGGATTAAGGTCTGGAGACTGGCTAGGCCACACCAGGACCTTAATGTGCTTCTTCTTGAGCCACTCCTTTGTTGCCTTGGCCGTGTGTTTTGGGTCATTGTCATGCTGGAATACCAATCCACGACCCATTTTCAATGCCCTGGCTGAGGGAAGGAGGTTCTCACCCAAAATTTGACGGTACATGGCCCCGTCCATTGGCCCTTTGATGCGGTGAAGTTGTTCTGTCCCCTTAGCAGAAAAACACCCCCATAGCATAATGTTTCCACCTCCATGTTTGACGGTGGGGATGGTGTTCTTGGGGTCATAGGCAGCATTCCTCCTCCTCCAAACATGGCGAGTTGAGTTGATGCCAAAGAGCTCCATTTTGGTCTCATCTGACCACAACACTTTCACCCAGTTGTCCGCTGAATCATTCAGATGTTGATTGGCAAACTTCAGACGGGCATGTATATGCGCTTTCTTGAGCAGGGGGACCTTGCGGGCACTGCAGAATTTCAGTCCTTCACGGCGTAGTGTGTTACCAATTGTTTTCTTGGTGACTATGGTCCCAGCTGCCTTGAGATCATTGACAAGATCCTCCCGTGTAGTTCTGGCCTGATTCCTCACCGTTCTCATGATCATTGCAACTCTACGAGGTGAGATCTTGCATGGAGCCCCAGACCGAGTGGAGATTGACAGTTATTTTGTGTTTCTTCCATTTGCGAATAATCGCACCAACTGTTGTCACCTTCTCACCAAGCTGCTTGGCGATGGTCTTGTAGCCCATTCCAGCCTTGTGTAGGTCTAAAATCTTGTCCCTGACATCCTTGGAGAGCTCTTTGGTCTTGGCCATGGTGGAGAGTTTGGAATCTGATTGATTGATTGCTTCTCTGGACAGGTGTCTTTTATACAGGTAACAAGCTGAGATTAGGAGCACTCCCTTTAAGAGTGTGCTCCTAATCTCAGCTCGTTACCTGTATAAAAGACACCAGGGAGCCAGAAATCTTTCTGATTGAGAGGGGGTCAAATACTTATTTCCCTCATTAAAATGCAAATCAATTTATAACATTTTTGACATGCGTTTGTCTGGATTTTGTTGTTGTTATTTTGTCTCTCACTGTTCAAATAAACCTACCATTAAAATTATAGACTGATCATTTCTTTGTCAGTGTCAGTGCAACATACAAAATCAGCAGGGGATCAAATACTTTTTTCCCCTCACTGTATACTGTAGGTTTATACCATTTGAAACAGACCTAGGCCTACATCCTTCAAAAATGCACAGTAACCTGCCCAAAGAACCACTTCAGGGTGTTACCATGGTCAACATTAGTGCACTGTGGGGAATAGGGTGACATTTGGGATGCGGCCTGAGTGGAAGCAAAAGGAGATAATATCTACTCTGATTACTGACCTGTCTCATCATCTTCCTGATATTCTCCTCCTCCATTCTCAGAACCGCTTAGCTGTGGGGTCTGGCACACCTATAGTGTAACCAAGGGTTGTTAGAGTGTACTGTAGGTACATTTTTGTTGTCACTTGTACTTTCGTAACCTCGTCCCAATTGCTTCCGAGAGCCTGCTGGTGGAGGAGACTTTCATGAAATTGTTTGTTCATAACAAAACGTGTTTAATCCTTTTTTCAATGCACTGAAATGACACTTCTCCTCACAAACTAGTCATCAAATCAGGGTTTCTGCAAAGCGAAATCTGGTAAATATCAATTTTGGGGATGATAGGGCCACATACTTCAAGTTGGGACTGACCAGACTGCATATATGGTGCAGATTAGTGAATGTCTTAGTGTTTTTCAGTGAGCTTGGTTTTGTACCAGTGAAACATTTCACAGAGGTGTAGCATGCCACTTAATGAGACATAGTAACAGTAGTACAGCTTGATTTAGTACCTATTCTAAAGGAGGACAGTGTCTGTGTCTCAATTGGCACTATATTCCCTATACAGTGCACTACTTTTGACCAGGGCCCTATGGGTTCTGGTCAAAAGTAGTGCACTAATTGCATAAGATATGTTATGTTATGTTATGTTATGTTGCATAACAACATCGCTAGGTAGCGACCCAAGTCGTTATGTAAATAGGGCACTACTTTTGATGGGCCCATAGGGCTCTGGTCAAAAGTAGTGCCCTATGTAGTGCACTATGTAGGGAATAGGGTGCCATTTGGGATTAAGCACTAGTCTCTCATTTACGCATGATCAGTGCAGACACAAGCCCTACCATGGTGAAGACGATGCAAAGGAAGGCTCACCATTACTCAATAAATGTAATGTAATGACAGTTTTAAATTAATAATGCACTTATCTTTGGGACTCTGTGAGAACCACAGACATTTGGAACACAGCTGGGATTTGAAATAGAAAATATCTGCCTCAAATGTTTAAAAGAGAAAGTTGGCATAGCTAACCGCTGAGCTGTTAGGTAAATGAGGAGTAACCAAGTTGGGCGAGAGAGGCAAAGGGCCCACTGAAGGAGATGATAGTAGCTGACAGATAATCGGGGAGTTCCAGAATAGTGGTGCCAGGAACCACATGCCATCTACATTCAACAGCCAAAACAGACCTAGCCTGGGGGGAACCAGTCCCTGAGAAACAGCACAGACACACAAAAGGGGCAGTGTCTTTTGGCTTTTAACACAATTGAAAAACATTAAGATTTTGTTGATTATAGACCATGTGACCAGGCCAGGAAAAAGAGAGTTATAACAGACACCTGTTCAGGAAAAACACCCATTCCAAATATGAATTACATACCAAAGACAGATGCATATGGCACACTGTTCTTAACGCCTATTGCAGACAGTATAAAACACAGGTAAAAAAACAAAAAAGAGCACCAGGAAGTTGGAACTGATTCAGGCAACAGAACCAAAAACAGACATTTTTCGGGGAACAGAATCAGAAGCGGGAACGAAAGTGATCTATAATGTTCCGGAACAGAAACATTTTATGGGAGTATGGGAACCGGTTAATAATGTTATTTTACATTCTGGGCTTTTTTTCAGTCCCACCAAAAACTTAAAACAAAGTGCCTATGCAAAGCCTTCAGTCTGTCACTCAGAAACTTATTCCAGTGTCTGCCTGCCAGCTGAAAATCTTTGCCAGTGTGTGTGTACGTGTGTAGGGTACCTGCCTCTCCCCCTCTGAAGCATAGCCTACTGAAGTTACAGGCGTGATTCAGAAAAGAAGGAGAGTTTTTTATTTGCAGAATAATGGAGACACTTTTTCAATGCTAGTTAAGGATACTATAGATATCACATTTCACATTAGATTTATTAACTACTAAAAGTGTGTTTTTAATTCTGGTGCCTCTCTGCACACACAAGCTTGTTAGCTAGCTAGCTAGCTAGCACGGGTCCAACATTAAGCCTGTTGGAAGTTCAAAGACATTCAAAGTTCCTCCATAGAAGCTGCTCCTCCGTAGGTATAATTCTGTGGGCCTAATTCAGATATTGCATGTCATAACAAGATGCCCAGCGCTTCAAGCCAAGCCTCCCACTCCACCCTCTCTTGCGGTCTCTCCACCTGCAAAATTTCAAACGCATCTCGCATCCCTACACTTGTCTGGCCATCGCACATGTAAACAACTATAGCTTGTTGAGCTAAATGTTAAAAAAAAATCATTTCAGAGTTAAAAAGGAACGATACAAACAGCTACTTTTTGGGGGATGGAAAAGGTTCAGAACTTTATTTTGCAGTTCAGAACAGTGGAACCGAACGAAAAAAGAAAGGTTCGGTTCAGAACAAAATAAACTCCTGCAGAGTACTGACACCTGAGAAAGTCCTGAGAAAGTCCTGAGAAAGTCCTGAGAAAGTCCTGACAAAGTCCATAATCCTGCAGCTCTCACTCCCTTTTCCTCAGGGGTCACAAAACACTTCAACTGTGCGAACCTTAATGGAAAAGCCACAAAGTGATTTCTTTGCCTTTAGAAGGTCAATTGTGTCTGTGTTCCATTCAACATGAGTCACCCGTCATCCATGCCTCCCCTGAGAGAGCAGCAAATGTGGAAAGAAATATGGAGCCCAAGCAGGCACACTATGGACCCCCATTGCAGGGCTAAAACTATGCAGCAGGGGAATGATAAAATATTTGTTTTCCTATTTTCTGAGAGTTAGATGGTAGAATTGTGCCTTCCTCTGACTCATGAAGTGCTTCTCTACTGCTATTCCACCAATTACAAGTCTGTAGAGTGGAGTGGACAAAACCATCAGTAGAGTGTGGTGCAGTATAGTGTGGTGTACCAGTAGCCTACATGTCAACTCACACTGCCCTCTATTGGAGACAGGACCCTAGTGGGGACAAGACCCAAAGCACTCTGGGGTTCAGGTGACAACACAACAAAGCGCCCAACAGGTATAAAGGTCCTAGAATGTGTTCCAATTCCAAATGGCAGCCTATTCCCTATAGAGTCCACTACTTTTGACGAGAGGGCTTTGGTCAAAAGTAGTGCACTATATAGTTAATAGGGTAGAGGAGAGTGGGTTAGTTGAGCCAAAGGGGTAAGTTGAGCCACCCTTGTTTATAGGAATTCATACACAAAATGTATAATTATACCAAATATTTAGGAAGAGGTCTTAATTTCATGGATTTTGTCAAGGAAGAAACCACATGGAAAAAGAGGTAAGTAATCAAGTCAGGTACAGAAAAATAATTTTCACCAAATCAAAATTATTTATTGTGTTAGAGGTTTCACGATGCTTGTATCTAAACCAACGTAGATCATTTGAAGTATTGTTCTATACATCAGATGGGGTCTCTATAAGCTTCAATATGAGGTTTCTCCACATTATTGGTTAGTTATTTTGTACATAATGTTGCTGCTACCGTCTCCTATGACCGAAAAGAGCTTCTGGATATCAGAACAGCAATTACTCACTTCAAACTGGATTATTTTTTCTTTAATGAGTCCTATACGAAGGATATACTGCTTCTCCGAGACCAGGCCCAAATCCTCGTCATTCTCATGAAGAAAAGACGGAAATAAAAGAGGCGGAGATTGGGGTGCCTTGTTAGAATTAGACAGCGAGTGGGTAACCTGCCTCTACCATCCATTCTATTGGCCAATGTGCAATCACTGGAAAATAAACTGGATGATGAGACGATCCTACCAACGGGACATTCAAAACTCTAATGTCTTGTTTCACGGAGTCGTGGCTGAATGACAACAGGGATAGTATACATTTAGCTGTTAAAAAAATAAAAAATTCTCTCAGCATGTCACATGTGCAACCAGAGGAAAAAAAAAACTCTAGACCACCTTTACTCCACAAACAGAGATGCGTACAAAGTTCTCCCTCACCCTCCATTTGGCAAATCTGACCATAATTCTATACTCCTGATTCCTGTTTACAAGCAAAGACTAAAGCCGGAAGTACCAGTGACTCGCTCAATACGGAAGTGGTCGGATGCTGAAAACTATTACGGACTACAAAGAGAAACCTCACTTGGAGCTGCCCAGTGGTGCGAGCCGACCAGACGAGCTAAATCACTTTTATGCTCGCTTCGAGGCAGATAACACTGACGCATGCCTGAGAGCACCAGCTGTTCCGGACGACTGTGTGATCACGCTCTCCGTAGCCAATGTGAGCAAGACCTTTATACAGGTCAACATTCACAAGGCCACGCGGCCAGGATGATTACCTGGCCGTGTACTCAGAGCATGCGCGGACCAACTGGCATATGTCACTGACATTTTCAACCTCTCCCTGACTGAGTCTGTAATGTTTCAAGCAGACCACCATAGTCCCTGTGCCCAAGAAAGTGAAAGTAACCTGCCTAAATTATTACCACCCCGTAGCACTCACGTCGGTAGCCATGAAGTGCTTTGAAAGGCTGGTCATGGCTCACATCAACACCATCATCTCGAAAACCCTAGACCCACTCCAATTCGCATACCGCCCCCAACAGATCCACAGATGACGCAATCTCAATCGCACTCCACACGGCCCTTTCCCACCTGGTCAAAAGGAACATCTTTGTGAGAATGCTGTTCATTGACTACAGCTCAGTGTTCAACACCATAGTGCCCACAAAGCTCATCACTAAGCTAAGGACCCTGGGACTAAACACCTCCCTCTGCAACTGGACCCTGGACTTCCTGACTGGCCTCCCCCAGGTGGTAAGGGTACACAACAACACATCTGATCCTCAGAAGTGCGTGCTTAGTCCCCTCCTGCACTCCCTGTTCACCGACGACTGCATGGCCAAGCACGACGCCAACACAATCATTAAGTTTGCTGACGACACAACAGTGGTAGGCCTGATCAACGACAACGATCAGCCTATAGGGAGGAGATCAGAGACCTGGCAGTATGGTGCCAGGACAACAACCTCTCCCTCAACATGAGCAAGACAAAAGGAGCTGATTGTGGACTACAGGAAAAGGAGGGCTGAACACACCCCCATTACCTACAAACTATCATGGTTCAAACACACCAAGACAGCCCTCGTTGGAAGTCTGTGTTTCAGACATAAGGAAGTGGATGGCTGCAAACATTCTACTTTTAAACTCGGACAAAACATGCTTGTTCTAGGTCCCAAGAAACAAAGAGATCTTCTGTTGAATCTGACAATTAATCTTGATGGTTGAACAGTCATCTCAAATAAAACTGTGAAGGACCTCGGCGTTACTCTGGACCCCGATCTCTCTTTTGACGAACATATCAAGAACAGCTTTTTCCATCTACGTAAAATTGCTAAAAATCAGAAACTTTCTCTCCTAAAATTATGCAGAAAAATGTATCAATGCCTTTGTCACTTCTATGTTAGACTTCTGCAATGCTCTACTTTCCGGCTACCCGGATAAAGCAGTAAATAAACTTCAGTTAGTGCTAAACACGGCTGCTAGAATCTTGACTAGAACCCAAAAATGTGATCATATTACTCCAGTGCTAGCCTCTCTACACTGATTTCAGGTTTTACTGATAACCTATAAAGCATTACATGGGCTTGCTCCTACCCATCTTTCCGATTTGGTCCTGCCGTACATACCTACACGTATGCTACGGTCACAAGACGAAGGCCTCCTAACTGTCAGCTAGAATTTCTAAGCAAACAGCTGGAGGCAGGGCTTTCTCCTATAGAGCTCCATTTTTATGGAATGGCCTGCCTACCCATATGAGAGACGCAGATTCGGTCTCAACCTTTAAGTCTTTATTGAAGACTCATCTCTTCAGTGGGTCATATGATTGAGTGTAGTCCGGCCCAGAAGTGTGAAGGTGAACGGAAAGGCACTGGAGCAACGAACCGCCCTTGCTGTCTCTGCCTGGCCGGTTCCCATCTCTCCACTGGGATTCTCTGCCTCTAACCCTATTACAGGGGCTGAGTCACTGGCTTACTGGTGCTCTTCCATGCCTTCCCTAGGAGGGGTGCGTCACTTGAGTGGGTTGAGTCACTGACGTGATCTTCCTGGTCGGAGTTGGCGCCCCCCCTTGGGTTGTGCCGTGGCGGAGATCTTTGTGGGCTATACTTGGCCTTGTCTCAGGATGGTAAGTTGGTGGTTGAAGATATCCCTCTAGTGGTGTGGGGGCTGTGCTTTGGCAAAGTGGGTGGGGTTATATCCTGCCTGTTTGGCACTGTCCGGGGGTATCGGCGGATGGGGCCACAGTGTCTCCCGACCCCCACCCCCCCCCGTCTTAGCCTCCAGTATTTATGCTGCAGTAGTTTGTGTCGGGAGGCTAGGGTCAGTCTGTTATATCTGGAGTATTTCTCCTGTCTTATCCGGTGTCCTGTGTGAATTTAAGAATGCTCTCTCTAATTCTCTCTCTCTTTCCCTCTTTCTCTTCTCTCTCGGAGGACCTGAGCCCTAGGATCATGCCTCAGAACTACCTTGCCTGATGACTCCTTGCTGTCCCCAGTCCACCTGGCCATGCTACTGCTCCAGTTTCAACTGTTCTGCCTGCGGCTATGGAACCCTGACCTGTTCACTGGACGTGCTACCTTGTCCCGGACCTGCTGTTTTCAACTCTCTAGAGACAGCAGAATGATCGGCTATGAAAAGCCAACTGACTTTACTCCTGAGGTGCTGACTTGCTGCACCCTCGACAACTACTGTGATTATTATTATTTGACCATGCTGGTCATTTATGAACATTTGAACATCTTGGCCATGTTCTGGTATAATCTCCACCCGGCACAGCCAGAAGAGGACTGGCCACCCCTCATAGCCTGGTTCCGCTCTAGGTTTCTTCCTAGGTTCTGGCCTTTCTAGGGAGTTTTTCCTAGCCACCGTGCTTCTACATCTGCATTGCTTGCTGTTTGGGGGTTTAGGCTGGGTTTCTGTACAGCACTTTGAGATATCAGCTGATGGAAGAAGGACTTTATAAATAAATTTAATTTGATTTGATTCGTGAAGAGGGCACAACAACACCTTTTCCACAGCAAATTTCACATGAACGAGGAAAACATCTGGCCCTAACCATTTATACATAGAAGCCTCAAATGATTTATACATAATGTAAATCACGTTTAAATGTCATAAACAACAAAAGACAGGGCTCATTTGAGTTATTGGGCTAGGTCCCAAATGATCCCCTAAAGTATATAGCTGCACTACTTTTAACCAGGGCCATAGGGTTATGGTCAAAAGTACTGCACTACATAGGGAATAGGGTGCCATTTGGGACGTAACCACTGTGAATACAAAACAGGCCCTTGTATCCACTGGGAGTGGTATATCAGACTTAGGCACCACATCAAGCAGCGTGCCAGAGAGGCATTATGCCTTCTCTAGCAGATTTTCATTATTTATTACAACCTGGAGGACTCCAATGCATCTCATTCCATTTCAAACGACCAATCAAACGTACAGAGACACTTCTTCACAAGCCTTTCGTCAAGTCAAAACTTAAAAGACAAATCAGAAGTAATTACTAGTCTTAACTGGATGCCTTTTCAGATAAGGATTTCAAATATATAGTAGAATGCCAGTTTAATCTGACACAAACTAAAACGCAACTTTTTCAACTCAAAAGAAGGTTGTCAACCCATCCATAACGATTGAGCAAACTCAACACTGATGCCAGAGGCTTCTCTGTCACAGAGTATACTGCAGACCATGCCAGAGAATCCGTTTCCATCTGCTACCCATTGCCTCTCCTATGGATCCAATTTAAATGGGAGTAGAGCAACAAAGGCCTTTTTGTTTGCATATACCAACTGACTCCCAGATGTAGCAAACAGAATCAATCTCAACCCCTGTCAAATATCTACTAGGTTGTGACGCGCACAAAACCCATATACACATACAGAGGCAAATATACAGTGACTAACAAAGCTACACATACATTAATAATCATTCATAGTGTAGACTCTAGTTGTATACACGTTTGTTCCGATTGGCTGCATTGAACAAGCTTGACATTCAAACCAAATACAACTTATTTTCTAGCATTCCAGCTCTCAATTTAAAGAGAGCAATTTATGCCGCATGTTTGTATTCCAAGTCATTAAAACAAGCTTGGCATGTTGACATGTGGAGCCTGAGCAGTGGGAAAAATGCTACGATGGATGTTCTTACAAACAACATAAGATGCACGCACACACACCAAACCGCTAATGGCCCAACCAACCCTCACACTTTAATAATGCCACTTTAATAATGTTTACATGTCTTGCATTACTCATCTCATATGTATATACTGTATTTTATACCATCTTGCCTATGCCGCTCGGTCATTACTCATCCATATATTTATTTGTATATATATATATATATTCGTATTCCATTTCTTTGCTTAGATTTGTGAGTATTAGGTATTTGTTGTGGAATTGTTTGATTACTTGTTCGATATTACTGCACTTTCAGAACTAGGAGCACAGCATTTCGCTACACTCGCAATAACATCTGCTAAACATGTGTATGTGACCAATAACACTTGATTTGATAAGAATGAGTCAGGAATCAGTGCATTTAACCATAGATTAAATCAAATTAAATAAAGTTTCAGATTAACGAAAGGAACTTCAGGAGAAAAGCTCAGGGCAGGAAATGTAGACAATTTGCAAGAAAGAAAAACCTTAATAAACTTGCATGGCACAGATTTGAGAAGAGGGTTAGACAAGTCTCCAGAAAGACAAGGGAACAGATATCAACATTCCTAGCATAACCTAACTACTGAAAGTCAGATGAAAGCAGCACCAGTACATTTTTGCCAAAATGGCTGACCAGACAGACAGACAGAAAATGGCGGCTTGTTGCCAGACCTGCCCTCTGGTCCCACAGGGCACGACAGAGTGGGAGAAACTGTATAATTCCTTCCTCTAACAGACACTGTTCACTCGGACACTGTTCACACATCTAGAGTGAGTCAACATCAAACCCTCAGCAGGGTGTGGTTAGTCAAAAATCCCCTGTTGTTGCCCTGGCAACATGACTCATCATCCTTACCCTCCAAAATATGAGTAAATAAATACAAGGCCTGGCCAGGGCAGTGTTCAGAAATAGTGTGGTTGTTATTGGTAACATAAAAAATAGACACTGGACAATCACTCTTCCTGGAAGTGAGAGTGGCTCAAGAGCTCATCATGTGATGTGATCATAACATAAATAGCCATCTCTGTACTTTTATTGAGATAGATCATATCATAAAAGCTGGAGGGTTGGTAGACTGGCAGTGCCAACAGGGTCTGGCACATACAGTCTGGATTAATGACGGTTATGAAAACAACAATTCTTTACTTCTGCAATGTGATGTGCGTGCACCCTGAGCTGTGGTCGAGAGCATTTTCCTAAAAGCTTTGGTCTGTTGCTTCCTTGTGACTGAAGATAGCACAACATTAGCTATGCCTCTCAAAGTAGTCTTGGAAATCCCAGACCTACAGTGCCTTGCGAAAGTATTCGGCCCCCTTGAACTTTGCGACCTTTTGCCACATTTCAGGCTTCAAACATAAAGATATAAAACTGTATTTTTTTGTGAAGAATCAACAACAAGTGGGACACAATCATGAAGTGGAACGACATTTATTGGATATTTCAAACTTTTTTAACAAATCAAAAACTGAAATATTGGGCGTGCAAAATTATTCAGCCCCCTTAAGTTAATACTTTGTAGCGCCACCTTTTGCTGCGATTACAGCTGTAAGTCACTTGGGGTATGTCTCTATCAGTTTTGCACATCGAGAGACTGAATTTTTTTCTCATTCCTCCTTGCAAAACAGCTCGAGCTCAGTGAGGTTGGATGGAGAGCATTTGTGAACAGCAGTTTTCAGTTCTTTCCACAGATTCTCGATTGGATTCAGGTCTGGACTTTGACTTGGCCATTCTAACACCTGGATATGTTTATTTTTGAATAATTCCATTGTAGATTTTGCTTTATGTTTTGGATCATTGTCTTGTTGGAAGACAAATCTCCGTCCCAGTCTCAGGTCTTTTGCAGACTCCATCAGGTTTTCTTCCAGAATGGTCCTGTATTTGGCTCCATCCATCTTCCCATCAATTTTAACCATCTTCCCTGTCCCTGCTGAAGAAAAGCAGGCCCAAACCATGATGCTGCCACCACCATGTTTGACAGTGAGGATGGTGTGTTCAGCTGTGTTGCTTTTATGCCAAACATAACATTTTGCATTGTTGCCAAAAAGTTCAATTTTGGTTTCATCTGATCAGAGCACCTTCTTCCACATGTTTGGTGTGTCTCCCAGGTGGCTTGTGGCAAACTTTAAACAACACTTTTTATGGATATCTTTAAGAAATGGCTTTCTTCTTGCCACTCTTCCATAAAGGCCAGATTTGTGCAATATACGACTGATTGTTGTCCTATGGACAGAGTCTCCCACCTCAGCTGTAGATCTCTGCAGTTCATCCAGAGTGATCATGGGCCTCTTGGCTGCATCTCTGATCAGTCTTCTCCTTGTATGAGCTGAAAGTTTAGAGGGACGGCCAGGTCTTGGTAGATTTGCAGTGGTCTGATACTCCTTCCATTTCAATATTATCGCTTGCACAGTGCTCCTTGGGATGTTTAAAGCTTGGGAAATCTTTTTGTATCCAAATCCGGCTTTAAACTTCTTCACAACAGTATCTCGGACCTGCCTGGTGTGTTCCTTGTTCTTCAGGATGCTCTCTGCGCTTTTAACGGACCTCTGAGACTATCACAGTGCAGGTGCATTTATACGGAGACTTGATTACACACAGGTGGATTGTATTTATCATCATTAGTCATTTAGGTCAACATTGGATCATTCAGAGATCCTCACTGAACTTCTGGAGAGAGTTTGCTGCACTGAAAGTAAAGGGGCTGAATAATTTTGCACGCCCAATTTTTCAGTTTTTGATTTGTTAAAAAAGTTTGAAATATCCAATAAATGTCGTTCCACTTCATGATTGTGTCCCACTTGTTGTTGATTCTTCACAAAAAAATACAGTTTTATATCTTTAAGTTTGAAGCCTGAAATGTGGCAAAAGGTCGTAAAGTTCAAGGGGGCCGAATACTTTCGCAAGGCACTGTATGCTGGAACATTGGTTACATTGTGGGAGGCAACCCGTCTGTCTAGACTCTAGAGCAGGGATGGGCAACTTTGATATGGGTGGGGGCCACAAAATAACTGAACTTATCTCGAGGGGCCGCAGTGGCTCGTGGGTTTGCGTACCCACATCCACCCCCCCCCCCTCCCCACTTCGCGAGTAAAACATTTTAGCGGCCCCCTTCGTGAAGTGAAGAAAATACATTTAATTTTTAAAGTTCAATTCCTGCAATTCCACACATTTTGCCATGGGGCAAAGAGAAGACTTGATTAGCAGTTTTAGAGCTAATTTGCTACAATTCATCACATTTTGCCATTGGGTGGAGGCAAATGTTGGCAGTTTTCAATATGATAACTGATGATAAATGGGTCCCACCCCGGTCGGTAATTTGACCTTGCTTACTACCAGTTTTAATAGCTGCCCGCAAGACTAACTTACAAATGTAAAAAATGTTTGCTGACATTGGCTGACTGATTTCGAAATTGCACCTTGTGTTTTGTATTATTGTAACTCTCAACAGTAAGTTGAGACCCTGACTGAGTTCCCCTAAAAAATGAAGCAGACTTAAAGCACAACACCTTCAATCACAACATGACTGCGCTTGGCAAGAGTCCAACAGAGTCACTGTAACAGGCTGAGAAAAACCGTTCATTCATTGAGGTAGCTATGTAAAGTGACAGTCTACTCTCTATCCTGTTGCTTTGTCACTTTACCCCAACCTATATGTACATAGCTACCTCAATTACCTGGCACCCCTGCACATCGACTCGGTACTGGTACTCCCTGTATATAACCATGCTGTTTTGACTCGTTATAGCTATTCGTTATTCACCGTGTATTTATTCCTCGTGTCACTATTTATATTTTTTTATTGCAAATGTTATCTTTAAACTCTACATTGTTGGAAATGACCCAAGTAAGCATTTCACTGTTAGTCTACACCTGTTGTTTACGAAGCATGTGACAAATAACATTTGATTAGATTTGATTGATTTGAGACTGAAGAACCCATTCGTACATACAAATGAGGGAGTACAGTAGTTGTCAAGTTCTGCTGGCTTCCACTAAGCTTTTGTTTATCTATGGGACGGTCAATGTTTAACTTTTTTCACATAGTTAAACTTGGTAACCCATTTCTCCATGACTGTTCTGGGGCCTCCCACACCAACATCCTCTCTCTGCTCTCGCCGCTGGGAATGCAGCGCCTAGTCATGACCCATTAAAGAAGATGGATTATCATCACTTTTTGTGGTGGGATGGACACCATCACTCAGGAGCACCATCTGGCACACAAAGCAAAGGACGTATGTTTTATCCACTCAGTCTGCATCCCAAATGGCACCTTATTCCCTATCAAGTGCCATGGGGGCCCTGGTCAAAAGTAATGAGCTATATAGGGAATAGGGTGCCATTTGGGACAACCCCTCAGTCAGAGGATGTTTTGGAGCTGCCACTGCCCAGTCTTGGGGCGATACTTGGTGGGACTATGGTGCTCGAGACTGATGAATATGCTAAATAAACAACCAAGGGACAGTATTGCTGTCCAAAACAACAGTCCCTGACTTACAACCCACCTCACCAAAGCCATAGACATGTGATGTGGTCTTTTTCTTGGCTCTTCATTGATAGATGGCCATTAGCAGGGTCATATATAACACCTTTCCCTCCTTGTGAACCCAGCTTTTGACAGTGTGAGAGCCCACTCCTTTAAAAGACCCCTTTCAGTCTAAACTCCGCCTACCAGACCCCATGGACCCACAACCCACCCCCTTCACGGTCTGAGTTGCATTTGCACAGTACTCCTAGACTTGACACCCCTATGAGAGAAATCCTGGATATCCGCGATGATCTGCCTTCCATAACATAGGAGAGGAGTGAGAAGGGCCTCATTGGTAGATTGCCCATTTTTTGTACTCTGAGTGAGGCGCCTCCCTGGGCAGTGGTCCATGTGGTAAAGGCTTGGCAAACAAAGTGTCTCTGAGGGGTTTTTATAACAATCAGCTCATGCCAGGGGAGCATCAGGGCTGAGAATGGCACAGGGTTGAAGGCTATATAACTCAAAACTGACAAGTTAAATGTTAATGTCAGTGGGATAAAAACTCAAAACAAAATGTGAGTTACTGCAACTAAGTGGAGGCAGAAGTGAAAAACAGCCTTACACAAGAGCAGATGGCACATCTAAAATACGCAGTAGAAGTCTTCAAATTGTCACTTTGTCTCATAGTGCCATTCTTTTGACCAGAGCCCTATGGTGTCATTTGGGACGCAGACAATGTTTCAAACCTTTCAGCTTCAAACTGATCCAGTGATCACCTGAGTGTCAGCAGTGACTTGAGTTATCCTGCACCCTTCACTCAGTATCACCCTATTTCATCTGGGTTGCAGCTGTAAGGAGGCTGACACAAATAAATAAAGAGGATGGAAGACACGCCATTGGTTTCTCAGAGTTGAAAACAAGACCAATCTGTGTGCACATATCAACCAGCGGGTAATAGAGTATATAGTGTGTGTAAGGATCTTGAGAAATAGGTGGAATCATTCTGTCCGACCAGACCACATAAAGATCACTCCTCCCTGCCTCTGGGTGAGAGAGAAAACCTGACATACGTTCTTCATTTCTATATTAGAGAGACAGGCAGTTGTGGTAATCTTTCTCAAAGTACACTTCTGGCGACTTCATGTTTCGTTGTCACATACATTTCACTGCACCTATCCAGTGTGTTGTTTTACAGGGTCAGCCATAGTAGTACGGCGCCCCCTGGAACATTGTCCGTTTCTCATTAAACACTTTGGGACGTGTGCATTTCCACAGTTTTAAACACTGCTGCACTTTACCCTCTCTCTGACCCCCATTCATTACCTTGTTCCATGTTGACCTTGCCACACCCAAAGTCATACAACAGCCCTGGAACAGCAGCTTACCTGCAAATGAAAATAAACAAGAGCACACACGTTGTTAGGCCTTGTTCACACTGCAGGCCTTAACGCTCCAATCGGGTTGGTTTTCTTCTAATCTGTTTTGAATACTGCCCGTCCAAACAGCAAGTTACAAGTGACCAAATAAAGTTTGTGTGTTCAGACAGCCATTACAGTAGCCATGCGGTTAGATTGACTCGAATCCTATTTTTTGGCATTTCACACTGCCAATGTAAACAAGATTTTAGACACAATGCAAACATTACAGTATTGAGATAGAATAAAATCATTGTCGTGTCTTTACGACCACAGCCCAAGCAAGGGCATAAAAAAAACTAAGAACAAAACACCTCCTCCCAAATGTTGAGTGTTAATGAATTAAAAGCCGACGGGTTTATAGGGGGGGAAAGTGTTATTTTACGACATGAGACAGGAGGACACACCCACACAATCTGCAAACTATTATAAAAAAATAGAGGAAGGATCAAACAAAAGACAAATACACCTCAGGAGGAAGTTGCAGTAAATGCACCATGGAGAAGTTAGACAGGGAATGGCAATCCACATCATAACAGTTCAACTCTAAAAAAAAAATGATGTAGAATCTTAAAGAGAGGCATCGGCTGGGGGGGGAGGGGGTATCACATGGTGAGCTGTGTTGCAAACCACAACGGTCTGCAGTAGCTTTAGTAACAGTGCCACCTTCTGGTTGGTTTAAGTTTGCTGAGAGGCATGGCAATCTGTTACAGTCTGTTTTGTGAGCTCCGGGGTAAATTATCCCCTTTGTACGGGTCTAGGACCAGCAAATACAAAACTGACCCAAGATCAGCATTAGGGGCAACTTCACCATACTCCCCTACTCCTTGACAAAATACAGTGTGAGCAATGCGATTACATCCCAATGGGTCACGAATTAGAAAAAGGAGTGGATAATTGCGGAGGATGTGTTGGATTACGGAGTTACAGCAGACCTGGAGTTGATTAGATTAAGTAGTAATCACATCAGATAACACAGTTGGACAGAGCCCAGACCAACCCTTTAACCAACATGAGTGGCAGGCTGTCTCACTGATAGACAGACACACTGACAGGATTACTCAGATTGCCACTGAGGATTAATGACTCAAAATCGAGATTCTCAAAACACCTGTATGAGGAGTTTTAGATAATTATACTGATAATATACAGAAAGAGGCGAAAGCAACAAATTGCACAAAATGTCAATTGAATTTTAGATGATCGCTATAAGATTGTGCCGCAAAATGGATACTGCCTTAGACAAATTTGGACTTGTTGGAACATTTAAACCTGTCTTCATCCCTAACATATCAATCAATTGGAACACATTCAAGTTATCCATCATCCTAAATCGACTCCACAGAGCACCATTTCAATCACGTTTTTAAAAGGGCTGCCGTTGATAGCTCTACACGATGCGTCAGTTCCTGAAATGGCACCCACCACATCCCTCTTGCACAACCCTCACTGCCACCTGCCCAAGACCCATGATGCAGTTGGGCTATGTCCCACCAAGCAGCTGTCATGCGAGATGCAAGTTCTTCTGTCTTAAAATAGATCGATGTCACTCTGCATTCAGGCATCCTGAGGAGGTGGATGGATATCTAGAGCAAGGATTCCACTCTCAGGAGCTAGTATAAACTACTGATAGAGGAGGTATTCTATTAGTATGTGTGATAAAAATAGTGTACTACATGACCCGGCCATAGGTTTGACTTTTCGTTAGAGCAAATTTCAAAAAACTTTTGAGACTATGATTGGTCCTACCGATAATTATTTGAACACTTTATTACCACAGAGGAGAAGGACTGCCTATCAGTCAAAGTCAAGGGCCACCCAAATGGGGCTAGTAGGCGATAGCAGCAGAGAGTAGCTTAGACAGGGGTTCCTAACAGGAAAAATCAGGAGCCATAGGCCTATGTATCAAGAGTCTCAGAGTAGGAGTGATGATTTAGGATCAGTTTTGCATTTTAGATCACAATGAATGAGACTACACAAACAGGTGGTACCTGATCTTAGATCAGCATTTCTACTATTAGACACTTGATACATACTGTAAATCCCTGGAGACGAACAGAATAGGAATCCTAACCGTGCATATAACATGATCACTGATCTAATTCCCTATGGGCTCAGATAACTACAGACGCTTCTTTAAGCTGACTGCAGCTACTGAAGTTGCTCACAGGCTGTGTGACTACTTGTCTGATTCAATTATAAATCAGTAACTAACGTAAACAACATCCCACTGTTTAAACAGGCAAAAAGTTACTAAAAGAACACAGCAAATAAGAAGTGATTTTTAAGCAGAGACTGGATGACA
Source organism: Oncorhynchus mykiss (assembly GCF_013265735.2). Classification (NCBI taxonomy): domain Eukaryota; kingdom Metazoa; phylum Chordata; class Actinopteri; order Salmoniformes; family Salmonidae; genus Oncorhynchus; species Oncorhynchus mykiss. The sequence continues at coordinate 34,449,810 of NC_048582.1, read as the reverse complement.
GGGTGTATTTGCATTGCCTTCTCTCTAGTCAGAGATGCTATTTGAATTCCAGCCTTTAGAAAGAGGAGGAGAAGGACATGTGTGACACATTCAATGATAGGGACTGAAAACTCAAGATAAACTAAGATAAATGATTGCAATAAAAAAAAAAGCTAAATCTCTACACACACGTACATGGCTGCTATTTACGGTTGCTTCCTTCTGATCCGACTGTGGCCTCCAACAGCAGAAATCTATTGATCTCTCATGTCCTCATCTCATTTTATGCTGGGAAAGCAGCCTTTCTTGGCATCCAAAAAGTGCAGTGAGGGAGGAAAAAAAGAGAAAACGCTGATAAAATACTGTCTCCGCATCCCAAATGGTACTCTAGTGCACTATGTAGGGAACACGTTTGACCAGAGCCCTATGGGTGCCATTTGGAATGCAACCTATACCTGAGTGTAATATGCTGGTTCAAGCAGAGTGTGACCATGACTGTCTGCATGTTGCCAACAGGATTGCGGCTCATAACAAGAGCTAAAGTATGATTGTTTTTTCATACTTCGCAGGGCTTGACATGAACCTTTTTAGCCACATGTCCTTCGGACAAGTAGAACATCTTTTTTAATTGTCCGAAAGCTTCTTAAATTGACATATTGGTATGATATGCGAGGCAAAGTTGAGTTCCAAACAGATGCCAAGAGGGTAAAACAATCCCATTTTAAAGAACCAATATCTAAATATTCCAGGAACAGAAAAGCAGCAGTTCTTTGAGTTCCAGTAAAGTGAGTGTCTAACACAGAGGATGTCACAAATACCCCTCTCCAAAACAATGATGTAATGCTAATCAACATTTATAAGCCCTCCGTCCCTCTGAGCTCCCTGCATCCCAAATGAACCCTATTCCCTACACAGTGCACTATTTTTGACTAGGGCCCTAGTAGTGCACTTCGTTGGGGCCCTGGTCAAAAGTAGTGCACTATGGAAGGCTGGCCATAAGTACTGTATCTAACAATGTTTTTTCCTGCGGGTAGGTGGGAGTAGTTATAATACAGATCTGGTGTCTGGGCCCCGGGCTGGATAGCCACTGCTCACAGAGTCAATGTCTGTGTTCCAAATGGCACCATATTCCTTATGCCGGGCACTACTTTTGACCAGGGCCATAGGCTATGGTCAAAAGTAGTGCACTATATAGGGAATAGGGTGTAATTTGGATCACATACAATGGATAGGAATCCAGAGTGCTGAGAGGACTACAGCCCTATAGAATACTGTGGAGATGTCACGTCCGGACCATGGAAAGCTTTTATTTTCTATGGTAGAGTAGCTCAGGGCGTGACTGGGGGGTTGTTTTAGTTTATATTTTCCATGTGGGGTTCTAGGTTTATTTTCTATGTAGTTGATTTGTATGATTCCCAATTAGAGGCAGCTAGCTGGTAATCGTTGTCTCTAATTGGGGATCATACTTAAGTAGCATTGTTTCCACCTGTGGGTTATGGGATATTGTTTGTGTTACTGTGTTTTGAGTTAGTGCACGTAGCATCTCTGTAGTCACGGTTTGTTGTTAGTTTATTGTGTTATTTATTTTTCTCTTTGCTTAGTTTCACTTTAAAATATGTGGAACTCAACATACGCTGCGCCTTGGTCCAATATTAAATTCCAACGAACGTGACAGGAGACCTGGGGTCATCAGCTGTCGCACAGTTTCCTCTCCAGAGGCCATCCCAATGGATCACATGAGGTGTATGTCCCAAATGGCACCCTATTCCGCCAATAAGTGTACTTATTTTGACCAGAGCCCTTTAGGCCCTTATCAAGAGTAGTGCACTATAGGGAATAGGATGCCATTTGGGATGCAGCCCTGATGAACTCAGATGTTGAAAAAGACACACATGAACATTTCCCCCAAAACAAAACCCTTCAAAAATGGGTCACTCAAAACAAAATATACCGCAATGTTTGGAAAAACAAACTGATAAGAGGCTAGACTGGACACTGGAGTGTTTTTATTTTTCACGCCAGACCCACTGGGATAGACGAAGCATTGAGCAAACAGAGGTAGACAAAAGCTTTTTAAAGCACAGGTAAATAATAATGTTCGGTATGTTATGCTGCATTTCCATGGTCAGGCCTTGCACCAGTGTTTGTAGCACCAGTGTTTGGAGCACCAGTGTTTGGAGCACCAGTGTTTGGAGCACCAGTGTTTGGAGCACCAGTGTTTGGAGCACCAGTGTTTGGAGCACCAGTGTTTGGAGCACCAGTGTTTGGAGCACCAGTGCGGACACCACTGCTGCAGTGGAAAAGCCCTATTAAAGCACCCATTCTCTCATCTGGAAATTTCAGGCCTTATGCACTTGTTTCCACAGTAGTTTGTGGTCTGACATAATGACAGCCTTTGTACCTAGTAAACAACCGATTTGTCAACCCTGCAATAACTAACATCACCCTAAATTCCTGTACCCCTCCCACAGTTTATAAGGTAAAGCAGGCACCCACATTCAAACACTGGCCTTAAAAAGCCTGTTACCTAGGCTGATTAGAGAGCTGCACTAAGCTCAGAGAATGTAGGTCAAGACCCAGAACTGGTCATGAGAGTGGTATAAGACGGGCAAAGCTGAGAGGAATCTGATGCTATTCTACTTGGAGACAGAGCCAGACTGTGTCCCAAATGGCACCGTATTCCCTATATAGGGAATAGGATTCCATTTGGGACACAACCCCAGTTTCTGTGATGCCAACCCCCACTATGACGAATGTGAACACCTCTCCCCATTACAAAACATATTTGGTGGGTAATATAGGTAAACATCTTCAAAACTGCATAGCTGCTGGCCTGATGGTCAGATTTTTAGGATGTAATGTAGCATGACACCTTAAAAAGCTGAACATCAGGGCAGCAGCCATGCGGTGAACTCTCCTTGGTGAGGACATGCTTACAAACGAACCAATTGAGCAATCAATGTCAAACATATTAAGTAACTCCAATGGGCAGTGTTCAATAGCGTGAGTAAGCTTTGGTCTCATCTCCTCTTGGTAAAACATTGACTGCGTACCAAATGGCACCCTATTCTCTATATATAGTACACCATGTAGGAAATATGGTGCCATTTGGGACACATACATTCTCAGCAGGTCCAAGTGCTGGAGAAATCTTAAGCTGTCCACATACTAGTTTCGAGTAGGCAAAGTGAATGTCTGTACCTCGCATACTCTGTAACAGACCCTGATCTGAAAAACTGCAATATTATCGTTTTTGTCCCTCTTGAGATGCCGTAGCAACAACATAGCCAGTATACACGTCTTCAAAATAGTCTGAAGATAAATCAAGAAATCTGTAATAGATGTTGATGTTTTTGCCGAGATCTTAGTCACACAATTTTACATATAAATACACATAATACAGTATAATAACAAAGCAAAAACAGGTTTTTAGACTTTTTTGCACATTTGGGTATTATGCTACAAGCTTGGCAGACCTGTATTTGGAGAGCTTCTCCTATTATTCTCTGCAGATCCTCTCAAGCTCTGTCAGGTTGGATAGAGAGTGTCGCTGCACAGCTATTGTCAGGTCTCTCTAGAGATGTTAGATCGGGTTCAAGTCCGGGCTCTGGCTGGGCCAATCAAGGACATTCAGAGACTTGTCCTGAAGCCACTTCTGCGTTGTCTTGGCTGTGTGCTTAGGGTCATTGTCCTGTCGGAAGGTGAACCTTCGCACCAGTCTGAGGTCCTGAATGCTCTGGAGCAGGTTTTCATCAAGGATCTCTCTGTCCTTTGCACTGTTCATCTTTTCCCTGCCGCTGAAAAACATCCCCACAGCATGATGCTGCCACCAGGGATGGTGCCAAGTTTCCTCCAGAAGTGATGCTTGGAATTCAGGCCAAATAGTTCCATCTTGGTTTCATCAGACCATATAATCTTGTTTCTCATGGTCTGAGTCTCTTTAGAGGCGCCTCTTGGCAAACTCTAAACGGGCTGTCATGTGCCTTTTACTGAGGAGTGGCTTCTGTCTGGCCACTCTACCATAAAGACCTGATTGATGGAGTGCTGCAGAGATGATTGTCCTTCTGGAAGGTACACCCATCTCCACAGAGGAACTATGGAGCGCTGTCATAGTGACCATTGGGTTCTTGGTCAACTCCCTGACCAAGGCCCTTCTCCCCCTATTGTTCAGTCATGGCTTGGTTTTTTCTCTGACAACTGTGGACCCTCATAAAGGCAGGTGTGTGGCTTTCCAAATCATGTCTAAATCAGTTGAATTGACCACAGGTGGACTGGAAACAGCATGCACCTGAGCTCTATTTCAAGTCCCATTGCAAAGGGTCTGAATACTTCTGTTTTTTATTTTTCATACATTTACAAAACATTCTAAAGACCTGCTTTGTCATTATGGGGTTTTGTGTTTAGATTGATGAGGATTTTTTTTTTATGTAATCAATATTAGAATAAGTCTGTAACGTAACAAAATGTGGAAAAAAGTAAAGGGATCTGAATACTTTCTGAATGAACTGTAACTGAAGAATCCCATCCATAGGGCCCACTCCTAGTAAGAGTAGTGCTGTTGAACAATAACCGACGAAGGGGCGTAGACTTCGGCAACCGAACTTCGACTTGCCCCAAGAAAAAAATGTGTGTGCTCAAATAGTCCAAAAAAACCTGCCAAACACCAAAATGAACAAAAACGTCACAAAATGTCATCATAATATATGCGCAAACTGTTTCAACTGGGAAGCATGAGACAGGCTTTAGCCCTAGTTCAAACACTGTTCCATGGCCACACCGAACAAAAAAATAAGTAACTTTCTCTTTCGAAGAGCCGGATAGAATGTCGTCTGAAACCACGAAGTGGGCCTGGTCAGACTTAGTTTGGCAGCCTCTGCCGCTCTTTCAGTGTGGTGCGGGTGAAGCGCAGCTCAGTTTCATGCAGCGGTACTGAGCAGTTCCAACCACTGTTGGGGAAACTGGTAATGCATATTAATATATGTTAAGTACATGCAAATAAAGGTGACTTTGTGTTAAGGGAATTTTTATCAATGATGACTAATTATGTATACATTTCAATCAGGACTGACTAATCAGAATACTATTATGTTACTGTATATGTACTAATCAGAATGAAATGTTACTGTATATGTATGAATTTTCTTTTTAATCCTAGTACTGAATATAATGTGTGTAAATATAATCAAGAATTAGAACAATGACTGTCTGTACCATGGTAGAAATTAATGAACTTATAGCCAGTCTGGCTAGAAGGCGTATCTACACTATAACCTTGGCTCGGTCATATATTATCTTAATAGGGAGAGACATGTGAGAATCATACAGCCATTGTACTAGAGCGGAGATGACACGGGCTAGTACTGAAACTAATGACGTAATTTTCAGTTTATAACCTGTGGTAAAATGTGTAAGGAGCAGTACTCTGGTGAATAAAAGCTGCTGGTTGACTTTAAGACTGGGCTCTGTCCATTTTATACAAATAAGGGTCATACAAATCCTTATGAATTGACAGAGTGTTTGATTTTAATTGGGTATTAAAACAGAGGAATTTAATTCCACCAACATTTTGCTACCACATCCACAACAGAAGCACAATCATGGCCTCAGATTCTCAGGTGGACACGTAAGAACAGACCCAGGGTCTGTTTCTGTAGCGGAAGAAACGCTAAAAGTCTCATGGTTAGTGTAGTTTTTGGTGCTCTTTGAAACCAGCAACTGATAGTAAAAACACAACTTCCCAACACAGAGGCTGAAACATTTATAACATTCATAATCAACACGAATTGTTTTGCAATCTCAGTGGAAAATAAAACATCTACATTGTACAGTAATATCGCTATCTCAAACTCATGGCTTATTTAAGGGATGAGGAGACTCTTCATGATTCCTTAAGCGAGTTATGAAATCTGAAGAAACGTTATGTTAACCGAGAAACATTACACTGATCATATTCAGTGTTTCAAACATTAACTACCGCGCTGCACAGGTGTGTGAAACTTATTTCTTTGCCTTTTAAGTGCAATAAACTTTGTGGTTTCTTTAACACAGAAGAGGTTGCAGTTATGCCTGAATTCGACCCAAAACCTACCATCTGCAGTGTTGAGCGCGGGTTTGAAACCAATCGGTACGTCAAGAAAAGCTCTCAACCATACCAGCCCGCTCTTAATTTCTATAAAGTTTGACTTGCCATAAGTTCAGGGTCTGAACTGTGTGTTAGATCCGTCACCCGCACCATATACAGTGCCTTGCGAAAGTATTCGGCCCCCTTGAACTTTGCGACCTTTTGCCACATTTCAGGCTTCAAAACATAAAGATATAAAACTGTATTTTTTTTGTGAAGAATCAACAACAAGTGGGACACAATCATGAAGTGGAACGACATTTATTGGATATTTCAAACTTTTTTAACAAATCAAAAACTGAAAAATTGGGCGTGCAAAATTATTCAGCCCCCTTAAGTTAATACTTTGTAGCGCCACCTTTTGCTGCAATTACAGCTGTAAGTCGCTTGGGGTATGTCTATCAGTTTTGCACATCGAGAGACTGACATTTTTTCCCATTCCTCCTTGCAAAACAGCTCGAGCTCAGTGAGGTTGGATGGAGAGCATTTGTGAACAGCAGTTTTCAGTTCTTTCCACAGATTCTCGATTGGATTCAGGTCTGGACTTTGACTTGGCCATTCTAACACCTGGATATGTTTATTTTTGAACCATTCCATTGTAGATGTTGCTTTATGTTTTGGATCATTGTCTTGTTGGAAGACAAATCTCCGTCCCAGTCTCAGGTCTTTTGCAGACTCCATCAGGTTTTCTTCCAGAATGGTCCTGTATTTGGCTCCATCCATCTTCCCATCAATTTTAACCATCTTCCCTGTCCCTGCTGAAGAAAAGCAGGCCCAAACCATGATGCTGCCACCACCATGTTTGACAGTGGGGATGGTGTGTTCAGCTGTGTTGCTTTTATGCCAAACATAACATTTTGCATTGTTGCCAAAAAGTTCAATTTTGGTTTCATCTGACCAGAGCACCTTCTTCCACATGTTTGGTGTGTCTCCCAGGTGGCTTGTGGCAAACTTTAAACAACACTTTTTATGGATATCTTTAAGATATGGCTTTCTTCTTGCCACTCTTCCATAAAGGCCAGATTTGTGCAATATACGACTGATTGTTGTCCTATGGACAGAGTCTCCCAGAGTCTCTGCAGTTCATCCAGAGTGATCATGGGCCTCTTGGCTGCATCTCTGATCAGTCTTCTCCTTGTATGAGCTGAAAGTTTAGAGGGACGGCCAGGTCTTGGTAGATTTGCAGTGGTCTGATACTCCTTCCATTTCAATATTATTGCTTGCACAGTGCTCCTTGGGATGTTTAAAGCTTGGGAAATATTTTTGTATCCAATTCCGGCTTTAAACTTCTTCACAGCAATATCTCGGTCCTGCCAGGTGTGTTCCTTGTTCTTCATGATGCTCTCTGCGCTTTTAACGGACCTCTGAGACTATCACAGTGCAGGTGCATTTATACAGAGACTTGATTACACACAGGTGGATTGTATTTATCATCATTAGTCATTTAGGTCAACATTGGATCATTCAGAGATCCTCACTGAACTTCTGGAGAGAGTTTGCTGCACTGAAAGTAAAGGGGCTGAATAATTTTGCACGCCCAATTTTTCAGTTTTTGATTTGTTAAAAAAGTTTGAAATATCCAATAAATGTCGTTCCACTTCATGATTGTGTCCCACTTGTTGTTGATTCTTCACAAAAAAATACAGTTTTATATCTTTATGTTTGAAGCCTGAAATGTGGCAAAAGGTCGCAAAGTTCAAGGGGGCTGAATACTTTCGCAAGGCACTGTAAGTGGCTTGGCTTCCAGAAAGTGATTTAAAAGACCAGCCGCAAAGTTTAGGCCAGTTTGTTTGCCCCAAAAAACTAAAATTACCCAGGTTTTTCACACCAGGCCTGTTGTTTAAAAAAACAAACAAGTATCAGCTTCTGGCTAGGCTAGCTCTGCCAGCCTGGCCTGGTAATCATCCATTTAAAGGGACACCACATGAAAATGTGTCTGTTTTTCTTAATATGTTTTGTCATTTTGTATATTGTATGCGTTTATGTATTTATGCAGGGATCTGTAAAAGAGACCCTAGCCTCAGTATCCCTTCCCTGTCAAAATGAAGGTTAAATAAAAAATAAATTCAAATGGTCAGGGAGGATCTCTTAAGGGACCCTTTTCTTAAAGTTACAGTAAGCATTTCAGGAAAAACAACAAAATGGCAGTCCAACCACTTGTTTTGAGGAATGGGGTGGAGAAATGTATCCACTCTCCAATTCATGGACAGAGCTATGGATGCAAAGACTATCCATGAGATAAAATTATAGTTTTCAAAACAATGTCTTGACTCATACATACATACAGTGTTTGTTTACAATTATATAGTTTACAAACAATGGAGTAAACAAGCTTATAGTTTGGATTCTGGGGTACGACAGTTGAACTAAGTCTATGATACATTTATATTAAGGTATATTCTTCAAGAATCAATTACTGTATATCATTAATTTAAAAGCCCAAAAATGGATGTACCAATCCCAGATTGCCCCTTCAATGGAGAGAGAGATAGAGTCTGAATAAATTAAGAAGCACTGGAAGGTTCAATCTGAGACACAAACTCCCCAATGCACCCTTAAGGCTGGGTTTGGATGCCATGACGCCATTACAAATTACACTCAGCATTTTTATTGAAACTATGGCCTAAACAGAGTGAATGCATAACTAGGTCTAAATCCAGACTTACTTCTTGCGACTAACTAACAGGTCTAGGCGATAACATTAGACCGGTGTTCTGAACTTGTTCAATTAATATTACTGTAACCCCCACTAAGCCAGTTGTGCTGAATGTTCAACATTTTCTGCTCTCACAGCAATCGGTTGGCTGTGCTAGGCTAGCAAGAAATCCCAAAAGGTTACACCAGGGATGGACTGATTACAACCTCGTAGAGACTCAAGAGAGTCTGTCAAGAGCCGAGTGTAAACTATCATTATCAGCCTTTTTAGATTGAGAGATTATAAAGAGAATAAAATGAGTTCTATACTGTCAGTATCCTACAATTATCATTACTCAATTACTACAAAACAGAAGAAAATAACACATGGAAACATTTCCTAACAGGCCTTCTTCACAGTAATCTTGAAAGTCTCATTTAGTGCAAGTGGTTGATGATCAGTGAGATAATCATAGAGTAGCAGTCGGGTGGGAGGGGGGTGCAGTGACTAACACCTCTAGGATGTAAACAAATGCAGCATGAAGTGAGCTGCTCCATGACACACTGCATCAAGTCAAAATGAACTGAGCCGAAGAAACATTTCCATACATTATAGGGTAGATTTTTACAAAATGTAATGGTTTTATATGTTATTTGTCCTGTGTCCCAAAGGATCCTCTCCGGCTACAGGCAGGGATATCCCCAGCCAAAGGGCAGGGTCGTGGTTGGCCGGATCGTAGCATTGTCGCGGCGATGCAGCAGCACTCTGCAGACCCCAGCGTAGCGCAGACGCACTGTGTGCCGCATGCAGCAGCGGTAAGCTCGCACCACTCACCCTTCGCACCAGTGCATTCAGAACACAATCACACAAATAGTATGAACACACGCACAAAAAACACACAACATGAAGCAGTCTACAACATACCAGCTCAACTACACCATCATCAATACCAATACTATCACCACCCCCGACCGAGCCCCTCCAGTCACGCTATAACACGTAAGCCATTCTCTCCCTTTATTCTCAACAAAATGCAGAGAGAGAGCGAGAGGGGAAGATCATTTGATCAAACTTTCTCCACAGATTCACAAAATGAGGTACTCCTCTGCAAGGGGTTGTGGGAAAATGAGGCGGTCCTGTCCTGAACATCACACTTGATAAAGAGGGAGACAGAGAGGAGAATACCTTTGAGAGAGGTGATCTCATGCTGGATAGACCTTGCGGTGTCCATGCTCTCCCTCCCACTGCTTCCTTCTGTCCCAGTCAGGCTGTGAAGCTGCCTGCCCCTGAGTGAGCGCTCCTGCTCCGTCTGGAAGGCTATGAACTGCAAAGTCAGCCTAATGCTACACAGCACACTGCTGGAGGAGGTGGAGGATTTCGCTCTATAGTACCAGAGTTGTTGCGGCTGCTAGCTGGCTGGGCTGCGTAGCTGCTCTGTTTGGATTCTCTCTCTCTCCACCTCTCTCATTGCTCTCCCTCTCTCCCCCTCAAACTGAAAGAAATTAAGTACACCTCCCTCCTTCCCTCCCTCCTCCTCCCCTTCCTCCCTCTACCCCATCCCATCCCCTATGCTTTTAACAGACCAATCACAGCTCAGCCATCACATCTCACAGATGTGTAGGATGGCTTCGCATAGCCATCGCAGTTCCTGTAAAAGTAAAAAGTGTCTTCTGAGTGACAGACAAAGGAAGAGAGAAAGATTAAAATGAATTTGCTATACATAGGCCTATACTGTATAGCATATATAATCGGTTTGTTCTTTATCAATGGAGACTTGGTGAAGACGTGAGATGAAAAATTGTCACCAATAAATCACATGGGAGCATAGATTGCAGTGTGCAGTCTTTTTTCACCCTGTCCTTCCCTTGCACCCACATGGATGACACTGTGAGTCGATAGAATCCGAATCTCCTAGAAAAGTGTGTAGTCACTCAATACTACTCTATATTTTATGCCAGTGCTGCAGAGGGGCAGGGAGCTCAGACTTACAGCAATGTAGGATGACGCAGCACCTTTTAGTGAGTGTGTTCTGACGCAGCACCTTTTAGTGAGTGTGTTCTGACGCAGCACCTTTTAGTGAGTGTGTTCCGACGCAGCACCTTTTAGTGAGTGTGTTCCGACGCAGCACCTTTTAGTGAGTGTGTTCCGACGCAGCACCTTTTAGTGAGTGTGTTCCGACGCAGCACCTTTTAGTGAGTGTGTTCCGACGCAGCACCTTTTAGTGAGTGTGTTCCTACGCAGCACCTTTTAGTGAGTGTGTTCCGACGCAGCACCTTTTAGTGAGTGTGTTCCGACGCAGCACCTTTTAGTGAGTGTGTTCTGATGCAGCACCTTTTAGTGAGTGTGTTCTGATGCAGCACCTTTAGTGAGTGTGTTCCTACGCAGCACCTTTTAGTGAGTGTGTTCCTACGCAGCACCTTTTAGTGAGTGTGTTCTGACTCAGCACCTTTTAGTGAGTGTGTTCTGACGCAGCACCTTTTAGTGATTGTGTTCTGACGCAGTACCTTTTAGTGAGCGTGTTCTGATGCAGCACCTTTTAGTGAGTGTGTTCTGACGCAGCACCTTTTAGTGAGTGTGTTCTGACGCAGCACCTTTTAGTGAGTGTGTTCTGACGCAGCACCTTTTAGTGAGTGTGTTCTGACGCAGCACCTTTTAGTGAGTGTGTTCTTATGCAGCACCATCAGAAAGTATTCCTACCCCATAACTAGTTCCACATTTTGTTGTGTTACAACTTGAATTCAAAATGTATTAAATATATTTTTTTCTCACCCATCTATACACAATACCCCATAATGATAGCAAATTTTTTCCCCAAAATTTTTGGCATATTATATGAAAATTCAATGCAAAAATATCTAATTATAAATATTAAAACCCCTGACTAAACCAGGTATTCCTCTAGCATTTTGACTGAGCTTAGGTCCATTTATTTTATTTTTTAGCCTGAAAAACTCCAGAGTCCTTGACGACTACAAGCATGCCCAAAATATGATGCAGCCATCACTATGCTACTATTGCTTTGCCACAGTTTTGCAGTATTACTTTAGTGTGTTGATACCAACAGGATGCATGTTTTGGAATTTTTATATTCTGTACAGGCTTCCTTCTGTTCAACCTGTCATTTAGGTTAATATTGTGGAGTAACTACAATGTTGTTGATCCTTCTTCAGTTTTCTCCTATCACAGCCATTCAACTCTGTAACTGCAACTTTTCAACTTCCTACTACTTTTTAGCTACTTTGCAATTTCTTAGCATGCTAGCTAACCCTTCCCCTAACCTTTAAACGTTTTAGCTAAACCTTCCCATAACCCTAACCTTAACCCCTAGCCTGGCTAACGTTAGCTACCTAGCTAGAATTTGTAACAAATAATACATGAAGCTAATTCTTAACATTGTATGTTTAGCAAATGTGTAACATATAATGCAAATTGTCATTTGTAACACATCATACAAAATGGGTGATGGACATCCACAAATTAATATATACCATACAAAATAGAACATATCATACTAAATGGACTGTGTCGGATTTATGTACAGAATTATACGAAATGCTCAGATCAGGTTGGGCCCAATCTCCACAGGTAGTCACAGCATCTAAAGGCTTGTGTGGGGGATGAGACCAATAAGACAAAATTCCTGAGAGGATCATAAATGCCCTTTGCATAGGGTAATTCAGAGTTTACCCTGTAAAGATACAAGTGACCACAGAGATAATACATCCATATAGATACAGTAGCTTCAGAGTCTGCTTTAGGGGACAAGTTTAGCATACCAGCTAATCTGCGTTAATACCATTGTTACGCTTTATTACAACAAAACCTGGTTGGAAATTAGATTGATGGCACTTTCGAGGCAACGACTAACTGTAGGCACCAATGCTGAGATTTCATCAGGCATGAAGTATGTGTTCATTAATGTCAATGGGTGTGTCTGAAATGGGCCCTGGTCAATGGTAGTGCACTTTATAGGGAAAAGGGTGCCATCTCAGACTAAAACCAACACAAGTGCACGCTGACAATCCCCCAGCCAGAACAACACAGCTGTTTAGGGACTGTTTGATTTGGCTGTGAGTTTGTCTGAGGTTTGGACCTGCATGGCCTTGCTTGATGTTGTCACGGATCCCTCTGGAACTTTTATCACGCACACTTGTCCCCTATTCCCACTGATTAGTACTTGTATAAGTGTGCTCTTTGGTTTCCTTGTCTGTCGATTATTGTTACAGTGTCCGTTGGTGCGTGTCAGTACCTGTGCTGTGTATTTTGGCTTTCGTGCCCTTGTGGATTGCCAGATGATTACGGGTCCCGTGGGTTAATCATTGTGCGAGTGTGTATTTATTCGAGGTACTCCTCACTCTTTTGTTTGGGTTTCAACCCTGTGTGTTGTATATGTGTTTGCTTGGTCTTCGTCCCCGTGCCCTTATACGGCACGCTGTAATTTGGGGCGTAATAAAAAAAACTATTACGCTTTCTTGTGTAAGTTTTTATTTATTTATTTATTTAACCTTTATTTAACCAGGTAGGCAAGTTGAGAACAAGTTCTCATTTACAACTGAGATCTGGCCAAGATAAAGCAAAGCAGTTCGACACATACAACAACACAGAGTTACACATGGAGTAAAACAAACATACAGTCAATAATACTGTAGAAAAATAAGTCTATATACAATGTGAGCAAATTAGGTGAGATAAGGGAGGTAAAGGCAAAAAAAAGGCTATGGTGGCGAAGTAAATACAATATAGCAAGTAAAACACTGTTAATGTAGATTTCCAGTGGAAGAATGTGCAGAGTAGAGATAAAAATAACGGGGTGTAAAGGAGCAAAATAAATAAATAAATACAGTAGGGGGAGAGGTAGTTGTTTGGGCTAAATTATAGATGGGCTATGTACAGGTGCAGTAATCTGTGAGCTGCTCTGACAGCTGGTGCTTAAAGCTAGTGAGGGAGATGAGTGTTTCCAGTTTCAGAGATTTTTGTAGTTTGTTCCAGTCATTGGCAGCAGAGAACTGGAAGGAGAGGCGGTGACCAGAGAGATATACCTGCTGGAGCGCGTGCTACAGGTGGGTGCTGCTATGGTGTCCAGCGAGCTGAGATAAGGGGGGACTTTACCTAGCAGGGTCTTGTAGATGACCTGGAGCCAGTGGGTTTTGCGACGAGTATGAAGCGAGGGCCAGCCAACGAGAGCGTACAGGTCGCAGTGGTGGGTAGTATATGAGGCTTTGGTGACAAAACGGATGGCACTGTGATAGACTGCATCCAATTTTTTGAGTAGGGTATTGGAGGCTTTTGTAAATGACATCGCCGAAGTCGAGGATCGGTAGGATGGTCAGTTTTACAAGGGTATGTTTGGCAGCATGAGTGAAGGATGCTTTGTTAAGAAATAGGAAGCCAATTCTAGATTTAACTTTGGATTGGAGATGTTTGATGTGAGTCTGGAAGGAGAGTTTACAGTCAAACCAGAGACCTAGGTATTTATAGTTGTCCACATATTCTAAGTGAGAATTGTCCAGAGTAGTGATGTTGGACGGGCGGGCAGATGCAGGCAGCAATCAGTTGAAGAGCATGCATTTAGTTTCACTTGTATTTAAGAGCAATTGGAGGCCACGGAAGCAGAGTTGTATGGCATTGAAGCTCGTCTGGAGGGTTGTTAACACAGTGTCCAAAGAAGGGCGAGAAGTATACAGAATGGTGTCATCTGCGTAGAGGTGGATCAGAGACTCACCAGCAGCAAGAGCGACATCATTGATGTATACAGAGAAGAGAGTCGGCCAAAGAATTTAACCCTGTGGCACCCCCATAGAGACTGCCAGAGGCCCGGACAACAGGCCCTCCGATTTGACACACTGAACTCTATCAGAGAAGTAGTTGGTGAACCAGGCGAGGCAATCATTTGAGAAACCAAGGCTATCGAGTCTGCTGATGAGGATGTGGTGATTGATAGAGTCGAAAGCCTTGGCCAGGTCAATGAATACGGCTGCACAGTATTGTTTCTTATCGATGGCGGTTAAGATATCATTTAGGACCTTGAGCGTGGCTGAGGTGCACCCATGTACCAGATTGCATAGCGGAGAAGGTATGGTGGGATTCGAAATGGTCGGTAATCTGTTTGTTCACTTGGCTTTCGAAGACCTTAGAAAGGCAGGGTAGGCTTGATATAGGTTGTAGCAGTTTGGGTCATGAGTGTCCCCACCCTTGAAGAGGGGGATGACCGCAGCTGTTTTACAATCTTTGGGAATCTCAGACGACACGAAAGAGAGGTTGAACAGGCTAGTAATAGGGGTTGCAACAATTTCGGAAGATAATTTTAGAAAGGGTCCAGATTGTTTAGCCTGTCCAGCTCTTTCAGAACATCAGCTGACTGGATTTGGGAGAAGGAGAAATGGGGAAGGCTTGGGCGAGTTGCTGTGTGGGGTGTAGTGCTGTTGACCGGGGTAGGGGTAGCCAGGTGGAAAGCATGGCCAGCCGTAGAAAAATGCTTATTGAAATTCTCAATTATAGTGGATTTATCGTTTGGAGGTCGTTTGACCGCTGACCCATTATGGATGCAGGCAATGAGTCAGTGATCGCTGAGATCTTGGTTGAAAACAGCAGAGGTGTATTTAGAGGGCAAGTTGGTTAGGATGATATCTATCCCATGTTTACGGCTTTGGGGTGGTACCTGGTAGGTTCATTGATAATTTGTGTGAGATTGAGGGCATCAAGCTTAGATTGTAGGATTAATGGGGTGTTAAGCATGTTCCAGTTTAGGTCGCTTAGCAGCACGAGCTCTGAAGATAGATGGGGGGGCAATCAGTTCACATATGGTGTCCAGAGCACAGCTGGGGGCAGAGGGTGGTCTGTAGCAGGCGGCAATGGTGAGAGACTTGTTTTTAGAGAGGGGGATTTTTAAAAGTAGAAGTTCAAATTGTTTGGGTACAGACTTGGATAGTAGGACAGAACTCTGCAGGCTATCTTTGCAGTAGATTGTATCACCGCACCCTTTGACCGTTCTATCTTGTCTGAAAATGTTGTAGTTAGGGATGGAGATTTCTGAATTTTTGGTGGTCTTCCTAAACCAAGATTCAGACACGGCTAGAACAGAGTGTGCTAAAGCAGTGAATAAAACAAACTTAGGGAGGATGCTTCTAATGTTAACATGCATGAAACCAAGGCTATTACGGTTACAGAAGTCATCAAAAGAGAGCGCCTGGGGAATAGGAGTGGAGATAGGCACTACAGGGCCTGGATTCCCCTCTACATCACCAGAGGAACAGAGGAGGAGTAGGATAAGGGTATGGCTAAAAGCTATGATAATTGGTTGTCTAGATTGTCCGGAACAGAGAGAAAAAGGAGGTTTCTGGGGGCAATAAAATAGCTTCAAGGTATAATGTACAGACAAAGGTATGGTAGGATGTGAACACAGTGGAGGTAAACCTAGGTATTGAGTGATGATGAGAGAGATATTGTCTCTAGAAACATCATTGAAACCAGGTGATGTCATCACATGTGTGGGTGGTGGAATTGAAAGGTTGGATAAAGTATAATGAGCAGGACTAGTGTCTCTACAGTGAAATAAGCCAATAAACACTAACCAGAACAGCAATGGACAAGGCATATTGCCATTAAAGAGAGGCATGCTTAGTCGAGTGATCATAAGGGTCCAGTGAGTAGTGAGGTTGGTTGGGGTAACGGCAATTCAGACCGCTAGCCGGGCCATCGGTAACAAGCTAGTATAGGATAGAGGTCTGTTTTTAGCCACCAGCATTTCCGTCAGTAGATTAGTGGGGTTCCGTGTGGTAGAGGGGATCAATTCAGTTGGCAAAATAGATATAGTTATAGTGACCCAAGAAAAATTGTCCGATAGACCTATTCTGATAGCAGCCGATAAGACAGCTAACAATTAGCGGGCCGCAGATGGGCGTTCAGGTAACGTCGCGACTGAGGGGCCAGGTGGATAACTCTCTCGGGCAGATAACGTCGGTAGTCCAGTCGTGAAGGCCCGGTGGGGCCAAATATTATTTCTGACCTAGATGGATGTAGCAATGGACGAAGCAATTGCAGATTTGGACATGAACAATGAACAATTCTAATATTGGGGATATTGACTGTGCCACAAATGCTAAAAAGCTCTCATTTGGAGAAAGTGTCCAGGTAATTACTGGGAAACCAATATGTAATTTTGTAATTTGGGTGAACTATCCATTTAACCTTCATCATACTCAATGGAAGATAAGTAGGAAGATTCACAGCGGAATTACTGTTTGACCGCTACAGCCATTTCTTGTAAAAAAACAACAACCCTAAACCCCGCATTTCTCTTTCTAGCTCATTTCGGCATGCTTTGGACTTGACATGACACACCTGGGTAAGAATCTTATTTTCTCCTCTCAAAAAACCCTGTTGAATTCAGCAGACTGTCTCTGCTGGTCCACTTTTTCATACACTTATCTCTCATCCTGTCCTCTTGTCCAAACGAGCCAGGAGAGAGGCTCGTAGGACGGTGAGAAAATGGCAAATATGGCACACCTCCAAATGCGTACATTTGTGTGGAAGGTGATGTGTGGCATAATGACTATGCAGCTTTTTTCGCCAATCCCTATGCTAAATCCTGCACTACAACAGCCTTAAAATTATTCAGACAAGGCATCAAGGGCTTCTCTTCCAATGAATATGAATGGCTGTCAAGCTGAAGTTATGGCATGGATCGTGTTCCAACTTCTAACAATCTGCAGAGATGGGGGAGAGTAAAGGGGGTGGGGGTTGATATTGGAATGGGATAGGGGTGGTGAGTAGGGAATTGAGAATCTGGGAGGAGTGAAATAAAGAATTGACTGAGCGAGGGGGTGATGGAGAGAGCGATGAGGAGGGGGGAAAGATAAGCGAAGATGGGAGAAACTCTACTACAGTGACAGCGGTCCATCTGAGGGACACAGTGGTTACACAGTCCAGTCAGGCAAGGCAACGCCCCAAAGCTCCAGCCAACAACATTCCAACCCAGTGAGGTCACAGAGGGCTGTAAATCTTGCCCTGTGGCGTCTCTATTAGCACTGCCCACAGCACAGACATGGGATGCATCCCAAGTTGCACCCTATTCCCTACTTTTGACAAGATCCCTATGGACCCTGGTCGAAAGTAGTGTACTATAATGGGGATAGGGTGCTATTTGGGATGCAGCGGGACATGGGGGACTGAAAGGGTTCCGTGTCAACCATGTCACAAACAACACCACACCACAGAGTGGCTCTGTTGGTCCCTCATAAGAACCAAAGAGTGGGTGGAGCAGGAAAGCCATACAAATCAGCTAATCAACATACAATTGATAAATACCAGTTTGATCCTTTGGCAATGGCATTGGAGAGGAGATATCGCATCAGGGAAACACAAGTAGAAGTACAGCTGCAAGCAGCAATAACTTGGGTATCTAGTATTTTCGCCTCTTTCACCCGCTCAAATATTATGCCCTTATTTTACAAGTCATCAAATTCGGTTCAGGCACAACACCAACAATACCTCACTGTCCAGGGATGTCTATCTGAAAGCCTCAGTGGTGGGAGGTCATGAAATCTATGCAGGCTACTCAATCACTTTTTATAGCTACTGTTTACAAGCCTCCTGGGCCATATGCAGCGTTCCTCATTGAGTTCCCTGAATTCCTATTGGACCTTGTAGTCATAGCAGATAATATTCTAATTTTTGGTGACTTTCATATTCACATGGAAAAGTCCACAGACCCACTCCAAAAGGCTTTCGGAGCCAAAGTCCAACATGTCTCTGGACCTACTCACTGTCACAGTCATACTCTGGACCTAGTTTTGTCCCGTGGAATAAATGTTGTGGATCTTATGGTTTTTCCTCATGATCCTGGACTGTCGGACCACCATTTTATTACGTTTGCAATTGCAACAAATAATCTGCTCAGACCCCAACCAAGGAGCATCAAAAGTCGTGCTATAAATTCACAGACAACACAAAGATGCCTTGATGCCCTTCCAGACTCCCTCTCCCTCAGAGGACAAAAATCAGTTAACCACCTAAATAAGGAACTCAATATTTTTTTGCCCTTTTTCTCCCCAATTTCGTGGTATCCAAATGTTAGTAGCTACTGTCTTGTCTCATCGCTACAACTCCCGTACGGGCTCAAGAGAGACGAAGGTTGAAAGTCATGCGTCCTCCGATACAAAACCCAACCAAGCCGCACTGCTTCTTAACACAGCGCGCATCCAACCCGGAAGCCAGCCGCACCAATGTGTCGGAGAAAAAACAGCGTGTACCTGGCAACCTTGGTTAGCGCGCACTGCGCCCGGCCCGCCACAGGAGTCGCAGGTGCGCGATGAGACAAGGATATCCCTACCGGCCACGCCCTAGCCTGGGCACGAACCCAGAGTCTCTGGTGGCACAGCTGGCGCTGCAGTACAGCGCCCTTAACCACTGTGCCACCAGGAAGGAAGGAACTCAATTTAATTTAACCTCAATACCCTAGATGCAGTTGCACCCCTAAAAACTAAAATAATTTCTCATAAGAAACTAGCTCCCTGGTATACAGAAAATACCCGAGCTCTGAAGCAAACTTCCAGAAAATTGGAACGGAAATGGCGCCACACCAAACTGGAAGTCTTCCGACTAGCTTGGAAAGACAGTACCGTGCAGTACCTCACTGCTGCTCGATCATCCTACTTTTCCTACTTAATTGAGGAAAATAAGAAAAATCCTAAATTTATTTTTGATGCTGTCTCAAAGCTAACTAAAAAGCAGCATTCATGAACTTCTTTGAGGAAAAGATCATGATTATTAGAAAGCAAATTACGGACTCCTCTTTAAATCTGCGTATTCCTTCAAAGCTCAGTTGTCCTGAGTCTGCACAACTCTGCCAGGACCTAGGATCAAGAGAGACACTCAAGTGTTTTAGTACGATATCTCTTGACACAATGATGCAAATAATCATGGCCTCTAAACCTTCAAGCTGCATACTGGACCCTGTTCCAACTAAAATACTGAAAGAGCTGCTTCCTGTGCTTGGCCCTCCTATGTTGAACATAATGAGCGGCTCTCTATCCATCGGATGTGTACCAAACTCACTAAAAGTGGCAGTAATAAAGCCTCTCTTGAAAAAGCCAAACCTTGACCCAGAAAATATTTTTTAAACTAAATCGGCCAACAGAAAAGGCTGTTGCGCAGCAACTCACTGCCTTCCTGAAGAGAAACAACGTATTAGAAATGCTTCAGTCTGGTTTAAAGGCACTTGTTAAGGTGGTAAATTACCTTTTAATGGCATCTGCATTTGTCCTCGTGCTCCTAGACCTTAGTGCTGCTTTTGATACCATCAATCACCACATTCTTTTGGAGAGATTGGAAACCCAAATTGGTCTACACGGACAAGTTCTGGCCTGGTTTAGATCTTATCTGTCGGAAAGATGTGTTGCAGACTCTGTGGCCTTTCAGAACAGGTGTATACAGTGCCTTGCGAAAGTATTCGGCCCCCTTGAACTTTGCGACCTTTTGCCACATTTCAGGCTTCAAACAAAGATATAAAACTGTATTTTTTTGTGAAGAATCAACAACAATTGGGACACAATCATGAAGTGGAATGACATTTATTGGATATTTCAAACTTTTTTAACAAATCAAAAACTGAAAAATTGGGCGTGGAAAATTATTCAGCCCCTTTCCTTTCAGTGCAGCAAACTCTCTCCAGAAGTTCAGTGAGGATCTCTGAATGATCCAATGTTGACCTAAATGACTAATGATGATAATTACAATCCACCTGTGTGTAATCAAGTCTCCGTATAAATGCACCTGCACTGTGAAAGCGCAGAGAGCATCATGAAGAACAAGGAACACACCAGGCAGGTCCGAGATACTGTTGTGAAGAAGTTTAAAGCCGGATTTGGATACAAAAAGATTTCCCAAGCTTCAAACATCCCAAGGAGCACTGTGCAAGCGATAATATTGAAATGGAAGGAGTATCAGACCATTGCAAATCTACCAAGACCTGGCCGTCCCTCTAAACTTTCAGCACATACAAGGAGAAGACTGATCAGAGATGCAGCCAAGAGGCCCATGATCACTCTGGATGAACTGCAGAGATCTACAGCTGAGGTGGGAGACTCTGTCCATAGGACAACAATCAGTCGTATATTGCACAAATCTGGCCTTTATGGAAGAGTGGCAAGAAGAAAGCCATTTCTTAAAGATATCCATAAAAAAAGTGTTGTTTAAAGTTTGCCACAAGCCACCTGGGAGACACACCAAACGTGGAAGAAGGTGCTCTGGTCAGATGAAACCTGATGGAGTCTGCAAAAGACCTGAGACTGGGACGGAGATTTGTCTTCCAACAAGACAATGATCCAAAACATCGAGCAAAATCTACAATGGAATGGTTCAAAAATAAACATATCCAGGTGTTAGAATGGCCAAGTCAAAGTCCAGACCTGAATCCAATCGAGAATCTGTGGAAAGAACTGAAAACTGCTGTTCACAAATGCTCTCCATCCAACCTCACTGAGCTCGAGCTGTTTTGCAAGGAGGAAGGGGACAAAATTTCAGTCTCTCGATGTGCAAAACTGATAGAGACATACCCCAAGCGACTTACAGCTGTAATCGCAGCAAAAGGTGGCGCTACAAAGTATTAACTTAAGGGGGCTGAATAATTTTGCACGCCCAATTTTTCAGTTTTTGATTTGTTAAAAAAGTTTGAAATATCCAATAAATGTCGTTCCACTTCATGATTATGTCCCACTTGTTGTTGATTCTTCAAAAGGTGGCAAAAGGTCGCAAAGTTCAAGGGGGCCGAATACTTTCGCAAGGCACTGTATCAGTTTGTCTCTGTGAATGGCTTGTCCTCTGACAAATCAACTGTAAATTTCGGTGTTCCTCAAGGTTCCGTTTTAGGACCACTATTGTTTTCACTCTACACCTCTTGGGGATGTCATTCGAAAACATAATGTTAACTTTTCCTGATATGCGGATGACACACAGCTGTACATTTTAATGAAACATGGTGAAGCCCCAAAATTTCCCTTGCTAGAAGCTTGTGTTTCAGACATAAGGAAGTGGATGGCTGCAAACTTTTTACTTTTAAACTCGGACAAAACAGAGATGCTTGTTCTAGGTCCCAAGAAACAAAGAGATCTTCTGTTGAATCTGACAATTAATCTTAATGGTTGTACAGTCGTCTCAAATAAAACTGTGAAGGACCTCGGCGTTACTCTGGACCCTGATCTCTCTTTTGACGAACATATCAAGACTGTTTCATGGGAGAGCTTTTTTCCACCTACGTAACATTGCTAAAAATCAAACTTTCTGTCCAAAAATGATGCAGAAAAATGTATCCATGCTTTTGTTACTTCTAGGTTAGAATACTGCAATGCTCTACTTTCTGGCTACCCGGATAAAGCACTAAATAAACTTCAGTTAGTACTAAATACGGCTGCTAGAATCCTGACTAGAACCAAAAAATGTGAGCATATTACTCCAGTGCTAGCCTCCCTACACTGGCTTCCTGTCAAGGCAAGGGATGATTTCAAGGTTTTACTGCTAACCTACAAAGCATTACATGGGCTTGCTCCTATCCATCTTTCCGATTTGGTCCTGCCGTACATACCTACACGTATGCTACAGTCACAAGACGCAGGCCTCCTAATTGTCCCTAGAATTTCTAAGCAAACAGCCGGCGGCAGGGCTTTCTCCTATAGAGCTCCATTTTTTTATGGAATGGTCTGCCTACCCATGTGAGAGACACAGACTCGGTCTCAACCTTTAAGTCTTTACTGAAGTCTCATCTCTTCAGTGGGTCATATGATTGAGTGTAGTCTGGTCCCCAGGAGTGTGAAGGTGAACGGAAAGGCTCTGGAGCAACCTTGCTGCCCTTGCCCCTGTCTCTGCCTGGCCCATTCCCCTCTCTCCACTGGGATTCTCTGCCTCTAACCCTATTACAGGGGCTGAGCCACTGGCTTACTGGTGCTCTTTCATGCCATCCCTAGGAGGAGTGCGTCACTTGAGTGGGTTGAGTCACTGATGTGATCTTCCTGTCTGGGTTGGCGCCCACCCTTGGGTTGTGCCGTGGCGGAGATCTTTGTGGGCTATACTCGGCCTTGTCTCAGGATGGTATGTTGGTGGTTGAAGATATCCCTCTCGTGGTGTGGGGGCTGTGCTTTGGCAAAGTGGGTGGGGTTATATCCTTCCTGTTTGGCCCTGTCTGGGGGTATCATCGGATGGGGCCACAGTGTCTCCTGACCCCTCCGGTCTCAGCCTCCAGTATTTTTGATGAAGTAGTTTGTGTCGGGGGGCTAGGGTCAGTTTGTTATATCTGGAGTACTTCTCCTGTCTTATCCGGTGTCCCGTGTGAATTTAAGTATTTATGCTCTCTCTAATTCTCTCTTTCTCTCGGAGGACCATGCCTCAGGACTACCTGGCATGATGACTCCTTGCTGTCCCCAGTCCACCTGGCCGTGCTGCTGCTCCAGTTTCAACTGTTCTGCCTGCGGCTATGGAATCCTGAACTGTTCACCAGACGTGCTACCTGTCCCAGAACTATTATTTGACCATGCTGGTCATTTATGAACATTTGAACATCTTGGCCATGTTCTGTTATAATCTCCACCCGGCACAGCCAGAAGAGGACTGGCCACCCCTCATAGCCTGGTTCCTCTCTAGGTTTCTTCCTAGGTTTTGGCATTTCTAGAGAGTTTTTCCTAGCCAACGTGCTTTAACACCTGCATTGCTTGCTGTTTGGGGTTTTAGGCTGGGTTTCTGTACAGCACTTTGAGATATCAGCTGATGATAAATAAATTTGATTTGACCAAGGCAGCAGCTACTCTTCCTGGGGTCTAGCAATATTAAAGCAATTATACTTTTTAAAAAACATTACAATACATTCATTAAAGATTTACCAACACACTAAGTGTGTGCCGTCAGGCCCCTACTCCACTACATAAAATCCATGTGTACGTGTGTGTGTGTGTGTGTATAGTGCGTATGTTATCATGTGTGTGTATGCATTTGTCTGTGCCTTTGTGTGTCTCTTCACAGTCTCCGCTGTTCCATAAGGTGTATTTTATCTGTTTTTTTAAAATCTGATTCTACTGCTTGCATCAGTTACTTGATGTGGAATAGAGTTCCATGTAGTCATGGCTCTATGAAGTACTGTGCACCTCCCATAGTCTGTTCTGGACTTGGTACTGTGAAGAGACCTCTGGTGGCATGTCTCATGAGGTATGCATGGGTGTCTGAGCTGTGTGCTAGTCCTTAAAAACAGACAGCTCGGTGCTTTCAACATGTCAATACCTCTCACAAATACAAGTGTACTGTACTATACTATACTCTATGGAACAGTGGAGGCTCCTCAGATGAGGAAGGGGAGGACCATCCTCTTCAGTGAATTTCATAAATCTTAAAATTGTAAAACATTTAAAAAGTTAAACTATACTAAATATAATCATATGTCACCAAACAATTGATTAAAACACACTTTTTTGCAAAGACAGTCTACAATAGCCTCAACAGCACTCTGTCGGGTAGCACCATGGTGTAGCCGGAGGACAGCTAGCTTCCGTCCTTCTGTGTACATTGACTTCAATGCAAAACACAGTAGACTCATGTTTCTCACCCCCTTCCATAGACTTACACAGTAATTATGACACCTTCTGGAGGACGTCCTCCACCCTATCAGAGCTCTTGCAGCATGAACTGACATGTTGTCCAAAGGATCAGAGAATGAATCTAGTACTGGAAGCATAAACTACTGTTAGCCATCACTGCAGTGTATAATATGTGGTGAGTAGTTGACTCAAAAGAGAGAGAAAGACCATAGTTGAACAGTTTTGAAAAAATGTATTTATTCCAAAATGAAGGAGAAGCAAGAGAGAAGGAATACAACATGGCTGCTATGAAAGTGAACAGTGTTTATGCATGATCAGGAGTGTATTCATTCCGCAGATTCTGAACAACATTTCTTAAACGAAAACAAAACGGAACAAAAAGGGAATAAACATACCTGACTTTGTCCAATAGAGACTCTAATTTGCATCTGTTGTACTGATGATTAGACCCGACATCAGTTAGATGCAGGCAAGAGTGTGCAAGGCAGTATTGAATGTCACTGTCTGTCAACTCAAATGTGTCTCTCGACCTGTGTGCACCTATGTTGTAAACTTTCATTCATAGGCTGGGTTGTTGCAACCTCATGATGGGTAGGTACAGAGAAAATGTAAGTATCATGTAGTAGCCTAAACCCATCGCTGTTACATTAAACTAGGTGAATGGAATATGAAATAGAATCATCCAATTTGCTGTAATAGAAATATGGCCATGCTCATGAAAAAAAAATCATCCTCCCTCATCTTAAACGGCGCTGACCGCCACAAAACTATTTGACGGATCTATACTCCACTATACTATATATCTTACTGTATTGTATTTTACTATCATTCTCAAATACCTTGGAGATAATAAGCTATCTCTGCACTAACTAAAACTGAGGCAATTATTTTTGGGCCCAGAACTAAATTGTGTATGTCCTCTGAAATCAGTGGAATTATGGGGTGAAGTGCTGACTACTAAAACCTCTGTTAGCTACCTGGGATGTATCCTTGATGGAAGCTTGGGAGGTGTGAGCATGGTCAATAAGGTGCTAGGGAAGGTTAATGCCAGGACTAAGTTTTTGTCCAGAAAGTCCAAGCTGCTTGATAAGGACTCTGCCCTCATTCAATGCCATTTTGACTATGCTAGTACTTCCTGGTTTGGGGGCTTATCTAAACATATGAAGGGGAAGCTCCAGATAGCCCAGAATAAGCTGATCAGGGTAGTATTGAAGGTGAGTCCATGTACACACATAGGCAGGAGCTGCTTTCAGGAACCCAACTGGCTGCCTGTTGAGACTAAGGTGTCCCAGATTAGACTGGGTTTGGTTTACAGGAGTATTTATGGTTCTGCATCCAGATCTCTAACCGATTACTTTCCCCATGTTAGGGATGCAAACAATCACAGCACCAGATCAGGTGTTGCTAATGTGTGCTTATACAGGTTCAGGAGTAATGCTGGGAAAGGTACTTTCTTGTATACTGGAGCTTCAGAGTGGAATGTGTTGACTCTGCACATAAAAACAACATCCTCTCTGGGCAGCTTTAAAAAAAAATGTTTTTTTTTAAACTGTTTGATGTCTTCAGTGCCCATTTCAATGTACCTTACGATGCAACTGAAATGATGAGATCGTAAAACATAAAAACAAAGAAGAAAATCTATCTACCCGTCATACTGTGTTGGATCTTGCCTCAAGAGGACCACAATGGAAGTAAGTCCCAGACTTTATTGTATGTTATCCTCAATGATTTTACTCATGGCTTTTCAAGTAATGTGTGCTTTATATTTTAATTACCTAAATGTGTGCTGAAAAAAAAAAATCTAAATGAAACACTACTCGAGTTTACTATACTGGATCTTGTTTTTCCCCATTTCAACTGGTCATTGGTCTGGTCTGGTCCATGATCTAGGTATAAGAAAGTCTTGGTCTGGATCTAAAGGGTTCTGGTCTTCATCTCTGGTACTCACACCACTTTTATACTTTTGAATCCATGTGGGTAGTGGTCAAGTGCACACTTCAGGAAACACTGTAGAGTATTGAGTTGCAAGGCCAGCAGGGGGCTTCATTCCCTCCCAGAGCAGCTTGAATTGTCAGGCTTAATTGGCTCAGAGCAACCATGACGGTTCAGACATAAACTGTCACACACTGATCTGTTTCACCTGTCGTTGTGATGGTCTCCACCTGCCTCCAAGTGTCACCCATCTTCCCCATTATCCCCTGTGTATTTACTGGATTATTAACCTTGCCTACCCTGAACCTGCCTGCCTTGACCGGTCTATTGCCTGCCCCTGTTGGATCACAGGGGCAGGCTATAGACATTAAACCATTGTTAATTAAATGTTGTCTGCATCTGGGTCTTACCTTCATACCTGATATCAACTTCATTTATATTGCATATCAAGATCTTGGTCTATAGATGCTGTACACAAAGTTTATGAAAAATTGATTTAAATGGTGTCTGATGGGATGCTGAAGAATTTACACAATTTTCAAAATGGCAGATGATCCATCACGGTGACATCATTGGTCCAAATTTGTTCCTCGGGTAGAGAGGAACCTCTGTAACAAATTCCGAAACTCTAGGTCAAAGAAGGAGGCGGGCTGACCTTTTGATGTCAAATGTTTATAGCACCACCATGTGTAACCAGATGTATTCGTGCACCAACTTACACCATCCCACTATAGCTCTCCAAAGATTGGATAATAATAATAATAATAATAATAATAATAATAATAATAATAACAGGGCTCCAGCCAATGTTCCCTCTAAGCTGCGGGCGGGCACGCTCCTCGGAACTGCCGCGCAGAAGAAATACCATCCGGTGCAGAGAAGCACGAGATTGAACTTCACTCAACTTTCTAGAGTTTTCCGTCTTAGTTAACACTATCAACGTTTCGCTTTACTGTGGGAACTGTGATCGAAACAATGCTATATTAGCCACTTTCAATGCAACAAAACAAACTCTGCAGTTCTTAACGGACTTGCCTAGTTAAATAAAAATGAGAGGTCATGAGTAGATGCGCTTGTTTTGAAATCAAAGCCAGAAATGCATGTAGTCACGTGTTCATATCCTTTGCTAGTTAGTGAGTTATTATCCCAGTTATAGATCATTTGTAGTCAGCAATAGGGGAGTGATTGCTTCTGACAAGAGCACAAAACGTATACATTTCTAGACATCTTTGAAAAGGGAGTCAGGTTAAGAGCTTTTTTTTGTCTTAAATGGGCAATGTCTTTTGAGACAAGCTTGAATAAGCTAAGTAGCCAATAGGCAGAGGGTAGCATAATTTGTCTAATTATTTTGTAATAATGGTATGGGAATAATAATGCATTTCATTTTGTAAAGTAGTTTCTTGCATCAAACTACAACATTCAGACACCTTCTTGTCTGAAGGACAAGTGGATAAACAGGTTAATGTCAAGCCTTACGTTTAAAAAAAAAAAATCAACAATCTCATGGAATGTAGGCCTACATTTAACAACACATATTGGCTGCTACTGTACTGTAGGCTGAATGATAGAACAGCTATTTCCATGTTAAAATGTTATGGGATGCATTTTCTCAATATTTGTTTTATTTAAGGCCACTCTGGTAGGCCTACACTATGATCAAATAGCCACAGTAGCCTACTTGACCACTGTCTGAAACTGTAACTTAAAGCGGGTACAGCCTCAGTGTTCACTGATGACAAGCAGTAAACATCATGTACCAACTGAAAGGACATTCCCATCATACAACACAAGACGAAGCAGGATATCAGAACATCAGTCAAGTGCATCAGATATCATCAGAATAGACACCGAGTTCCATATCAAAACCATGTTACAAATACTGTTGTGATTAACCTGACCAAACTTCCAGGAAGTGATATGTCATAACTTATACGTGTTTTCATTGAGGATGCTGTTTCCATGAAACTGGCCCTCATATACACCCTTGTACTGGGGTGTGGTTTGCCCCAGTCCACACACTCATCAGTTCCAGAATGAGAGCTTGGACCAGGACCAGCCCACTCCCACACTGACGGGGGCGACTGGGTTAGTGCAGGCTGTTTGGCTCAGATGTAGAATGTGATGTCTGATCTTGGCTCTGGTCTAAAGAGGCCAGATAATGTCTGGAGTGCCATCTAAACTTAGCAAAGATATATCAATTTCCAAGTGCAGTTGTTGACATTATCACTCCACTGCGCACACTCACAAATCAATACAAACCCATACATCACTGACAGAGACTCTTGAAATGTATCCCCAATACAAAGACACTGAATGTGAGGAGAAATGTCCTTCTGAACAATATTACAGGAGAGACAATATTACACGAATCAAGGACTAAAGAGGTTTTCCCGAATCCATGCAACAACTGCAACTCGACTGTCATTCATTGATTAAATATTGATTGGGAGAGATGTCTTGTCTGAATCATTCTAAGGCTGTTCCTCTTGTAAGTGCAAGATTTAGCACAGGGATTGGTGAGAAATGCTACATAGTAATTATGCCATACATCACTTTCCACACAAAATGTACAGGTGGGATTTCTGTAGCTCAGACAAAGCTCCACTAGGGGCTGTTCTAGGGCCACCCTGAAGTAGATGTTACAGGGGTGGAGATTGGGAACAACACTTCCGTTATCTGTGTGAGATGGACCTACTGACGAAGGCCATAGAAGAGCAGAGGTTGGGACAGGTGATGTTTTGTTTCTGATGGTTTGATTTATTAATTACTCATTTCCAAAATGATTATCAATATTATAGCGTCCATTTATATTGTAAGTCTGACAGGTTTCCAATATTATTAAAATCAACTGGTGAAAATGTGTTTTGGCACCCTCGTTCACCTTGACATAAACAAGATCAGACATTTCTGTTTATCTTATAAGCTGTTGAATTAACTGGCCAGCAGGATGGAGTGACAGTGGAGGGTGTATGTATAGCATATAGGTGTTTGGGCACTAGCATGAGCTTGGAAATTAAAGGGGGCACCAGCAACAGTTGAAGTCAGAAGTTTACATACACCTTAGCCATGTACATTTAAACTCGGTTTTTCACAATTCCTGACATTTAATCCTAGTAAAGATTCCCTGTCATAGGTCAGTTAGGATCACCACTTTATTTTAGGAATGTGAAATGTCAGAATAATGATTTATTGAAGCTTTTATTTATTTAATCACATTCCCAGTGGGTCAGAAGATCACACACACTGAAGTAGTATTTGGTAGCATTGCCTTTAAATTGTTTAAAATTGGGTCAAACATTTTGGGAAGGCTTCCACAAGTTTTATACAATAAATTGGGTAAATTTTGGCCCATTCCTCCTGACCGAGCTGGTGTAACCGAGTCAGGTTTGTAGGCCTCCTTGCTCAAACACACTTTTTCAGTTCTGCCCACAAATGTTCTATTGGATTGAAGTCAGGGCTTTGTGATGGCCACTCCTATACCTTGACTTTGTTGCACTTTAGCCATTTTGCCACAACTTTGGAAGAATGTTTGGGGTCATTGTCCATTTGGTTGACCCATTTGCAACCAAGCTTTAACTTCCTGACTGATGTCTTGAGATGTTGCTTCAATATATCCACACAGTTTTCCTCCCTCATGATGTCAACTATTTTTTGAAGTGCACCAGTCCCTCCTGCAGCAAAGCACCCCCACAACATGATGCTGACACCCCCATGCTTCCGGTTGGGATGGTGTTCTTTGACTTGCAAGCGTCGCCCTTTTCCCTCCAAACGTAACGATGGTCATTATGACCAAACAGTTCTATTTTTGTTTCATCAGACCAGAGGACATTTCTCCAAAAAGTACGATCTTTGTCCCCATGTGCAGTTGCAAACCGTAGTCTGTATTTTTTATGGCAGTTTTGGAGCGGTGGCTTCTTCCTTGCTGAGTGGCCTTTCAGGTTATGTCGATATAGGACTCGTTTTACTGTGGATATAGATACTTGTGTACCCATTTCCTCCAGAATCTTCATAAGATCCTTTGCTGTTGTTCTGGGATTGATTTGCAATTTTCGCACCAAAGTACGTTCAACTCTAGGAGACAGAACGCGTCTCCTTCCTAAGTGGTATGACGGCTGCGTGGTCCCATGGTGTTTATACTTGCGTACTATTGTTTGTACAGATGAAGGTGGTACCTTCAGGCATTTGGAAATTGCTCCCAAGGATGAACCAGACTTGTGGAGGTCTACACTTTTTTTCTGAGGTCCTGGCTAATTTATTTTGATTTTCCCATGATGTCAAGCACTGAGGCACTGAGTTTGAAGGTAGGCCTTGAAATACATCCACAGGTACACCTCCAATTGAATCAAATGATGTCAATTAGCCTATCAGAAGCTTCTAAAGCCACAAGGACATTTTCTGGAATTGTCCAAGCTGCTTAAAGGCACAGTCAACTTAGTGTATGTAAACTTCTGACCCACTGGAATTGTGATGCAGTGAATTATAAGTGAAATAATCTGTCTATAAACAATTGTTGGAAAAAATGTAGTGTCATGCACAAAGTAGATGCCAAAAAGTAGACTGCCAAAATTATAGTTTGTTGACAAGAAACTTGTGGAGTGGTTGAAAAACGAGTGTATGTAAACTTCTGACTTCAACTGTACAGCCTCCAGCCCAGGTTGGCCCCCCTAGAACAGACAGTATATACCAGCCGACCTGCTATGACATTCCTGCCGTGAGTTTGTTTTAGCGCACCAGTGTGTTAGTGCCATTGTTCCACATGCCTGGATGCCACACAGCACTAGATTTTCACTGCTGCAGATACCGGTATGCAGAATAGCTTAATAACGGGTGGTCTAACACATGCATGCACACACACACACATTTAAACAGTGAATCACATGCTGTACACTTAGGTCGCTATCAGCTTGTGCTCCATCTGCAATTATATTTTCCTGATTTACAATTCTGATATTATGCTGTATAGGCTAGGTCTACATTGTGATTATTTTGTGAAGCCAAACTTAGCACCCCTTGCCCCCTTTTTCTCCCCAATTTCGTGGTATCCAATTGGTAGTAGTTACTGTCTTGTCTCATCGCTGCAACTCCCGTACGGACTCGGGAGAGGCGAAGGTCGAGAGCCATGCGTCCTCCGAAACACAACCCAATCAAGCCGCACTGCTTCTTGACACAACGCACATCCAACCCGGAAACCAGCCGCACCAATGTGTCAGAGGAAACACCATACACCAAGTGACCTGGTCAGCATGCACTGCGCCCGGCCCGCCACAGGAGTCGCTATTGCGCGATGAGACAAGGATATCCCTGCCGGCTAAACCCTCCCTAACCCGGACGATGCTGGACCAATTGTGCTCAGCCCCATGCAGCTAACACCGCAATGCAGTGCCTTAGACCACTGCGCCACCCGGGAGGCCTGCACCCACCTTTTTAATACACTATTTGAGTAGAGAACATAGGAAGGCGATAAATGACAGGATACAGAGTTTGTATCAGTAACCCAGAGAGACGGACATATCACACCACCATGGCAAATGTCTCAATGTGACGTCATCATAGTAGACAGATTAGAAACACATCCCTCAGGCCTCCCAAGTGGCGCAGTGGTCTAAGGCACTGCATTGCAGTGTTGCGGCGTCACTACAGCCTGGGGTTTGATCCCCTTGTCATTACCGGCCATGACCGGGAGTCCCATCGGGCGGCGCAAAATTGGCCTAGCGTCGCCCAAGGAAGGGGAGGGTTTGGCCCGGTGGGCTTTACTTGGCTCATCACGTTCTAGCGACTCCTTGTGGTGGGCCGGGCGCCTGCAGGCTGACTGTTTCCTCTGACACATTGGTGCAGCCGGATTCTGGGTTAAGCGAGCTGGTGTTAAGAAGCGCTTCTTGGCGGGTCATGTTTTGGAGGACGCACGACTCTACTTTTTCCCGAGCATGTTGGAGTTGCAGCGATGAGACAAGGTTGTAATCACAAAAAAGGGGTAAAAAAATAAACATCCTTCTCAGCACCCATGCAATCAATCAATAACCTCATCCCAAATGGCACCATAATCAATTTATAGTGCAATATTTTGACCAGGGGTTTGGACAAAAGTAGTGAACTATGTAGTTAATAGAACGCCATTTGGGAGCTAGACCCAGTAAACCTCAGTCGTACTGTATCTCTAGTCACTGTGGAAACTCAAACAGAGACCACTCAATAATCTCCAATCTCCACTGGTTAATCACCCTGTAGAGGGCCCATATGGCTCTGTTCAAAAGTAGTGCACTATAGGGAATAGGGTGCATTTGGGATGAAGCCTGTCAAGAAGAGAGAGGGTGGGAGAGGATTATTTCACTGCAGACTCAATATTCATCAGACATATCCAACAATAGGGGCATAGAGAGCCTCACAAAAATTGCTTAGCAAAAAGGAACAAAGTAAATACACTATTTTGAACTTGTTATATTTCATAAAGGCCAAGTCATTTCTGGCAAAGCAGCGTGGCATGACCAATTGGAGCTATGCTGACAAATCACTTGTGGTGCCTAATGTAACAAGCATGCAACGGGGAAAGACCCAGTAAAACCAAGATTGGAACACGCGTGCACACGTACACACCTCAAAATCACAGAAGGTTGGTGGCACCTTAGTTGGGGAGGACAGGCTCGTGGTAATGGCTGGAGCAGAATGAGTGAAATGGTATCAAATACATCAAACACATGGCTTCCTCCACTGCTCAAAATATGCCTATGTATGAGAGAAGCCATACTATGGCATATGACAGAACAGGCATACCTCAACACATTACACCCCATAAGCCACCATGTAATAAATCACCCTGTACATTCAGGTTCACATGTGAACAGCAAGACAAATGGGGCTTCTGATCTTACAGGACCATGTGAAATACCAGAGTAGTGAGGAAGGCCCTGTATGTCCCGGGACTATCCTACCCCATCACCCTCTGACAGTGAGCCAAAACAAAACAAGGCCCCCAGGCCTAAATATGTTTAATAAAGACTAGGTGTGAACATACACTGTGTATAAAACATTGGGAACACCTGCTCTTTCCATGACATTAAAGCTATGATTATGTATTGATGTCACCTGTTGAATCCACTTCATATCTGGCTTAAAGACTACTCCCACTCTGTTGGCATAACATTTGACCATTTTGACCATTTTTGGAAACAAAAGATGCTCTAGAGAGATTATGTCCTTCACCCAAACCATCTAGGAGCCTGAACCCTCTCTTCATATTTCAAGGCCGTGTTAAGACAATGACTCAGAGACAGACCAAGCCCCGCTCAGGTAATACCTCCCATGCTTTCTAAGCATTGTCGTCGTACTGTTGTCTATTCTGCCAGGGGCGTTGTCAGTTGCAATATTGTACCCATTCGTTTGAACTCCACTCTTAGATCTGCTGTTGTTAGCTTATAAAAGAAGCCCACTATGTTCTGCTCACCCAGTACTATTTAAATATGTCTCTCTTTACGGAAATCCATTTCCCTTGCTCAAAAATTTGAGTTATTTTAAGCCTTTGTCTGGGGAAAAATGTATCCATAACTGTTATAGGGGTCTACCGTCCTCCCTCGGCTAACCTTGGTGCACTCGAGGAGTTAACTAGTTTGTTGTCTTTTACTAAATCATAAATGATTATGTTTGGGAAATGCAGGCTTCAGACAATGTAATTATCGAAACCTAACCCAGGTGGTGACTAAGCCTACATGGCCCAACCCTAAACATACTTCAAAGTGAACTCTGATCTTATTCTAATGAATACACCAGAGATAGATGTTTCTACTGGTGTCTTCGACCAAGATATTAGTGACCATTGCCCAGTTGTTTGTGTTAGAGATGTGAGAAAATGAAAATCTAAGCCTCGTGTCATCACAAAGAGGAACTTTAAAACTTTAGTCAACAGTTTTTTTTGCATGATCTTTATTTTAGTGACCTAGATTGTATTTCAGCTATCCCTGAACCTGATTTAGTGTTCAGACTTTATTTATTTTTTAGATGTCTTCAATACTTCTGTGGACAATCATGCTCCCTTCAAAAAACTAAGGGTTAAAGATAGATCGAATGACTGGTACACTCCGGAATTATCAGAAGTCATTCATAAAATGCTAGGGTCAAGGCCAGGAACACAGGCCCGGACTGGCAAGCTTTTAAGTAACTGAGGAATCATTGTGTATGACAAATCTAAGGATAAATCTGATTATTATGTAACCTTTCTTTCAGATTGTAATGTCAATTCTGGAAAACTGTAAAATCCTTTGAAAGGACTTCTAAGCCTATTCATTATGATATTGTTGCTGATAGGGGAAACTTGCTGAATTATCAGAGAAATTAGTCAAAACTTTTTGGGGGGGCTATTTACAGAAAAATAAATAATGGATGCTTTGCTAGCACTAGACAACAATAAATCCACAGAGGCCAACCAATTGCTTAAGCCCATCAATGTTGGCTCAATAACCCACTTTTAATAAAAGAATACTGTTATCAGGAACTCCATAAGGCCGGGGATAGTAGTGATTTTAATAATTATCGCCCCGTTTCAAGGCTTCTTTGTCTAGCTAAGATTCTTGAATGGTTGGTAAATGTACAACTTTGCTCTTTTTTATGGGATTATTTTATTTTTAATGTACACTAAATCAGGTTTTAGGCCTGGGCATGAACTATTACAGCAACCACTTTAGTTGTTAATTATCTTGTCAACCATTCAGCCAGCCCTGACCTTAAGCCTGCCTGCCTCACCGTACCTTTTGGACTCTGACCTGGTTAAAGAACTTCTGCCTGTCCTCAACCTGCATATTGTCTGCCCCTTCAAATCTAATAAATTTCAGACTCAACCCATATGCATCTGGGTCTAGCCCTGTGTCGTTATAGGTTTCAAGATCATCTTAGTGAAAGAACTCAGGTCATCGTGATTGATGGGGTTAAGTCAGAATTTCTTGAAGTGCATAATGGTGTACCACAGGGGTCTATGTTGGGACCTGTTTGTCACTATTTATATAAACACCATTGGTAAATCTGTTAAAAATTGCAAACTTCATCTAAATGTGGATGATACTATTATGTATGCTATATGTATGCTATTGCCCCGACTGTTGATCTGGCCTTGTCAAACTACAGTCAGATTTGATAGCTGTGCAGGAATCCCTTGCTGGTTTAAAACTTGAACTTGAACAAGCTAAACTAAATGCATGTTGTTTTCAAACTCTCGTAAGTATGTTTCAGATGAACTACATGTTCACTCATTAGATGGTTCTCCAATCGAACGAATTCCCGCATATAAATACTGAGGCATTTGGACTGATATGGATTTGATGTTTAAAAAAAACATATAGATTAGCTGTTTAAGAAGCTAAGATTTAAAGTTGGCTTTTTCCACAGAAACAGATGGTGCCTTTCTCTAAGCAGTAGGAAGCCGATTAATTATTCAGGTCAACCTTTTGATCTGTTCTTGATTATGGTGATGTTATTTATCTAAGTGCAGCCTCTACTACCATAGTTCCCTTCGTTTTGTTACAGGTGACAGTTTTGATACTCATCACTGCATCCTTTATCAAAAGGTTGGCTGGACTTTACTATAGACCTGTAGATCTCTACATTACTCCCCTTTTTTGTTTAGAAGGCTCTACTTCATAAACTTACATCTTATCTACCTTTGCTATTCAAGTATAGACACCTGAGTAGCCTAACCAGTACACAGGATTGGTTAACTCTTAGGGTTCTTAGGGTCTCCACCAAGCTAAGTAAATCTTATTTTAGTTTTAAAGCACTGTATTACTGGAACAAAATTAAAAATCTATTTAATCTTAATGTTCTGGTATGTATGAATGTGTCTTCTGGCACCTTAAATCACCTTAAATGTCTATGACATAAACATTATTCATAGGGTGCCATTTAGGACACAGTCTATGTGTATATGTAGTTATTAACCTTTTACTGCAGTGGGACAGTGTTTCTTGGTAGTCTTAAACAAATCTACACCTCTCACACATGGTTATGGGCTTAAAAAAAAGAACATCTATACCATGTCAGATATAGAGTTGAAAGGTATTACATTCTCATTTACAGCAACAACCTGGGGATTGGTTACACTGCAGAGGAAGGGGCATGAATGAACCAATGGGACGCTGGGGATGATTAGGTGGCCACGATGGAATGAGGGCCAGATTGTAAATTTAGCCAGAACACAAGGGTTAATACCTCTACTCTTACAATAAGTGACATAGGATCTTTAGCGACCACCGAGAGTCAGGACCACCGTTTGAAGTCCCATCCAAAAGACGCCACTCTACACAACCACTGCCCTGGGGTATTGGGATAGATAGATATATTATTAGGGCTCCCGAGTGGCACAGTCGTCTAAGGCACTGCATCTCAGTGCAAGAGGCGTCACTACAGACCCTGGTTCAATTCAAGGCTGTATCACATCTGGCCGTGACTGGGAGTCCCTTAGGGCGGCGCACAATTGCCCACAGCGTGACCCGGGGTAGGCCATCACTGTAAATAAGAATTTGTTCTTAACTGACTAGTTAAATAAATAATATATTCTTTGGGGACCAGAGGAAAGAATGCCTCCTACCACCAACACCACTTCCAGCAGCATCTGGTCTCCCATCCAACTAGGACCAACCCTGCTTAGCTTCAGAGGTCTCTTCACAGTGCATGTTGTTCCATAAGGTGTACTTAGTTTTTTTTTTTAAATCTGATTTTACTGCTTGCATGTAGTACTGTGTGTTTTCCAGAGTCTCTGTTCTGGACTTCAGAACTGTGAAGAGACCCCTGGTGAGATGTTTTGTGGGGTATGCATGGGAGTATGAGCTGTGTGTTAGTCATTTGAACAGACAGCTCGGTGCTTTCAACGTCTCACAAAGACGAGTAATGATGCGGTCACTCTCCTCCCTGCAAAACAACAGTTCAGTCCAGATAGAGAACGAATACAATTCCATTACTGAAAATGTCCCCTTCAACCAATAGCTAATATCCAGTAGGACTGCTACCAAAGCCATAGCAGAGAGGGAGGAGAGGACTCCAGGAAAATAGCCCTTAAATGTCACATATCCTCTCTTCTTTTCCAAGCAATGATTCAACCAATGAGGCCAGGCTAACTCTGTTGCCCCCAAACTAAAAATGCTTGGTCGTCATTCATTGGTTTCAATCAACAGTTTTAGTATCAAGTGGCCAGGATGTTGCGTTGGGGGCCTTTGCACCCCGCCTACAGTTAGGGGAAACACTGATTTCAACAGCTAACGTTGTCTCAAATGGACAGGAAGGATTGTCATGCGCTGTCAATTTTTGGTGAGCAATTGGAGACAAATGGGCAGCACATTGTCCACATGGATGCACTCTCATTAGATCACATTGAATGATTGCCAGTACACAGTAATTGCTCCCACTGTGGGGTCCATACAACCACCCACTATAGGCCTGAAGTATTTCACCTAAAGACACCCATAGGGTACTGTAAATACAGTACAGACTGAGTAACATGAAACTTTCAGGCTGACCACAAGCAAGCTACTAAAGTATTATGGTATACTGTAGCTTGACAACCATGGACACCCAGCTGAGAATACGATTCGATAAAAACCAGGCCTACATTCATTTTCACTGGTTCAATAGCTTTGAATAAACTGCTCTGATTGTTAGTCACAACCACACTCCAATAATATTTACACCATGTCTCACAATGTGGCAGTGCCAACAGGATCTGAGAGTGCTCTCCTTTCCTACAACGAACAGGTGTGAGTGTATGCTATATTGCAGGTGTGCATGCTTGTATACATGTGTGTGGGTGTACACTGAATGAGACATACCGTATCTGTCTATTGAACAGTACAGTGTATGCATTTCCTTTCATAGTCGTGTGTGTGTCTTTAAAAGGATACTATTTTAGAGTGCAAGGTCATGTTGCATGAAACTGATCTTGGACAAGGACTGGAAATGAGGGAGGAGGACTGCTCTGCTTACTGTACTAGTCAGCTGTCCAAACACAGTGATTCACAACCATACAAACCTATCGATCCCTTTAATACTACAAAATCATCCCTTTTGCTATGTACATGCCATAGCCTCATTCACAGTCCAAACTCAAACCAGAATTTCTAACAGCAGTGTTTTGCACCAGACTGTTTTGGGTATTTAAAAATATAGGTGGGACGGAGGCGGAATTCCATTGAAATGACCCTAAACTGGAAGCTTAGAACTAAGCAAACAAAGATCTGTACAACCAGTGAGAGTGACAGGACATCCTTTGTCCTCTTCAACCTGGTCGTGGTTTATCTGGGGGCTAAAATGACCTGACTAAAAATGAGGCATGGTGGGAGATGAGCTCACTAACTTCCTGAGGGACGGAGTCCACCCGAGATGGCATGCAAGCCAGGGACTAAAGATGTTTGGGTCAGCATTTGTTTGTGGTGCAGTAGTGTACTACTGGACTGACTTCAGGAGTTGATTAGCCTAATATTTGAACTGCA
Organism: Oncorhynchus mykiss; assembly: GCF_013265735.2. Classification (NCBI taxonomy): domain Eukaryota; kingdom Metazoa; phylum Chordata; class Actinopteri; order Salmoniformes; family Salmonidae; genus Oncorhynchus; species Oncorhynchus mykiss. The sequence continues at coordinate 34,411,107 of NC_048582.1, read as the reverse complement.
GGAATCATTTTGATCTATAGTTACCTTGCCTTCCAGGTGAGAGTTGTGAGTGATTTGAAATCAGGTTTGGGTGGCAGGCAAAAACGTAATTGTAGTTTAACAAGTTAACAAATTACACTTTAGCAAGTCGGCCTGAACACCTTGAAGGGGCGGCGATGCATGTCTACTGTCAAAACAATACCAGCTCGCTGGAGATGCAGTACTGTAGTATTAGTCATATTGCAACAGGCTTGACAAGGGGATTGATGTACTTAAGATGTACTGTTCTATAGATAGAGGTAAATACCAAGCCTGAAGACTGTACTGTTATTAAGCATGTAATAAGACAAACTAATATTGAAGATACTGAAATCTACAAGTAAATAGCATGCCTAGAGACTACTGTTCTCATTGATCAATTGTTCTTAAAATCATGTAATAAGACATAAATAACACGCCTACGGACTGTACTGATGTCGTTGAAAACCCACAAATACAAAATTAGGGTGGCCATCAATAGAGGTCAGAACTAATCACATATCTAAACAAGTTTGTCTGAAAGGTAAATATCACGCCTAGAGGCTCGACTGTTCAAATCGTTATTTTCTTAAAACATGCAATCAGACATAAGCTAACATTGAAGAGACTTAAAATCTTCCTAAATAAGATTCCATTCACATGGACCTCAGTGGACTAACAGGTCTGTGCCTTTCAACCAGAATAACTGAGACTGACTGCTCTCACAAGATAGTGGTTAGGAGTATTTAGAGCAAAGCAGCGTGTTCAACACTAACTAAAACAGTACAGCAGTTCCTATTATGACAGAGGGAGAGTAGTAAACTAGCGCTTCAATTGGCAACATTACGTCATGTACCAGATCACTGGAAATGGAACAGATGAGTTAGACTATAATGACTGGTCAAAACTGACGTACAAAAACATGAGTCCCCCCTATATATAAAACTGTGCATACCACTGAATGACAAGGATGCCTTGAAGGGAGACACTGTATGGCAGGGTATCCCAAGCTCAAACATAGCCAGCCCCCCCAACATGCACTGTCAACTGTGGGACCTTATATAGACGGGTGTGTGCCTTTCCAAATCATGTCCAATCAATTGAAATTACCACAGGTGGTTGGAATGGAAACAGGATGCACCGGAGCTCAATTTCAACTCTCACAACAAAGGTTCTGAATCCTTATTTAAATAAGGTATTTCTGTTTTTTATTTTTAATACATTTGCAAAAATGTCTAAACCCGTTTTCGCTTTGCCATTACGGTGTATCGTGTGTAGATTGCTGAGATGTATGTACACTGGAGAGCCTTGCGGTTGTGGGCGGTGCAGTTGCCGTACCAGGCTGTGATATAGCCTGACAGGACGCTCTCAATTGTGCATCTGTAAAAGTTTGTGGGTTTTAGGTGACGAGCCACATTTCTTCAGCCTCCTGAGGTCTTCACCACACTGTCTGTGTGGGTGGACCATTTCAGTTTGTCCGTGATATGTACGCAGAGGAACTTAAAATATTCCTCCTTCTCCACTGCTGTCCTCTCGATGTGGATAGGGGGGTGCTCCCTCTGCTGTCCACGATCATCTCCTTTGTTTTGTTGTTTTGTTGACGTTGAGTGAGAGGTTGTTTTCCTGACACCACACTCCAAGTGCCCTCACCTCCTCCCTGTAGGTTGTCTTGTCGCTGTTGGGAATCAAGCCTAAGGGCCTCCTGAAAATGCAAGCCCCTTGGGTGCTGCCATAGAGTTACATTAGAAGTGCCCATCCAAGAAGGCTCAAGGTCATTGGCTGTGCCACAAGAGATTCTGGGTTCGAGTCCAGGCTCTGTCGCAGCTGGCCACGACCGGGAGACCCATGGGGCGGCGCACAATATGCTCAGTGTTGTCCGCGTTAGGGGAGGGTTTGGTCGGCAGGGATGTCCTTGTCCCATCGCGCACTAGCGACTCCTGTTGTGGGCCAGGTGCAGTGCACGCTGACAAGGTTGCCAGGTGCACGTTTCCTCCGACACATTCGTGCGGCTGGCTTCCGGGTTAAGTGGGCATTGTGTCAAGAAGCAGTGTGGCTTGGCTTGTCTGAATTATGTCTCGGAGGATGCACGGCTCTCAACCTTTCTCTCTCCCGAGTCCGTACGGGAGTTGCAGTGATGAGACAAGGCTGTAACTACCAATTGGATACCACCAAATTAGGGAGAAAAAGGGGTAAAATATTTAGATATTTTTAAAGTCTTCAAGCCCACTACTGTTGTGTCGTCTGCAAACTTGATGACTGAGTTGGAGGCGTGCTTGGCCACACAGTCTAGGGTGACAGGTAAAGTGGAGGTGCTATGATCCTAGACTGTCAAAGCACTTCATGATGAAAGAAGTGAGTGCTACGGTGCGATAGTCATTTAGGTCAGTTACCTTTGCCTTCTTGGTTACAGGAACAATGGTGGCCATCCTGAAGCATGTAGGGACAGCAGACTGGGATAGGGAGAGATTGAATATGCCCGTAAACACACTAGCCAGCTGGTCTGCACATGCTCTGAGGACGCGGCTAGGGATGCCGTCTGGGCCGGCAGACTTGCAAGGGTTAACACGTTTAAATGTCTTACGTCGGTCACAGAGAAGGAGAGCCCAGTCTCTGGTAGCGGGCCACGTCGGTGGAACTGTATTCTCCTCAAAACGGAAGCCAATGACCTTGAGCCTTCTTGGATGGGCACTTCTGTAACTCTATGGCAGCACCCAAGGGGCTTGAATGTTTGAGCTCTCCCCATATATTTGCGGTGATGTAGTGTCCCATGAGTGACCGAACACTGAACCAATCACAGCTCAATTAGAGAACAGTACCAACCCCTACGCTCCGTATTGTCCGCTGGCTGCCCCACCACCACAGAAAGCACTGAGCTAGACCCCACCTGCACTGAACGACTGGTCGCCACCGTCTCTTATAATTATCTGTGATTTATTTTTGATCATTTTTTTTCCCTTTCGTTTGTTTCCTGCCAATTAGATTGAAGAGTGTTGCGGTAAAACCACATGCGGTTATTATGAAGACGACAACATCTAATGTTGGCTTCAACTTGGCTTTCCATGCAAATCCTTCCATTAAGAAAGGACCTGGTTTTTGGTCCCTTTCTCATTATAAAAACAGTGACGGTGAGATTCTAATGGTGAGATTAATGCTACCGCTGTTTATGGATTTTTTATGTGTGCCTGTGTCGGCCACAGACTACAGACAAATCGCCATGAATCCAAGTTATTTCGTCAGGCAATGTCCACATATATTCTAGAATGTAATAATAATTTTAATCTCAATGCATGTGCAAGGCCTAAAAAATGCAATATTCTTAAAGTGGTAATGGCCTACTTTATGACACTTTGCATGCTTTTGGGGAGAAGTGGGGGGTTTCTATATTGGGGGGGGGGGGGCTCTATATGGTGGGGGGGCTCTATAAGTACAATTATATGAATTATACCATTGTATAACATTGAAATCCCTTGAATTTGACTTGCCAATTGGTCTGTATGAACCCTCTTTAAAAGGAAGTATAGTCTTTGTACACACTTTTGTATACACACAGCCTTTGTATACACTTTTAAAAAGGTCTATAAAGGCATAGCTCAGCACTACTAATAAAGCAGATGGCGTGTGTCCCAAATGGCACCATATTCCCCAAAAGTGAATTGATCTACTTCCTCAAAAGTAGTGCACTATAAAGGGAATAGGGTGACATTCGGGACGTATCCATACTCTCATTTCATGTACAGTAAACTTTGGTAACCATGCCAAGGCATTGTACAACTCTTTCTGGTGGCCTGAACTTCTCTTTCTCTGTGATAACAAATCGGGCCTGTATTTTTAGAAATCACTTTCATCCCCAACATTGGGATGAAGCAGGGGAGGATATGAATAATAAACAGCAGCCAACGCCGCAGGAGGGATGGGATCCATGTAGGTTTTACTTTAACTTGTTTCTAAGTTACGGAGATACAAATGTCAACAACATTGCCAAAGGTATGAACAAAGTTACGTTGAAAAGGTAGGCTATGTAATTGATGGTACACAGAGATTTGATCAACATGAAAGCACTGGATGAGCAACAACACATTATCTTACTGACTTACTGAAAACACATCACTGAAATGTATTATTGAAATACACATGCTTAGAATAGTAACTGTGGGAACTTTGCAGTGACACATATGATTTATTATAATGCAATCTGGAATACATCACAGTCAGACATGGAGCAAACAATGTGAATGTAAGTCTTTCCCAGGTGATTGATGCATTGGACAGCCGAGTTGGGGTCAACTCCATTTAAAATGGTCTCAGTCTCCAGTATCAATAGTCTATGTGCAGGGGAGATTGGGTCAGTCTGTTATATCTGGTGTAATTCTCCTGTCTTATCTGGTGTCCTGTGTGAATTTAATTATTCTCCCTTTAATTCTCTCTCTCCTTCTCTCCCTCTCCTCCCTGAGCCCTAGGACCATGCCTCAGGACTACCTGGCATGATGACTCCTTGCTGTCCCCAGTCCACCTGGTCACGTTGCTGCTCCAGTTTCAACTGTTCTGCCTGTGGCTAGGGAACCCTGACCTGTTCACCGGACGTGATACCTTGTCCCGGACCTGCTGTTTTCGTCTCTTTCTCTCTCTCTCCCGCACCTGCTGTCTCGACCTCTGAATGCTCGGCTATAAAAGCCAACGGACATTTACTCTTGAGGTACTGACTTGTTGACTTGTTGACCCTGCAGGACATCTGGTCTTAAATGGCCATGTACTCTTATAATCTCCACCCGGCACAGCCAGAAGAGGACCGGCCACCCCTCAGAGCCTGGTTCCTCTTTAGGTTTCTTCCTAGGTTCCTGCCTTTCTAGGGAGTTTTTCCTTGCCACCATGGTTTTACATCTGCATTGTTTGCTGTTCGGGGTTTTAGGCAGAGTTTCTGTATAGCACTTTGTGACATCTGCTAATGTAAAAAGGGCTTTATAAATACATTTGATTGATTGAATTCCAGTCAATTCAGAAAGTAAACCAAATTCCAATTCCGCATTTTCCTAATTGAAAAGCATTGAAGAGAATTGGAGTTTCAGTGTTGTAAGAATATTTTGAAGATAAATACATAAAGAAGAGGACGAGAGGTCAATAGATTACTAATGATCAATGGAAATAGTGTTTTTCCTGTAATAGGGGATTCATGTCAATGGGTAAGAGACATGGGAGGAATTTCAGTCTGGGACTCATAGCCACAAGGCAAGTTCTCATTGGTCCAAATTGTTTATACATTGACTCTGAAATAGGGTACTAATTGGTCAACCACAGGCTAGGGCTGGATTATAAAACTACATCCTGTCCCTTTGTTCTGGGGAGAGAATCACGGGAGAGAATTACAGAAGAGAATCACTGAGGACAGGGGAGTATGAACATCTACCATCTACCTCCCCGTATGATGATTTGATCTCTTTGAATAAACCTATTTTTCTCCCACTGGTTTGCTTTGGGGACTGTGTTATTGAAGAAAACACTGCTAACAGTGTACTTCCTGAATTGACAGGGATTTTAATGGAATTGACCCCAACCCCGGTGGACAGTTGTCAGGTCCGAGAAGGGAGAAACATCAACCCCTCTTACTCATGTTACCATTCACCGGACACAAAGGATCAAATCAAATTGTATCGGTCGCGTACACATATTTTGAAGATGCTATTGTGAGTGTAGCGAAATGTTTATGTTCCTATCACCAACCGTGCAGTAATACCTAACAATACACGTTCAATTCAAAAGAAAGGAATTAAGAAATATAGAAATATTACAATTAGCAATGTCAGAGTCCGGAATATAAATATATATGGGGGGGGGGGGGGGATGTTTTTCAGCAGCAGGGACCGGGAGACTAGTCAGGATTGAGGGAAAGATTAACAGAGAAAAGTACAACGAGATCCTTGATGAAAACCTGCTCCAGAGCGCTCAGGACCTCAGACTGGGGTGATGGTTCATCTTCCAACAGGACAACGACCCTAAGCACACAGCCAAGATAATGCAGGAGTGGCTTCGGGACAAGTCTTTGAATGTCCTTGAGTGGCCCAGCCAGAGCCTGGACTTGAACCCAATCGAACATCTCTGGAAAGACCTGAAAATAGCTGTGCAGCGACACTCCCCATCCAACCTGACAGAGCCTGAGAGGATAAGCTTTGACTAGAATAAGGTGCATATACATGAAGTGGGTAAAACAGTATGTAAACATTATTAAAGTGACCAGTGTTCAATCTCATATGGCAGTAGTCTCTGAGGTGGAAGGCTTGAGTACAGGGTGGTAGCCGGCTAGTAACAGTGTCTACAGTTCAGGGCCGGGATACTGGGCAGAGGCCTGCTAATGGTGACTATTTAACTGTGTGATGGCCTGGATGTAGACGCAGTTTTTCAGTCTCTCGGCCCCTTTGATGCACCTGTACTGTCTCCGCCTTCTAGATGGTAGCGGGGTGAACAGGCCATGGCTCAGGTGGCTGAAGGCCTACTGTACAGGGCATTGCATAGCCTACCTTCTGATACATTGTGATCAATGATGTTAGAAGATTATAAATAACAAAAAAATAAATAATAATAATAATAATAATACTTGCAATGGCTGAATGTTACTGTAACACTATTGACAGCACACTTGTGGTAGAACAGCTTACCACTATTCTGATGAGGAACAATACAGTAGGTGCAGTTTCCCATTGCACTGAGAGCAGCCCTGAAATAGACCACATCCGTGCCAATCAATATGGAACCACTTAACGCCAGTCAGCTACCCGAGTTGCCCACACACACACACACACACACACACACACACACACACACACACGCCCCCTTCCCAACCAACCCTGTACCTCACATACCCTGACATACAGAAGTGATTACAATTCCCGTCATTAGCGCTGTACCAGCCACTCGGGGATATTAGAGGGGGTCGTTACCTTTATATTTCTCCCTGACGTTCTCATACGCCTGTACATAGTTCTGCTCCTCTGCATGGGCTGGCCGGCTGGCTGGATCATACATGGACATGGCCCTGGCTGCCACTGTAGTATGGTCAGGTCACCCTCTCTCCTCTCTCGTTCCTCTGATCCTTCTCTTTATTCCCACTGTCTGCTGTCCAGTAACTTTTCAAAAGTACAGTGGTATCTGCTGGTCCCCCTTTCCTTCTCTCACGCGCCCTCTCTCAGTGGGGCGCATGTAGCCTAGTAGTTAAGAGTGTTGGCCCAGTAACCGAAAGGGCGCTGGTTCGAATCCCTGAGACGACTAGGCTGTGCTCTTGAACAAGGCGCTAAACCCTAATTGCTATGGATAAGAGCGTCTGCTAAATGACTAAAATGTAAATGTAGGCTATTCCCTTTAAAGCAGTGGATTTGATTCCAGACCACTAGCACCACCAACTCCCCTCCTCTCTCTGCTTGAGAAATACCAACACACACAACAGGCCCTCCTCTTAAAGGCACAGAGGCAGACACTGAGATCTCCCACACAATCACCCCTCCCATACAGACACACAGCTACCTCAACGAGAAACAAGTGACTAAGCTACATGGGGCTACACAAGTTCCTCTAACAGAGGGGAAACAGAGAGCACACCGGGGGTATCAGATGCATCACAACTTCCCATCCACACATAGCTTTAACACCCAGCACTCTGCACCACACTTTCCCAGAACTGGATGACGACAGATTACATATAAAGACTGATGCCAGAGAACCACACCTCTTCAGAAGAGGATAACCCTGACACATCTTGTAGCTGTAGTACACCGGAGATAATGAAACTATGCTGTCCATTTCAGAAAAGTCCCCAGAAGGATATTGGATTTAAGAATTTCAGCTGCAACTGAAGCAGCACCATAATACAATGGAGAGATACAAAACATGAACTGCATTTTCAACAAACGACATGATCGCATGCTACAGCTCCGTTACAAATCATTCACATGACATGCAAAAACAATACATGTTTTGTCTATGTGCTTGAAGAGCTAATGAACTTAAATAGCCATTTTATTGACAAATGTTTGTTTCTTTCCCTTCTCTGTGACTTTTAGCCTGCTGGAAAATCCAATGCAAACCTAATCTTGATAGTAAACAGAAATACTCAAGAAATCTGTGCAAGTACATCAAAACTAAGAGAGCCACTGTGGATGCCAAGACATGTTGCATCATCAATGGAACCTTCCTGAAAGGAAACTACGCTTGGGAACCATGTCAGAGTTCTCTCCATCAGGAAAAGAGAGAGCGAAATAGGAGGAAATGCACTAGAATGACCCTATTATGGGAGGAAATGGAAACATTCTTCTTCTTCAAGGTGTCTGTGTGTGCATGTTTGCATTGTGTATTTGTGTGTGTGCAAGTGTGTGCAACCCCGCATGTGTGTTCTTAAAACGTCATTACAGCGAAGGGTATGTAAACACATATGGATGCAATGTGATCTGCATCCTGACAGACTTCATTCAGTGATTAGGAGAGGAAGTCGTCACCAAGTTCAAACTAGTAAACAAGATCAACGGCCAAAATGTAATGATTGCAAAATATTTACCATGTCTGGTATGTGAAAGTATTTCAACATTATGATCCACCATTATGATCCACTATTATTATGATCCACATTATGATCCAGATAACCAAAGTCATTATGACCTCAGAGGAAGAAGAGTCTCCTTTTGTTAGAGAGCCTGCCTTGGGCTCTCATGACTGACTGTGCTGCCAGGCAGCTAACCCTCCCATGCCTCAGTAACTACATTGCCTATGGAGCACAGTAGTTCCACTGTCTTATCTTAAAACATTAAAAGAAGGCAGGAGGATCAAACTAAAAATATTTAAGGTGGACACTGTCCTCAGTGGTCATTGATTGTAGCCATGTATTCTTTCTGGTCTGTTCGGTAACAACACACTTTTTTACGGCCTCTGTATTAAGTCTGGTTGATGTATCCTAGCAGGTTGAATGCTAATAGAGAGGAACAGCTGTACACTTACATAAGTTTCTCAGGTTTTGCTTGGCTTTCATTACCTAGGTCCCCACACAGCAAATGAAGGGAATGTTGTTTGTAAGGCTATACAGTGGGGCAAAAAAGCAGTCAGCCAGCCACCAATTGTGCAAGTTTTCCCACTTAAAAAGATGAGGCCTGTATTTTCATCATAGGTACACTTCAACTATGACAGACAAAATGAGAAAAAAAAATCCAGAAAATCACATTGTAGGATTTTTATTGAATTTATTTTCAAATTATGGTGGAAAATAAGTATTTGGTCAATAACAAAAGTTTATCTCAATACTTTGTTATATACCCTTTGTTGGCAATGACAGAGGTCAAACGTTTTCTGTAAGTCTTCACAAGGTTTTCACACACTGTTGCTGGTAATTTGGCCCATTCCTCCATGCAGATCTCCCCTAGAGCAGTGATGTTTTGGGGCTGTTGCTGGGCAACACAGACTTTCAACTCCCTCCAAAGATTTTCTATGGGGTTGAGATCTGGAGACTGGCTAGGCCACTCCAGGACGTTGACATGCTTCTTACGAAGCCACTCCTTCGTTGCCCGGGCGGTATGTTTGGGATCATTGTCATGCTGAAAGACCCAGCCACGTTTCATCTTCAATGCCCTTGCTGATGGAAGGAGGTTTTCACTCAAAATCTCACGATACATGGCCCCATTCATTCTTTCCTTTACACGGATCAGTCGTCCTGATCCCTTTGCAGAAAAACAGCCCCAAAGCATGATGTTTCCACCCCCATGCTTCACAGTAGGTATGGTGTTCTTTGGATGCAACTCGGCATTCTTTGTCCTCCAAACACAACGAGTTGAGTTTTTACCAAAAAGTTATATTTTGGTTTCATCTGACCATATGACATTCTCCCAATCTTCTTCTGGATCATCCAAATGCTCTCGCAAACTTCAGACGGGCCTGGACATGTACTGGCTTAAGCAGGGGGACACGTCTGGCACTGCAGGATTTGAGTCCCTGGTGGCGTAGTGTGTTACTGATGGTAGGCTTTGTTACCTTGGTCCCAGCTCTCTGCAGGTCATTCACTAGGTCCCCCCGTGTGGTTCTGGGATTTTTGCTCACCGTTCTTGTGATAATTTTGACCCCACGGGGTGAGATCTTGCGTGGAGCCCCAGATCGAGGGAGATTATCAGTGGTCTTGTATGTCTTCCATTTCCTAATAATTGCTCCCACAGTTGATTTCTTCAAACCAAGCTGCTTACCTATTGCAGATTCAGTCTTCCCAGCCTGGTGCAGGTCTACAATTTTGTTTCTGGTGTCCTTTGACAGCTCTTTGGTCTTGGCCATAGTGGAGTTTGGAGTGTGACTGTTTGAGGTTGTGGACAGATGTCTTTTATACTGATAACAAGTTCAAACAGGTGCCATTAATACAGGTAACGAGTGGAGGACATAGGAGCCTCTCAAAGAAGAAGTTACAGGTCTGTGAGAGCCAGAAACCTTGCTTTTTTGTAGGTGACCAAATGCTTATTTCCCACCATAATTTGCAAATAAATTAATATAAAAATCCTACAATGTGATTTTCTGGAGACATTTTTCTTTCATTTTGTCTGTCATAGTTGAAGTGTACCTGTGATGAAAATTACAGGCCTCTCTCATATTTTTAAGTGTGAGAACTTGCACAATTGGTGGCTGACTAAATACTTTTTTGCCCCACTGTATATGCTATAAACAAGGTAGTTTGGGTCCTGGATGCTGATTGGCTGAAAGCCGTGGTACTGTATATCAGACAATAAACTATAGGTATGAGGCTAAATTACTTGTTTATTGTTGTAATTACATTGGTAACCAGTTTATACATGTAACAGCAATAAGGCAACTCAGGGGTGTGTGGTATATGGCAAATATACCATGGCTAAGGGCTGTATCCAGGCACTCTGCGCTGCGTTTTGCCTGCCGTGGTACAGTATATCGGTCATATACCACACACCCTTGGGCCTTATTGCTTAATTAACTGTAGATCTAGTCTAAAGTTGGAGTACAGCTGAAGTTGCCGTCCTGAAACATATTTTTAAGATGGACAGCTGAGTTAGGTTGGCATTGAGCACAGAACAACAACCCCAAAGCATGCCTATCTGGGTATCAACGCTTCTTTGAGACCTGTTGCCACTTTGATGCATAACATCTTGAACAGAGATCAAACAAATCATACTAGAGATACTTTAGCTTTGGCTACTGCCCTCTTGTGGCATCAGTGAGCATTACATGGGTCAGCAGCCTCTGTAAGCACAGCAGAATCCCCCCCACTGCACTTATGTTCAGTATGTATGGGATTCCCTATTATGTATTTTCCTGCACACAGTGCGGTGGACATTATGATGTCTTGATGCACTAAGACCCAGTGGGCACAGAGAGAAGGGCTACATCCTAAATTACATCCTATTCACTATAAATTGCATTTATTTTTTTTACCTCTGGTTAAAATGAGTGCACTATGCAGTGATGCCATTTAGGACATAGAAGGTTTGACTTGTTTGAAACTACTTTACATTGCAGGTTCTGATGTATGGTTTATGTTTATACCTCTTTTCTAGTAGAATCGCTCAGCTACTCATTCATATGTAGCACAGGGGTGCTTTTAGTAGGGTTGAAATAACTATTTGAATCTTATGATGAATAATTCATTGGACATCAGAATGTTCAGAGGAGCAAGTCATGGTCTTCAGTAAATCATGGTTTATATGTCAGTACATTTACAGCATGTTGACTGAAGTTTTTTTACTCCAAGCTTTCTATGAGAATGTTTGAGAAAAACACCAAAATAAGGATTCTCTCTATCATATACTGTAGTGTACACAAACCTAGGCAATCACCTGTTTGGCAATGCCTCCTCTGAAGGTATAGGGGCAGTCTCCAGAATAAGCAAGGCAGTGGGCAGAACAAGCAAGGAGGTGGGCAGATACAAGCATTAACTAGAGAGATCCTATTGGCGCATTACAGCATGTATTTGCACATTTCCATTTGGGAACGTCTACTATGTGAAGTGCACGAATGCAATACTCAATTCGCCCTTGCTCTCCTTCTCAACAACATTTTTATGAACTTTGACAAAAGGGTCAAGTCTAAGTTTAATCTAGCTCCATCTTCTCCCACCTCTGAACTTCCTCTCCTCACCATATTTGGTGGTGAGAAGTTCTGAACGGATGCTTCAGATTTATACATTCTGTGAGATGTCCATCTCCTTCTTCCATCTGTGGCCTAGTACTGACTAAAAGTTATTTTCCGATGGAGATTGTCCACTGAGCTATCTTTTTAGTTCAGGGCTAGGCTTAATCTGTGTCTGGGAAACCGCCCCTTAGTGTTAAACTAGTTCTCTCTTCAGTGAAGAGAGAACTAGTACCACACTAACACCAACATTGCATTCCTCTCATAGGCTTATCATAATGCTTGCAACAGTAAACATCTGTCCAGTGAACCTGTCCTCTGTCACATCACTCCAGAAGGAAGGGTTAGTGTTTAATGTGTCCTTATAATTAATCACTGACTAAGGTCACACACCACCAGGGGTGTCATTTATGCAGATAAGTCTGCATAGTTGGAAAATGGGTAATAATTGTCTACACTGGCACCATTAAGTCACCTCCCAAAACCTTGTACATTTCCCCAGGGTCAAATGCCTGGTATTCCAGGCATAACTGGAAAGTGAAGCATTTGAGATATAACAGACTGCCGATGGCTTGCGTAAAAAGGAACTGGTTTAACTAGCCCAAACCATCTACAGTAACCTCTGGCACGTAGAGGTCAATTGAAGAGGCCTGCTCCACTAGGGTCAGAGGTCAGTGAAATGTCTGTGGGAAAGTAGGCTACCACACGACACCCTCAACAAAACATTAGCGTACAAAGTGGTTCTGCTAAAAATAACTTGAGAAAGCTATCCACTACCAGTAAATGGAGACTATTCTGCAGTCTTTGCACAAAAGCCTTTTGTGTACAGTACTACTACGTGCAAATGAATTTGCCTGTATGGCCGGCAGCTATAAAAGCAGCGGGATAACAAACGGTCCGGTCTCCAGTTGTTGTGAGTTAAGGTTGCTGTGGCCTAGCTTGTCAGACACACAGCTGATGTACGAGACCAGTGCTATTGTGACTGCAAACCTGTGAGTCATATAACCACCTCCTTTATTTAAACGCATCTTATGTTTGGCAGCATCCTTCACTCATGCTGCCAAACATACCCTCGTAAAACTGACTATGCTACTAATTCTTCACTTCGGCGATGTCATTTCCAAAATAGCCTCCAACACTCTACTCAGCAAATTGGATGCAGTCTATCACAGTGCCATCTGTTTTGTCACCAAAGCCCCATACACCACCCACCACTGCGACCTGTATGCTCTCGTTGGCTGGCCCTCGCTTCATATTCGTCACCAAACCCACTGGCCCCAGGTCATCTATAAGTCTTTGCTAGGTAAAGCCCCGCCTTATCTCAGCTCACTGGTCACCATAGCAGCACCCACCCGTAGCACGCGATCCAGCAGGTATATTTCACTGGTCACCCCCAAAGCCAATTCCTCCTTTGGATGCCTTTCCTTCCAGTTCTCTGCTGCCAATGACTGGAACGAACTGCAAAAATCACTGAAGCTGGAGACTCATATCTCCCTCACTAACTTTAAGCACCAGCTTTCAGAGCAGCTCAGAGATTACTGCGCCTGTACATAGCTCATCTGTAAATAGCCCATCCAACTACCTCATCCCCATTCTGTTATTTATTTTGCTCCTTTGCACCCCAGTATCTCTACTTGCACATTAATCTTCTGCACATCTATCACTCCAGTGTCTAATTGATATATTGTAATTATTTCACCACTATGGCCTATTTATTGTCTTACCTCCCTTATCTATCCCACCTCATTTGCACACACTGCATATAGACTTTTCTATTGTATGTTTGTTTATTCCATGTGCTGTTGTTTGTGTCACACTGCTTTGCTTTATCTTGGCCAGGTCGCAGTTGTAAATGAGAACTTGTTCTCAACTAGCCTACCTGGTTAAATAAATAAAGGTGAAATAAGAAAAAAAATACAATTTTTAGATGCCCTGGTCATACCATTTATGTATTTTTATCTTTATTTAACTAGGCAAGTCAGTTAAGAACAAATTCTTATTTTCAATGACAGCCTAGGAACAGTGGGTGAACTGCCTTGTTCAGGGGCAGAACGACAGATTTGTACACTGTCAGCTCGGGGGTTTGAACTTGCAACGTTCCGGTTACTAGTCCAACGCTCTAACCACTAGGCTACCCTGCCACTCCAACTTAATTTCAATGAGCATCTGTCTGGGTGCTTAGTCTACTTCTGTATGTACTAATTACTCTAAGCCGACTTCATTAGCCAACACATTAGTCAGTCAAACCATATTTCCCTCTATCACACAGAATATACAGTGCCTTGCGAATGTATTCGGCCCCCTTGAACTTTGCGACCTTTTGCCACATTTCAGGCTTTAAACATAAAGATATAAAACTGTATTTTTTTGTGAAGAATCAACAACAAGTGGGACACAATCATGAAGTGGAACGACGTTTATTGGATATTTCAAACTTTTTTAACAAATCAAAAACTGAAAAATTGGGCGTGCAAAATTATTCAGCCCCTTTACTTTCAGTGCAGCAAACTCTCTCCAGAAGTTCAGTGAGGATCTCTGAATGATCCAATGTTGACCTAAATGACTAATGATGATAAATACAATCCACCTGTGTGTAATCAAGTCTCCGTATAAATGCACCTGCACTGTGATAGTCTCAGAGGTCCGTTAAAAGCGCAGAGAGCATCATGAAGAACAAGGAACACACCAGGCAGGTCCGATATACTGTTGTGAAGAAGTTTAAAGCCGGATTTGGATACAAAAATATTTCCCAAGCTTTAAACATCCCAAGGAGCACTGTGCAAGCGATAATATTGAAATAGAAGGAGTATCAGACCACTGCAAATCTACCAAGACCTGGCCGTCCCTCTAAACTTTCAGCTCATACAAGGAGAAGACTGATCAGAGATGCAGCCAAGAGGCCCATGATCACCCTGGATGAACTGCAGAGATCTACAGCTGAGGTGGGAGACTCTGTTCATAGGACAACAATCAGTCGTATATTGCACAAATCTGGCCTTTATGGAAGAGTGGCAAGAAGAAAGCCATTTCTTAAAGATATCCATAAAAAAAGTGTTGTTTAAAGTTTGCCACAAGCCACCTGGGAGACACTCCAAACATGTGGAAGAAGGTGCTCTGGTCAGATGAAACCAAAATTGAACTTTTTGGCAACAATGCAAAACGTTATGTTTGGCGTAAAAGCAACACAGCTCATCACCGTGAACACACCATCCCCACTGTCAAACATGGTGGTGGCAGCATCATGGTTTGGGCCTGCTTTTCTTCAGCAGGGACAGGGAAGATGGTTAAAATTGATGGGAAGATGGATGGAGCCAAATACAGGACCATTCTGGAAGAAAACCTGATGGAGTCTGCAAAAGACCTGAGACTGGGACGGAGATTTGTCTTCCAACAAGACAATGATCCAAAACATAAAGCAAAATCTACAATGGAATGGTTCAAAAATAAACATATCCAGGTGTTAGAATGGCCAAGTCAAAGTCCAGACCTGAATCCAATTGAGAATCTGTGGAAAGAACTGAAAACTGCTGTTCACAAATGCTCTCCATCCAACCTCACTGAGCTCGAGCTGTTTTGCAAGGAGGAATGGGAAAAAATGTCAGTCTCTCGATGTGCGAAACTGATAGAGACATACCCCAAGCGACTTACAGCTGTAATCGCAGCAAAAGGTGGCGCTACAAAGTATTAACTTAAGGGGGCTGAATAATTTTGCACGCCCAATTTTTCAGTTTTTGATTTGTTAAAAAAGTTTGAAATATCCAATAAATGTCGTACCACTTCATGATTGTGTCCCACTTGTTGTTGATTCTTCACAAAAAAATACAGTTTTATATCTTTGTTTGAAGCCTGAAATGTGGCAAAAGGTCGCAAAGTTCAAGGGGGCCGAATACTTTCGCAAGGCACTGTAAATATTCAACAGCCATATACATCCTTATCTACGCCATAGCTGTGAAGCATAATTCCCTGACACTCTTCACTGCAGGGAGACCACCATGCTGCACTACTCAATAAGAGCCACAGGGTGTTAGCCAAGAGAGCCTCCTTGTAACACAAGGGCTCTCCCTGTACAGGAGAGAACTAGCAGCAAGTTATAATTAAACAGACATAACTAAGCAGATTAGAATAGATAATAGCTTTTAAATAAATGTTTGATACAGTTAGTAAAATGTGGGTCACAAACGGCATCCTTGGAGAAATTGTGGTTAAGGGCCTTGCTTAAGGGCACAACTGCCCAACGCTGTAACCACGAGGCTACCTGCCGCGGTGCAGCTGATTGAACATAAATAAAAAGCTTTCAAAAGAAAACTATTTTAATCTCCAAACTGCATCTTCCAACTCTTGTTGTGCTGACCAATGATAATATCCAGCCACAATGCTACCGCTGTCTAAGGACTCCACCCCACTGAAACAAATCAATACGGTTTATTCCAAAGAGAGAATATGAGAGTCAGTGCTGACACAGCAACATAATCACACCACAATATCAGTGGCCAGACACAGACTGTCCCCCAAATGGCACCCTATTTCCTATGTAGTGCACGTGTTTTGAAGTCACTGTGTCATATAGTAGACTCGAAGTTGGAGCCAAGGAAGGAGAGCCCTGAGATTGACAGAGACAAGCTCTGACAGCCTAATACACCCTTTGGAATTCAAATGGGAAACTTAGAGTTGTTACCATAATAGCTTAGCTCCTAAAGCCTCATTAGCAATGCAATGGCAATGTCATTACTGAATCACAAGCTGTATAAAACACTTAGAGAACATTTATGAGAGCACCTGTTAAAATGAATGTATCAGTCCTCTGCTCTTGTCTAAAAGTGTGCGATGTGCGGCGTAGTATAGTGTATCTGATTAATAATCTCTGTGTGTACGTGTGTATTTTACCAGGCAGGTCAATTAAGAACAAATGATTTCTGACTCAGTCCTCTGTGTGTGCGTCCCACGCTCTTTTAGTCCAAGCTTACCTGCGATACGGAGAACGGCCCTCTCCGCAGAGTCCAGCACATGCACGTCTCCGGAGGTAGACTTGGAACGTTTGATCTGGTGGTGTTTGGAGAGGTTCCAGGGCATGGTGTCTCCAGGGAACGGAGAGCTGCTCAGCTCACTGGAGCTCTCCTCAGATGCAGCCCGCACCAAAGGATACCTCTTAGTATTCTCCTTAAGTTCTTCCATGGCCTGCATGAGCAACAAAGGAATAATGAATATGTGCAGTATAGGATGGTGAGAAAACACAAGGGTGTGTTGTGCTGTGGACTCCAAGTTCAATGGAGCATCATGGTACCGAAAATAGTAAATTCTCCTACTAGGTGATAACATATAGACTAGATGGATTACATGCCTAGTGTATATTAGTACTGGGGGGAACACAGACAATCAGGTTCAGAAACTGTACAAAAGACAACCACTTCAGCCAGATAAAACTAAAATATAACCTTGTACAGATACAGTCGACTGTAAATGGTCCGAGAGAGAAAGTGAGCATTCTTAAGCTACACTCTCCGTGATGATGCACCAAGTCAGCTAGCCTCCTTTTCAGCTGAGTCACCATACAGTAAACAGGCTGCTCTCCACAGGGGCGCTGGCTGCCTCACCAGCCCGGCACTGATTGGACGAGAGCAGACAGGACCATGTTCCCAAGGGTAACCAGGCATAGAGCGCATCAGGCACGGTTTACACAGTGGCTATGATATCAGTGTAGCCTATCCCTCCACCGGCTAGGACAGCAAAGTGACAGCAACAACACGCTTTAATAAAACCTATGCTACATACAGTATCAACACATAGGCTATGAAGCATCACAAGACAGCCTGCTGTAAGATAGCTTACTGTATTCCTGTCTAGTAGGAATCTTCAATAATATAGAGAAATGGGCACGTAATGAACATGCAATAAATCACCAACTTTGGTAAGTAAAGTGATAACACTGATCACTATGTTAAGTAAAGTAATACTGTGAAGTAAAATGTTACCTTTGTGCTTTTCTAATAACTAATTCAACTGGGTTCATGCAAATAACTGATTGATGCCTGGGAGGAATCCTCACTATCAGCATAAGCAATTTAGCAGGACGCTCAGAACATTGTTTTGAGAACGGAAAGGGATATTTCAGTTTCAAGGTCTCAGCTTGGAGAGAAGAAGTCTCGTGAGGTATTGGTCAGTCACATGCATGAACCAAAAGTTAATGATGAATTAATGAATAATGTAAATCATGCACATATAACTTGTAAGCAGTATATAAGAGAAAAACGGGACTGCCCCGATGGAGCTCACTTCAGACCGATACTTGAGGCACATGAATCTGTAGCCATATTACTTCAACGGTATTTAACATGAGATCCTCTATAAGCTTTACAGGAATGTAGTTCTGAAAATAAACGGAAACTCCACCTTTGGCATTTTTGTGTATTCTGTAGATGTTGTAACAATGTATTGCTACCACTGTATCATCAAAGGTATCATCTAAGTGAGTTTCAGAGATTGTCAGAATATAAATGTCATCTGTTACTAGCAGATTACTGATTTCATGAATCTTGTTTCTTAAGGTTAACGTGGGCTATGTTTAGCACTTTTCTGGGATGCTTGATTGTTTTCATTTCTTTACTGGGAAGCTTAACAGAAGTAGACATGCTCATGTTATTTATGTTCGTGCTGGGTGAGCTGCATACAGTGGACTTCCTACTAGGGCACACTGCCTCAGTGCTAACAGTATAACTCTGGTTCATATGTAAATGATTACTGCATACAATAGCTATAGGATCAGCAGAGGCATTCAGGGCAGTTAGAGGGACATAAATTAGGTGACTTACATTGTGTCTTCCAACACCACACCAATGGGATAATGTACATTTGCTGAATCATTATGACAACTCAGTGACACAATGGTAGGGATTAACTGAGCTGGGCTTCAATCTCTGATAAATCATTGTCTCAACGCAGCCTTATAATGATGTGAAAGGATCCAGGAACACAAATGGTTTGGGTGGATCCAAATCCTCCTTATAGAACAAGCATCTGCTGTCTGCTGAAATGTTTAATGCACTGATTTTGGGAGGGCACAGGGACAGATATTATGGCGCGTTTGTTGGTGTCAAACAGAGACCCAATCAGTTCTTAAAAAGGGCCTTACCCTTACTCTTCTTTAAGTCACCACACACATAGAGAGAGAGAGGTGCGGTTAGCCTACCATTTGAAGTATTTTATTAGGCCTATGTGGTCTAAAAAGGAAGGAAAATACAATGACATGGATCCACTTTTATAGCCAATATAACGATGCACAGACAGTGCATTGCGCAAAACAAACCCTTGCAATATCAACTGGAATTACATGGGTATATTACTGGACTTTTTGTTGAAAAAAAATATATTTGAATGGGAAGAGACGGTCACTGGCAAACGTGGTTACAAACCCGACAACAATATATAGTTGAGAAAGGCACATTGCCTAATTATAATACACAAAGTAAGCAAAACAATAAAATGCATCATTCCAACATTGCCTAAAATTATGAATAAGATACTAATGACATAGACCTATATATGCAATATAACAATTGAGATGTACAAACTATGGCATAAGGGAACGATGAGAGTATAAGAGGCAAACCGTAATTTTGATTAAGACGTTAATGAGCGAGCTAAGACGGACGTAGTCGATATTCCTATAATGGCGCCGGAGGATATGGCGGCCGTTTTACGGTTTCCTAACCAACTGTGCTATTTTGTTTGTTTTTTCGCATTGTTTGTAACTTCTTTTTTTTAACTTATTTTGTATATAATGTTGCTACTATCATCTCTTATGACTGAAAAAGACTTCTGGACATTAGAACAGTGATTACTCAGCTCGAACTGGACAAAGATTTTTTCTTTAACGAGTCCGACGCGAAGGATATGGTCGGGCTGCCTTCTGAGAATTGGTAGGTAAGTGAGTAAACCTCCACTGCCATCCGTACTAGTGGCCAACGTGTAGTCATTGGAAAATAAAATGGATGATCTACGACTAAGACTATCCTGCTAACGGGATATTAAAAACAGCAATATCTTATGTTTCACCGAGTTGTGGCTGAACGACGACACGGATAATATAGAGCTGGCTGGGTTTTCCGTGCTTCGGCAGGATAGAGAAGCTACGTCTGGTAAGACGAGGGGCGGTCATGTGTCTATTTGTCAATAACAGCTGGGGCGTAATTTCTCATATTAAAGAATTCTCAACGTATTGCTCACCTGAGGTAGAGTACCTCATAATAAGCTGTAGACCACACCATCTACCAAGAGAGTTCTCAACTATATTATTCGTAGCAATCTCTATACCACCACAAACCGATGCTGGCACGAAGACCGCACTCAACGAGCTGTATAAGGCCATAAGCAAACAAGAAAATGCTCATCTAGAAGCGGTGCACCTACTGGCCGGAGACTTTAATGCAGGCAAACTTAAGACGATTTTACCTAATTTCACATGTGCAACCAGAGGGGAAAAAAACTCTAGACCACCTTTACTCCACACACAGAGAGATGCATACAAAGCTCTCCCTCACCTTCCATTTAGCAAATATGTCCAGTATTCTATCCTCCTGATTCCTGATTGTAAAAAAATAAATAAAGCAGGAAGTACCAGTGACTCTCTCAATAGGGAAGTGGTCAGATGATGTGGATGCTACCAATGGCATTGAGGAGTATATACCACCTGTCACCAGCTTCATCAATAAGTTCATCGACGACGTCCACCCCACAGTGTCCGTACATACATACATACATATCCCAACCAGAAGCCATGGATTACAGGCAACATCCGTACCGAGCTAAAGGCTAGAGCTGACGCTTTCAAGGAGCGGGCACTAATCTGGATGCTTATAAGAAATCCAGCTATGCCCTCAGGTAAATCATCAAACAAGTAAAGCATCAATACAGGACTAAGATTGAATCCTACTACACTGGCTCTGACACTCATCGGGTGTGGCAGGGCTTACAAACTATTACGGACTACAAAGGGAAACCCAACCGCAAGCTGCCCAGTGACAGCGCACCTACCAGACAAGCTAAATGCCTTTTATGCTCGCTTCAATGCAAGCAACACTGAAGCATGCATGAGAGCACCAGCTGTTCCGGACGACTGTGTGATCACTCTCTCGGTAGCCAACGTAAGTAAGATCTTTAAACAGGTCAACATTCACAAAGCTGTGGGGCCAGATGGATTACCAGGATGTGTACTCAAAGCATGCGCTCATCAACTGGCAAGTGTCTTCACTGACATTTTCAACCTCTCCCTGAACAAGTCTGTAATATCTACATGTTTCAAGCAGACCACCATAGTCCCTGTGCCCAAGGAAGCAAAAGTAACCTGCCTAAATGATTACCGCCCCGTAGCACTCACGTCGGTAGCCATGAAGTGCTTTGAAAGGCTGGTCATGGCTCACATCAACACCATCATACCGGAAACCCGTGACCCACTCCAATTCGTATACCGCCCCAACAGATCCACAGATGACGCAATCTCAATTGCACTCCACACTGCCCTTTCCCACCTGAACAAAAGGAACACCTATGTGAGAATGCTGTTAATTAACTACAGTTCAGTGTTCAACACCATAGTGCCCACAAAGCTCATCACTAAGCTAAAGAACCTGGGACTAAACACCTCCCACTGCAACTGGATCCTGGACTTCTTGACTGGCCACCCCCAGGTGGTAAGGGTAGGCAACAACACATCTGCCACACTGATCCTCAACACTGGGGCCCCTCAGGGGTGCGTACTTAGTCCCCTCCTTGAGTCCCTGTTCACCGAAGGCGGGCCGAACAGGGCCCCATTAACATCGATGGGGCTGTAGAGGAGTGGGTCGAGAGTTTCACTTATCTTGGTGTCCACATCACCGACAAACTATTATGGTCCAAACACACCAAGACAGTCGTGAAGAGGGCACGACAACACGTTTTCTCCCTCGGGAGACTAAAAAGATTTGGCATGGGTCTCCAGATCCTCAAACAGTTCTACAGCTGCACCATCGAGAGCATCCTGACTGGTTGCATCACTGCCTGCTATGGCAACTACTTGGGATCTGACCTTAAGGTGCTACAGAGGGTAGTGCATATGGCCCAGTACGTCACTTGGGCCAAGTTTCTTGCCATCCAGGACCTCTATACCAGGCGGTGTCAGAGAAAGGCCTAAAAAATTGCCAAAGACTCCAGTCACCCAAGTCATAGACTGTTCTCTCTGCTACTGCACGGCAAGTGGTACCGGAGAGCCAAGTCTGGGACCAAAAGGCTCCTTAACAGCTTCTACCGCCAAGCGATAAGACTGCTGAACAATTAATCAAATGGCACCTGGACTATTTACATTGACACCCCCCTTTGTTTTTACACTGCTGCTACTCACTGTTTATTATCACTTTACCAATACCTATAAAAATTCTCGACTAAACCCCGCACATTGACTTGGTACCGTTAGCCCCTGTATAAAGCCTCATTATTGTGTTACTTCATTTTTTTAAAATAGTTTTCTTACTTTGGATTATTTAGTAAATATTTTATTAAATCTTTCCTGAACTGCATTGTTGGTTAAGGTCCTGTATTTCACTAAGATAATACCTGGAGTACCCCTCTCAGGAAGATAATTACTTCCCATTATTCCTAAACTACATAATTTCTATTCAGAGCGGCATTGCCTTCTGCCTGGATAGTACCCAAGCATGTCCAAGGTGAAGGAAACTGTTTGAGTTACTAGGCAACCTTGAGGAGTTTTAAAGGGTATGCTACTCCTGAAGGTTCTCTTGATGTAAAAGAAACAGGGAAAGTCATCAGTATTTGCTCATTTGAATAGACTTTGGCAGTGCATGAATCACTCTCAGATCATTGGGTGAAGTTAAGAAGTTGTAGAAAGTAGGTGTGGATGTGTTGTACAGTCTTAGACAACTCCCTTTCCTTCTCTAATTTCCTTCATGCTTTAAATGACTCAACCTGGTCTCAGAGCATTTTGCAATGTCCTGTGTTAAAATCCCCACACCCATTTAGTATGTATTCATTTGTGGGTGTCCATCACTTATTCCGTATGATATGTTACGAATTTGCAAAATGTACAATTTGGTACGAATTTGCAAAACATATGATATATATTGAATTCTAGCTGGGTGGCTAGGTGGATAACGTTAGCTCACTGGCTAATGTAAGCTAGGCTAGGGGGTCAGGATTAGGGGTTTGGGTTAAGGTTAAGTTCAGGAGTTAGGTTAAAGGGTTAAGGTTTAAACTTTCTTAAAAAAACAACATTTGGGAACCTCGGCCTTTAAATGAAAACTACACCCAAAAACTATATTTCTGTATTTGTTTCATCCCAAAATGTTTTGCTTGTCAGCAATCAAGTTTTCAAGATATGTAACTTTCAAAATACAGAAATCATCCCGTTTGATGTATTTTGAAACAAATACCAAAATATCATTTTTGGGTGGGAGTTTTCCTTTAACACTATAACTGCTAAAGCTGTTATTTTGACTGCTCATTAATTAATTAATTGTATTACCTCTTCCATTTTTAAAGGCATGCCCCCCTTTATCCTTGACTTTCCCGAATAAGTCTACATAAATACTGTCGTTGTTAGAATCATAATATCAAACAGATCTGCTGTTATAACCAGTTTTATTTGAATGATTTTCCCATTTACGCTTCCTACACCCGACAGTAGGGCCTGCTCCACCTATTCTCCCGACATTGGAAGGTGCAGTGGCCAGTTGATCAACCCCTATTTTCACACATGTAACAACAGATTAAATAAATGAAGTAAAGTATGATGGGGTAGAAAGGGAGAGAATGGGTGAGTTGATGAGTGAGGGGAAGCGGATAATGCATAATTATGTAATCACCAATTGTGAATGAAGAACAGGGCGGGCAATTCTATAATATTGGTATATTCGAATTACTATCTCAAAATTGTACTTACCCTATTTCAGTCCATCAAATCCAAGCAGTCTTATCAGTCTACTCTGGCCTACTTGTAATACACAGTGAGAGCATTCGTCATTTACAATGGCAAGAAGACCAAGAAGACTGGATGCACATGCTGTGTTAGCGCTGCTACAAGAGCTGAATGAAAACGACTCAGATGGTGGGGAAGAAATTAATCATGACATCTTTGATTGTTATTATTCTGATTCTGAGCCTCAGCCGGAAGGCTCAGACGAGCCCTAAGCACAAAAAAAAACAGAATGGTAAGCACGGGAGCTGATGCCCGCGCCACCACCAAACGGTGAGACAAGAGAAAGGTAGGGACAGCACCATTTTGGAAAAAATATCCACATTGGGAAACAGGTGAGCGAGTGTCGGAGAATGTGGGGATGAGGCTTGTGGAACCTTACGTTGGCAAGGGGAAAAATGCCACCCTGTGTGTCACATGTGCTCCCTCCCCGGCCTCTAGGTCACCAGGCTGCTCGTTATGGTGGACACCTGCACGGCGGGTTCAACTGGTTCAATTGTCTGACCGCTTGCATGATGACGAGTTTCTCGCACGACTGCACTATCTGGATGATGTTTCTTATCGCCTGAATGATCTGACGCTCAGCAACTACATTCAATGTGCAGGACAAAATTGAGGCTATAATTAAGAATTTGGAGCTCTTCTCTGTCTGCATTAACAAGGACAACACACAGGTCTTTCCATCATTGTATTTTTTGTGTGCAAATTAATTCAAGCTTACGTCAAATGTGATATAGCGAAGCACCTGAGTGAGTTGGCTGTGCAATTATGCAGGTACTTCCCGAAACGGATGACACAAACAACTGGATTCGTTATCCCTTTCATGCCCTGCCTCCAGTCCACTTACCGATATCTGCCTCATCAAAATTGCAACAAGCGGTTCTGTGAAAATTGAATTTAATCACTAGCCACTGCCAGATTTCTGGATTGGGCTGCGCTCAGAGTATCCTGCCTTGGCAAATCGCACTGTTGAGACACTGATGCTTTTTGCAACCATGTACCTATGTGAGAGTGGATTCTCGGCCCTCACTAGCATGAAAACTAAATACAGGCACAGACTGTATGGAAAATGATTTAAGACTGCGAATCTCCAATACAACCCAACATTGCAGAGTTATGTGCCTCCTTTCAAGCATACCCTTCTCATTAACCTGTGGTGAGTTATTCACAATCTTTTTATAAACAAATAAAGGTTTAAAATGTAAGATGGTTAAATAAAAGAGCAAAATGATTTATTATTAAGAGAGAAAGAGAGTATCTGTGACTTTGCATACGGTTACCACTCCCTGTGCAGAAGGTGGAAAGCTGGCATTGAGGAGGAAGAGGTCATTATGTTAATCTTGAAGAATATCAACCCTATACTAGCCAGTCAACTCCAAGAAAGAAAGAGTCACCACTGTTGATGTACTGGTTCGACTGGGACAGCAGTTCGAGAAGGACAGAGAATGCCAACAACAATATGAACAGAGAGAGAAACAGACACCCAAACAGTTACCAAAGCCAGACCATCAACAACAGCCAAAGTCTCCAGCCAAGACCCCTCCCATGTTCTGTTGGAGATGTGGCTGAAGAATATCCCTTTTGGCTACATGTCCAAGACCGTATCAAGTAAACCCTTCCAGAAACCACAAATCACAACAGGCTAACAGACCTAACTCCCATCGCAGGAACGACCATCCTACTCTGGGTGCTTTGACCAGAGCTGAAACCCCAAGAGTCACTGCCTATGCCCCCCTGTCAACATCCCCTTCCTTTCAGTTAATACCGCACCAACTGGTGTTACCCCTGTCCATAGGCCCGTGGAAGAGCCATTCTGGACACCGGGTCATCCTACACACGGCTCCTTGAGAAACTGTGGAAGGAGGTTAAAGGTCCACAATACAACTTGAAGCCGTGGACAGAAGGTCCACTCTATCTGGCTGATGGTGAGGCTAAACGACCACTTGGATGAAGTGAGGTAGAGTTCCGCCTGTGTAACCGCTCCTATATGATTCCTTCTGTTATCCTACAAACCAAGAACCTTGCTTTTCCTGTCGTGTTGGGAATTGATTTCATGTACTTCAGTGGTGTCCAGATTGATATCGCACACAATTGCTACTGGTTTCCACACAATCAGAGCAAGAAGCATTTCTTCCAATCAGAAGCTACGAAGTTACATGAATGGGGACCAAAAGTGGCAGTCTTCTCTGCCTTTGCTCTAGCACCACTAACCCTTGGTAATCCTTCTGATGATCTCCTTTTACAGGCTGTGAGAAGAGGTCAGCTGGAACAGCCAGAGGAGTTAAGGCTGTTAGAACAGCTGCAGAATAACTGATGTATGTACTTCAAAGCTGAGACGCACCGGGCTCCTGAAGCACAAGATATTCCTTACACAGAAAATGCAGATCAAACAGAAGTCATATCGCTTGTCCCCAGCGAAGCTAATCATTCAAAAGGGACTCATTAATGATATGTTGACACAAGATATAATTGAACGTTCCTCCTCTCTCTGGGCTGCTCCGGTTGTCCTCATCCAAAAAAAGACCGGTGGTCTTAGATTTTGTGTGGACTATAGGAAGACCAACAATGTTTCCCAGACTAATGCCTATCCTCTTCCCACCGTCCACGAGATCCTGGAGTCATTGTCTGGCGCTGTTGTGTTTACTACCCTTGACCTCAATAGTGGCTATTGGCAGGTTGAGATGGACCATGAAAGCAAGGACAAGACTGCTTTTGTCTGTGCTTGTTTTCCTTTAAGGTGGTGCCGTTTTTTATTAGAGAATGCACCTGCCACTTTCCAAAGACTGATGGAGATTGCATTAGGTGAGCTCAAAGGGAAGATCTGTTTCATCTACCTGGACAATATGATGATCTACTCCCAGACCAGAGAACAACACTTGCTAGATCTTCAAGCAGTGTTGGACAAGCTAACAGAAGCTGGTCTGACATTGAACATGAAGAAGAGCAACTTCTGCCAAGACTCCTTGAAGTTCCTTGGCCATATTGTGTCTTTTGACGGCATTCATGTGGATCCTGAAAAGACCAAGGCGGTACAAGACCTCCCTGTGCCAACCACACTCAAGGCCCTTCAATGGTTCCTTGAAATGGCTGGATGGTACCATCGTTTTGTGTCGAACTTCTCCCAGGTGGCAGAACCCCTCAATGCATTGAAGCAAAAAGGAGCGAAATTCCGATGGACGGCAGAGTGCCAGACCTCCTTTGAAACCCTGAAACGACACCTTGTCACCCCTCCCATTTTGAGTTATCCCAACTGACTGCCTTTTTGTTGTTTACACTGATGCAAGTGATGTTGGACTTGGTGCTGTCCTAGTCCAACAGACTGGACTTGGCACTGAAGAGGTGCTAGCGTTCGCCAGTCGGAGATTGAATGGAGGAGAACGGAACTACTCCACAACCGAGCAAGAGTGCCTTGCAGTTGTCTGGGCTTTGGAAAAGTGGAGGTATTACCTGGAGAGAAGACACTTCACTGTGGTCACTGACCATTCCTCCCTTGTGTGGGTGTTCAAGACTAACAAACCAAGCACCAGACTCATCAGATGGGCTCTACGGTTGCAAGAGTTCACCTTTGCAGTAGAATACAGGAAAGGAAAATACAACACTGTTCCAGATGCCTTATCCAGAGCTCCTGCTTGTGGTAATGGTGGCCCTCATCTTACATGTGCTACTGTCCTGTTTAGCAGTTGAGACTCACCCAAAACTGACTTTCCTATCTCTGATGAGGCCATATGGAAGGGCCAACAGGATGATCCAGAAGTACAGGCTTTGTACCAGACTATCCTGGAAGACGGAGAAAAGCTGGTCAATCCACCACCAAGCTGACCATCATTGAAGACAAAGTCTACCGAGTTGTACAACTACCTCACAGAACACTCTACCAAATGTACATACCTGAACCTCTGCGCCTTCAACTGCTTTAACATTTCCATGAAGACCCATTAGCTGGTAATTTGGGCAGGTTCAAAACCTACAAGCGGTTGCAAGCATTACTGTACTGGCCACATCTGAGCATGGTCACACATCCGAAACTGTCAGCTTTGTCAAATGTACGAACCAGAAAGTAGAACACCTGCTGGCAAGTTGCAGCAAACGGTGGTTTCCCGACCTTGGGAAATGTTAGGAGTGGATGTGATGGGTCCATTTCCTAGAAGCTCCAATCAGAATGTGTACATGCTTGTTTTTGTTGATTACTATTCAAAGTGGGTGATCTCTTTGCCCAGCATCAGGCCACAGCGAGGACCGTCTCTAACATCCTCACGAAAGAGATCCTGACTCGCTGGGGAGTGCCTGATTACATCCTGTCTGACCGAGGTTCCCAATTCATCTCTGATCTCTTTGAGGAGACCTGACAAAGATGGAACCCAAGACAGAAGTTGACCACGGCCTATCACCCACAGACCAACTTCACTGAGAGAGTTAATCGAACCTTGAAGACAAAGGTTGCTTCCTATGTAGGGACCCAGCACAAACACTGGGACAAGAACATTCATGAGTTTCGATTTGCCCTGACTTCTGCTGTGCAAGAGTCCACTGGAGTCACACCTGCAGAGCTGAACCTGAGTCGTCCATTCCGAGGACCCTTGGATATGGTGCTACAGCCCCAGCAGGCTACTCCAACTCTGCATGCTATGACCAGGTAGTCCCTCTCCACAACTTGAGAGCTCGTCTCAAAGAACATGATCCAGGCCCGACTCAAGCAGAAGAGAAATTATGGCAAGAAGAGACATGCAGTTCCAGGTTAGTGATCGGGTGTGGCTTCGCTCTCATCCTTACTCAAAAGCTGAACAATTCTTCTCGGCCAACCTCACTCCTAAATGTCAAGGACCATATAGGATTTTGGAGCAGATGGGCCCTCTGAACTACCGAGTGGTGAAAGACGACACAGGTGAAGATATGCGCATTGTCCATGTCTCAAGC
Source organism: Oncorhynchus mykiss (assembly GCF_013265735.2). Taxonomy (NCBI): domain Eukaryota; kingdom Metazoa; phylum Chordata; class Actinopteri; order Salmoniformes; family Salmonidae; genus Oncorhynchus; species Oncorhynchus mykiss. The sequence goes on along the minus strand of NC_048582.1, from coordinate 34,382,138 downwards.
CTCAAGGCCTGTTACCCCTCAGCTGAGGAGCGTGAGTGCCACAAAGTTATGAATATTTTTGTAGAGGAAAGTGATGAGAAGAATTCTCGGTTTCCCAGATGTGTCTTCCAGGGTAATGGTCAGATTTTTCCAGAGGGGGGGGGGGGGGGGGGGTGTGTGTGACGGCCCTACATTTTTCTGAACCGTCTCAGTGCTTCTCCTTCCAATAGGGCGCTTCCCCTTTAATTCCCAATGAAATAGCCAGCATCAGCTGCACAAAAAGGGGTTTGTGATGGAGACGTGAATGAGGATGTGTTCAACCCTCAGTTCCCAAGCTTCTCTATTCCGTTTGTTTTGTTGCCTTTTAAACATGTGTTTTGTAGCCTAATAGAGTTTACCCAGGATCGGATCCACTCTTTGCGTCCGTTGACTACACATCTCCGTTGTTCTTCGTGGCCTTTCTCTGCTGAAGATCTGTTGGCGGAATGGATTGTCTGACTGACTACAACCTTTTTGTATACCGTATTTCATTTGTTTTGGTGTGATGTATACCGTGATGATTTATGTGGTCAGTTGTAGTTGAAGACTTATTGAGATTTGATACTCTTTATGGTTGTGTGGTAAAAGAGTTGATATTTTGATTGTATGATTGAGACTGGGTTGAGACCACACTTTTATGAACAGACAAACATTGCGTGACTAAGGTCACTTGAGTTCCCTAAACTCCTTTACCGGGCTGGACTCTTTTAGGCCAGTAGTACAGAACTTTTCTGGAGGAAACAGAGCTCATTATTTGTTATATTATTATATGTGTGTGATCATTTATGTTGGTAATACAACCCACACAAAATAATACAGTTGTTTTAAAGTTATTTCCAATCTTTTAAGGGTTTATGAAAAGTGTATGTCCATCCTGACTTTTACATGAGTCCTTTTGTATTGGTGTAGACTTGACGGACCAGACGGGACTCATTCCCTCACAAACCAAAAGGAGAAATCAATATTTTCTCTGGTAGGCACAACCTACCTGGCACCCCTACAAACAATAACCTCAAGTCAAAACCATTACAATATACTGCAGTTGAGGAACAAGTTGATAAACTTGTAACCCCACTTTTGAGAAAACGGCCCTTGAATGTTTTGGTACACCTACTGGAGAGCTCTTCTTAGTCTACACCCATTCAGCATTGTTCAAACGGGGCGGCAGGGTAGCCTAGTGGTTAGAGCGTTGGACTAGTAACCGGAAGGTTGCAAGTTCAAACCCCCGAGCTGACAAGGTACAAATCTGTCGTTCTGCCCCTGAACAGGCAGTTAACCCACTGTTCCTAGGCCCTATGGGACTCCCAATTACGGCTGGTTGTGATACAGCCTGGAATAAAACCGGGGTCTGTAGCACTGAGATGCAGTGCCTTAGACCGCTGCGCCATTCAGGAGCCCAATCCATTAGCCTCACTCATTTCTTTAAGGATTCACATGTGAGACAATGTGGTAAACAAACCCTATATCAAATAAGCTATTTGTCACATGCACAGGATACAGAAGGTGTAAACAGTACAGTACTTGCATAGTAGCAATATCAAAAACAAAACGTGTCCAGATAAAAATATTTTAGCATTATTAGATGACGCTTACCCGACACACTTGTCTAATTTGATGGGTCATATGAAGGAAATGCTATAACCACCCCCCAGCCACATCTAGCTAAGTGGAAGGGTCACTATTGTCTAGACATGTACACATAGATGGCCGTAATCACCCCCAGACACACCAGGCTCATTTGATAGATCATGTAATAATCCGGCCAGTCTTTTGTTTAGCCATGTAGTTAGCTACCTAAGTAGCTAGATAAACAATGAACCGGTATAATCCCAACTCACACTACTAATACAAACATTGTCATAGCTGTAGTATGAATCTGCAGGTAGCTAAAGCTAACAAACTAGGTTCAGAGTTAGCTAGCTAACATTAGGCCATAACCATTTGCATTGCTAGTTTTCTGATTCAAATAATATTAGTGCACAGATCATACACGTAACATTAGCTAGCGAGCCAGCAAGCTAACGTTTGCTAGCTAACTAACAGTAAGCTTTAACTTGCAATAAAAACAACTTTCTGACAAAATTAGAAACTTATATCTGAAAATGTAGCTAGACTCGTCCCTGTATCCATAGATGAACGCTTCACAGTAGACTGGAACCATTTATCTCTGTTTTGTTTGTAGTTACATCTTGTTCGACCAGAGTTGTGTCAAGTCACTCTGGTTCACACTGACCATGGTGTGTGAAGGAAGTAGCCCGTTACTTTTTCCAACTGATCTCTCGATAGCGCCTGCTAAATTCAGGGCATCAATGTTGTTGAGTAAAGTAGCAAACCTTTTGTAGTTCTCGATGGCTAACATTATATCTTTAAAAAACAGTGCGGTAGAAAGGACTGTCAACACTTACTGAACAGCTCAAATTAGACAGAAGCATGCTACATGGCAGACCAATCCAACCTCATCTCCCGGCATGTCCAGACCATCCATTATCTCAGACAATCATGGCTAGTGGGAAGGTTCCTGCCTTTTTCCATGGCTAAACCAACTAGGCTCGTAATTTACCAATTTTATTTTGTATTTATGGATGGAATACAAGTTTGTTATTAATGAACGTTCGCATTTTGATTAAAAAAAACACGTTTACGTTCAAATGCCGCTCCTGTGAAGCAGTGATGTGCGACATATGCGTAGTTTCCTGAAACTAGTCACATATGAAATGTATTAATTACACTGTTAGAATGTTGCAGTCAGATTGACTGCTCGTTAGCTTGAAGGAGTGTCCCTCGAGGCCCAAGCGGTTCTAGTGTTGATAACCATCTGTGTTATGCAAACTTTCTCCTTTAAACTCGGACAAAACAGAGATGCTTGTTCTAGGTCCCAAGAAACAAAGAGATCTTCTGTTGAATCTGACAATTAATCTTAATGGTTGTACAGTCGTCTCAAATAAAACTGTGAAGGTCCTCGGCGTTACTCTGGACCCTGATCTCTCTTTTGAAGAACATATCAAGATCATTTCAAGGACAGCTTTTTTCCATCTACGTAACATTGCAAAAATCTGAAACGTTCTGTCCAAAAATGATGCAGAAAAATGAATCCATGCTTTTGTCACTTCTAGGTTAGACTACTGCAATGCTCTACTTTCCGGCTACCCGGATAAAGCACTAAATAAACTTCAGTTAGTGCTAAATACGGCTGCTAGAATCCTGACTAGAACCAAAAAAATGTGATCATATTACTCCAGTGCTAGCCTCTCTACACTGGCTTCCTGTCAAAGCAAGGGCTGATTTCAAGGTTTTACTGCTAACCTACAAAGCATTACATGGGCTTGCTCCTACCTATCTCTCTGATTTGGTCCTGCCGTACATACCTACACGTACGCTATGGTCACAAGACGCAGGCCTCCTAATTGTCCCTAGAATTTCTAAGCAAACAGCTGGAGGCAGGGCTTTCTCCTATAGAGCTCGATTTTTATGGAACGGTCTGCCTACCCATGTCAGAGACGCAAACTCGGTCTCAACCTTTAAGTCTCTACTGAAGACTCATCTCTTCAGTGGGTCATATGATTGAGTGTAGTCTGGCCCAGGAGTGGGAAGGTGAACGGAAAGGCTCTGGAGCAACGAACCGCCCTTGCTGTCTCTGCCTGGCCGGTTCCCCTCTTTCCACTGGGATTATCTGCCTCTAAACCTATCACAGGGGCTGAGTCACTGGCTTACTGGGGCTCTCTCATGCCGTCCCTGGAGGGGGTGCGTCACCTGAGTGGGTTGATTCACTGATGTGGTCATCCTGTCTGGGTTGGCGCCCCCGCCCCCCCCTTGGGTTGTGCCGTGGCGGAGGTCTTTGTGGGCTATACTCAGCCTTGTCTCAGGATGGTAAGTTGGTGGTTGAAGATATCCCTCTAGTGGTGTGGGGGCTGTGCTTTGGCAAAGTGGGTGGGGTTATATCCTTCCTGTTTGGCCCTGTCCGGGGGTGTCCTCGGATGGGGCCACAGTGTCTCCTGTCCCCTCCGGTCTCAGCCTCCAGTATTTATGCTGCAGTAGTTTATGTGTCGGGGGGCTAGGGTCCGTTTGTTATATCTGGAGTACTTCTCCTGTCCTATTCGGTGTCCTGTGTGAATCTAAGTGTGTGTTCTCTAATTCTCTCCTTCTCTCTTTCTTTCTCTCTCTCGGAGGACCTGAGCCCTAGGACCATGCCCCAGGACTACCTGACATGATGACTCCTTGCTGTCCCCAGTCCACCTGGCCGTGCTGCTGCTCCAGTTTCAACTGTTCTGCCTTATTATTATTCGACCATGCTGGTCATTTATGAACATTTGAACATCTTGGCCATGTTCTGTTATAATCTCCAACCGGCACAGCCAGAAGAGGACTGGCCATCCCACATATGCTCTCTCTAATTCTCTCTTTCTTTCTCTCTCTCGGAGGACCTGAGCCCTAGGACCATGCACCAGGAATACCTGACATGATGACTCCTTGCTGTCCCCAGTCCACCTGACCGTGCTGCTGCTCCAGTTTCAACTGTTCTGCCTTATTATTATTCGACCATGCTGGTCATTTATGAACATTTGAACATCTTGGCCATGTTCTGTTATAATCTCCACCCGGCACAGCCAAAAGAGGACTGGCCACCCCACATAGCCTGGTTCCTCTCTAGGTTTCTTCCTAGGTTTTGGCCTTTCTAGGTAGTTTTTCCTAGCCACCGTGCTTCTACACCTGCATTGCTTGCTGTTTGGGGTTTTAGGCTGGGTTTCTGTACAGCACTTTGAGATATCAGCTGATGTACGAAGGGCTATATAAATACATTTGATTTGATGTAACCATACCTAACCGCATACTAATTTCAGTAGCACAGATTTACATTTACTATTTTACGTTTAGTCTATGAGACCAGGCTGGGCAAAGACAGGGCAAATTATTGGATACTGTAGACAGTCTGTAGTGGTGTCCATTTTATTACCTGTGCTGTATTATTGAGGTAACAGTGGGAGCGGAAAAGGTCCTACTATTTATTATGTTCTATTAAAAACTAGAGAGAAGCCTGACCTCAACAGTGACACCACTAGGAAATGACACGCCCACTGATCGCTTTGAGGGAACTACTGCACCACAACTTTCTGTTGGTTATATCTGCACTGTTTTAAAATTGCCATTGGTTTGTATTTAATTGAATCTTCCCATTGATTACATTTTCAAGGTCCCATAAATTTGACTCCTTCAAATTATTTAAAAGACGGTACTCAAATAAATAAACACTTCCCTAAACAGTCGCAGGACATTCATGAAAATGCATTTTTTTTCTTCATACTGTATCATTACAGGTGCATGATGCCATGACGTTAGTTTGTAGCGAAATTACATGCTGGATGTTATTGATGCTACTGCATGATCAAAGTCATCCTCCAGAAACGCAAATGATAACTTGTCAACAATATGGGAGAAGTCATAACAGTTTCGATGACACAAGCGCACATTATAGCTTACTAAACCACATCGATGATGCGGCAAGATAGCCCCAGGATGATATGAGTCATTCGGTAAAACAGTGGATGCTTTTATACTCACGTTCAACCTTGACTGCACTGGTCCAACCGCGGTATCGCTCCACGACGTGTTATACAGCAATAAATTACGCTACCAGGTTGAATTTGGAATGTCCTCCCGCCCGTTTCACATAAAAATTAAAGAGCCATCGAAAGGCAACTCCTTGGTCTGTATCCCGCGTTGGGCTGTTTAAATAGATGGTCCCTCGAGACATACAGGTTCGGGGAAGATAACCGAGGCTGCCACCCACCACTCGCCAAATAATGGTTGAGTCAAGCAGTGTAAAATACCTAGTTTGAAGTTGTATTAGTCGTATGTACGAGATACACATGACATGTTATATAGCCTCCTTACACCGTCGAACAAAATGCTTATTTGCAGGTTCCTTCTCAATCTCACTGATAGATTCACAGAGGCGCATGGGCAAAGTTATGAGATCAGACTGTATCGCTACTTCTAGAAGCACTATGGAATCCACTAACTAGTTAACGGGATGATGAATATGATTAGGGAAAAAATGCAAACGACGCAAAATATGCCACTTTACGGCACAGGACACTAAACGCAGACTGCCCCGGTCATCATCAACTGGTCTTCTCAGTGGAAATAACAGTGTCAACTCATAAATTACTTCCCAAACGGCACCCTGTTCCCTTCATAGTGTTGATCTCTGGTCAAAAGTTGTTTTAAAAAACATTTATTTAACCCTTATTTTACCAGGTAAATTGACTTAGAACACATTCTCATTTACAGCAACGACCTGGGGAATAGTTACAGGGGTGAGCAATAAACCAATTGGATGCTGGTATAAAAGCCAAATTGGGAATTTACACTGGGGTTAACGCCTCTACTCGTATGAAAAGTGCCATGGGATCTTAGTGACCACAGATAGTCAGGACACCTGGAAGACTGCACCCTACACAGGGCAATGCCCCCAATCACTGCCCAGAGGAAAGAGTGTCTCCTACTGGCCCTCCAACACCACTTACAGTCTCCTATTCAGGGACCAACCAGGACCAACCCTACTTATCTTCAGAGACAAACCAACAGTGGGAGGCAGTGTGGTATGCTGCTGGCTAAATGTAGTGCACCCAGTGCACTACTGGCAACCTGCCGTTCAGGGCAGGCCAGAGCCCCACCTGTTTTGAGCCCCACATTTTTAGCAAAAAAAAAGGTAAAATAAAAAACATGCAAAACAGGGGGCTTGCCTGTTTTGCATGTTATTTTGGCATTAATATGTGTCACATATCAGTTTGCAAGCAATGTCAAAAATAGATATATATCATTGAGTTAATAAATGGTCTTTTGATTTCTTGAGTAAGTCAGCTCCAAAATACAGGCTAGCTCAGTGCTTTCTGTGGTGGTTGGGGAAGCCAGCAGAAAATACAGAGTGTTGCGGCGTGATTGGCTCAGTGTTCTGTCACTCATGGGGACACTACGTCACCACCAAGTCTAAGGGTAGAGCTCTAAAATTCTAGCCCCTTGGGTGCTGTTATAGAATTACATTAGAAGTGCCCATCCAAGAAGGCTCAAGGTCATTGGACACAGATAAAATTGCATCAAATTACGTTATATCTACAGTAGCTTTGATTGGACTGTCAACATCATACTTAAAAAATCTTAGCTAGCAGTCATCATCATGAATGAAGTCCACAATCTACTGGCAAATCCTTTTTAATCCTTGTCATATGAAGAGAAATAATGGAGAGAAATTAGAGATAAAACGTATCAGTGCTCATCGGCCATTGGACATTGGACACAACAAGTTGGAAATTGCAAATGCAACAAAGAGTGTTTTGGAAGGAATCAGTGGCTAACTGCAAGCATTGCAAAGCAATTATTGGCCTGCTATTCAGTGGAGTGGCTGTGTGGTAACTAAATCTAAGAATAAGGGTCTATTTTCCTAGTTTAAAATTATACGCATTCAACATTGGCCATGCTGTCAATGAAGCATGATTTGTGTTGCGCTCAAAACAACTGTTAACTCGGAACTATAAAATCTGACTTTAGTGAGTTCAAGACAACTGGGAATTCGGGGAAAAATGAGCTAGGACTGGGAAAATACGTTTTGAACTTTCATCCAACTCAGAATTGTAAATCAGGAACTCAGGCCTCTTTCTAGAGCTACAACCTGAAATTCAATGACATCATCATGATTCAACTTTTTTTTAGTTCCCGGTTGTCTTGAAAGCACCATAAATCCAGAGAATGCCAGACTTTGATGACAAAATTTGCCCACGAAGGACCGCCTTCCTGTTCAAATTTGCACAGCACAACAAGGTAAATCCAAAAATGTCTTGTGTGCTGCTGCATAAATTATGTAATATGCCAGGGAGATATGTATACTGTAGGTAAGTAAGTTTTAAAGTAAGTGTATGTTGTCGAGTAAGCTGTTAGTAGCCCATGTGCCTTCCCTAATAATTTGGTCTATTTTTACCTCTTAGTTTCGCCTACTGTTATGACTTGGTGGTGCACATGTAGCCTATAACCTGTTTTTGAGAAATTTAATCACTGAATGTTGTAAGAGCTTTCAGCTTTCTGACTTGGTGTACATGGAGAACACTGTAAGAATGGTCCATGTTCTGAATTCTGTCGCTGCACATTTCAAAAGTGCTAAACAAATAGTTATATTGACTACATCCCACCTAGCTCACTCACTAACGTCTTAACCGAAATTACGGATTTCCTCTTATCCACTTGTTGTCCCCTTATGCCATAGTTTGTACATCTCAATTATCAGTAGAAACCACATTTGTTTAAGCAAGTCAGCCATATCAGCTATGTTTTTTTAAAGGCAGTAAATGACGTTGAATGAACTGTTTCGCAGCCAGACAAGGCTCTGCTGATAGCCAGGTGTAGCAGAGGTAAGGTGTTGGGACTGCTGTTGGGACTCAGCTGTTGGGACAGCTTTATGTAAGCCCTCACAGTTTGTGGGCACCGGTTTGTCATTGTTATAGTGCAATTAATGTATTGTTTAGTGTTGTGTTGTGGCTTTGTTTGCATGCATCCCAAATTATATATTTTTTGCCTCACCAAGATTTACATGCTAAAATCGCCACTGAGCGCACGACATAGGGAATAGCATGCCACTTGGGATGTACTTGGGATGTACTTGGGATGTAACTCTAGATAAAATACAGTCGTTCAGCTACACTGCCAGACTCATTCTTGCTGACCTCGGCTAAATCAGCATGTCTGTACATGAGAAACACTCTTTTTACGTCACTTATATATCGAAGTGATTTATTCATTGCAGGTTAGGCGAATTAACGAAGCAGGTTAGGAGACTGAGGGTGTTTTCAACTTGGTCCCTTTCAGACAATTTTTGTGAATTCAGTGCGGTTTTGTGCAGTGTGAACACTCCAAAGGAACACTGACCCCTCAAAAGAGACCTTGAGGAGAACCAAACTGAGACCATCTCGAGTGGTCGGTTTGCTTGAATTCTGCGGTCCGGTTCCCTTTTTTAGGACAATGTGATTACCTTGTCATTATTCCCGCACCACACACTAGACTACTGCAACACAGTTTCCCCTGCCATTCTCCTGCCATCCCCTGCCGTTTTTGTTGCTGTTTTTGTATATTGATTATCGATTGTCAAGGACGCCTATAAATTCCAAAATGTGTGGATGTTTTTGTTTGCAATATGTAAACTGTAAGCTAACGTAGCTTCATAAGCTGTTTATTGATTGTGGGGTTTGAATAGTGTGAAAATACAATATATTTGGTGAGAATCTATTCTAGCTCTTAAAGGGTCAGTAGCCTACCTTGGGTGTACAATGTTTAATTGCAGCGTTATTTATTCTGCAGTTATTCTATTGCTATTTATTCTGTTACCAATCAAATTTACATGTTAATGGTATCTTCTGGTTACCATTATTATCTCATATTTTAACTAAATGCAAGCTATTAGGTTCCAAAATGTAAGTAGGGGGCATCCCAAGTGGCGCAGCAGTCTAAGGCACTGCAGACCCGGGTTTGATCCCAGACTGTGTCGGGCACCGGCGGACTTCGGTTGTCAGTTGAACCGTGTTTCCTCCATTGCAGCTGGCTTCTGGGTTAAGCAGGCAGATGTTAAGAAGCGCAGTTTGGTGGGTCATGACTCGACTTTCGCCTCTCCCGAGCCCTTTGGGGAGTTACAGCGATGAGACAAGTTCGCAATTGGATATCACAAAAAGGGGGGTAAAAAATATAGGTAAACTCAGCGAAAAAATAAACGTCTCTTTTTCAGGACCCTGTCTTTCAAAGATAATTCACAAAAATCCAAATAACTTCACAGATCTTCATTGTAAAGGGTTTTAACACTGCTTCCCATGCTTGTTCAACGAACCATAAACAATTAATGAACATGCACCTGTAGAACGGTCGTTAAGACACTAACAGCTTACAGACGGTAGGCAATTAAGGTCACAGTTATGAAATCTTAGGACACAAAAGAGGCCTTTCTACTGACTGAAAAACACACAAAAAAAGATGCCCAGGGTCCCCGCTCATCTTCGTGAACGTGCCTTAGGCATGCAACAAGGAAGCATGAGGACTGCAGATGTGGCCAGGGAAATAAATTGCAATGTCCGTACTGTGAGACGCCTAAGACAGCACTGCAGAGAGACAGGACGGACCGCTGATCATCCTCGCAGTGGCAGACCACTTGTAACAACACCTGCACAGGATTGGTACATCCGAACATCATACCTGCGGGACAGGTACAGGATGGCAACAACAACTGCCTGAGTTACACCAGGAACGCACAATCCCTTCATCAGTGCTCACACTATCCGCAATAGGCTGAGAGAGGCTGGTCTGAGGGCTTGTAGGCCTGTTGTAAGGCAGTGTCCTCACCAAACATCACCGGCAACAACATCGCATATGGGCACAAACCCACCGTCGCTGGACCAGACAGGACTGGCAAAAGTGCTCTTCATTGATGAGTCGCGGTTTTGTCTCACCAGGGGTGATGGTCGGATTCGCGTTTATCGTCGAAGGAATGAGCACTACACCAAGGCTTGTACTCTGGAGCGGGATTGATTTGGAGGTTGAGGGTCTGTGATAGTCTGGGGCGGTGTCACAGCATCATCGGACTGAGCTTGTTGTCAGTGCAGGCAATCTCAACGCTGTGCGTTACAGGGAAGACATCCTCCTCCCTCATATGGTACCCTTCCTGCAGGCTCATCCTGACATGACCCTCCAGCATGACAATGCCACCAGCCATACTGCCCGTTCTGTGCGTGATTTCCTGCAAGACAGGAATGTTAGTGTTCTGCCATGGCCAGCGAAGAGCACGGATCTCAATCCCATTGAGCACGTCTGGGACCTGTTGGATCGGAGGGTGACGGCTAGGGCCGTTCCCCCCAGAAATGTCTGGGAACTTGCTGGTGCCTTGGTGGAAGAGTGGGTTAACATCTCACAGCAATAACTGGCAAATCTGGTGCAGTCCATGAGGAGGAGATGCACTGCAGTACTTAATGCAGCTGCTGGCCACACCAGATACTGACTGTTACTTTGATTTTGACCCCCCCTTTGTTCAGGGACACATTAGTCCATTTATATTAGTCACATGTCTGTGGAACTTGTTCAGTTTATGTCTTAGTTGTTGAATCTTTTTATGTTCATACACATATTTACACATGTTAAGTTTGTTGAATATAAACGCAGTTGACAGTGAGAGGAGGCTTCTTTTTTTGCTGAGTTTAGGTATATCTAGTTGTCAACACATTCTGATGGAATGGCTCGTCCTGCAGTTTGTAAAAACCCAGAGTGCATGCTGGAAAAAAATCTGGGTTCCTTTCTAAACATAACAATGTGAATTCAAAGATTACTCGGCCCACAAAATAGGTGAAGTGAACTAGCAAAACAGTTGAGTCCTCATTCAAAGGCAAGGGAAGTGTCAATAGAAAAGATAAGAGTTATTTTGCGTTTTGTTTTACACCAGAGTTCACTTTAAAAAGGACTGAGATAATTTATTTTGAAAAGGACTATATGTGAAAACCCCCTGAGGTTAAGGTTAGGAAAAGGGTTTCCTATAATGCTCTCCTAACCTCCTATGAAAATCACTTTGTATCGAAGTGGCGTGAAAAGAATGTATTGTGTCCGTACATGGCCATACCAGAAGAGGGACTGTTTAGGTCATCTTTGCCATACACCTGACCAGGGCTACTATGCACATTATTTGGAATTCTCCTGGTGCATTACTGATATTGCTATAGGTCTATATTGTAAAAAAAAAAAAAAAAGTGCCTTCAATAATGACATTTCAAACCATTGAAGCCCTAGACATCTTGTCAGACGTTAATCTCCCTAGCCAGCGAAACCTAGTCTGGCTAACTCAAAGTCCTCCTGACTTCAGTCTGGAAAGGCTATTTTGATAGCAGGATGCGTCGATTATGAAGAGGATCTGCTGTTTAATTGATTGGTTCTCCTCTGTGTCTTTGTCACTGAAACCCACGCTGACAGCCCCTTGAGGTCACCCCCTTCCAATAAAACTGTTGGATTTTCAAATCCAAACAACACAAGTTCTCACCCCCTCAGGAGAGAAAAACAAAATATTTGACAGAACCAATTAAAGCTAGCCAGAAATAAGCAAACTCTTTGTGAATACTGCATTTACAATGGCCTTCTGTCCAGACCCGTGTGTCACAGCTCTTCTTCGCTGTGAGTCACGTGAGTTGCGTCAGCCAGGCTAAGCGGAGCCATCATATGATATCCAAAATGGCCATGGCAAAATGGCAAATAACACAGTTCTTGAGTAAATCCTGTCCAGACAATTTGATTAAATCATCTACTGAGGGTTTGACACTCTAAGCCCTTGTGCCTTCCAGTGAAATTTAATTTATTTGTGCACCACATTAGTTTCTTTGTCACCCACTTGCAACTTGGATGGTGCTGGACAAGGAAAGAGGATGATAGTGATGCTGGCTGTCCTCCCCCTTGTATTAGTGAACTATGTGTGCCATCTGTCCTGAGTGCCAGTCTTGGTGCCAGCTTTACCCCATTCTGCAAAGAGCTCATCCTGATCAACCAACCACATCGCTCCATTCCTGCCTGCAGAGCACTAGTGAGAACAGCATTAGGGCCCCAAACAATTAAGACTGTATATAGACATCTGAATCACTGCTGGTAGGAAAGCTGCATGGTAGCCTATTTCAGGGAGGAGATAAGTGATCTCTCGCTGTGAAGGCTTTACAAAAATGTGAATGATCAAATGGAACCCCACGTGTCCTAAAAGTGACAAAGTGTACCCTTGGTTAAAAGTCTTAAAACCTCTTAAGGATCGGACCCTTTTTTATGTCTTTTTGCCTAAAATGACATATCCCAATCTGACTGCCTGTAGCTCAGGACCTGAAGCAAGTATATGCATATTCTTGATACCATTTGAAAGGAAACACTTTGAAGTTTGTGGAAATGTGAAATTAATATAACACATTAGGTCTGGTAAAAGATAATACAAAGACAAAAAACATGCATTTTCACGTTCATCGACACCCAGCAGGTAATCAATGCATTTTCTTCCATCATCTTTGAAATGTAAGAGAAAGGCCACAATGTATTATTGCAATTTAGGCGCAATGTATATTTTGGCCACTAGGCAGCAGCATATGTGAAAGTTTTAGACTGATCCAAATAACCACTGCATTACTGTTTACAATGTTGTATAAAATCTGCCCAAATGTGCCTAATTGGTTTATTGATAAATTTCCTGTCCAGAGGACACTCTGCTACAGATGTGACATACGTCTCTTTTGTTTCTTCTTTCACTATTGTAGTACACATACAATATAAAAGCTATGTTGAACTATGAACAAAACTGTGGTAAATTTCAATTATCACATTTGAAGTAATTGAACGAGTTCAGGTAGCTCATTCTAAACTGTTATTGAAAGCTCATTACACACTGTGGCTAGAGAGATCTCTACATCAGTTTGAAATAATAATAATGACAGTCCTCTCCATTGGAAAACTATTATGATGATTTCTGGCATGTTTTCTGGCATGTTTTCTGGCATCTAGATCAGACAAAGACATCCTTGTTGAGAAGCCACTAATTGTGATTGCAGTTGTCACTTTAACAAATTAAGTTGAGTCTCTCCAGTGATGGGGGAAAATAATGCACCCAGCAACAGGCTGGATCATCATTATGCAGTATCAATCATATTCCTATTGAACAGAGAGGGTTGTGTCCCAAATGGCACTCTATTCCCTTTATGGTGCACTACTTTTGACCAGGGGCTGTAGCGTGACATTTGGGACACAGTGGGAGCCTCCCAACATATTGAATCGACTGAATGAATGCTCCATGTCTATGACATAGCATAAAAACCTCCTGCTGCGTAGGCTAGTGTAATACATGAGTAGATCATTGGCCAAGTATAGAGGTCAGTCAGGGCCCTTATTCATAAAGCGTCGGTGTGTAGGATCAGTTTAGCTTTTCAACCATAATGGATACGATAATATGGACAGGGGGACCTGATCCTAAGTCAAAACTCTTAGACGCTTTATGAACACAGGCCTAGAGGTATTATGCAATTATTCCTACATATATTCAACAAATATTTATTTGCTGTGATCCCAAAAATATTTTCTCATTCAGACAAGACACTCAAGCACAGTCATAATAATATAATAATAATATAATAATAATATAATGAGATCACGCATCCGTATGATATTTCATCACAGATAGGAATGTGAGATCATGCCTTCTACAGTTGCAAACAGCCATGCGTCATTCTTTCTCTGAAGCTCGTCTTTTCTCTCCGCATGCATCCTAACTGGCATCCTATTCCCTACATAGTGCACTACTTTGGACCAGAGCCCCATGGGCCCAGGTCAAAAGTAGTGCACTATATATAGGAAAATACTGCCATTTGTGATACAACCTCTGTGTCCACCCACTTGGTTTAGTCAGTGGGAGGAAATGAACCGTAGCTTCCTCATTACTGAGAGGAAACACAAAGGCTCTCCCTCAGAGCCTGGGCCTGAGCCATCTAAGAGTGTCTTTGTCTATCCAGCACTACATCAAACTGCATCTCAGCAGACAATGGGCTCACAGTGCCTTGATTCACAAGAGCCATTGGTACAATGCTAGCTGTGCTGGACTGAACATTGTTAGGATTCTGTGACAGTATCAATAGTAATGCTCCATGAGTGGCATTGCAGAGGACTTGGCAGATTACTAAACAAGGCACACGGGTCGTCTACATGTTAAATCGATTCTACATGTTAAACTGTCACGTTCATCGACACCCAGCAGGTGATCGACCCAGCATTATTCAACTGTTAGGGGAGAGCAAGAGATTGGGCTTGCATCCAAAATGACACCCTCTTCCCTATAGTGCATCACTTTGACCAGGTCAGGGCCCTCTTGCACTCATTATGACTGTTGAATTGACACCTAGTCAAAATAGTCACTCGCAAATTATTAAAGCTGGTAAAAGATTAAAAGCATCTTGAAAGGTGCTGCCTAGTTTCTTCCCTATGGGCCCTGGTCAAATGTAGTGAACGATATATTTACAAATATTTTACCTGAATACGATGATTAAGGTCAGATATCTTGAAAAATATATTGAAATAAGATTACTTGTATTTAGCCTTTTTTAGTTTAAAATAAGCAAAATTATCTGCTAATAACGTTAATTTGGTTAAAAAAAAAAATGTCAACCCTGTCGTGACTATAAGATATTTACCTATGACATCAATAAACAGTAATCTTATTAATCATTACCTCTTATAAAATACTAATTCTGAACGATCGTAACCATCTTGGATTTGCAAAAACCCAAGTCTTGAGCAATATTCAGAATTACACAAATGTTGTTTATTTATTTACAAGCTAACTAAATAATAACAAAGAATACACATACATGCTTACATGAGACAAAGGTCCTTAGTGGACTGACAAGATATGACGGCTTCTTACACATAGAGAGGGGGTGGGAAAGAGAGAGAGAGAGAAAGGGACACTTATCGTGGATACATTCTAGGACTGTTCTCACATTAATCATATACCTTGCACACGAACCGCCGCCCGTTTGGAATAAGAAATAATGAATGTATTTATGTGTTGAATGCCGTTTGCCGTTTCTCTGTTGGAACGAGCCCTCTTAGAATGTTGGTTTGGTGAGCCTTTCCTGTGGGCCACTTGTACATGCTCTGATTGTCCACCAAAGGTCACAATGTCCTTCTTCTTAGTTGTCCGGTCTCCAATGGGTTATTTCCTAAGAACAGCTACTTAGCCGTACCAGTGATTGTCTGAGAGGGGAGTTTTCTTCTCCTCTTACTCCTAGTGTTGGCATTCAGGATTCGGACCATGATGGACATGAGCTGAAGCTCTTGGTCTCTCTGGTCTAAAGGAAGGTGAGTTTATTTCTTCACCTCGTGTTGAGGTTCAAAGTTTCAACCATTTAAAAACATGTAGCTCTCGCCTCATGTTTCCTGGTCTGAAGTTAATTTATCTTCCAAGCCTTTATACTCTCTGCGTAAAAGGGGAGTTCCATCATCCTGACACAATCTCTGCGCTCCCTCAGGTCGTGGCTTCTTACTGGTGCAAAGTATCATCAAAACTATGATCTCGTTAGAAAACTAAAATCACATTCCTTTTTTTAAACAATAACTTTTCTTTAACAAAAATCCTTTCATCATGTTTCATGTCTCATGCACAACATATAAGATGAAAACCAGACATATACAGTGTGTATACTTTTCAAGGTACAGTATTTTTAATGCATTTTTTAATGACATGACGTTTTTTTAATGACAATCCACATAGACGTTTCTTATAAATGCCTACAGACTGTTGTCAGCGGGGCTTTCCATGGGACTGTTACACCATCACACTAGTCTTCTCATAAAACTAGTGAATAGCCTCTATAAGACGATGGTGGAACAGTACCATGGAAAGACCTTTTTTATACCCGCCTTGATTTGATTTCTTACCATGTTATTTTATACAGGTTAATTTAAATAGATTTTCTGAAATCTGTTGCTGTCCCTCAATTGTTCGCAGATGATATGTATGATATCCTCCTGGGCAGCTCACAGAAAGGGTCTAGTCTGCGTGGGTCTCGTCTTTTGGTCAGATGGGAATTTCCCTCACGCTTCATAAAATGCACCATTGGTTTTCCTCACAGACGCCTACTGGAAAGCTCCGCAGGCAGAATCAATCATCCTGTTCATTAACGCCAAATTGTTCTGGAATTTCTTACACAGGGACAAAGTTCATCTTAAATTAATCATTGTTTATTGTCAGCGCGCTAGAGAGGTTCCAACAAACTTGATGCACAAAAGTGAATGTCTGTCAGGAGCTCTAATGCGGCAGTCCCGTTTAGTTCACTTATATACCTCAGACAAGTCATATTTGCATGATTTAGCTTATTCATACTGAGTTAGTCATTAACGTTTGCTTCATTCATGTGACCGACCTGTACTGGGTCATGCATGTGACAGGCCAATACCTCACAAGGCTTCTTCTCTCTAAGCTGCGACCTTGAAACTGAGATATCCCTTTCTCTAAACAAGGTTTTGGGTGTAATGCAGACATTGATAGTGAGGATTCATTCAATCAGTCACTTGCACGAACACAGAAATTGGTTCATAGAAAAGCACAAACAGAGAGCACAGAAATGTATAAATAGAAGAGCCCCAACATAAAATGTTCCATCACCTTAAGCATTAGAGCCATTTAGAGAGTTTGGACATTGAGGTTTCTGTTTGTGTATTTTAAAGTATCTTCTTATTCAGAGTATTAAGATAGCTATTGTCATTGTATCTATACTGAACAAAAATGTAAATACAACATGTGTTGTATGTTTCATGAGCTGAAATAAAATTTGCCAGAAATTTTCCATAGGCGCATGAAGTTTATTTCTCTCAAATGTTGTGCACAAATGTGTTTACATCACTGTTAGTGAGCATTTCTCTTTTGTCAAGCTAATCTATCCACCTGACAGGTGTAGCATGTCAAGAAACTGAATAAACAGCCTAATCATTTCATAGTGTTGTGTCTTTGGCATCATTAAAAGTGAAGACTTATTTCATCAAATCAATTCTCTGTAATTATTATTACGTGATTAAACTAATCATGTAAATGTAATTAACTAGGATGTCGGGGCACCACGGAAAATCTTCAGATTACAAAGTTATAATTTTCTGAATATAACATTTCAGATATTTTAATATCTCATTAGTCTTCTATTAATGAATTTTCTTTACCTCACATCAGTCTCATTCCAAATGTCGCAAATTGTTAAAATTGGCATATATATTACTCTTACAGAATTTCCACGTGGGCTAGAATATTGGAAATGTAATCAAAGCCTACTGGATGATAACTTGTTTCTAAGTAGGACAGAATAATTTATAACTGACTTTTCAGTACTACATTTCCTACTGCTCACTTTCGGTTATTTGAAAAAGAAATAATCTCCAAATATAATTTTTTAAACAAGCCTTAGAAAGTTGGTTGCAATTTCACTTTAATCCACCAGAAAAAATAGAACAAATAGTACAACAAATATTGCGGTTAAACTCAAATATACTAATTTATATATATATCTATATATCTTTTTTTTTTCTTCGATATGTTTAAAAAAGGTATAATTTTGTAAATTATATCATAAATAGGACTGGTTGAGTTATGTCACACATGCAGGCCATTAAACAATAGGAGGAAAATTTGAAATCATCTACAGTATAATCACTGCAATCATCCACATGCAGCTAATACAGACATGTCATCAAATTACCATGTCATCAAATCAAACTACATTTTATTTGTCACATACACATGGTTAGCAGATGTTGTTGTGAGTGTAGCGAAATGCTTGTGCTTCTAGTGTTACGGTGCGTGAATGAGGACCCAAAAGCGAATTAACTTAAACAGAGCTTCTTTAATTACCAAACATAAGTAGGCTCAGACGGACCGGCAGATTCCGACAGGACAAGACAAGGTTACAGCAAACATGACGACAGTCTGGTTCAGGCATGAAACACAACAAACAAGAATCCGACAAGGACAGGAGCAGAAACAGAGAGAGATATAGGGACCTAATCAGAGGGAAAAAGGGAACAGGTGGGAAAAGGGGTGACGAGGTGGTTAGGAGGAGACAAGGCACAGCTGGGGGAAAGAGGGGGAGAAAAGGTAACCTAACAACGACCAGCAGAGGGAGACAGGGTGAAGGGAAAGGACAGAGACAAGACACAACATGACAGTACATGACAGTACCCCCCCACTCACCGAGCGCCTCCTGGCGCACTCGAGGAGGAAACCTGGCGGCAACGGAGGAAATCCTCGATCAGCGCACGGTCCAGCACGTCCCGAGAGGGAACCCAACTCCTCTCCTCAGGACCGTACCCCTCCCAATCTACGAGGTACTGGTGACCACGGCCCCGAGGACGCATGTCCAAAATTCTACGGACCCTGTAGATGGGTGCGCCCTCGACAAGGATGGGGGGGGGGGGGGGAAGACGAGCGGGGGCGCAAAGGACGGGCTTGATGCAGGAGACATGGAAGACCGGGTGGACGCGACGAAGGTATCGCGGAAGAAGAAGTCGAACTGCGACAGGATTAATGACCCGAGAAATACGGAACGGACCAATGAACCGCGGGGTCAACTTGCGAGAAGCCGTCTTAAGGGGAAGGTTCTGAGTGGAGAGCCAAACTCTCTGACCGCGACAATATCTAGGACTCTTAGTTCTACGCTTATTAGCAGCCCTCACAGTCTGCGTCCTATAACGGCAAAGTGCAGACCTGACCCTCTTCCAGGTGCGCTCGCAACGTTGGACAAAAGCCTGAGCGGAGGGGACGCTGGACTCGGCGAACTGAGATGAGAACAGCGGAGGCTGGTACCCGAGGCTACTCTGAAAAGGAGATAGCCCGGTCGCAGACGAAGGAAGCGAGTTGTGGGCGTATTCTGCCCAGGGGAGCTGTTCTGACCAAGACGCAGGGTTGCGAAAAGAAAGACTGCGTAAGATGCGACCAATAGTCTGATTGGCCCGTTCTGCTTGACCGTTAGACTGGGGGTGAAAGCCGGAAGAGAGACTGACGGAAGCCCCAATCAAACGGCAAAACTCCCTCCAAAATTGAGACGTGAATTGCGGACCTCTGTCCGAAACGACGTCTGACGGAAGGCCATGAATTCTGAAAACATTCTCGATGATGATTTGTGCCGTCTCTTTAGCAGAAGGAAGCTTAGCAAGGGGAATGAAATGAGCCGCCTTAGAGAACCTATCGACAACCGTAAGAATAACAGTCTTCCCCGCTGACGAAGGCAGTCCGGTGACAAAATCTAAGGCGATGTGAGACCACGGTCGAGAGGGAATAGGAAGCGGCCTGAGACGGCCGGCAGGAGGAGAGTTACCGGACTTAGTCTGCGCGCAGACCGAACAAGCAGCCACGAAACGACGCGTGTCATGCTCCCGGGTGGGCCACCAAAAACGCTGGCGAATGGAAGCAAGCGTACCCCGAACGCCAGGGTGGCCGGCTAACTTGGCAGAGTGAGCCCACTGAAGAACGGCCAGACGAGTAGGAACGGGAACGAAAAGAAGGTTCCTAGGACAAGCGCGCGGCGACGGAGTGTGAGTGAGCGCTTGCTTTACCTGCCTCTCAATTCCCCAGACAGTCAACCCGACAACACGCCCCTCAGGGAGAATCCCCTCGGGGTCAGTGGAGGCTACTGAAGAACTGAAGAGACGAGACAAAGCATCAGGCTTGGTGTTCTTAGAGCCCGGACGATAAGAAATCACGAACTCGAAACGAGCGAAAAACAGCGCCCAACGCGCCTGACGCGCATTAAGTCGTTTGGCAGAACGGATGTACTCAAGGTTCCTATGGTCAGTCCAAACGACAAAAGGAACGGTCGCCCCCTCCAACCACTGTCGCCATTCGCCTAGGGCTAACCGGATGGCGAGCAGTTCGCGGTTACCCACATCATAGTTACGTTCCGACGGCGACAGGCGATGAGAAAAATACGCGCATGGGTGGACCTTGTCGTCAGAGAGGGAGCGCTGAGAAAGAATGGCTCCCACGCCCACCTCTGACGCGTCAACCTCGACAACGAACTGTCTAGAGACGTCAGGTGTAACAAGGATAGGAGCGGATGTAAAACGATTCTTGAGGAGATCAAAAGCTCCCTGGGCGGAAACGGACCACTTAAAGCACGTCTTGACAGAAGTAAGGGCTGTGAGAGGAGCTGCCACCTGACCGAAATTACGGATGAAACGACGATAGAAGTTCGCGAAGCCGAGAAAGCGCTGCAGCTCGACGCGTGACTTAGGGACGGGCCAATCAATGACAGCTTGGACCTTAGCGGGATCCATCTTAATGCCTTCAGCGGAAATAACAGAACCGAGAAATGTGACGGAGGAGGCATGAAAAGTGCACTTCTCAGCCTTCACAAAAAGACAATTCTCTAAAAGGCGCTGGAGGACACGTCGAACGTGCTGAACATGAATCTGGAGTGACGGTGAAAAAATCAGGATATCGTCAAGGTAAACGAAAACAAAGATGTTCAGCATGTCTCTCAGGACATCATTGACTAATGCCTGAAAGACAGCTGGAGCGTTAGCGAGGCCGAAAGGAAGAACCCGGTATTCAAAGTGCCCTAACGGAGTGTTAAACGCCGTCTTCCACTCGTCCCCCTCCCTGATGCGCACGAGATGGTAAGCGTTACGAAGGTCCAACTTAGTGAAAAACCTGGCTCCCTGCAGGATCTCGAAGGCTGAAGACATAAGAGGAAGCGGATAACGATTCTTCACTGTTATGTCATTCAGCCCTCGATAATCTATGCAGGGGCGCAGAGACCCGTCCTTCTTCTTGACAAAAAAAAACCCCGCTCCGGCGGGAGAGGAGGAGGGGACTATGGTACTGGCGTCAAGAGCTACAGACAAATAATCTTCGAGAGCCTTACGTTCGGGAGCCGACAGAGAGTATAGTCTACCCCGGGGGGGGGTGGTTCCCGGAAGGAGATCAATACTACAATCATACGACCGGTGTGGAGGAAGAGAGGTGGCCCTGGACCGACTGAACACCGTGCGCAGATCGTGATATTCCTCCGGCACCCCTGTCAAATCACCAGGCTCCTCCTGTGAAGAAGAGACAGAGGAAACAGGAGGGATAGCAGACATTAAACATTTCACATGACAAGAGACGTTCCAGGAGAGGATAGAATTACTAGACCAATTAATGGAAGGATTATGACAAACTAGCCAGGGATGGCCCAAAACAACAGGTGTAAAAGGTGAACGAAAAATTAAAAAAGAAATGGTTTCACTATGATTACCAGAAACAGTGAGGGTTAAAGGTAGCGTCTCACGCTGAATCCTGGGGAGAGGACTACCATCCAGGGCGAACAAGGCCGTGGGCTTCTTTAACTGTCTGAGAGGAATGTCATGTTCCCGAGCCCAGGTCTCGTCCATAAAACAGCCCTCCGCCCCAGAGTCTATTAAGGCACTGCAGGAAGCTGACGAACCGGTCCAGCGTAGATGGACCGACAAGGTAGTGCAGGATCTTGAAGGAGAGACAGGAGTAGTAGCGCTCACCAGTAGCCCTCCGCTTACTGATGAGCTCTGGCCTTTTACTGGACATGAAGTGACAAAATGACCAGCGGAACCGCAATAGAGACAGAGGCGGTTGGTGATTCTCCGTTCCCTCTCCTTAGTCGAGATGCGGATACCTCCCAGCTGCATGGGCTCAGCACCCGAGCCGGCAGAGGAAGATGGTAGTGATGCGGAGAGGGGGGCAACGGAGAACGCAAGCTCCTTTCCACGAGCTCGGTGACGAAGATCAACCCGTCGCTCAATGCGAATAGCGAGTTCAATCAAGGAATCCACGCTGGAAGGAACCTCCCGGGAGAGAATCTCATCCTTTACCTCTGCGCGGAGACCCTCCAGAAAATGAGCGAGCAAAGCCGGCTCGTTCCAGCCACTGGAGGCAGCAAGAGTGCGAAACTCAATAGAGTAGTCTGTTATGGATCGATTACCTTGACATAGGGAAGACAGGGCCCTGGAAGCCTCCTCCCCAAAAACAGATCGATCAAAAACCCGTATCATCTCCTCCTTAAAGTCCTGATACTGGTTAGTACACTCAGCCCTTGCCTCCCAGATTGCCGTGCCCCACTCACGAGCCCGTCCAATAAGGAGAGATATGACGTAGGCGACACGAGCAGTGCTCCTGGAGAAAGTGTAGGGCTGGAGAGAAAACACAATATCACACTGGGTGAGGAACGAGCGGCATTCAGTGGGCTCCCCAGAGTAACACGGCGGGTTATTGATTCTGGGCTCCGGAGATTCGAAAGCCCTGGAAGTGGCCGGTGGATCGAGGCGGAGATGGTGAACCTGTTCTGTGAGGTTGGAGACTTGGGTGGCCAGGGTCTCAACAGCATGTCGAGCAGCAGACAATTCCTGATCGTGTCTGCCTAGCATCGCTCCCTGGATCCCGACGGCTGAGTGGAGAGGATCCGAAGTCGCTGGGTCCATTCTTGATCGGATTCTTCTGTTACGGTGCGTGAATGAGGACCCAAAAGCGAATTAACTTAAACAGAGCTTCTTTAATTACCAAACATAAGTAGGCTCAGACGGACCGGCAGATTCCGACAGGACAAGACAAGGTTACAGCAAACATGACGACAGTCTGGTTCAGGCATGAAACACAACAAACAAGAATCCGACAAGGACAGGAGCAGAAACAGAGAGAGATATAGGGACCTAATCAGAGGGAAAAAGGGAACAGGTGGGAAAAGGGGTGACGAGGTGGTTAGGAGGAGACAAGGCACAGCTGGGGGAAAGAGGGGGAGAAAAGGTAACCTAACAACGACCAGCAGAGGGAGACAGGGTGAAGGGAAAGGACAGAGACAAGACACAACATGACAGTACATGACATCTAGTTCCGACAGTGCAGCAATATTTAACACGTAATCTAACAATTCCACAACAACTACCTAATACACACAAATCTAAGTAAAGGAATGGAATAAGAATATATACATATAAATATATGGATGAGCAATGACAGAGCGGCATAGGAAAGATGCAATAGATAGTATAAAATACAATATATACATTATCGTTCAAAAGTTTAGGTCACTTAGAAATGTCCTTCTTTTTGAATTTTTTGTCCATTAAAATAATATCAAATTGATCAGAAATACAGTGTAGACATTAATGTTGTAAATTACTATTGTAGCTGGAAACGGCAGATTTTTTATGGAATATCTACATAGGCATACAGAGGCCCATTATCAGCAACCATTACTCCTGTGTTCCAATGGCAAGTTGTGTTAGCTCATCCAAGTTAATAATTTTAAAAGGCTAATTGATTATTAGAAAACCCTTTTGCAATTATGTTAGCACAGCTGAAAACTGTTGTTAAAGAAGCAATAAAACTGGCCTTCTTTAGACTAGTTGAGTATCAGGAGCATCAGCATTTGTGGGTTTGATTACAGGCTCAAAATGTCCAGAAAAAAACTGAAAACTGAAATCTGAAATCTGAAATCTGAAACTCGTCAGTCTATTCTTGTTCTGAGAAATGAAGGCTATTCCATGCGAGAAAATGCCAAGAAACTGAAGATCTGGTACAACTCTGTGTACTACTCCCTTCACAGAACAGTGCAAACAGGCTCTAACCAGAATAGAAAGAGGAGTGGGGGGCCCCGGTGCACAACTGAGCAAGAGAACAAGTACATTAGAGTGTCTAGTTTGAGAAACAGACGCCTCACAAGTCCTGAACTGGCAGCTTCATTAAATAGTACCCGCAAAACACCAGTCTCAACGTCAACTGTGAAGAGGCGACTCTGGGATGCTGGCCTTCTTGGCAATTTTTCTCATGGAATAGACTTAATTTCTCAGAACAAGAATAGACTTCTGTGCCAGGTGGATGCAGTCAACTATTTATATATTTTTTTTATTGAACTTTTTTTTAACAGGGAAGACATATTGAGACCTAGGTATCTTTTAAAAATACACCCTGTATAATACAAATTGGAGTTTTTACAATATTAATTCACTCATCAGTTAACTGTACTAGCAGTGCACCCATTCCAACGTCTGGCTCTGTCCGTCTGTCTCGGTCCGTCAGTCTGTATGTCTATCTTCAGCAGGGCTCCTATGGGATGAATCTGTGCTCAGGGAGGCACAGCACAGCAGATACAGCAGCTGGAACAGCAACAGTAGTAGAAACAGATGGGTAACCAGCTGTTTCAGATGGGAGCCCTCAGACCTCAGCCCACATCACCTCTGACTCGTGCTGTGTGTACACGTGTGTGCTCAGACTGTGTGTGGATGAAGCGAACTACACAACGAAGGAGTGATGAGGCTATATAGCAGAGAGAAAACACACATACTAAACGCACACACAAAACAACCTGAAAGGATGCCTGTGAACGTGGGTTTGCCTGTCATTCCTTAAAGTATCTTTCCTGGCCTCCTCCCTTTGCCTGTTCAGTAAGCATGTTATTTTTTTTTTAACCTTTTATGATGAAGTACAATATGCTGCTGGAGTTGACAGGTTTCACCAGAACTAAACATAACCCTATTATTTACAGAAAGATCTAGGTTGTGCCCATAGGCAACTGGGTGTGGAAAGTAACCGCTGGTACAGTGTGGTTAAGTAAAGCATATCTGGTTCCTCTGTAACTTGTGAGTCACTGTCACAAGAAACCAGGAGACTTTCCATTCCCGTTTGTTTCTATGACAACAGCAGCATGACATTTCAAAGATCCAAAATGACCTAAACCTGCCAAACGCCAGACAAAGCTTCCCACATTCTGAGGTTGCTTTGAGAGCCAAAAGGCAAGCTGTCCATGTCTGTACCACAATAAGAAACGTTGATATGATAACCTTGTGAAATTGAGAAACGCAAGCCATTTTGAAATTGGCATGTGAAATAGTTTATGCAGCACATTAGTTGAGGGAACGTAGAAAAAAGGCCAATGCTGCCATCTAGTGGACAGAGGAGAAACAGTTTTACATACAATGTTAACAAACATCTGGTGTAGTTTCATAAAAGTGAATGAGAGAAAAATCTATATTGATAAAATCATTGTTTTGGGAATTTTTATTTCTCCCTGAGTACCTAGCTTTCACTTAGGTGATTATGTTAGTTATTATTATATAAAAAATAGGTCCACTATCTTTTCTACAGACTTTATAACTGGTTTTAGTCTAAGTTTACACTAAAAGCGTTTTTCCATCCCGAAAAGTAATTAAAACAATGTAGGCGGCCCACTCAAGGATTTCAATGGTGACTTAAAGAAAAACGAAATGTTTTGCATGTCAGCAATCACATTTCAAGATATTTCACTTTCAAAATACATCCGAAATACAGCCGTTATGATGCATTCTGCATCATATAATTAAGCAATAAGTCACCTCTGGGGTTTGTAGTATATGGCGAGAATATCACGGCTAAGTGCTGTTCTTATGCACAACACAAAGCGGAGTGCCTGGATACAGCCCTTAGCCGTGGTGTAATGGCCATATACCACAAACCCCCGAGATGCATTATTGCTATTATAAACTGGTTACCAATGTAATTAGAGCAGTAAAAATAAATGTTTTGTCATACCCGTGGTACACAGGCTGATATACCACAGCTGTCAGCCAATCCGCATCAGGGCTCGAACCACCCAGTGTATAATGCAAAACGTATCATACTGGGTGTATTTCGCTATTTTTACAGTTTTACAAAAGTTTGCGGTCACTTAGAAATGTCCTTGTTTTTTAATTAAAAGCACATTTTCTGTCTATGCAGTATCTTGTCTGCATAAACAGTAACACCTGTGGAACTTAGATAAGTCCTTCATTTGATGAGAAAACATATTGAAGCCTTCGAAAATTGTTGTCAAGATGGAACCCTGAAAAGTTTCCTACTGGCGAATCTCAAGCTCTGATGATCTCACCAGTTTGGAGTCGATCTTGGTGTCTAGTCTGGCTTCTCGAAGGAGGTTGATGATCCACTGCTCTGCCTCCTCAGGCGTCATGTTGAGCTTGTCTGCCAGCATGCTGAGAGGATAGAGAGAGTGTAATGTTTACTGTTATTATCTATTTCACTTGCTTTGGCAATGTAAACATGTTTCCCTTGCCAATAAAGCCCATTGAAGAGGGAGAGAAAAAGCGAGTGAGAAAGAGAAGAAAGAGAGAGAGAGCGAGCAAGAAAGAGAGCGAGCACGAGAGAGAGCACGAGAGAGAGCGCGAGATAGAGAGAGATCGTGAGAGCGAGAGAGAGAGGGTGAGAGCGAGAAAGAGAGGGAGAGAGGGAGAGGGAGAGAATAAAAGAGAGCGAGAGAGAGAGAAAGAAACAGAGACAAACAAAGAAACAGAGAGAGAGAGAGAGAGAGAGCACAAGAGCGAGAGATAGAGCACGAGAGAGAGAGAGCACGAGAGCGAGAGAGAGCACGAGAGAGAGAGAGAGCACGAGAGAGAGAGAGAGCACGAGAGAGAGAGCCAGCACTAGAGAGAGAGAGAGCACGAGAGAGAGAGAGAGAGAGAGCGAAATACTGACTTTTGGTCTTTCTTTAATGAGACATTCTCATTTCATTAAAACCTCTCCACCCCCCTTAAAAATAAAACACCAAAATATATCATGTACTGCATACATGTACCATACTAACCTTTCCCTCTACCACACGATACAAAACAACATCACAATAACCAAAAAACCTCACCACTTATACAACCGTATATCCAAAACATCTTCCCTA
Source organism: Oncorhynchus mykiss (assembly GCF_013265735.2). Lineage (NCBI taxonomy): Eukaryota > Metazoa > Chordata > Actinopteri > Salmoniformes > Salmonidae > Oncorhynchus > Oncorhynchus mykiss. Next base: position 34,354,902 of record NC_048582.1, on the reverse strand, counting down.
ACTATACAGACAGCCCCCCAACACACCATATCTCCTGAAACATCTCCACACTTTTTATCATTCTATACAACTCAAATTCAACCCTAAGGCATGCAGCGACCATCCCATCAGATAATAGTAAAGGGTCTGTTATACTCTTTGGGCTGAGATCCCGCTAAAGGGATTGATATGACAACAGCCAGTGAAAGTGCAGGGCGCCAAATTCAAAACAACAGAAATCTCATAATTAAAATTTCTCAAACATAGAAGTATTTTACACCATTTTAAATATACACTTCTTGTCAATCCCACCACAGTGTCCGATTTCAAAAAGGCTTTACAGCAAAAGGTTAGGTCAGAGCCAAGTCACAGAAAAACACAGCCATTTTTCCAGCCAATTAGAGGAGTCACAAAAAGATACAACTATTATGCACGGAATTATAGATACACTTCTCCTTAATGCAACCGCTGTGTCAGATTTAAAAAAAAACTTTACGGAAAAAGCACCCCATGCAATAACCTGAGTACAGTGCTCAGAGATCAAAACAACCCAAAGAGATATCCGGCACGTTGTGGAGTCAACAGAAGTCAGAAATAGCATTATAAATATTAACTTACTTTGATGATCTTCATCAGAATGCACTCCCAGGAATCCCAGTTCCACAATAAATGTTTGTTTTGTTCGATAATATCCATAGTTTATGTCCAAAAACTTCCTTTTGTTAGCGTGTTCAGTTCACAAATCAAAATTCATGACGTGCTTTCACTAGGAGGAGACTAGGAGAAAAGTCAAAAAGTTCCATTACAGTCCGTAGAAACATGTAAAAAAAACGTTCCCGTTTTAAGCGCGATATTTTGTCACGAAAAGATGCTCGACTATGCATATTCTTGACTGTTTTGGAAAGAAAACACTCTGAAGTTTCAGAATCTGCAAAGATTTTGTCTGTAAGTGCCCCAGAACTCATTCTACAGGCGAAACCAAGATGATGCATCACCCAGGAATTAGCAGAATTTCTGAAGCTCTGTTTTCCATTCTCTCCTTATATGGCTGTGATTGCGCAACGAATGAGCCTACACTTTCTGTCGTTCGCCCAAGGTCTTAGCAGCATTGTGACGTATTTGTAGGCATATCATTGGAAGATTGACCATAAGAGACTACATTTTCCAAGTGTCCGCCTGGTGTCCTGCGTCGAATTCGGTGCGCAATTGCCAGCTGCTTCTACTTTACCATTTGATTCAGGGGAGAAAGCATGTGTCCAAGAACGATGTATCAATGAAGAGATATGTGAAAAACACCTTGATGATTGATTCTAAACAACGTTTGCCATGTTTTCAGTCGATATTGTGGAGTTAATTTGGAAAAAAGTTCGCGTTTTGAGGACTGAATTTTCGGGGTTTTTTTGGTAGCCAAATGTGATGTATAAAACGGAGCTATTTCTAATACACAAAGAATCTTTTTGGAAAAACTGAGCATCTGCTATCCAACTGAGAGTATCCTCATTGAAAACATCAGAAGTTCTTCAAAGGTAAATGATTTTATTTGAAGGCTTTTATGTTTTTGTTGAAATGTTGCGTGCTGGATGCTAACGCTAATGCTAACGCTAAATCCTTTGTTTGCTAGCTACTGTTACACAAATTATTGTTTTCCTATGGTTGAGAAGCATATTTTGAAAATCTGAGATGACAGTTTTGTTTACAAAAGGCTAAGCTTGCGAGATGGCATATTTATTTCATTTCATTTGCGATTTTCATGAATAGTTAACGTTGCGTTATGGTAATGAGCTTGAGGCTGTAGTCACGATACCGGATCCGGTTTTGGGAGATCAGAGAGGTTAACATAAATCTTCAATAATGTTCCAACCAGAGAATTCCTTTGTCTGTAGAAATGCAATGGAAGAGAGCTCTCACGTGAACGAGCATGGCCAGCTCGTGGCACTCTGCCAGAGCCCTGACTCATTCCCCTCTCACATTTCACAGTAGAAGCATCAAACAAGGTTCTAAAGACTGTTGACATCTAGTGGAAGCCTTAGGACGTGCAATATGACCAACATCCCACTGTGTATTCGATAGGCCAAGTGTTGAAAACCTACAAACCTCAGTTTTCCCACTTCCTGGTTGGATTTTTTCTCTGATTTTTGCCTGCCATATGAGTTCTGTTATAGTCACAGACATCATTCAAACAGTTTTAGAAACTTCAGAGTGTTTTTATCCAAATCAGCTGATAATAAGCATATCTTAGCTTCTGGGACTGAGTAGCAGGCAGTTTACTCTGGGCACCTCTGGGAACCTTATTCATCCAAGCTACTCAATACTGCCCCCAGCTATAAGAAGTTATCCCCCCACCTTTGACCTTGTTCCTCCTCGTTAGCCAAATAGCCAACTTTGCCTGAGAAAAGAGAAAATTCAACAAAGCACATTTGGCCTTCTCCTTATTTGAATACCTGTACCCCATTATAAACATCCCAACAGTATAAACCGCCCCCAACCTCTCCCACAGACATTCCAACAGAGACATTAATGGCATTAACCTGATGCACACAGAAAACACATGAATCACAGTTTCTTTCATAACACAGAAAGGACACCCCTGCCCGATTCTTGGTTCAACCCGTGCGTGCCAACCAGCTGTTAGTGGCCCGGGCTCCATGTAGAACCCTCCACTGGAGGTCCCCTGACCTCTTTGGAACTGGGGGTTTGTAGAGCCCCCTCCATCTAAATCCCACCATACTCTCCGCCCCACATACCCCTGCCACTGATGTGCCTTCACTCCTGTTAGGCACCTAATGTTCCTAACCTTAACGCAGAGGTTGTAGAGGGCTTTACCTCCCACCCCTTCAAACTCCCCCAGGCTCGGAGTGTTAAAATCTAACAAGTCCTCCAGACCCCCTTGCCAGTCTCCAGTCTCTGCCATCATCTGCAGTGGTGGAAACATTGGTGACCCCTCCCCCTATGGCCGCTCAAACACCCCCCTTACCGGCTCAGACAGTGTCTCCTGGACCTCCTCCAGGAATATCTTCAGCAGCCGAAGAGACGTTATTTCTGTTTGTTGTGTCAAGACTTCCAGGGTTTTTGAGGACAGCCAGTTTATGCCACAGGAGCCACCTCCACCTGGCCAGTCTTGACAAAACTGCCTGTGACAACCCCTCCCAGTTCTTTCTGACCCACTTCTCCGAGCTCCGAGCCCAGGTACACCCCTAACACTTTAAGCCCTTCACAACCACACTGCAAACCCCTTGGAAGCAGAGGGGTCCTATCCCCACATGCCCCACATAAGAGCTTTGCTCTTGCCCCAGTTTACCTTAGCTGAAGAAGCTCCCTCGTACACCTTCAGACTATTCTCTAGTGCCTGCATATCCTGACCATCCCTGACCATCACAGAAACATCATCTGCATATGCTGACACTGCTATGCCTGTCACCATATCCATGCCTGTCCAGCACACTCCCTACAGTCTCCTGCGTAGCAGTCCCAAAAAAGGCTCAATGGCTAGTGTGTATAACTGCCCAGATAGAGGGCATCCTTGTCTAATGCCCCGTCTCACCCAGACTGGCCTACTGAGCCCCCCTCCTACCTTGACCATACATGACACCCCAGAATTCAACAGCTTCACACAGGTCCAAAAACTTTTCCCAAACCCAAACACAGACATCACATTAAACACATACTCTATCAAAAGCCTTCTCTTGATCTAAAGAGACCAGTCCAAGTTCACATTATAACCACTCAACAAGTCCAACAAGTCCCTGATTAAGAACAAGTTGTCCGTGATTGAGCGTCCCGGTACACAATATGTTTGGTCCTTATGTACTATCGAGTCCAAATGGAACTTCAGTCTGTTAGAGGACCTTGGCAAAAATGTTGTAGTCCGCACAGAGTAATGCCACAGGCCTCCATTTCTCAATTTCACACAAGTCCTCTTTTTTGGGCAGGAGAGTCAGAGCCGACCAACGGCAGCTCATCGGCAACTCTCCTACCATGACGCATTCACGCAACGCACAAAATAAGTCCTGTCCAATTATTCCCCAGAATCTTTTATAAAACTCCACTGGGAGTCCACCGACCCCCGGTGCACGACCGGGGGATATCTGGGTTACGGCCTCTGCCAGTTCATGGGACAACAGAGGAATGTCCATTTAGCTTAGTCCTGCGAACAAGACCTGAGCACACATAGGATCACACACTTCTGCCCTATACAACTCAGTATAAAACTCCACAGTTCGCTCCCACATCTCACCCACCACAGAGGTCACCCGCCCATCAGACAGCCGTAGACAATGCATACCCTTGGCTTCACTGCTCTGTCTTTCCAAACCAAAGAAGAAGGAGCTGGGAGCATCCATCTCCTTGAGCATGGAGAACCTAGCTCTTACAAGTGTTCCCTTTGCTTTAACCTGGAAAAAACTGCCCAGGTCCCTACGTAATTCAGCTAAATTAGCCTGGAGGCCTACATTGCCATGCCCACCATCTCTACCTCCATCTCACTAATACAACGCTCTAGTTCCCCCCAAATTCTCCTAGCCTCTGAGGATGAAAGAGCTGTGTACTGTTGACAGAAAAGACGAATTTGGACTTTCCCCACATCCCACCATTGACTCAGAGACTCATACTCAAATCAAATCAAATGTATTTCTATAGCCCTTCGTACATCATCTGATATCTCATAGTGCTGTACAGAAACCAAGCCTAAAACCCCAAACAGCAAGCAATGCAGGTGTTGAAGCACGATGGCTAGGAAAAACTCCCTAGAAAAGCCAAAATCTAGGAAACCTAGAGAGGAACCAGGCTATGAGGGGTGGCCAGTCCTCTTCTGGCTGTGCCGGGTGGAGATAAATGACCAGCATGGTCAAATAATAGGTCTGGGACAGGTAGCATGTCCGGTGAACAGTTCAGGATTCCATAGCCGCAGGCAGAACAGTTGAAACTGGAGCAGCAGCATGGCCAGGTGGACTGGGGACAGCAAGGAGTCATCATGCCAGGTAGTCCTGAGGCATGGTCCTAGGGCTCAGGTCCTCCGAGAGAGAGAAAGAAAGAAAGAGAGAAAGAGAGAATTAGAGAGAGCATACTTAAATTCACACAGGACACCGGATAAGACAGGAGAAGTACTCCAGTACATCATACTCCTCTCTTCGCTACCCCCACCTTTCCCAAAAGGTCTGGAAACCTGAGCAAAAAGTAGCATCTTGTAAGAGCTTTACATCGAACTTCCAATTTGATGCCTGCCGGGGCCCTGGTGAAATAGACAGTCGAGCCATGGTTATGTGGTGATCGGAAAACCCCACCGGGAGAATGGTAGCGCCCAACAAACTATTGCTCAGATTCCTAGACATGTAAAACCAATCAAGTCGGGCTGTACTCACCCTAGCCCCAAAAACCTTCATCCATGTATACTGTCTTGTGTTGGGATGTTTAGTTCTCCAAACATCCACTAGGTCGAGCTGAGTAATGATGTCCCTTAACACTCCCACTGACACTGAATGAGGCTATTCCCCATTTGTCTTTTGTAAAATCCATTGTGCAGTTCCAGTCCCCTCTGACCACCAGTGTCTCCTCAGGTGCTCCCTGTGAGAGTTCCTGTCTAAGACTCCCAAATAGAAGCTCTCTCGCTCCCTGTATTAGGAGCAAACCTATTTATAAAGACAAAACCCATGTCATTAGTTTCTGCTTTAACAACAAGCAGCCTACCCCTACACACCTCCTTTGAGGAGCACATTTTTACAGACAGACCCGGTGCAAAAAGGACTGCCACACCTGCACTAACATTTGTCCCCTGGCTCAACACACTTGCCCCTTTCCACCAGAGCCCCCAATCGACTTCATTCAACACTTCACTATGCGTCTCCTGCAGAAACAACACCTGCACTTTTTTTTGTTTTACATATTCACCCAACACACTCCTCTTTTCCGCATCTCTTTTTTAATTTTTTATTTATTTCACCTTTATTTAACCAGGTAGGCCAGTTGAGAACAAGTTCTCATTTACAACTGCGACCTGGCCAAGATAAAGCATAGCAGTGTGAACAGACAGGAACACAGAGTTACACATGGAGTAAACAATAAACAAGTCAATAACACAGTAGACATTTTTTTTTAAGAAAAAAAAAAGAGTCTATATATATACATTGTGTGCAAAAGGCATGAGGTAGGCGAATAATTACAATTTAGCAGATTAACACTGGAGTGATAAATGATCAGATGGTCATGTGCAGGTAGAGATACTGGTGTGCAAAAGAGCAGAAAAGTAAATAAATAAAAACAGTATGGGGGTGAGGTAGGTAAATTGGGTGGGCTATTTACCGATGGACTATGTACAGCTGCAGCGATTTGTTAGCTGCTCAGATAGCAGATGTTTAAAGTTGGTGAGGAGATAAAAGTCTCCAACTTCAATGATTTTTGCAATTCGTTCCCGTCACAGGCAGCAGAGAACAGAAAGGAAAGGCGGCCGAATGAGGTGTTGGCTTTAGGGATGATCAGTGAGATACACCTGCGGGAGCCTACCCGAAGAGTCTCCATAAGAAGTTGGAGAAAAGCCAGCAAAGAGACCAATAGCAAAGCTCAAAAAGCCCCAGTGTCAGAAAGAAAATATACATTTTATCAGTGTTTGAATTTGAACTTTTACTCACCGTTGTGACCCACTTCCTCAACCTAAACCGTTTCCTGGGTGAGAGGACACCATGCCCTTCATTTTTCATAGCATGTTGTACTGATCTTACAAACTTTCTCTGATCAGACAAAAAGCCTCAAGATTAACTTTTTTTCCCCTTGGTTTCATTCAGGAACTTTGTCAGTTCTCTCAACGTGTACTAAGACCCCTCTGCTTGACTGGCTGTCAGCTCCGGGCCCATTGAAGAGGAGTCTGAAAAAAATATCTCCTCATCCTCTTCCTCACTTTCCTCCTCATCTCTATCTCCCACCCTGACCACCTGTCCTTCCGCTCTGGTCAGGGCCTCCCCCCCACAGCAACAGGCAAAGGTTCCATGGTGCCTTTGACCACACCCTTTTTCCTTTTCCGCTTGACACCCTCCTCCTCCCCCCTAGTCTCTTATACTTCCCCACTATACTCTCCTCATCCACTAGTATCACCTGACAGAGACCCAGCCTAATCTACACCACCCTCCATAGCATGACTAGACCCAGCCTCATCTACACCACCATCCATAGCCTGACTAGACCCAGCCTCCGCTACACCACTCTCCATAGCATGACTAGACCCAGCCTCCGCTACACCACCCTCCATAGCATGACTAGACCCAGCCTCTGCTACACCACCCTCCTTAGCATGACTAGACCCAGCCTCCGCTACACCACCCTCCATAGCATGATTAGACCCAGCCTCCGCTACACCACCCTAAATAGCATGACTAGACCCAGCCTAAGCTACACCACCCTCCATAGCATGACTAGACCCAGCCTAAGCTACACCACCCTCCATAGCATGACTAGGCCCAGCCTCCGCTACCCCACCATTTCTAGCCTGACTAGACCCAGCCTCATCTACACCACCATCCATAGCATGAATAGGCCCAGCATCATCTACACCACCATCCATAGCCTGACTAGAAACTGAGCCTCCGCTACCCCATCATCTCTAGCCTGACTAGACCCAGCCTCATCTACACCACCATCCATAGCATGAATAGGCCCAGCATCATCTACACCACCATCCATAGCCTGACTAGACCCAGCCTCCGATACCCCACCATCTCTAGCCTGACTAGACCCAGCCTCTGCTACACCACCATCCATAGCCTGACTAGGCCCAGCCTCATCTACACCACCATTCATAGCCTGACTAGATTAAGCCTCCGCTACCCCACCATCCATAGCCTGACTAGATTAAGCCTCATCTACACCACCATCAATAGCCTGACTAGATTAAGCCTCATCTACACCACCATCCATAGCCTGACTAGACTCAGCCTCATCTACACCACCATCCATAGCATGACTAGACCCAGCCTCCGCTACCCCACCATCTCTAGCCTGACTAGGCCCAGCCTCATCTACACCACCATCCCTTTCAAGACTAGGCCCAGCCTCATCTACACCACCATCCCTGGCATGACTAGGCCCAGCCTCATCTGCACCACCATCTTTGGCATGACTAGACCCAGCCTCTGCTGTCTGCATTTCATTACCCCCTGCATGTTGACCTTGATTTCCCCCACTGGTGCTTGTACCCAAAGCTCTTATGCCCCAAATCCTCACTCTCAAAACACTGTAGACTATCTGTGCTGGCAAACCCTGCATAGAGCCCCTCCCCATGCCTCACTTTAAAATGCACATTTAGCTGTTGCTCATTGTTATTCAGAAACATAAACACTTGCCTCCTGAATGAAACAACGTGCTTAACGGCATCTGCCTGAAAGCCTGCTGACAGTACACAAACTTACCAAAACGACTCAGCTCTTTCCTGATTTGATCATCCGTAATAAACGGAGGCAAATTTGCAATTACCACTCTTGTCGAAGGGGTAGAGAGAGATGAAACTGGCACCACACATCCCTTACAAATATTCCACTAGCAATTATCCTACCAACCAAATTTGCTCTTTTGATGAACACAACCACAGCTTTGTTCATTCTAGAAGCAGAATGTATAAATTCAGCTCCTACCTGTTCACCGACCGTGAGCAGAACCTCCACCTTAACTCCATTCTCAGGAACACACCTGAATCCATGCCGTATCAACAGCGTCTCCTCCTCGCTAGGCCGAGAAGCCATCGCACACACCACACCTTCCAAACCCCAGGGAACTTACTCTGTCAAGAATCTTACTCTGAAAAGAATCAAGAAAGTTAGTTAGGACAGAGCCCTCCACACCAAACACGCCAAAAAACGCCAAAAAACACCCAGCATGCACTGAGTGAGTGAGTGAGTGAGTGAGAGAGAGACTATTATTATAAATGAGATCATTAACGATCAGCTGTTGGAATATCCAGGGCCTATACTCTTCACATTTTGGTTTTTAAAACAAAGCCAGAATTGATTAAAAACATCAAGGGACAGGACATCATAATCCTACTGGAAACATGGTGTTGTGGAGACGTAGATACTCAGTGTCCCTCAGGCTACAGAGAAAGTTTACTGCCATCAATCAAACATACAATTTTTAAATGGGGTCGGGACTCAGGTGGAATCATCATTTCGCATAAGCAAGACTAAGCACTGAATGAAATGAAAAAAAGGTACGAATCACATTTGGATAAAACTCAACTTCTTGAGACTTGGGGGCAGTATTTTGATGTTTGGATGAAAAACGTACCCAAATGAAACTGCCTATTTCTCAGGCCCAGAAGCTAGAATATGGATATAATTGGCAGATTAGGATATAAAACACTCTAAAGAGTCCAAACTGTAAAAATATTGTCTGTGAGTATAACAGAACTGATATTGCAGGTGAAAACCTGAGGAAAATCCAACCAGGAAGTGCTGTTATTTTGAATCCTCTCTGTTTTACTGCAAGCCTGTCCTCCATTTAAAGGGATATCCATTCCCTATAGCTTCCACAAGGTGTGAACAGTCTTTAGACATAGTTTCAGGCTTTTATTCTGAAAAATTGGCAAGAATGATCACATTGCGTCAGTGGATAGCTGTGTGTCCCCAGAGTTTTGAATGCGCGAGCAGCTTGGTGCAGACATTTTCTCTCTCTCTCCTATTGAAAAGGCTACCACACAGTTGAAATATCATCAATTATTTATTGGAAAAGCAACCTGAGGATTGATTATAAAAAACGTTTGAAATGTTTCTACGAACTTTACGGATACTATTTGGAATTTTCTTCTGCCCGTCGTGACCTGCACGAGCCTGTGGATTACTAAACAAATCGCACCAACCAAATGGAGGTTTTTGGATATAAAAATAATCTTTATCGAACAAAAGTTTGATAAAGATTATTGTGTAACTGGGAGTCTCGTGAGTGCAAACATCCGACGATCATCAAAGGTAAGCAATTAATGTTATTGCTTTTCTGACTTTCGTGACCAATCTACTTTGCTGCTAGCTGTTTATAATGTTTTGTCTGCTGAGAGAGCTGTTCTAACATAAACGCTTGGTTTGCTTTTGCTGTAAAGCTTTTTTTAAATCTGACACTCCAGATCGATTAACAACAAGCTAAGCTGTGTTTTGGTATATTGCACTTGTGATTTCATGAAAATTAAATGTTTTTAGTAATTTAATTTGAATTTGGCGCTCTGCAATTCAGCGGATGTTGACGAAAATGATCCCGCTAAAGGGATCGGTGCACCAAGAGGTTTAACAAAGGTACAATCTATTGTGACAATGATGTTTACATATGTGCAGCTTATGCTCCTCCTTCAGATTCGTCATATTATGATGATCAGTGTTTTGACAATCTCCATACAGAAATCATTACATTTCAGACAGAGGGTAAAGTGCTTCTTTGTGGAGATTTCAATGCAAGAACAGGTTCTGAGCCTGACTACACTGATGCGGGATGTAACCACCACATATTTGGACACCCCTCCTTGTACAATAGCCCTATTATAAATAATAGAAACAGTCCTGACCAAAAACTGAACAAAAATGGGAAGGAGTTAGTGCATCTCTGTCGAGCTTTAGGCCTGTACATGCTTAATGGTAGAATCAGAGAGGACTCTAGGTCAGTTTACTTACTGCTCAGCTCTTAGGACAAGTGTAGTCAATTATGCCATCATTGACATTGACCCCTCCATTCAATGTCAGACCACAGACACCATTATCAGATCACAGTCAGATCAACGTGTTTCTGAAGAAATGAACTGAAAATATTAATTTAAAAAAACCAGCGCAAACTCTACAACATAAACCAATCGTACAGATGAGCTCTAAACAGTGCAAAGAGATAAATTGAAACATTGAACTGAAATTAAACAATGAACTCTATACAGTTCTTCAATAACTCACAATACCAAAACAATAAAGAAGGTGTCAATTCGGCTTCTCAAAACATCAACTGCATATTCCAAAAAGCAGCATCGAAATCAAATTTGAGAAAACCAAAGAAATGCAACATCAGATACAAAAAACAAAATGTTTCTGAAAAATGGTTTGATAATGAATGTAAAACAATTAGAAAACACCTAAGACAAAAGTAAATTATAAACAAAAGTAGCAAAACAACCCAGAGCTACGCTATGAATACTTTGAAACAGAATAAACATACACTGAAATGCAATAAATTGAATTATATCAGCAAGACACTTGATGAAATTGAAAACGCAATTGACTAAATTCAGTTCTGGGACATGTGGAACAATTTAAGCACGACAAAGCCACAAGAATTAGCCATACAAGATGAAGGAATTTGGGAAACTAATTTTGATAATCTATACAACAACATCCAACAAAAAGACAACAGAACCAATTAGAAATGAAAGAAAAATTGAACATCCTTGAATCTGTCACGAATCCCCCCGAAGATGGTGCCTCTTCCTGTTCGGGCGACGCTCTGCGGTCATCGTCACTATACTCTCCTCATCCACTAGTATCACCTGACTAGACCCAGCCTAATCTACACCACCCTCCATAGCATGACTAGACCTAGCCTCATCTACACCACCATCCATAGCCTGACTAGACCCAGCCTCCGCTACACCACTCTCCATAGCATGACTAGACCCAGCCTCCGCTACACCACCCTCCATAGCATGACTAGACCCAGCCTCTGCTACACCACCCTCCTTAGCATGACTAGACCCAGCCTCCGCTACACCACCCTCCATAGCATGATTAGACCCAGCCTCCGCTACACCACCCTAAATAGCATGACTAGACCCAGCCTAAGCTACACCACCCTCCATAGCATGACTAGACCCAGCCTAAGCTACACCACCCTCCATAGCATGACTAGGCCCAGCCTCCGCTACCCCACCATTTCTAGCCTGACTAGACCCAGCCTCCACTACACCACCATCCATAGCCTGACTAGGCCCATTCTCATCTACATCACCATCCATAGCCTGACTAGACCCAGCCTCCGATACCCCACCATCTCTAGCCTGACTAGATTAAGCCTCATCTACACCACCATCCATAGCCTGACTAGGCCCAGCCTCATCTACACCACCATCCATAGCCTGACTAGACCCAGCCTCCGCTACCCCACCATCTCTAGCCTGACAAGACCCAGCCTTCGCTACCCCACCATCTCTAGCCTGACTAGACCCAGCCTCATCTACACCACCATCCATAGCATGAATAGGCCCAGCATCATCTACACCACCATCCATAGCCTGACTAGAAACTGAGCCTCCGCTACCCCATCATCTCTAGCCTGACTAGACCCAGCCTCATCTACACCACCATCCATAGCATGAATAGGCCCAGCATCATCTACACCACCATCCATAGCCTGACTAGACCCAGCCTCCGATACCCCACCATCTCTAGCCTGACTAGACCCAGCCTCTGCTACACCACCATCCATAGCCTGACTAGGCCCAGCCTCATCTACACCACCATTCATAGCCTGACTAGATTAAGCCTCCGCTACCCCACCATCCATAGCCTGACTAGATTAAGCCTCATCTACACCACCATCAATAGCCTGACTAGATTAAGCCTCATCTACACCACCATCCATAGCCTGACTAGACTCAGCCTCATCTACACCACCATCCATAGCATGACTAGACCCAGCCTCCGCTACCCCACCATCTCTAGCCTGACTAGGCCCAGCCTCATCTACACCACCATCCCTTTCAAGACTAGGCCCAGCCTCATCTACACCACCATCCCTGGCATGACTAGGCCCAGCCTCATCTGCACCACCATCTTTGGCATGACTAGACCCAGCCTCTGCTGTCTGCATTTCATTACCCCCTGCATGTTGACCTTGATTTCCCCCACTGGTGCTTGTACCCAAAGCTCTTATGCCCCAAATCCTCACTCTCAAAACACTGTAGACTATCTGTGCTGGCAAACCCTGCATAGAGCCCCTCCCCATGCCTCACTTTAAAATGCACATTTAGCTGTTGCTCATTGTTATTCAGAAACATAAACACTTGCCTCCTGAATGAAACAACGTGCTTAACGGCATCTGCCTGAAAGCCTGCTGACAGTACACAAACTTACCAAAACGACTCAGCTCTTTCCTGATTTGATCATCCGTAATAAACGGAGGCAAATTTGCAATTACCACTCTTGTCGAAGGGGTAGAGAGAGATGAAACTGGCACCAACACATCCCTTACAAATATTCCACTAGCAATTATCCTACCAACCAAATTTGCTCTTTTGATGAACACAACCACAGCTTTGTTCATTCTAGAAGCAGAATGTATAAATTCAGCTCCTACCTGTTCACTGACCGTGAGCAGAACCTCCACCTTAACTCCATTCTCAGGAACACACCTGAATCCATGCCGTATCAACAGCGTCTCCTCCTCGCTAGGCCGAGAAGCCATCGCACACACCACACCTTCCAAACCCCAGGGAACTTACTCTGTCAAGAATCTTACTCTGAAAAGAATCAAGAAAGTTAGTTAGGACAGAGCCCTCCACACCAAACACGCCAAAAAACGCCAAAAAACACCCAGCATGCACTGAGTGAGTGAGTGAGTGAGTGAGAGAGAGACTCTATTATTATAAATGAGATCATTAACGATCAGCTGTTGGAATATCCAGGGCCTATACTCTTCACATTTTGGTTTTTAAAACAAAGCCAGAATTGATTAAAAACATCAAGGGACAGGACATCATAATCCTACTGGAAACATGGTGTTGTGGAGACGTAGATACTCAGTGTCCCTCAGGCTACAGAGAAAGTTTACTGCCATCAATCAAACATACAATTTTTAAATGGGGTCGGGACTCAGGTGGAATCATCATTTCGCATAAGCAAGACTAAGCACTGAATGAAATGAAAAAAAGGTACGAATCACATTTGGATAAAACTCAACTTCTTGAGACTTGGGGGCAGTATTTTGATGTTTGGATGAAAAACGTACCCAAATGAAACTGCCTATTTCTCAGGCCCAGAAGCTAGAATATGGATATAATTGGCAGATTAGGATATAAAACACTCTAAAGAGTCCAAACTGTAAAAATATTGTCTGTGAGTATAACAGAACTGATATTGCAGGTGAAAACCTGAGGAAAATCCAACCAGGAAGTGCTGTTATTTTGAATCCTCTCTGTTTTATTGCAAGCCTGTCCTCTATTTAAAGGGATATCCATTCCCTATAGCTTCCACAAGGTGTGAACAGTCTTTAGACATAGTTTCAGACTTTTATTCTGAAAAATTGGCAAGAATGATCACATTGCGTCAGTGGATAGCTGTGTGTCCCCAGAGTTTTGAATGCGCGAGCAGCTTGGTGCAGACATTTTCTCTCTCTCTCCTATTGAAAAGGCTACCACACAGTTGAAATATCATCAATTATTTATTGGAAAAGCAACCTGAGGATTGATTATAAAAAACGTTTGAAATGTTTCTACGAACTTTACGGATACTATTTGGAATTTTCTTCTGCCCGTCGTGACCTGCACGAGCCTGTGGATTACTAAACAAATCGCACCAACCAAATGGAGGTTTTTGGATATAAAAATAATCTTTATCGAACAAAAGTTTGATAAAGATTATTGTGTAACTGGGAGTCTCGTGAGTGCAAACATCCGACGATCATCAAAGGTAAGCAATTAATGTTATTGCTTTTCTGACTTTCGTGACCAATCTACTTTGCTGCTAGCTGTTTATAATGTTTTGTCTGCTGAGAGAGCTGTTCTAACATAAACGCTTGGTTTGCTTTTGCTGTAAAGCTTTTTTTAAATCTGACACTCCAGATCGATTAACAACAAGCTAAGCTGTGTTTTGGTATATTGCACTTGTGATTTCATGAAAATTAAATGTTTTTAGTAATTTAATTTGAATTTGGCGCTCTGCAATTCAGCGGATGTTGACGAAAATGATCCCGCTAAAGGGATCGGTGCACCAAGAGGTTTAACAAAGGTACAATCTATTGTGACAATGATGTTTACATATGTGCAGCTTATGCTCCTCCTTCAGATTCGTCATATTATGATGATCAGTGTTTTGACAATCTCCATACAGAAATCATTACATTTCAGACAGAGGGTAAAGTGCTTCTTTGTGGAGATTTCAATGCAAGAACAGGTTCTGAGCCTGACTACACTGATGCGGGATGTAACCACCACATATTTGGACACCCCTCCTTGTACAATAGCCCTATTATAAATAATAGAAACAGTCCTGACCAAAAACTGAACAAAAATGGGAAGGAGTTAGTGCATCTCTGTCGAGCTTTAGGCCTGTACATGCTTAATGGTAGAATCAGAGAGGACTCTAGGTCAGTTTACTTACTGCTCAGCTCTTAGGACAAGTGTAGTCAATTATGCCATCATTGACATTGACCCCTCCATTCAATGTCAGACCACAGACACCATTATCAGATCACAGTCAGATCAACGTGTTTCTGAAGAAATGAACTGAAAATATTAATTTAAAAAAACCAGCGCAAACTCTACAACATAAACCAATCGTACAGATGAGCTCTAAACAGTGCAAAGAGATAAATTGAAACATTGAACTGAAATTAAACAATGAACTCTATACAGTTCTTCAATAACTCACAATACCAAAACAATAAAGAAGGTGTCAATTCGGCTTCTCAAAACATCAACTGCATATTCCAAAAAGCAGCATCGAAATCAAATTTGAGAAAACCAAAGAAATGCAACATCAGATACAAAAAACAAAATGTTTCTGAAAAATGGTTTGATAATGAATGTAAAACAATTAGAAAACACCTAAGACAAAAGTAAATTATAAACAAAAGTAGCAAAACAACCCAGAGCTACGCTATGAATACTTTGAAACAGAATAAACATACACTGAAATGCAATAAATTGAATTATATCAGCAAGACACTTGATGAAATTGAAAACGCAATTGACTAAATTCAGTTCTGGGACATGTGGAACAATTTAAGCACGACAAAGCCACAAGAATTAGCCATACAAGATGAAGGAATTTGGGAAACTAATTTTCATAATCTATACAACAACATCCAACAAAAAGACAACAGAACCAATTAGAAATGAAAGAAAAATTGAACATCCTTGAATCTGTCACGAATCCCCCCGAAGATGGTGCCTCTTCCTGTTCGGGCGACGCTCTGCGGTCATCGTCGCCGGCCTACCAGCTGCCACCGATTCCCTTTTCTGTTTCATTTAGTTGTGTCTGATTAGTTGCACCTGTTTCGTGTTTAGGTTTTGGTTGTGGGCTATTTAAACCCGGTAGGCCGGCTTTTGTGCGGGCTTGTTTTATCTGTTTATGGTGCGTGAATATTTTGTGGATTCCATTTTTCCCAAACAATTTCGTCCTGTTTGTTGGACTGGGTCTTTATGCTCCCTTGTGTGTGTGGCGTGACCGTCTCTCTGTTTTTTGGAAATACAAGATCTACATCTTTGAACTACCCTGCTCTCTGCGCCTGACTCCTCAACCCACTACCTCTAGAAGCCGTTACAGAAGCCCGCACCAACCATTGAGTCAGCAATCGATGGAGGAGCGCGTCCTCCATCACACAGCCGTCCTCCATCGGATCGGTTCGGAGATGGACCTGATGATGGAGAGGATGGAGCGTTTGGAGAGGAGTGGTCTCCCGACATCCACCCCAGCTCCCCCACAGACGACGCAACCCACTCCTCCAACGTCATCGTCTGGTCCCAGCGCGTTGCGTCTTGCCCCCCCGAGGGAGTACAATGGAGCGGCGGCTGGGTGCCAGGGTTTTTTGCTCCAGCTTGAGCTCTACCTGGCTACCGTTCGTCTGACTCCCTCGGGTGAGGGGAGTGTGAACCTCCTCGTCTCCTGTTTGAGGGGTAGAGCCCTGGAATGGGCCAACGCTGTCTGAAACAGCCCAGACTCACCCGCTGTTTTCGGGCCGTGTTCGACCACCCTCCGGAGGGCCGAGCGGCGGGTGAGCAACTGTTTCACCTCAGACAGGAGACGAGGAGCACGCAAGACTTCGCCTTGGAGTTCCGGACCTTGGCTGCTGGTGCGGGGTGGAATGACAGGGCCCTGATGGACCACTACCGATGCAGCCTCTGGGAGGACGTCCGCAGGGAGCTAGCTTGTCGGGACACCACACTCTCCCTCGACGAGCTTATAGACATGTCGATCCGACTGGACAACCTGCTAGCTGCCCGCAGGTGTTCAGAGGGGGTCCTGTCAGTTCCACCTCCCAGCCCTCCCGCTCCAACTCCAATGGAGTTGGGAGGAGCTGTATCTAGGGGGACCGGGTGAGGAGGCTCCTCCTGCACCTACTGCGGCCGGAGAGGACACACTTCGGACCGGTGCTGGAGGAGTCCGTCTGGGAGTCGAGATGGCAGGCGGAACACTTCTCGGCCACCCCAGGTGAGTAGGCACCAAACTCACCCAGTGCTCCCTGTTGGTCACATGTTTTTATTTGTATTTTTCCCCTGCGTTTTTTCCCTCTCTCCAGCATAAGGTGCTAGTCGATTCAGGTGCAGCTGGGAGTTTTATGGATTGCGGACTTGCCCGTAAGTTGGGGATTCCATTGGTGCAGATAGACCCACCTTTCCCCATGCACTCCTTAGATAGCCGACCGTTAGGGTCAGGGCTGGTCAGGGAGGCCACGATTCCGCTGGACATGGTAACGCAAGGGGGATCATAGGGAGCGGATCAGTTTCTACCTTATTGATTCACCTGCGTATCCAGTGGTGTTGGGGATTCCCTGGCTGGCTATTCACAATCCCCTTATTTCCTGGAGACAGGGGGCTCCTCGGGGGTGGTCAGAGGAGTGTTCAGGTAGGTGTATAGGAGTTTCCATCGGTGCCACGTCGGTGGAGAGTCCAGACCAGGTTTCCACTGTGCGCATTCCCCCAGAACATGCCAATTTGGCTATTGCTTTTTGATAAAAAAAGGCGACCAAATTACTACCCCATCGACGGGAGGATTGCGTGATAAACCTCCAGGAGAAAGCTGCACTTCCCAGTTGTCACGTGTACCTATTGTCACAGGAGGAGACGTTGGCTATGGAGACATATGTCACGGAATCTCTGAGACAGCGGTACAGCGGCCCCCCGTGTCACCCATCTCCTCGAGTTTCTTTTTTGTGTAAAAAATGGAGGGAGGACTGCGTCCATGCATTGATTATCGAGGTCTAAATTCATTCACAGTGGGATTTAGTTATATCGCTGTGGCGGTGGAATCGTTCCACGGAGCTCGTTTTTTCACGAAACTGGACCTCAGGAGCGTGTATAATCTGGTGCCTATTCGGGAGGGAGACGAGTGGAAAATAGCGTTTAGTACCACATCAGGCCACTATGAGTACCTCGTCATGCCGTATGGGTTAAAGAATACTCCAGCTGTCTTTCAATTCCTTTGTAGATGAGATTCTCAGGGACCTGCACGGGCATGGTGTGGTGGTATACATTGATGACATCTTGATCTATTCTGAAACACATGTCTCCCTGGTACGCAAGGTACTTGGGCGACTGCTGGAGCATGACCTATACGTCAAGGCTGAGAAATGTGTGTTCTCCAAACAAGCCGTTTCCTTCCTGGGTTATCGCATTCCCACCTCGGGGGTGGTGATGGAGTGTGACCGCGTTAACGCCGTGCGTAATTGGCCGATTCCGACCACGGTAAAGGAGTTGCAGCGGTTTTTAGGGTTTGCCAATTACTACCGGAGGTAGATCGAGCTTTCAACCAGTTGAAGGCGCTGTTTACTGACGCGCCCGTGTTGGCGCATCCGGACCCTTCGTTAGCGTTCATAGTGGAGGTGGATGCGTCCGAGGCTGGGGTTAGAGCCGTGCTGTCACAGCGCTCGGGCACGCCACTGAAGCTCCGCCCCTGCGCTTCCTTTTCTAAGAAGCTGGGTCCAGCGGAGCGGAACTATGATGTGGGGGACCGGGAGTTGCTAGCTATTGTAAAAGCCCTGAAGGTGTGGACTGGACTGACCTCCGCAATCTGGAGTATATCTGGGCGGCGAGGAGACTGAATCCGCGTCAGGCTAGGTGGGCCATGTTCTTTACCCAATTTAGATTTACGATCTCTTATAGACCAGGTTCCCTCAACACTAAGGCCGACACGCTGTCCCGTATCTATGACACTGAGGTCTTGTCCATCGATCCTACTCCCATCCTTCCAGCTTCAAGGCTGGTGGTTCCGATGGTATGGGAGTTGGACGTGGACATCGAGCGGGCGTTGGGGTTGGAACCTGCGCCTTCACAGTGTCCGACCGGTCTCAGGTACGTGCCGCTTGGTGTCCGTGATCAATTGATTTGGTGGGCTCACACACTACCTTCTTCAGGTCATCCGGGGATTGCGAGGACAGTGCGTGGTCTTAGGGGGAAATACTGGTGGCCCACCTTAGCCAAGGACGTGAGGCTCTATGTCTCCTCCTGTTCTGTGTGCACCCAGAGTAAGGCTCCTAGGCACCTGCCTAGAGGGAAGTTACAGCCCCTCCCGGTTCCACAACGGCCCTGGTCTCATCTATCGGTGGACTTTCTTACTGATCTTCCCCCATCTCAGGGGAACACTACCATTCTGGTCGTTGTGGATCGGTTCTCTAAGTCCTGCTGTCTCCTCCCATTGCCTGGTCTCCCTACGGCCCTACAGACTGCGGAGGCTCTATTTACCCACGTCTTCCGGCACTACGGGGTTCCGGAGGACATCGTATCTGATCGAGGTCCCCAGTTCATGTCCCGTGTTTGGAGGGCGTTTATGGAGCGTCTGGGGTCTCGGTCAGCCTGACCTCTGGTTATCACCCCGAGAGTAATGGGCAGGTGGAGAGAGTGAATCAGGAGGTGGGTAAGTTTCTGCGGTCGTATTGCCAGGACCGGCCAGGAGAATGGGTGAGGCAAGTCCCATGGGCGGAGTTGGCCCAGAACTCACTCCGTCACGAACATTTCGCCATTCCAATGCGTGCTGGGCTACCAGCTGGTCCTGGCTCCGTGGCAACAGAGTCAGACCGAAGCGCCTGCGGTGGAGGAGTGGGTACACAGCTCTAGGGAGACCTGGCGGGCAGTCCAGGACGCTCTCAAGCAGGCCGGTGGTAGCTGGTCCCTTACAAGAAGGTGAGGTGCCGGAGGTCCGTCCGCCCCCTCTGGACATTGAGGGGTCCCCGGCGTACACGGTACGAGCTATTCTGGACTCGAGACGCTGGGTCAGGGGCCTGCAGTACCTCGTGAACTGGGAGGGGTACGGTCCGAAGGAGAGGTGCTGGGTACCGGTGGGGGACATTTTAGATCCTTCCCTCTTGAAGCACTTCCACCGCCTCTACTCGGATCCCCCTGCGCCTCGCCCTCCGGGTCACCCTCGATGCCGGGGTCGGCGCGCTGCGGGTGCCGCGCGTCGGGGGGAGGGTACTGTCACAAATCCCGCCGAAGATGGTGCCTCTTCCTGTTCGGGCGGCACTCGGCGGTCTAGCTGCCACCAATTCCCTTTTCTGTTTCATTTAGTTGTGTCTGATTAGTTGCACCTGTTTCGTGTTTAGGTTGTGGGTTATTTAAACCCGGTAGGCTTTTGTGGTGTGTGAATATTTTGTGGAGTCCATTTTTCCGAACAGTTTCGTCCTGTTTGTTGGACTGGGTCTTTATGCGCCCTTGTGTGTGTGGCGTGACCGTCTCTCTGTTTTTTGGAAATAAAATATCCACATCTTTGAACTACCCTGCTCTCTGTGCCTGACTCCTCCACCCACTACCTCTAGAAGCCGTTACAGTATCAGTCATTTAAAAACAACCAAAATCCATTAAATTACCCAATAACCCAACAAGAACTAAATGAAAAGCTCAAATCTATAAACTCAAAGAAGGCTTATGGTCTAGATAACATCAGAAATTAAATTCTGAAAAACAGCACACCTGAGTTGCAAAATGCTGTGTTTAAATTGTTCAACGTGGTTTTAACTTCTGGCTGCTTCCCTGATATCTGGAACCAGGGGCTCATCTCCCTATCCACAAAAGTCGAGACGAATCAGACCGCAATAATTACAGGGGAATTTGGTAAACAGCAACTTGGGAAAGGTTTTCTGTTGCATTTTGAATTCAAGAATTCAAACCATTCTTCAAGAAAATGTGTAATAAGTAAATGTCAAATTTGCTTTCTCCCCAACAGTCGCACTACTGACCATATATACACCTTACACACACTAATTAATAAACCCCATCCACCAATAAAACAGGGAAAAATCTTTGCTTGCTTTCTTGACTTTAAAAAAGCTTTTGATTCTATTTGGCACAAAGGTCTATTCTACAAAATTCTCCATAGTGGGCTTGGTGGTAAGGTGTATGACTTAATAAAATGTATGTACACAGAAAACAAGTGTGCAATAAAAACCAAAGAACAGAATTCCATTCACAACATCGAGGTGTAAGACAAGGCTGCAGTTTGAGTCCAAATCTTTTCAACATTTATATCAATGAATTAGCAGACATGTTGGACCATTCTCCAGCCCCAGGACTCACACTATTTGACACAGAGATAAAATATGCTGATGACTTGGTACTTCTATCACCAAGCAAAGAAGGTCTTCAACAGATCCGTAATATTCCAGAGCAATATTGCCATATTTGGGCCCTGGCCGTAAAAAAATAAAATAAAATAAAAAATCATGATTTTCCCCCCCAAAAACATATGTCAGAAACACAACTACAAAATTCACCCTGAACACCACCATAATTGAACACCCTAAAAATTACACATACCTCGGTCTGACCATATCTGCATCGGAAAACTTTAATATGGCAGTGAATGCACTCAAAGAAAACGCCTGCATGGCATGCAATAAAAATGAAATGATTCAATTTCAACAATATCAACATCCCAATTAGAATTTTACCAAAATATGTGACAGTCCTACCAATAGCTCTTTACGGAAGTGAGGTTTGTGGGCCACTCAATAAACTGGACTTTAATATGTGGGACAAACATCCAATTGAAGCCCTAGTTGCAGAATTCTGTTGGAAATTTCTACAAGTCCAGAGAAATACACCAACTAATGCATGTAGGGCAGAATTGGGCCGCTTTCCAGTAGTAATGAAAATACAGAAAAGATCATAAACATTTTGGCCACATCTAAATTCAAGTCCAAATTCAAGTCTGCAATTTAAAGCACTTCAAACCAAAGAGCTGAGCCCAGAAACGAGCCCTCTCCGTCAGCTGGTGTTGGACCTAACCAACCAAGCTGACACCAGCACTGCTTCAAAATAAAGTATTCCAATAAACAAATTCATGAACCAATCAAAGGACTCATATTTACAACATTGGAAAAACTAAACAAAATCCCAAAGTCGACTAAATTGCTATCTGACCCTAAACAGAGAATTTCGAATTGGCTGATTATCTCTACTCTGTCAGAGATAGGAAGCAGAGAAAGATCTTTACCAAGTACAGGCTGAGAGACCACCATTTGGCAACAGAAACGGGCAGACATAAGACATGGCTTCCCAAAGAGGAGCGTGTATGTGGTCACTGCACGACAGGGGAGGTAGACACAGAGATGCCCTTTGTCCTTTACTGTGAGAAATATTCCTCACCAAGAGATTCATTATTCACAGAAATGACTACATTTATTCAAAATTTTAACTTATTAAACCCAGAGAAAAATCTAAAAATACTCATGGGAGAAGGAGCAATGGCTCCTCGTGCAGCCAAATATGTATTTACCTGCCATAGCCTGAGGGACACTGAATAATAACATCTGCTTAGTAAATAGTAACTTACTCATTATTAGTATTATTGTTATTGCCATTATTGTTATTACAATTATTGTTATTTCTATTATTATTGTTGTTTATCATTCCAAATAGTAGTGGTATGGGTAGTAGGGTAATGGTAATGATAGCAGTTTAATGATGGTGGTGGTGGTGGTAGTAGTAGTAATGAGGATGGTAGTTGTAGTACTGATGTAATGGTGAAGATGACAGTTTAGTTATAAGTTAGTTATAGTTTCATTTTCCATATTTAGCTTTTTATATGTATTTCTACTATTGACTGCTACCATTTTATTGTTATTATTTTTGTATTTAATGTTTTTTTGTTTTATTATTTACTACCATTTCATATTATTATTTGTTATTGTTTATACTTTTATTACAATGTATATTGTAAACAATGTTGCTTTGGCAATATTGACACAATGTTTTTCATGCCATTAAAGCAGCTTGAATTTGAATTTGAGAGAGAGAAAGAGCTGTCATAATCTAATTCCACTGATTTCCAAACTCGATCCTCCAGAAAGTAGAGAGCAACATGTATGCAGCTCCACTACACAATACATAAAAAAACTAGTTTGGCAGGATTACCAACACAGACTGACAAGCTGAATTAGATAGAAGCACGGCAGACCAATCCGAACTCCTCTCTCGGCATGTCCAGCCCACTCATTATCTTGGCCAGTCATGGCTAGTGGAAAGATTGATATATTTTTCTGTGGCTTAACCAACAAGGCTTGTAATTCAACAATTGTATTCGTATTTACAAGTGGCATACACGTTTGTTATTGAGGCACATGAAAGTTCACATGTTCGAGAAGGCATTTCTGCCCCAAAAAATGCATTTTGATAAAAATAAAATGTTTACGTTCAAACGGCTCTCCTTATTAAAGATTAATAAAAGATTATACCTGATACTAATGCACTGATGAATGCAACAGGTCTCGAAGAAGAGTCCTCTAGACAATCCACCAGGAAGAAGTCATTCACCAGACGTAAGCACAAAATCACTGTCAGCAGCTGACATACTCGTAAATTAACCATCACGGACACCAGGTAGGAATTTAGAGGTTGCAGTCCTAGAAAAATGCTTATTTTAACATTTGGGTTGTTATTAAGTATTTAGTGATGTTCTACACAGTTTGTGTAATTTTATATCTACTGACTGTTAAGTGATGAGCAACAACGTAAATAGCTTCTGTGACGTTTTCAAGCAGGATCCTTGATATGACTAACAAAATAAATTGACTTTTTCCCTTTATTGCGATTACAACCTCTCACTTTGTTATTTGAAAATGAAAACATCTCCAAAATATTAAAATGTAAAAAAAAGCCATAAAAAGTTGGCTGCAATTTCAGTTTAATACACCAGAAAATACAGAACAAATAATACATCAAATATTTTGGTTAAACTCAAATTTACTAAACAATAAAACATTTAAAAAATTGTGTGGGGTGTGTATATATATATATATATATATATATATATATATATATATATATATATATATATATATATATATATATATATATATATATATATATATATATATAGTTTAAGTCATAAGTTTACATGCACCTTAGCCGAATACATTTAAACTCAGTTTTCCACAATTCCTGATATTTAATCCTAGTAAGAATTCCCTGTCTTAAGTCAGTTAGGATCACCACTTAATTTTAAGAATGTGAAATGTCAGAATAATAGTAGAGATAATGATTTATTTCAGCTTTTAGTTCTTTCATCACATTCCCAGTGGGTCAGAAGTTTACATACACTCAATTAATAGTTGGTAGTATTGCCTTTAAATTGTTTAACTTCGGTCAAACATTTCAGGTAGCCTTCCACCAGCTTCCCACAATAAATTGGGTGAATTTTGGCCCATTCCTCCTGACAGAGCTGGTGTAACTGAGTCAGGTTTGTAGGCCTCCTTGCTCCTTACAAAATCCCTCTGGAGATGTGTGCAAACCTGGTTGCCAATTACAAGAAACGTCTGACCTCTGTGATTGCCAACAAGGGTTTTGCCACCAATTCATGTTTTGCAGAGGGGTCGAATACTTATTTCCCTCATTAAAATGCAAATCAATTTATAACATTTTTGACATGCGTTTTACTGGATTCTTTTGTTATTCTGTCTCTCACTGTTCAAATAAACCTACCATTAAAATTATAGACTGATCATTTATTTGTCAGTGGGCAAACGTACAAAATCAGCAGGGGATCAAATACTTTTTTCCCTCACTGTATTACCAACTACTTTAATAATTTTTCATTGGCAAGGTTTCAAACTTGGGCATGAAATGGCAGCAACGAACGCTGACACTACACCTCCAAATTATGAAAGATAAGCATTCTATTTTAGAATTCTGTAAAGTGAGTGTGGAAGAGGTGAAAAAATGATTCTTGTTTATCAACAATGACAAGCCACCGGGGTCTGATAACTTGGATGGAAAATTACTGAGGATAAAAGCTGATGATTTTTACACCCCTATTTGCCATATTTTCAATTTTTACCTACTAGAATGTGTATGCCCCCAGGCTTGGAGAGAAGCAAAAGTAATTCCTCTACCTAAGAATAGTAATGTTCCCATTACTGGCTCAAATAGCGGACCAATCAGCCTGTAATCAACTCTTTGGAATAAAATGATGTTTTACCAGATACAATGCTATTTTACAGATTGACAAATTGACAAACTTTCAGCACGCTTATGAGGAAGGACATTCAACAAGCACAACACTTAGGCAAATGACTGCTGATTGGCTGAGAGAAACTACTGATAAAAAGATTGAGGGGGCTGTGTTGTTAGACTTCATCAGGTGTTCTGTGCTCTCCGGCACACTCAGACGAGAGTGCTCTGAAATTGGAGTAGATGGCGAGACTGGATTTACGAACTCACCCGAAATGGTTACTTGCATAGAGGAGTATTTTGTTAAGACATGTAGCTAGCTAGCTAGGTAAACAACAAACCATAATCACAACTCATGATGTTACTACCCTGCATGAATCTGCAGGTAGCTAACCAACCAGGTTCAATGTTAACCAGCTAATTTTAGGTTATAGCTAGCAAGTCAAATGGCTCTTTCTGTCAAAGTTAGAAAAGTGTAATAACTGAAAATGTAGCTAGCTAGACTATCTTACCCGTATACATCATTCATGGTTGGATGCGTCTCCTGTCGGATGCCATGGTTGCCCTTAGTTTGAAGATGTAATCCAGAGACAGCTATCATACTCGAATTCCACTGATTTCTAAACTCAGTCCTCCAGAAGGTGGAGAGCAACACTTTAATAAGTTTTAATACACAATACATTTTTTAAAGTTGCGTTAGACAGGATTACCTTGACATACTGACCAGCTCAAATAGACAGAAGTGTGTTATTGTTACGTCCGTTGTTAGAAGGAGACCAAGGTGCAGCGTGGTAGACGTACATTATACTTTTATTTTAAATGACACCGAAAAAACAACTAAATGCAAAACGACAAATGCAACTACACACAAACAAGATCCCACAACTGAAAGTGGGAAAAAGGGCTGCCTAAGAATGATCCCCAATCAGAGACAACGATAGACAGCTGCCTCTGATTGGGAACCATACCAATAGACAAACTAGAATGCCCACCCAAAACACACCCTGACCTAACCAAATAGAGAAATAAAAAGGCTGCGGACCGCCGCTGGAGACTCTGGACTACCGACCGCTGCTGGAGACTCTGGACTGCGGACCGCCGCTGGAGACTCTGGACTGCGGACCGCCGCTGGAGACTCTGGACTGCGGACCGCCGCTGGAGACTCTGGACTGCGGACCGTCGCTGGAGACTCCGGCCTGCGGACCGTCGCTGGAGACTCAGGAATGCGGACCGTCGCTGGAGGTTCCAGACTGCGAACCGTCGCTGGAGGTTCCGGACTGCGAAACGTTGCCGGAAGCTCTGGACTGGGAACTGTCACCGGAAGCTCTGGACTGGGAACTGTCGCCGGAAACTCTGGACTGGGGACTGTCGCCGGAAGCTCTGGACTGTGGAGGCGCACTGGAGGCCTGATGTGTGGGACCGGTACAGGTGGCACCGAGCTGATGACACGCACCTCAGTGCGAGTGCGGGGAGGAGGCACAGGACGTACTGGACTGTGGAGGTGCACTGGAGACACAGTACGTATGGCCGGCGCAGGATATACTGGGCCGTGGAGGAGCACTGGAGGTCTGGAGCGTAGATCTGGCACAACGCATCCTGGCTGGATGCTCACTTTAGCCAGGAAGTGCGGGACACTGGCACAGAACGTACCGGGCTGTGGATGCGCACTGGAGACGCATTGCGTATCTCCGCAAAACATGAAGCCTGACTGGTCCCACAGTCCTCACGGCGACTGTCTTGCTCCAGACACCAAACCATCCACTATACCTCATCACTCCCCTCAACCATCTCAAAATATTCTTCGCTAAGTCTATCCCAATACTCCTCTTCGCTCTCAAACTCGCCACTCGGCTTCGCCGACCAACCCGTGTACCCCCCACAACTTTTTTTTTGGGGGGGGGGGGGGGGGGGGGGGGGGGGGGGGGGGGGGGGGCTTCCTTCGTGGTCGTGAACTTCGGAGTCGCCGTTGATCCTCCTTCGCCGCCTCCGCCTGCTTCCATGGCAGGGTCTTGTATCCTGCCATAACCTCCTCTCATTTCACTTTTCTCCCAGGCCCAGGATCCCTGCTCCTCCTGGCCACGCTGCTTGGTCCTTTGGTGGTGGGATCATCTGTTACGGCTGTTGTTAGAACGAGACCAAGGTGCAGCGTGGTAGGCGTACATTATACTTTTATTTTAAATGACACCAAAAAACAACTAAATGCAAAACAAACGTAAAACTATATGCAGTATAGAAAGCAACTACAAACAAACAAGATCCCACAACTGAAGGTGGGAAAAAGGGCTGCCTAAGTATGATCCCCAATCAGAGACAACGATAGACAGCTGCCTCTGATTGGTAACCATACCCGGCCAACAAAGAAATGGACAAACTAGAATGCCCACCCAAATCACACCCTGACCTAACCAAATAGAGAAATAAAAGGCTCTCTAAGGTCAGGCCGTGACAGTTGTATGGCAGACCAATCCAAACTCATCTCTAGGCATGTCCAGCCCACTCAATATCTCAGTCAATCATGGCTAGCAGGAAAGTTACTGACTTTTTCTTTGGCTAAACCAACTTGGCTCATAATTTAACAATTGTATTCATATTTACAGCTGGCATACAAGTTTGTTTTTAAAGGCACATGAAAATTCCCATGTTTGAGAAGGCATTTCTGCCAAAATAAAAAGCATGTTGATAAAATAAAAAAGTTGATGTTCAAACGGCTCTCCTAGGAAGTGACCTGTGACATACGCCTAGTTTCCTGAAATGGGTCACATATCTAAATCCATTTTTAATTTGCAAACATTTCGAAAAACCTGTTCTTACTTTGTCATTATGGGGTATTGTGTGTAGATTGAGGGGAAAACAAATATTTTATCAATTTAAGAATTAGGCTGTAACGTAACAAATGTGGAAAAAGTCAAGGCTTCTGGATACTTTTCAAATGCATTGAATATTTTCGAAACACACAACTCCCTTCTTCTTGTCAACATTTTAAATGATAAACAAGACACATCATCATTCACACAATTGTTATGCTTTTCACTGACAGCCACAACTTAATAATCAGCTAGGCCTATTGACACGATCGCTGCCCAAATTGCAAGCTTCCAAAATAGGCATAGGCCTATACAAACGTGATTTGAAACAATCCGCATCTATTTTTAAAAAGATGCTAATGATCCTCTGTGGCTAAGTCATGCTCTCTGGTGAAGTATTTTATCTATTTATGTATAGACAGGAGTAAATATATAATTTTGGCACATTTATTTCAATTGACTTTATGCCCCGCCTTTCCAAAAATAGGTTACCTTCACACCTTCTTCCAAAATAATAGCAGCATTCGAACAGTAGGCTATGCATCACCACCTTTCCTTCAATTCACCAGAGAAAGCATCTATGCAAGCGAAACGACACCCCTCTGTCTTACTATATGTAGCATATGTATCTTGATGCTGTCCGGCCAAAAGAGTATGACATATTATTTTTGACCAGACATGGGGTACACATACTGAGACAAAGGGGGCACTGTTTCGATCACTCTGTTGCTTTATCTGAGATTGATGCATTTTTCTGTTGGCGCACATCCTGGTCAAATAAATGATCAATATTTAAATATTTGATTTGGACAGGCAAGGAGGCCCGGGAGGGCTGGCCAGGCATTTTAAGGCCCGCCCATAAGGCCCACCCTGGTCTCAGGCTCTCAGGTGACTTCCTGTTTAAATAAAAAATAAGGCTGTACAGTCCAATATGAATGTACAATATGCACAACAGATTGACTGTGGAGGTGATTTCCCACAATCCAAGTCATGCAATGAGAGCTATGACTCTAATACTTAAGTCACACATTTCATGTGTGCACACACCGTAGTGCACATACACTATGCTGCCCTCAATGCAATTATGCAGTCTAATACATCCACAGTGAGATTTCATTATTTTTGTTTGACCGTTTATTGTCTAATTAATGATTGTACATATTTTAAGAATTTATTTATTTATATAATATATATATATTTATTATACACTGCTCAAAAAAATAAAGGGAACACTTAAACAACACAATGTAACTCCAAGTCAATCACACTTCTGTGAAATCAAACTGTCCACTTAGGAAGCAACACTGATTGACAATAAATTTCACATGCTGTTGTGCAAATGGAATAGACAACAGGTGGAAATTATAGGCAATTATCAAGACACCCCCAATAAAGGAGTGGTTCTGCAGGTGGTGACCACAGACAGCTTCTCAGTTCCTATGCTTCCTGGCTGATGTTTTGGTCACTTTTGAATGCTGGCGGTGCTTTCACTCTAGTGGTAGCATGAGACGGAGTCTCAGGTAGTGCAGCTCATCCAGGATGGCACATCAATGCGAGCTGTGACAAGAAGGTTTGCTGTGTCTGTCAGCGTAGTGTCCAGAGCATGGAGGCGCTACCAGGAGACAGGCCAGTACATCAGGAGACGTGGAGGAAGCCGTAGGAGGGCAACAACCCAGCAGCAGGACCGCTACCTCCGCCTTTGTGCAAGGAGGAGCAGGAGGAGCACTGCCAGAGCCCTACAAAATGACCTCCAGCAGGCCACAAATGTGCATGTGTCTGCTCAAACGGTCAGAAACAGACTCCATGAGGGTGGTATGAGGGCCCGACGACCACAGGTGGGGGTTGTGCTTACAGCCCAACACCGTGCAAGACATTTGGCATTTGCCAGAGAACACAAAGATTGGCAAATTCGCCACTGGCGCCCTGTGCTGTTCACAGATGAAAGCAGGTTCACACTGAGCACATGTGACAGAGTCTGGAGACGCCGTGAACGTTCTGAACGTTCTGCTGCCTGCAACATCCTCCAGCATGACCGGTTTGGCGGTGGGTCAGTCATGGTGTGGGGTGGCATTTATTTGGGGAGCCGCACAGCCCTCCATGTGCTCGCCAGAGGTAGCCTGACTACCATTAGGTACCGAGATGAGATCCTCAGACCCCTTGTGAGACCATATGTTGGTAGAGAGGGTGGTAGAGGTCGTGGTCAGGGTAGATAGAGAGGGTGGTAGAGGTAGTGGTTAGGGTCGATAGGAGGGTGGTAGAGGTTGGCCCTGGGTTCCTCCTAATGCAAGACAATGCTAGACCTCATGTGGCTGGAGTGTGTCAGCAGTTCCTGCAAGAGGAAGGCATTGATGCTATGGACTGGCCCACCCGTTCCCCAGACCTGAATCCAATTGAGCACATCTGGGACATCATGTCTCGCTCCATCCACCAACGCCACGTTGCACCACAGACTGTCCAGAAGTTGGCGGATGCTTTAGTCCAGGTCTGGGAGGAGATCCCTCAGGAGACGATCCGCCACCTCTTCAGGAGCATGCCCAGGCGTTGTAGGGAGGTCATACAGGCACGTGGAGGCCACACACACTACTGAGCCTCATTTTGACTTGTTATAAGGACATTACATCAAAGTTGGATCAGCCTGTAGTGTGGTTTTCCACTTTAATTTTGAGTGTGACTCCAAATCCAGACCTCCATGGGTTGATAAATTTGATTTCCATTGATAATTTTTGTGTGAATTTGTTGTCAGCACATTCAACTATGTAAAGAAAAAAGTATTTAATAAGAATATTTAATTCATTCAGATCTAGGATGTGTTATTTTAGTGTTCCCTTTATTTTCAATATGGCATTATTTCCAATATTTATGTCCGTTTGAAATTGTCAAATGCACGCTCGACCTGTTAAAGCGCCTCTATTTTCAAACCCTAGCACCAGCAAAGGTAATTTACCTGTCTTATACTGTATGAACTCGCTTGAGCTGAGGTGGGAGGGAGAAATATCTGAGGTGTGTCCTTAAAAATGTGCACTAATGTGCCCCTCTACTGAACAGACAAGTGTAGTGTTTATAAAGCAATTTGTAAAGTCAGTGTCACGCCCTGGCCTTAGTTACCTTTGTTTTCTTTATTATTTTGGTTAGGTCAGGGTGTGACATGGGGGATTTATCTGTTTTGTCGGGTCTAGGGTTTTTTGTATGTTTATGGGGCTGTTTCCTTTCTAGGTAGTTTGCATGTCTATGGTTGTCTAGATTGGTTCTCAATTAGAGGCAGCTGTCTATCGTTGTCTCTGATTGCGAACTATATTTAGGCAGCCATATTCTGTGGGTACTTTGTGGGTGGTCGTCTGTTGTCTTTGTGTCATTGCACCAGATAGGACTGTTTTGGTTTTCACATTTGTTGTTTTGTATTTTGTAGTGTTCTCATTTATCGTCTATATTAAACATGTTGAACCCTAACCACGCTGCATTTTGGTCCTCCTCTCCTTCAACGGAAGAAAACCGTTACAGTCAGATCAAATTTATTTTGGGAGATTGCAAAATTTGACCTTTCATTCAAGACAGGATGATATCGTTCCAGGTGATAATAAAACATGTTTTGTTACTTTTTCATCAACTTGTTTCTAACATTATAACAAGTCAAGTTAGCTTGCACTGCAGAGCAGCTAGCTAGCTAAAAGCTAGGCCAGGCTGAAGATACCATTGTAGCTAGTGACCTCCACCTAACAATGATCAAAAACAGATGTCATTACATCGCACTAAACTTAAACGGGAGGCAACAGTCATATAATATAATTGTCTTAACAGGCAATGTGTATTCTTTTTTTTACATGTAATTTTTTTGTTGAATTTTTTACCCCCCTTTTCTCCCCAATTTCATGGTATCCAATTGTTAGTAGTTACTATCTTGTCTCATCGCTACAGGAGAGACTCAGGTCGAAAGCCATGCGTCCTCCGAAACACAACCCAACCAAGCCGCACTGCTTCTTAACACAGCGCGCATCCAACCCGGAAGCCAGCTGCACCAATGTGTCGGAGGAAACACCGTGCACCTGGCAACCTGGTTAGCGTGCACTGCGCCCGGCCCGCCACAGGAGTAGCTAGTGTGCGATGAGACAAGGATATCCCTACCGGCCAAACCCTCCCTAACCCGCCCCACGGACGTCACGGTTGCGGCCAGCTGCAACAGAGCCTGGGTGCGAACCCAGTGTCTCTGGTGGCTAGCACTGCGATGCAGTGCCCTAGATCACTGTGCCACCCAGGAGGCCCCTCAATGTGTATTATTTAACATTATTATTAAAATAGTACACACATATATGATTGGGTAATTGTTTACAAGTTGCTAGCTATCCCATAAAACCATCACTGAAAACCACATATTTTCATCTTCTGTGGTTTGGTAACTTACTGTTCTTTGACTGACTCTGGCTGGACAATCCAAAGTGTGAAAAACTTAAAAGTATGCTGCATCCATCTAGAGCCTTCAACCGCAAGGGGGCTTTGTGTTTTCACTCCATTGTGGATGTCCCCATTGAAATGCATGACATCCGGTGCAATGTAACAGAGTGCTTATGTGTAATGTGAAGTAGGCTTTACCCGGTTG
Source organism: Oncorhynchus mykiss (assembly GCF_013265735.2). Lineage (NCBI taxonomy): Eukaryota > Metazoa > Chordata > Actinopteri > Salmoniformes > Salmonidae > Oncorhynchus > Oncorhynchus mykiss. Next base: position 34,322,213 of record NC_048582.1, on the reverse strand, counting down.
TTCACAGCATGGATTTTGACAACTGATGCGTGATGCATGTACATGGAACACGATAGATGTGCTTTTCTTGCCAGTAAACCTCATATTTAGAAACAAACTAAATGTTTTTTTCCCCACTTAGTTGAATTAAAAACCAAGCATAGCCTCCCCTCCTCTCAATGAAGGCTGTTTTTTTGTCATGCTCAATGCATTCACCAAGTAGGCCTAGTCAAGACTATGGACACAGGGTTTGGCCCGTGAGACCGCTTTGAAATAAATCTTAATCACCTAAACTTTATTACAACATCATGTTTGGTAGCAGTAAAGTGAGAGGACATCCCTGTTTTATCTGTGTAGGCTACTACATTACTTTAGCCAGATCCTCCATGTAGGCTTATAATGCCCTTCATGCAACAAGAGATTAGATAACCCTGTAACAATAGCTTGTTTTCTGTTTTGTTAGATTAAAAAACAAGCTCTTAGTATACTACCCTACTATAATGAAGGCTGGTTCAACAGCGTCTGTTGTCTTTCTTATCCTGGCCTTGCGTAGCCATAAAGGGTTTCTTAATGGCCTACTGCGTTATTCACAATTCACATAGTGCCTTCAGAAAGTATTCACACCCCTTTACTTTTCTGCATTTTGTTGTGTTACAAAGTGGGATAAAAAATGTATTTAATTGCCTTTTTTTGTCAACGATCTACACAAAACACTCATGTCAATGTGGAAGAAAATTGTTAAATACAGTTTTTCTCAATTGCTAAAACACAATTTCTGAAACCTTGCTCCATTTCCTGAAAACATTAAACACAAAACCTCATCTTCAAGCACTATTTACATAACCTCTGACTCCTCTCGCAAAATGAAACATTCGCCTCAAAATAGTTTCGCCTGTGTTCAAAATCAAACACTGCTCTCAAATCATAAACAAAGTGATCAAAATGATATACACTCTCAAGCAGTCAGTAAACAATACACCGAAAAATAGAAAACACATTGTTCAAAACATACAATTCTCAGGGAATCTAAAAAAAATATTCATATTTTTCCGTCATTGTCTTTTGATGATCGAAAACATGTTCTATCATAGTAGCTCAAAATTTATCAGAAATTACTACTCTGCAATTTAGTTTTTTGTTCTTCCTCCTCCTTGTACCCCTGTTTTTACAGTACTGTACCCTGCATCTCACAAACTTGTCCTTTGTCTCTGTGATACTGTAATTCTTGTTCTATGTTGATATGAACCTGCAACCAGTCAAAATCTATTGAGCAGTCAGTACTGTTAATAAATGGAAAGCACACTGTTCAGGGCCATACAATTTGTCCATTGTACAATATACAGCCTACAATGCACTGTACTACAGTATACAATACTAAAAGGGACAAAAATCAAAGGAGTAAACGTGATCAATTTGCTTCTTCTTGTCTTTGGGCTGGGTCAGGCCAGAGCACTTCATCGACATCACAAGCAATAATTGTCCCTCCCGAGGCAATGGGGGAAGAAGCCTCTTGTGTGCCGTATCCAGCCCTGACATGATTCCTCACCTATATCACCACAGGCTAAATCCATGGTTTGCAGCAGATTTACTCTGGTGTAGAGTAAATCTGCTGCAAACCATGGATTTAGCCTGTGGTGATATAGGTGAGGAATCATGTCAGGGCTGGATACGGCACACAAGAGGCTTCTTCCCCCATTGCCTCGGGAGGGACAATTATTGCTTGTGATGTCGATGAAGTGCTCTATCATACACTTTCCATCTCCAAGAGGAGAAAAACTCCTCAATCGGATTCAGGAAAGGCGAGTATGGAGGGAGGTACAAGTTAAAAAACTGCCCATTGATGTTAAACCATTCCCTTACCTGAGCAGCTCGGTGGAAACTGACGTTGTCCCACACTATCACATAGGTGGGAATGGGATTCTCATTTAGCTCTTGACCCTGCTGCTCTTGAACCTGCTGCTCAAATTAAAATATATCTTAGATTGGCAATACATCTTAGAAGGTGCTGGGTGTTATTTGGCCCGAGTGTAACATGGTGATGTAGAACACCATGGTTTCTGATAGCAGCACGGATTGTGACATTGCCACCTCGTTGACCAGGTACTTCAACAATGGCCCGCTGTCCAATCATGTTTCGGCCTCTCCTTCTCCTCTTTGTTAGATTGAAGCCTGCTTCATCGACAAAGATTAACTCATGGGGTCTGTGATTCCCTGGAAGTGTGTGTTGTGTTGTATCACTCGTTCCTGGATTTCTCTGAGTCGTATTGCATTATCTTGAAGGACCATGCCAACTATAACGGCCTCTTGCTCCCGAGTGGATAGAGCTGTCCTTCCACCTGCATGTGGCAGCCTTGCAATTCTACAAAAAGTAGTTGTGCAGTTACAAAACATCGTCATGCAGTGAAATACATACAGTGATTAACTTTACAAATGTCTATTGAAACAGCTGCATATAGTGTAGTACAGTAAATTTGCAATTACAAAAATACAGTAGTATACTGTACCTGTTCTCTTCTCTGAATGTCCTTACTATGGTGGACACAGAAAATCGGCTCAAATTGGGTTGCACTCTAAGTTCTGCTTCCCTCATTGTCAGTCCATGGGCAAGAACATGGTCTATAACTGTTGCTCGAATTTTATCAGATATTTCCACTCTTTGTCTTCCTCTTCCTCTTCGTCCTCCTCTTCCTCTTTCTTGCCCTCCTCCTCCTCATCGCCCACCTCGCATACGCACTCGTCCTCATCCTCTCACATTGTTTCTTCTATCCATTCTCAGACTTTCTCCTTCCCACCTTCAACAACCTGTTTGCTCTCTGAACTGGCTTATATTGGTTGTGTCGCATCATTTGAAACAGGTTAAATCAATTTTGAGTGGTTGTGTTCAATCAATGACATATGTTCTCTATTTGTATTTGATTGTTGCCACTTGTGTTTACCAGTATGGATGACATGTGCAGAATGTGTTTTGAGAATGAGAATGTGTTTAGAGTTTTGCTGAAAAGTCTAAGTGAGATCTGCAAATTGTGTTTTACCATTTGAAATGGTTTAAGGTATTGACAACAGACTGCATAATTAGCTAAATGAGTCCAGGCAACTGAGAACTTTGTTCAGCCAATGTGTTATAGTGTTTTAGCAATTGAGAAAAACTGTAATAAAACACTGATATATGTTGCTTAGATAAGTATTCAACTCCCCATGTTAGACTCACCTCTGGCAGAGATTACAGCTGTAAATCTTCCTGGGTAACTCTCTAAGAGTTTTGCACACCTGGATTGTACAATATTTGCACATTATTCTTATAAAATACTTCAAGCTGTGTAAAGTTGGCTGTTGATGATTGCTAGACAGCCATTTTCAAGGCTTGGCATAGACTTTCAAGCCAGTTTAAGTCTAAACTGTAATTAGGCCACTCAAGAACATTCCGTGTTGTCTTGGTAAACAACTCCAGTGTATACTGTATTTGGCATTGTGTTTTAGGTTATTGTCCTGCTGAAAGGTGAATGTCTCCCAGTGTCACGTTCTGACCTTTTATTTCCTTGGTTTTTTATTTATTTAGAATGGTCAGGGCGTGAGTTGGGTGGGCAGTCTATGTTTGATTTTCTATGATTTGGGATTTCTATGTTTCGGCCTAGTATGGTTCTCAATCAGAGGCAGGTGTCATTAGTTGTCTCTGATTGAGAATCATACTTAGCCTGGGTTGCACTGTTTGTTTGTGGGTGAATGTCTATGTTGATTGCTTGTTTCAGCGCAGTTTGCATTTAGCTTCACGGTTGTTATTTTGTTTATTGTTTTTGCATAGGGTTTCAGTGTTCAGTGTTTTCTGTATTAAAATTAATGATGAACACATACCACGCCGCATTTTGGTCCTCCGATCCATCTTGCCTCTCCTCTTCAGATGAAGAGGACGGCCGTGACACCCAGTGTCTGTTGGAAAGCAGCTTAAAACAGGTTTTCCTCTAGGATTATGCCTGTACTTAACTCTATTCCGTTTCTTTTTATGATAAAAAAAAACTCCCTCGTCCTTGCCGATGAGAGGCATACCCATTACATGAGGCAGTCACCACTATGCTTGCAAATATGAAGAGCGATGTGTTTTTTTGTGTTGGATTTACCCAAAACATAATTCAGGACATAAAGTGAATTTCTTTGCCAATTTTTTGGCAGTTTTACTTTAGTGCCTTATTGCACACCGTATTGTTATTTGTATTCTGTACAGGCTTCCTTCTTTTCACTCCATCAATTAGGTTAGTATTGGTGCCAGAGGGAATGGCTGCCGTCTTATCGGCTCTTAACCAACCGCGCTATTTTGTTTGTTTTTTTGCATTGTTTTGTACATAATCTTGCTGCTTTTTTCGCTTATGACCGAAAAGAGCTTCTGGATATTAGAACTGTGATTACTCACCTCAAATTAGAGTTTTTTTCAATGAGTCGGAGGGGAAGGATATACTACACACACCCGACCAGGCCCAGATCCCTGTCATTCGCTAGAGAAGGAAATGGAGATTTCGGAAAAAGATCAAGGTGCCTTGTGAGGATCAGGCGGCGAGTGGCCTTTGCCTTCCGTCCTGCTTGCTAACATTCAATCGCTGGAAAATAAATGGGACGAATTGAAAGCATGTATATCCTACCAATGCGACATTAAAAACTGTAGTATCTTATGTTTCACCGAGTCGTGGCTGAACGACGACATTAAGAACATACATCTGGCGGGCTATACACTCTATCGGCAAGATAGAACAGCAGCTTCTGATAAGACATGGAGCGGGGGCCTATGCATATACGTAAACAACAGCTGGTGCACAATATCTACCTCGCCGGATGTAGAGTATCTCATGATAAAGTGTAGACCACACAATCTACCTGGAGAGTTTTCATCTGTTTTTCGTAGCGGTCTACGTACCACCACAGACTGATGCTGGCACTAAAACCGCACTCAATGATCTGTATACCGCCATAAGCAAACAGGAATCGCTCATCCAGAGGCGACGCTCCTAGTGGCCGGGGACTTTAATGCAGGGAAACCTAAATCAGTTTGATCTAATATCTATCGCCATGTTAAATGTGCAACCAGAGGGGAAAAACCCTGGACCATCTTTACTCCACACACAGAGACGCATACAAAGCTCTCCCTCGCCCTCCATTTAATTGCTTACCTTTGATGATCTTCGTATGTTTGCACTCACGAGACTCCCAGTTACACAATAAATGTTTGTTTTGTTCGATAAACATTCTCTTTATATCCAAAAACCTCCATTTGGTTGGCGTGTTTTGTTTAGTAATACACATGCTCGTGCGGTGACGACCGCGCAGACGAAAATTCCAAATAGTATCCGTAAAGTTCGTAGAAACATGTCAAACGCTTTTTATAATCAATCCTCGGGTTGTTTTTACAATAAATAATATTTCAACCGGACTGTAGCCTTTTCAATAGAAGAGAGAAAGAAAAAGTCTTGCTCCAGTGGCGCGCGCATGCACAAATCTGAGGACACCTTGCTATCCACTGATGCGATGTGATCATTCTCGCTAATTTAAAAAAAAGCTGAAACTATGTCTAAAGACGGTTCACACCTTGTGGAAGCCAAAGGGAAAGGAATCTGGTTGATATCCCTTTAAATGGAGGATAGCCTTGCAATAGAAAAGAGAGGTTTCAGAAAGGTTTTCGCCTGCAATATCAGTTCGGTTATACTCACAGACAATATTTTGACAGTTTTGGAAACTTTAGAGTGTTTTCTATCCTAATCTGCCAATTATATGCATATTCTAGCTTCTGGGCCTGAGAAATTGGCAGTTTACTTTGGGCACGTTTTTCATCCAAACATCAAAATACTGCCCCATAGCCTTGGGCTTGTAAGTAAGCATTTCACTTTAAGGTCTACACCTGTTGTATTCGGCACATGTGACAAATACAATTTGATTTAGTTTGATTTGAGTGTTGTTAATCCATCCTGAGTTTTCCCCTATCACATCCATTAACCTCTGCTATAGTCACCATTGGTCTCTTTGTGAAATCCCTGAGCGGTTTCCTACTTCTCCGGCAACTGAGTTAGGAAGGACGCCTGTATCTTTGTAGTGACTGGGCGTATTGATACATCATCCAAAGTGTAATTACTAACATCATGCTCAAAGGGAAATTCAATGTCTGCTTTTTTATTTTTACCCATCTACCAGTAGGTGCCTTTTGCGAGGCATTGGAAAATCTCCTTGGTTTTTGTGTTTGAAATTCACTGCTCGACTGAGGGACCTTACAGATAATTGTATGTGTGGGGTACAGAGATGAGGTAGTTATTCAGAAATCATGTTAAATACTATTATTGCACACAATGTGAGCACATGCAACTTATTATGTGACTTGTTAAACACATTTTTACTCCTGAACTTAGGTTTGCCACAACAAAGTGGTTCAATACTTATTGACTCAAGACATTTCAGCTTTTAATTCCACTGACATTGTGGGGTATTGTGTGTAAGTCAGTGTAAAATAATTTCACTTTAATTCATTTTAAATTCAAGGGCTGTGAATACTTTCTGAAGATACTGTAGGCCTACCTGCAGTGCATACTCCATTTGGCTTATATCCATCCCTATTTGCAAAGAGCTTTTCTTGTCCTGTTACCAAAGACGCGCTCCTCCAAACATAGGCTATTCAAAAATGCTAGTCCTATAACACCATATCAATGTTAGGCCTATGGTATATCTTGCTTATTGAGACTGTGAGCCGAGAAGTGCGATGCGTGAAGGCCTATCCCACTGGACAAGAACTGGTTGAATCAACGTTGTTCCCACGTCATTTCAACCGATTTGATTTTTACAAGATGACGTTAAATCAATGTAAGGGAATTTAGTACCTTTCCATCCAACTTTGAACCTAAATCCATTAACAGGGTGACATTTTTGGTTGAATTCAAATTAGTTGAACTGACCTCTGTGCCCAGTGGGATACTCGTTGAAGCCAATTAAAACAATATTTACTGTCAACAATCCAAACATATTGAGCAAAGACTGGATGTTTTACTGTTGCTATCACTTGTGACTGTAGTCTATTCTATTTATTAAACTGTAGTATCAATCCACAATGGAATAGGACAATAACATTCCGTGCCCCCAGCCGAATTAGAGTTGAAGACCTACAGAACTTGAGACATGCATTTTAAGCCATGGAATGCCTTGATTGGCCAGTGAGTGGCCAAGCCCTCATCACACCTACAACGTATTAATTTCGCACCACCGCCATCTATTGCTCTCATAATAACAGCTGTGAAAATAGCATAGAATATTTCTGATACACCCCCTGACCTATTGTGTTACCGCCAGAGCTTAGATTTACCACTTAACAAACATATAGCCCAATTTATGATGACAAAAGTATAGACAAAATTATATTAGCGAATAATATTCTGACAAATCATATATTGACAATAAAATAGTGATTTGATTTGTAATGGAACGTACCATAATGGCGAGGGATATTTGTGTAGCTAATAGCCTTGTCAGTATACGGTGGTATTTTCAATACATTTTTATATCTGTAGCTACATTTTCATTAAATATCTGCAGTCAACTTGTGCAATACGTTAGACGAAAAAGCAGATCACGTTCTTCATTTTACCTGTCACATTATTTTACATTATGAACATGAACATTATTATTACTTCCCCAGAACAGTCAAGTCAAGTGTTTGTTTGCAAACAGCACAATAGCACAGGTGAGTCCAGCTGTTTATTGACATGGGTTGCGTTTTATATTGAAAGTAAAGTTGTTTTTGCTTCAATAGAGGGATCAGGAACGTGCAACAATAGTTTTCCTTCACAGAAAATACATCAGTGCAACACATTTGGCAGTAAATAACTTCATTTTCATCAGATGACAACAGAAGTGCCACTCTATTTGGCTGGCAGCCACACAAGTAAATCAGCTTACAATGAAAAAGCAGTAGAGGTGTATGGGTAAAATCACCAGGGAAGCCAATCCAGAAAAAGACATATTGTTGTTATATTTGCATTAAATTCAACCACGCATTTGTTTCATTACAAAATCTGAGAGCAACATCTGTCCGGTGAACTCCACAAAACATATTGCATGTAACAAACAGTTACATGACAGTTACATGACCTACAGCATGGTCAAGCAAGGTAATGTTTCAGACATTTTCAGACTACTAAACAACTATTGATTTAGAACCACGGAGTTACCGCAAAGAAAACCAGAGCTACCTCCACCATTTCAACTTCAACGTTTCTACATCATCTAATCACCTATGCTTAGTCTAAGACAGTGACCACTAAAATATATTTTTAAAACTATTCAGCCCAATCAATGTAAGCTAAATAGGATGTGGTGATCCATGATACTGATGTGTGTGTGCATGCGTGTGTGCAAGTAGAAAAAAACATGTTGACTCAACTTAACTTGTAGAGAAATGCCAATGCCATCCTCCTCTTTCATGTTGCATTTGCCTAAACAGTCTATAATTCTGTGATACAGTACATGCTTTACATTTTAGTTGCCCTAGGCTACCTGGCCAAAATTCTTGCTGGCTAGCCTAACTTCCTTTCATGGGCAAAGACGCCAGGCCAGCTAGTTCACATTAGCATACTACATCTAGCTACATGTTGAACTTCTAAACTCTCAGGCCAAAGGCACAATGTAATGAATTAATGTTTGGATCAGAATTGCCATTATAATCATTGGCCAGTATGGAGATTTATGTAAAACCACAAGTCCAAATCACTATCTCCATCGATGGCTAATTTAGGAAAGGGACCATTTTAGCAAGCTAGCCCCTGGAGGAAAACAACACAATGAGATGCAACAATTCAATTTTTGTTCTGTCAATAATAAAACTTACACAGGCTTGTAACGTGATTGGTCTGAAGCCAAATCCAAACTGGCTTCCCTCAACAGTTTTTTTTGGGTGAGCCAGGACCATTCACAGCTGAGCTCACTCAGTTTAGCTCAACGCTGATTGGCTATTATTTTATAAAGGGAGGCCAAATGCTCGCAGGCTTCCTTATATTCAATGCTACTGGTGGCAAAAATGTCATACCCTACACATACAAAGCCAGAAGGGCTCTGTTTCGTTTTCTCTGATGCTTTCTCAGGTGAGATACATTTAGCCTCTTGTGAATTGAAGGACATTTTTTGGGGAAGCCTGTGAAAAAGCAAAAACAATGCATGGTCATCATTGCTCCCGAGTGGCACAGCACACAGCACTGCATCTCAGTGCTAGAGGCATTGCTACAGGCACCCTGGTTCGAAATACAGGCTGTATCACAACCGGCTGTGATTCGGAGTCCCATAGGGTGGTGCACAATTGGCCCAGCGTCGTCCGGGTTTGGCCGATGTATGCTTCATTGTAAATAAGAATTTGTTCTTAACTGACTTGCCTAGTTAAATAAATGAAAAAAATTAGTCTGAGGCCAAGCAGAAATTACAATACGAAGCATTTTAGATCTGCATTTACAAAACGCAGCAAGAGATTTTACATGTTATATTTTTTCTCTGCATGAAAAATGAAGACTTCTGCGTTAACACGACCCCTAAGATTAACTTCCTAGTTATCTAAGTAAGTTACTGAATTAATAAGTTGATGGGGCATCATATTGTGTAAGCTTTCTGCCCTGTTTGAGAAGTCAAAGCCCTTTGGATGAGTTATCTGTACAGCTGCCATTGCTATCTTGATTTCCTTGCGTTTTTCTCCTCCATTCTCGGCCCCTCTGCTCATCCCCCATCTTCTCCAAGCAGAGCAGGCTGAATTAATAAGGTGTCCTAGACAGACACAGCGTGTACACGTACCTGCTTCAGAGCAGTCAAGTGTGCATCAAAACTTTGTTCATTTGAACAATGTCTCTTGTTCACAGTCGCTTGGTAGTTCCTACCTGAATAACTTAATGGGCTGGATTGCCTGTCTTTGCACACTTTAGCATATATAGCTAGCAGCCTCCATGGAAATGTGCTATTACTTGTGGTAATTTTGTTAGCATTCTGGTAAGATGCTCAACAGTCTGCGTTTTGGCACCTCCTTGTGTACTAAACCGGTATTACAGTAAATCCTAGAATGAGAGAAGGACTGTATCAAAATGTGAAAATCTGGGAACTTTGCAACCCTAGTCGCTAACAAGAACTGTGTAGTTTTTTTAATTTGTAATTTCATCAATTCATAGTTCAAGATCAAGTTCTGTAGATAAATTGCTCTGCATGTTGATTGCGTTGGTTTGTAATTTTCTATATGACCTTCCACAGACTAACTACACAACAAAAAATAACTACAACGCTCAGCCGATCATTCCAATAAACTTGACAGAGATCAGGCTCAAATGTGGAAACAAATGTGTACACTAAAACTAATGCTGTCATGTATTGTCATGTTGTGTCTTTCTGTCCTTTCCTTTCACCCTGTCTCCCTCTGCTGGTCGTATTAGGTTACCTTTTCTCCCCCGCTTTCCCCCAGCTGTTCCTTGTCTCCTCCTGACTACCTCGTCACCCCGTTTCCCACCTGTTCCCTTTTTCCCTCTGATTAGTCCCCTATATCTCTCTCTGTTTTTGTTCCTGTCCTTGTCGGATTCTTGTTTGTTGTGTTTCATGCCTGAGCCAGACTATCGTCATGTTTGCTGTAACCTTGTCCTGTCCTGTCGGAATCTGCCGGTCTATCTGAGCCTACCTATGTTTGGTTATTAAAGAAGCTCTGTTTAAGTTAGTTCGCTTTTGGGTCCTCATTCACTCACCGTAACAGAAGAATCCGACCAAGAATGGACCCAGCGACTTCGGATCCTCTCCACTCAGCCGTCGAGATCCAGGGAGCGATGCTAGGCAGACACGAGCAGGAATTGTCTGCTGCTCGACATGCCGTTGAGACCCTGGCCACCCAAGTCTCCAACCTCACAGAACAGGTTCACCATCTCCGCCTCGATCCACCGGCCACTTCCAGGGCTTTCGAATCTCCGGAGCCCAGAATCAATAACCCGCCGTGTTACTCTGGGGAGCCCACTGAATGCCGCTCGTTCCTCACCCAGTGTGATATTGTGTTTTCTCTCCAGCCCAACACTTACGCCAGGAGCACTGCTCGTGTCGCCTACGTCATATCTCTCCTTACTGGACGGGCTCGTGAGTGGGGCACGGCAATCTGGGAGGCAAGGGCTGAGTGTACTAACCAGTATCAGGACTTTAAGGAGGAGATGATACGGGTTTTTGATCGATCTGTTTTTGGGGAGGAGGCTTCCAGGGCCCTGGCTTCCCTATGTCAAGGCAATCGATCCATAACAGACTACTCTATTGAGTTTCGCACTCTTGCTGCCTCCAGTGGCTGGAACGAGCCGGCTTTGCTCGCTCGTCTTCTGGAGGGTCTCCGCGCAGAGGTAAAGGATGAGATTCTCTCCCGGGAGGTTCCTTCCAGCGTGGATTCCTTGATTGAACTCGCTATTCGCATTGAGCGACGGGTTGATCTTCGTCACCGAGCTCGTGGAAAGGAGCTCGCGTTCTCCGTTGCCCCCCTCTCCGCATCACTACCATCTTCCTCTGCCGGCTCGGGAGCTGAGCCTATGCAGCTGGGAGGTATCCGCATCTCGACTAAGGAGAGGGAACGGAGAATCACCAACCGCCTCTGTCTCTATTGCGGTTCTGCTGGTCATTTTGTCACTTCATGTCCAGTAAAAGCCAGAGCTCATCAGTAAGCGGAGGGCTACTGGTGAGCGCTACTACTCCTGTCTCTCCTTCAAGATCCTGCACTACCTTGTCGGTCCATCTACGCTGGACCGGTTCGTCAGCTTCCTGCAGTGCCTTAATAGACTCTGGGGCGGAGGGCTGTTTTATGGACGAGACCTGGGCTCGGGAACATGACATTCCTCTCAGACAGTTAAGGGAGTCCACGGCCTTGTTCGCCCTGGATGGTAGTCCTCTCCCCAGGATTCAGCGTGAGACGCTACCTTTAACCCTCACTGTTTCTGGTAATCATAGCGAAACCATTTCTTTTTTGATTTTTCGTTCACCTTTTACACCTGTTGTTTTGGGCCATCCCTGGCTAGTTTGTCATAATCCTTCCATTAATTGGTCTAGTAATTCTATCCTCTCCTGGAACGTCTCTTGTCATGTGAAATGTTTAATGTCTGCTATCCCTCCTGTTTCCTCTGTCTCTTCTTCACAGGAGGAGCCTGGTGATTTGACAGGGGTGCCGGAGGAATATCACGATCTGCGCACGGTGTTCAGTCGGTCCAGGGCCACCTCTCTTCCTCCACACCGGTCGTATGATTGTAGTATTGATCTCCTTCCGGGAACCACTCCCCCCCGGGGTAGACTATACTCTCTGTCGGCTCCCGAACGTAAGGCTCTCGAGGATTATTTGTCTGTAGCTCTTGACGCCGGTACCATAGTCCCCTCCTCCTCTCCCGCCGGAGCGGGGTTTTTTTTTTGTCAAGAAGAAGGACGGGTCTCTGCGCCCCTGCATAGATTATCGAGGGCTGAATGACATAACAGTTAAGAATCGTTATCCGCTTCCTCTTATGTCTTCAGCCTTCGAGATCCTGCAGGGAGCCAGGTTTTTCACTAAGTTGGACCTTCGTAACGCTTACCATCTCGTGCGCATCAGGGAGGGGGACGAGTGGAAGACGGCGTTTAACACTCCGTTAGGGCACTTTGAATACCGGGTTCTTCCTTTCGGCCTCGCTAACGCTCCAGCTGTCTTTCAGGCATTAGTCAATGATGTCCTGAGAGACATGCTGAACATCTTTGTTTTCGTTTACCTTGACGATATCCTGATTTTTTCACCGTCACTCCAGATTCATCTTCAGCACGTTCGACGTGTCCTCCAGCGCCTTTTAGAGAATTGTCTTTTTGTGAAGGCTGAGAAGTGCACTTTTCATGCCTCCTCCGTCACATTTCTCGGTTCTGTTATTTCCGCTGAAGGCATTAAGATGGATCCCGCTAAGGTCCAAGCTGTCATTGATTGGCCCGCCCCTAAGTCACGCGTCGAGCTGCAGCGCTTTCTCGGCTTCGCGAACTTCTATCGTCGTTTCATCCGTAATTTCGGTCAGGTGGCAGCTCCTCTCACAGCCCTTACTTCTGTCAAGACGTGCTTTAAGTGGTCCGTTTCCGCCCAGGGAGCTTTTGATCTCCTCAAGAATCGTTTTACATCCGCTCCTATCCTTGTTACACCTGACGTCTCTAGACAGTTCGTTGTCGAGGTTGACGCGTCAGAGGTGGGCGTGGGAGCCATTCTTTCTCAGCGCTCCCTCTCTGACGACAAGGTCCACCCATGCGCGTATTTTTCTCATCGCCTGTCCCCGTCGGAACGTAACTATGATGTGGGAAACCGCGAACTGCTCGCCATCCGGTTAGCCCTAGGCGAATGGCGACAGTGGTTGGAGGGGGCGACCGTTCCTTTTGTCGTTTGGACTGACCATAGGAACCTTGAGTACATCCGTTCTGCCAAACGACTTAATGCGCGTCAGGCGCGTTGGGCGCTGTTTTTCGCTCGTTTCGAGTTCGTGATTTCTTATCGTCCGGGCTCTAAGAACACCAAGCCTGATGCTTTATCTCGTCTCTTCAGTTCTTCAGTAGCCTCCACTGACCCCGAGGGGATTCTCCCTGAGGGGCGTGTTGTCGGGTTGACTGTCTGGGGAATTGAGAGGCAGGTAAAGCAAGCGCTCACTCACACTCCGTCGCCGCGCGCTTGTCCTAGGAACCTTCTTTTCGTTCCCGTTCCTACTCGTCTGGCCGTTCTTCAGTGGGCTCACTCTGCCAAGTTAGCCGGCCACCCTGGCGTTCGGGGTACGCTTGCTTCCATTCGCCAGCGTTTTTGGTGGCCCACCCGGGAGCATGACACGCGTCGTTTCGTGGCTGCTTGTTCGGTCTGCGCGCAGACTAAGTCCGGTAACTCCCCTCCTGCCGGCCGTCTCAGGCCGCTTCCCATTCCCTCTCGACCGTGGTCTCACATCGCCTTAGATTTTGTCACCGGACTGCCTTCGTCAGCGGGGAAGACTGTTATTCTTACGGTTGTCGATAGGTTCTCTAAGGCGGCTCATTTCATTCCCCTTGCTAAGCTTCCTTCTGCTAAAGAGACGGCACAAATCATCATCGAGAATGTTTTCAGAATTCATGGCCTTCCGTCAGACGTCGTTTCGGACAGAGGTCCGCAATTCACGTCTCAATTTTGGAGGGAGTTTTGCCGTTTGATTGGGGCTTCCGTCAGTCTCTCTTCCGGCTTTCACCCCCAGTCTAACGGTCAAGCAGAACGGGCCAATCAGACTATTGGTCGCATCTTACGCAGTCTTTCTTTTCGCAACCCTGCGTCTTGGTCAGAGCAGCTCCCCTGGGCAGAATACGCCCACAACTCGCTTCCTTCGTCTGCGACCGGGCTATCTCCTTTTCAGAGTAGCCTCGGGTACCAGCCTCCGCTGTTCTCATCTCAGTTCGCCGAGTCCAGCGTCCCCTCCGCTCAGGCTTTTGTCCAACGTTGCGAGCGCACCTGGAAGAGGGTCAGGTCTGCACTTTGCCGTTATAGGACGCAGACTGTGAGGGCTGCTAATAAGCGTAGAACTAAGAGTCCTAGATATTGTCGCGGTCAGAGAGTTTGGCTCTCCACTCAGAACCTTCCCCTTAAGACGGCTTCTCGCAAGTTGACCCCGCGGTTCATTGGTCCGTTCCGTATTTCTCGGGTCATTAATCCTGTCGCAGTTCGACTTCTTCTTCCGCGATACCTTCGTCGCGTCCACCCGGTCTTCCATGTCTCCTGTATTAAGCCCGTTCTTCGCGCCCCCGCTCGTCTTCCCCCCCCCCCCCCCCATCCTTGTCGAGGGCGCACCCATCTACAGGGTCCGCAGGATTTTGGACATGCGTCCTCGGGGCCGTGGTCACCAGTACCTCGTTGATTGGGAGGGGTACGGTCCTGAGGAGAGGAGTTGGGTTCCCTCTCGGGACGTGCTGGACCGTGCGCTGATCGAGGATTTCCTCCGTTGCCGCCAGGTTTCCTCCTCGAGTGCGCCAGGAGGCGCTCGGTGAGTGGGGGGGTACTGTCATGTATTGTCATGTTGTGTCTTTCTGTCCTTTCCTTTCACCCTGTCTCCCTCTGCTGGTCGTATTAGGTTACCTTTTCTCCCCCGCTTTCCCCCAGCTGTTCCTTGTCTCCTCCTGACTACCTCGTCACCCCGTTTCCCACCTGTTCCCTTTTTCCCTCTGATTAGTCCCCTATATCTCTCTCTGTTTTTGTTCCTGTCCTTGTCGGATTCTTGTTTGTTGTGTTTCATGCCTGAGCCAGACTATCGTCATGTTTGCTGTAACCTTGTCCTGTCCTGTCGGAATCTGCCGGTCTATCTGAGCCTACCTATGTTTGGTTATTAAAGAAGCTCTGTTTAAGTTAGTTCGCTTTTGGGTCCTCATTCACTCACCGTAACAAATGCGAGAGTCACACTCTACAGTTTCAGCAATTACTCAGCTGGAGGAAAAACATGAGAGGGAAGAGGAGAGACTGAGATGAGATCATCTGCATTACAAGGGAGGTAAACACAAAACTGAGACTCAATAAAGTCTGAAGTTGCCAGTGCTGCCTGTAGTGTGTGTGTGTGTGTGTGTGTGTGTGTGTGCTCATTAGTTTCTCCATTTTCTTGCTGTTTCCATTCCAGCAAAAACTGGAATATTTTTTGTACACAATTGTTTGTCACATGATCTTTTGAAGTTAGATAGTATCATTCATTCATCCCATATGGGAGGGGCGAGTAAAGAAAGAGAACTAAGAAAAGAAAGAGAACTAAGAAAAGAAAGAGCACTAAAAAGAAAGAGCACTAAGAAAAGAAAGAGCACTAAGAAAAGAAAGAGCACTAAGGAAAGAAAGAGCACTAAGAAAAGAAAGAGCACTAAGAAAAGAAAGAGCACTAAGAAAAGAAAGAGCACTAAGGAAAGAAAGAGCACTAAGAAAAGAAAGAGAACTAAGAAAAGAAAGAGCACTAAGGAAAGAAAGAGCACTAAGAAAAGAAAGAGCACTAAGAAAAGAAAGAGCACTAACAAAAGAAAGGGCACTAACGAAAGAAAGGGCACCAACGAAAGAAAGGGCACTAACGAAAGAAAGGGCACTAAGGAAAGAAAGAGCACTAAGGAAAGAAAGAGCACTAACGAAAGAAAGGGCACTAACGAAAGAAAGGGCACTAACGAAAGAAAGGGCACTAAGAAAAGAAAGAGCACTAAGAAAAGAAAGAGCACTAAGGAAAGAAAGAGCACTAAGAAAAGAAAGAGCACTAACGAAAGAAAGGGCACTAACGAAAGAAAGGGCACTAAGGAAAGAAAGAGCACTAAGGAAAGAAAGAGCACTAAGGAAAGAAAGAGCACTAAGGAAAGAAAGAGCACTAAGGAAGGAAAGAGCACTAAGGAAAGAAAGAGCACTAAGAAAAGAAAGAGCACTAAGGAAAGAAAGAGCACTTTTGTGCCTTTTTTTGTCCCTGCTGCTGCCAGTGCTTTAAAGGGCATATTACGTATTCAAACCTAGAAACAGCAATTACTCAGTCACCATATTTCATTAAATCAGCACAAAATTGTTGCCTCACACTAATTACAGTGGGGCAAAAAAGTACTTAGTCAGCCACCAATTGTGCAAGTTCTCCCACTTAAAAAGATGAGAGAGGCCTGTAATTTTCATCATAGGTACACTTCAACAATGACAGACAAAATGAGAAAAAAAATCCAGAAAAATCACATTGTAGGATTTTTAATGAATTTATTTGCAAATTATGGTGGAAAATAAGTATTTGGTCAATAACAAAAGTTTCTCAATACTTTGTTATATACCCTTTGTTTGCAATGACAGAGGTCAAACGTTTTCTGTAAGTCTTTGCAAGGTGTTCACACACTGTTGCTGGTATTTTGGCCCATTCCTCCATGCAGATCTCCTCTGGAGCAGTGATGTTTTGGGGCTGTTGCTGGGCAACACGGACTTTCAACTCCCTCCGAAGATTTTCTATGGGGTTGAGATCTGGAGACTGGCTAGGCCACTCCAGGACCTTGAAATGCTTCTTACGAAGTCACTCCTTCGTTGCCCAGGCGGTGTGTTTGGGATCATTGTCATGCTGAAAGACCCAGTCACATTTCATCTTCAATGCCCTTGCTGATGGAAGGAGGTTTTCACTCAAAATCTCACGATACATGGCCCCATTCATTCTTTCCTTTACACGGATCAGTCGTCCTGGTCCCTTTGCAGAAAAACAGCCCCAAAGCATGATGTTTCCACCTTCATGCTTCACAGTAGGTATGGTGTTCTTTGGATGCAACTCAGCATTCTTTGTCCTGCAAACAAGACGAGTTAAGTTTTTACCAAAAAGTTATATTTTTGGTTTCATCTGACCATATGACATTCTCCCAATCTTCTTGTGGATCATCCAAATGCTCTCTAGCAAACTTCAGACGAGCCTGGACATGTACTGGCTTAAGCAGGGGGACACGTCTGGCACTGCAGGATTTGAGTCCCTGGCGGCGTAGTGTGTTACTGATGGTAGGCTTTGTTACTTTGGTCCCAGCTCTCTGCACGTCATTCACTAGGTCTTCCCGTGTGGTTCTGGGATTTTTGCTCAACGTTCTTGTGATCATTTTGACCCCACGGGGTGAGATCTTGCATGGAGCCCCAGATCGAGGGAGATTATCAGTGGTCTTGTATGTCTTCCATTTCCTAATAATTGCTCCCACAGTTGATTTCTTCAAACCAAGCTGCTTACCTATTGCAGATTCAGTCTTCCCAGCCTGGTGCAGGTTTACAATTTTGTTTCTGGTGTCCTTTGACAGCTCTTTGGTCTTGCCCATAGTGGAGTTTGGAGTGTGACTGTTTGAGGTTGTGGACAGGTGTCTTTTATACTGATAACAAGTTCAAACAGGTGCCATTAATACAGGTAACAAGTGTAGGACAGAGGAGCCTCTTAAAGAAGAAGTTATAGGTCTGTGAGAGCCAGAAATCTTGCTTGTTTGTAGGTGACCAAATACTTATTTTCCACCATAATTTGCAAATAAATTCATTAAAAATCCTACAATGTGATTTTCTGGAGAAAAAAAATCTAATTTTGTCTGTCATAGTTGAAGTGTACCTATGATGAAAATTACAGGCCTCATCTTTTTAAGTGGGAGAACTTGCACAATTGGTGGCTGACCAAATACTTTTTTGCCCCACTGTAGATCATAATAATCATAGCAATTGTTACAGTCAATGACAAATGAATTAACTGTATCAAAACTTGGGAGATATACCTTTCGTACCACCCATTTGGATGAAGCAATAGCCTTATAACCAGCACAGTCATACAGGTATTCAATTCTTAAAATGATTAAGAAAGAAAACTAAGAGCTTGATACATAGGGCACACAATCAATTTGTTACAAATAGAACACCGTAACAGCTTGTAAGCCTTCCAAGGCTTTTGTAGTGTCTGTTATCACGAATATTCCCTGTAATGCCACATTGAGCTGCTGGCAAGGATGGAGTTGAGACTCCTGGGGATTCAGCTTTGGTCTGCTGGACAACTTAAATGGAATCAATATGCAGTGGAAACTTTTGATGTCCCTACCTAGGTGCTGGGAACTGCTGTGGAAGCCTGGCACACTGAATAAATTGCAGCATAAATCAAGGACAAAGTAAGCAAAGCTGTCCCACTATAAGATTCATTCTACACCTTCCTCACTGCTAAATGGCAATACAATTCCACTTGGAGATAAATGCTTGCTTGCACATGCTCAGCTCGGCTCTGAGTCAAACCTCGATGGCTCTGCAGTACCGGCTCTGGAGTACCGGTAATCCACTCCATGACAGATTAAGGTAAATTAGATTTAAAATGAATAATAATAATAATGGGAATTAAATGCGATGGAATCATTTTGACATATATCCAAGAACATATAACACACCATACATGTTTTCATTTCAATAATAAACAATACCATCTACAGCTGATCCATGCGCAATTAATTATTTAAGTACTTTGGTACTGAAGAACTGGTAGCCTAGTGATTACATGTGCTCCAATCTGAGTGAATGCTTGCTCTCTCCAGTGTGACATAAGTGTTACACAGCTGGATAAGGGCTTGGATGCACCTGCAGTATCCTCTCTGTGTGCAGTGAAAGCTAATTTAAAGCTAAAACATACACTGAATTCAGAAAAGCTCTGTTGACTCTACAAGCACTGCATGGGGAAATCACCTATTTTCATCTCTTTCAAAGAATCCTCACTGTGGCAAACTGTCTTCTCCTTAGAAACAGCTGACCCCGTTTCTATGGTTATGGTACACTCTCTGTGCTTCAGTCAGGACAGCGATGGCACAAAGGGACATGACTATGTGGGCGACATTAACTCAAGAACAGCTGACAATTAATCACTGCTGCCTACAATGAATATGAGGGAGAGCAACATGATACAAACAGATAAGTCGTGACTGGAAAACAGTGGGCTGTTAATTACAGCTTTCAGAAACTTTGATTGAAGTCAATCAACTTTAACAGAGGCAATTCCATACTGAACAAAAATATAAACCCAACATGTAAAGTGTTGGTCCCATGTTTCATGAGCTGAAATAGAAGATACCAGAAATGTTCCATATGCACCAAAAGATTATTTCAGCTGATGAACTTGACGAGTATTTCTGTCTGTAATAAAGCCCTTTTGTGGGGAAAAAAAACTCATTCTGATTGGCTGGGCCTGGCTCCCAAGTGGGTGGGTCTATGCACTCCCAGTTCCACACATGGCTGTGCCCCTGCTCAGTCAATCCAAAGATTAGTACCTAATGAATTTATTTATAGTGACTGATTTCCTTAAATGAACCGTAACTCCGTAAAATCGTTGAAATTGTTGCATGTTGCGTTTATATTTTTGTTCGGTATATTTTAACTGCACTGTCTGAAATATTATTTCTAGTTCATGCAGCACATCACATAATACGAAATATGAATATAGAAGAAGTCACTGTGGTGTGATGTTGCTGCTTCTTGTCCCTTTTAACCACATTAACCAGAGGACACAATGGAAATAACTTGGGCTTTATTGTGTTTTTATCCTTGATAAATTGTAATGTACAGTGCCTTGCGAAAGTATTCGGCCCCCTTGAACTTTGCGACCTTTTGCCACATTTCAGGCTTCAAACATAAAGATATAAAACTGTATTTTTTTGTGAAGAATCAACAACAAGTGGGACACAATCATGAAGTGGAACGACATTTATTGGATATTTCAAACTTTTTTAACAAATCAAAAACTGAAAAATTGGGCGTGCAAAATTATTCAGCCCCCTTAAGTTAATACTTTGTAGCGCCACCTTTTGCTGCGATTACAGCTGTAAGTCGCTTGGGGTATGTCTCTATCCGTTTTGCACATCGAGAGACTGACATTTTTTCCCATTCCTCCTTGCAAAACAGCTCGAGCTCAGTGAGGTTGGATGGAGAGCATTTGTGAACAGCAGTTTTCATTTCTTTCCACAGATTCTCGATTGGATTCAGGTCTGGACTTTGACTTGGCCATTCTAACACCTGGATATGTTTATTTTTGAACCATTCCATTGTAGATTTTGCTTTATGTTTTGGATCATTGTCTTGTTGGAAGACAAATCTCCGTCCCAGTCTCAGGTCTCTTGCAGACTCCATCAGGTTTTCTTCCAGAATGGTCCTGTATTTGGCTCCATACATCTTCCCATCAATTTTAACCATCTTCCCTGTCCCTGCTGAAGAAAAGCAGGCCCAAACCATGATGCTGCCACCACCATGTTTGACAGTGGGGATGGTGTGTTCAGCTGTGTTGCTTTTACGCCAAACATAACGTTTTGCATTGTTGCCAAAAAGTTCAATTTTGGTTTCATCTGACCAGAGCACCTTCTTCCACATGTTTGGTGTGTCTCCCAGGTGGCTTGTGGCAAACTTTAAACGACACTTTTTATGGATATCTTTAAGAAATGTCTTTCTTCTTGCCACTCTTCCATAAAGGCCAGATTTGTGCAATATACGACTGATTGTTGTCCTATGGACAGAGTCTCCCACCTCAGCTGTAGATCTCTGCAGTTCATCCAGAGTGATCATGGGCCTCTTGGCTGCATCTCTGATCAGTCTTCTCCTTGTATGAGCTGAAAGTTTAGAGGGACGGCCAGGTCTTGGTAGATTTGCAGTGGTCTGATACTCCTTCCATTTCAATATTATCGCTTGCACAGTGCTCCTTGGGATGTTTAAAGCTTGGGAAATATTTTTGTATCCAAATCCGGCTTTAAACTTCTTCACAACAGTATCTCGGACCTGCCTGGTGTGTTCCTTGTTCTTCATGATGCTCTCTGCGCTTTTAACGGACCTCTGAGACTATCACAGTGCAGGTGCATTTATACGGAGACTTGATTACACACAGGTGGATTGTATTTATCATCATTAGTCATTTAGGTCAACATTGGATCATTCAGAGATCCTCACTGAACTTCTGGAGAGAGTTTGCTGTACTGAAAGTAAAGGGGCTGAATAATTTTGCACGCCCAATTTTTCAGTTTTTGATTTGTTAAAAAGGTTTGAAATATCCAATAAATGTCGTTCCACTTCATGATTGTGTCCCACTTGTTGTTGATTCTTCACAAAAAAATACAGTTTTATATCTTTATGTTTGAAGCCTGAAATGTGGCAAAAGGTCGCAAAGTTCAAGGGGGCCGAATACTTTCGCAAGGCACTGTATGTAATGTTATCTCTGGCTGGAGCTGCCTACTACTTTATACATGCAATCAATCAATCAATAAGATATCAATAAGATACATTAGGTGCTATATTCACACTTCTTCCTTGTCTCAGTAAAAACATCTCCTTTGTCACTTCTTCCCTGGTCTTCCTTTACTCAGCCTGTCGTTGCTATGCAACAAACACTGGGTAATGAGAATCATTATCGAATAAGCTATTAACTAAGGTTATGAATCCGAAAGGAATTTTTAAATTGCAGGAATGACCTCACTGCCAACTCATTAAGCAAAAATAAATTTTGAACACTTTCCCTTCACATGCTATGACAGTTGATGATAACTGGATGCCACATCGGATAAGATAGATTGGCTATGTCTCAAAATTTCACCCTGACACTACTTCCTATATAGTGCACTACTTTTGACCAGGGCCCATAGTGAATATGGTGCCATTTGAGCCACAGCCATTACCACCGCATGTGTCTTCACTTCCTGATCCCCAGGGGCCACAACTGCCACAAACTAGCTCTTGACCCCACGTGACCCCTGCAGCACTCCAATTCCATTTCCTGCTGCCAGCTGGCCTGACGGATTACTCAGTGACTCTGTTCAGGGGAGGGGGGGCTTGCGTGTGTGTGTGTGTGAGAGTGAGTGGGTGAGTGAGTGAGAGAAAGACAGTGGGTGGTTGTCAGCTGTAGTGCCCAGCCCCCACTCAAGATATGATTAAGATCTGCTTATTTAAAATAAATAGCCTACCTTTGAAGCCTTTTCAACTTTGCTTAAATGACACAATATACATATTTATCCTCTCACATTTGGAGCACCCCTACTTATACCCTCAGTGAACAACACTAAATGAGGATGGATTACAAGTCCACTTAACATGTAGGTAATACATAGACAGGCAAGTCATACATTCAATTACGGCGCTAAGAGGTAAAATAAGTGTGCATCTTGGCAATGGTTAGTGCTACATGCTTACAAAGGCTGGTGAGTATAATCTGATCCTGCATACTGTAAACATTCTATTACTGAACCTGCACTGCACAGCATTATGCTCACCATAAGCAAGGGACACAATGTTTGCGTCCCAGATGGCACCTGATTCCCTAGGAGTAGGTCAAAAGTAGTGCACTAAATAAGAAATAGGGTGCAATTTTAGACACCGACAACAGTTTGTTTGTTCAGAGCACCTTAACCAGCTAACCCTCCTAAGGCGTGTGTGTGTGTGTCGTGTATCATTTGTGTTTTTGAATATCTGCTGTCCAATATCCTAGTGTATTGAGTATTCACTGAGCTACTCACAAACATAACCCTTGTATTATTATTTGTCTTAGCTAAGTATTTGCATTTTGTATGCATAGCAAAAAACAAATATGGACACGTGTTTGTATTTCCAGTGTTGATCATGCAATTGTCTTTTAAATCTGATACAACATGATATCCAATTTAAACTTTTAAGACACTATATACACAGAATAAACCATTGCTTTGACAAAAATGATGAATCTCATGCTAATAAGATGTTATGGTCTGCACAACACAAACTTATGTCGGAGGGTAAATTCAGCCAATATTTCAAATAATACCCATCCATTTTAGGCAAGGAGCATTCTACATGGGGAATGGAATATTCCCAGTAGGCTACATGCATGAAATGCACAAATCAAAGCAGCATTATCTTAAGACACCATTGGTAAGAGTTGCAGAGGGACTTTCTGTGATAGAGATTAGTCCGTGTCTTTACAATTGTACATAATGTCAATTTAGGACCTCTTCCAAATCTTTCACAGACAATTGGGAGGGGACATTAGGTGGGTTTGAGCCCCCTTTTAAATTGATAGAGCCATATAATTGTGCAGACTGTTTGGAGTAGGTGAAGGCCCTTCTCCTCAACATCTCCCCTTTCCACAAAGACACCATGAGCAGGGTGGAGAGGACCACACCCCCGAGGGTGAGCAGGCACAGCCCTGCTATAACCCACCGATCCAGGTGAACCCCTACCAGGGCGTTCTCCCTCTCCAGTCTCTCCATCTCCCGGGCCGACACACTGTCCGGGTTCACTTTAACTTCCCGGGGAACAGTGTAGGAGATGGCTACTAACGAGATTCCAGTCACCAGGCAAGTGACAGCACTTATGAAACCGTAATCCGCTGATTTCCCCAAGGCTTCGGATGTAAACTCATTGTCTGACAACATGGACAGTTCCGGGACACCGTCGTGGAGTTCGTCGAAGGAGCTGTGACTCAGGCTTCCGTTGTTGATCCTTGCGGACTGCTGCGGACTGTTCTCCTGTTGTAAATTGAAATCCTCGCATTTGCGTGTGAAAGATGTCTCCAATTCCTCTAGACAACATACGGTTCTCTCAGCTTCTGCTCCCCGCTGGCTGATTGCGCCGGGCTGCCCGTCTCCGGAGGCAGTTGGCCATTGTCCTGAATCCGCGCAGGCAGTCTCCCAATTCCCCGAATCGCAACGATGCTCGTTGGAAAGTGACTTTTTATTGATGCGTTGGTAGTTTGAAGCCCATGGGAGGCTTTTTGTGGGATCTGACCGACTGTCCTCTTGATCAAAGCAGAGGGGTTCTAAATCAGCTATTTTAAAATTTTCCATTTCCAGCTCGCTGTAAATACAGATAATGAACATGCAGGCATATTAGTTCACAACTGCCAGCAGCAGCACACATGTGTAGAATATTGCTAAGAAAGTGGATGTCCCGGTTCATTAATTCAAATGAATGTTCATTTAAATCGCTGACACACTTCCCAGACAATTAATAGCACGCAAAATTACATTTAATTACTCGAGCATGGTGGATTATTTTCGACCAATAGGTACCTACCATAACAATAAATACCTTGTCGCACCGGTATCCAATTACAAAATGTAAACATCCCCCCCAAAATCGATATAACATCTCTAAATCTGGTTTAAGTGCAGTGGAAGCATATCTTTTACTTTTGAATTTAGGCAATTGCAACATCTAAAAAAGCATAAGACTGAGACAAATTAATCTAATGACTTCTTGTTAAAAATGTTCCTAATCCTATCATGTATCCAGGATTAACAAACGTTGTATTTTGCACAACGCTCTCTACAAGGAGAGTTGCTTTACCAAAACACGTTAGCGGTTCATAGTTCTCTCTCTCGGTATAGCCTACACAACCATAACATAAGTGAATGGCAAAGCCTACGCATCCTCGTTCACAATCTCATGATTAACAGTAGAGGGAAATATGTCTACTCAAATGGTAATTTCTAATTATCAGTTCTATTGCATATACCTTTTGTTTTCCCCGAATATTTCTGCTGGTCACCTCCCCGTCCCTTGCTTCTTCTATTGCTTGGATAATTAGAGAGCGAAGGCTTTGACAGACCCCTCCCACGCGCAGGGCTCAGGCAGGCTGCCTGACGCGGGGACTGAATTCACTTCTGTAGGCTATTTCTCAGCACATTTATAAAATTTTCACAGAACAGAACAGAGCACCGACGAGTCAGATGAGGGAAACCTCGCACAGCATTATAAGAAACGAAGTGCATATTGTTATAACATAGCTCCATCACACTCCTTGGTCAAATAGTCCTTACATAGCCTGGTGGTGTGTTTTGGGTCATTTTTCTGTTGAAAAACAAATTATAGTCCCACTAAGCGCAAACCAGATGGGATGGCGTATCATTGCAGAATGCTGTGGTAGCCATGCTGGTTATGTGTGTCTTGAAGTCTAAATATATCACTGATAGTGTCACCAGCAAAACGACCCTACACCATCACACATCCTCCTCCATGCTTCACGGTGGGAACCACACCTGCAGAGATCATCCGTTCCCCTACTCTGTTGTCTCACAAAGACACAGTAGCGGTTGGCACTTGATAGCCAGTTTCATCATAGTGCTTGATGGCTTTTGCAACTGCACTTGAAGGAACTTTAAAAGTTCTTGAAATTTTCCAGAATGACTCAAATTCATTAAAAGAAGGAAATTCCACAAATTAACTTTTAACAAGGAACAACTGTTCATTTAAAAGCATTCCAGGTGACTCTACCTCATGAAGCTGGTTGAGAGAATGCCAGGAGTGTGCAAAGCTGACATCAAGGCAAATATAAAATATATTTTGATTTGTTTAACACTTTTTTGCTTACTAGATGATTCCATGTGTCATTTCATAGTTTTGATGTCTTCACTATTATTGTACATTGTAGAAAATAGTAAAAATAAATAAAAACCCTGGAATGAGTAGATGTGTCCAAACCTTTGACTGGTACTATATATATATATATACTGTATATACAGTATATCACAAAAGTGAGTACACCCCTCACATTTTTGTCAATATTTTAGTATCTTTTCATGTGAAAAGACTGAAGAAAGGACACTTTGCTACAATGTAGAGTAGTGAGTGTACAGCTTGTATAACAGTGTCAATTTGCTGTCCCCTCAAAATATCTCAACACACAGCCATTAATGTCTAAACCGCTGGCAACAAAAGTGAGTACACCCCTAAGTAAAATGTCAAAATTGGGCCCAAAGTGTCAATATTTTGTGTGGCCACCATCATTTTCCAGCACTGCCTTAACCCTCTTGGGCATGGAGTTCACCAGAGCTTCACAGGATCCCAGCATCTCTCCTCCGGACCGTACCCCTCCCAGTCCACGAGGTACTGAAGGCCCCTCGCCCGACGTCTCAAATCCAAAATAGATCGAACGGAGTACGCCAGGACCCCCTCGATGTCCAGAGGGGGCGGAGGAACATCCCGCACTTCAGCCAGAGCCTGTCCCCTGGTGCAAACCCTGGGGCCTCACTGCGGTTACGGTCTGCGGCAACTTTCTGGCACAGTATGGCGCGCTGAAGGTGGACGTGGGCGGCCTCCCAGGTTTCCTTCCTTCGCCGGAGCCTCGATCTGACTCGGTCTAAAACCATGGAGCCAGAACCGGCTGATACCCTGATACACATTGAAAGGGAGAAAGGTTAGTGGAGGAGTGGCGTAGTGAGTTCTGGGCCATCTCTGCCCAGGGCACAAATTTCGCCCACTCCTCCGGCCGGTCCTGGCAATAAGACAGCAGAAACCTACCCATATCTTGGTTAACTCTTTCCACCTGCCCATTACTCACGGGGTGAAAACCTGAGGTAAGGCTGAACGAGACCCCCAGACGTTCCATGAACGCCTTCCAGACCCTTGACGTGAACTGGGGATCCCGATCAGACACTATATCCTCAGGCACCCCATAGTGCCGGAAGACGTGTGTAAACAGATTGTAAGGCCGTAGGGAGACCGGGCAAAGGGAGGAGACAACAGGACTTACAAAATGATCCAAAATGTAACTTACCTCTGGGCAGGTGTCTAGGAGTCTTGCACTGGGCACACACTGAGCAGGAGGAAACATACATTCTCATGTCCTTAGCTAAAGTGGGCCACCAGTACCTCCCATCAAGAGCGCACCGTCCGACCTATCCCAGGATGACCAGAGGAGGGAGACGTGTGGGCCCAATAGATCATTCGGTCACGAACAGCAGACGGAATGTACAGACGCCCAGCTGGACATTGAGGGGGAGAGGGCTCTGCACGTGACGCCCGCTCAATGTCCTCGTCCAGCTCCCACACTAACGGCGCCACCAAACAAGAGGCTGGGAGTATGGGAGTGGGATCCATGGACCGCTCCTCTGTGTCATACAGCCGGGACAGTGCGTCTGCCTTCACGTTTTGGGAGCCTGGTCTGTAAGAGAGGGTAAACACAAAACGAGTGAAAAACATAGCCCACCTTGCCTGGCGAGGATTCAGTCTCCTCGAATCCCTGATGTACTCCAGATTGTGATGGTCAGTCCAGATGAGAAAAGGGTGTTTAGCCCACTCAAGCCAATGTCTCCACGCCTTCAAGGCCTTGACGACAGCCAACAGCTCCGGGAACCCTACATCATAGTTTCACTCTGCCGGGCTGAGCCTCTTCGAAAAGGCGAAGCATCAGTGGCGTACCCGAGCGCTGAGTGAGCACTGCTCCTATCCCAGCTTCGGATATGTCCACCTCCACTATGAACGGCAAACAGGGATCCGGATGAGCCATCACAGGAACTGAGGTAAACAGATCCTTCAGGTGTCTAAAAGCCCTTTTCGCCTCAGCTGACCACAGCAAGCGCACCGGGCCCCCCTTTAGTAGTGAGGTAATGGGAGCAGCAACCTGACCAAAACCCCAGATAAATCTCCGGTAGTAGTTGGCTAACCCTAATAATCGCTGCACCTCCTTTACCGTGGTGTGAGTCGGCCAATTACGCAAGGCTGCAATGAGATCACTCTCCATCTCCACCCCTGACGTGGAAATCCGATGCCCCAGGAAGGAGACGGACTGTTGGAAGAACAAGCATTTCTCAGCCTTGACTTACAGGTCATGCTCCAACAGGCGACCAAGCACTTTGCGCAAAAGGAACACATGCTCGGCACGTGTAGCGGAGTATATCAGAATGTCATCCATATACACCACTACACCCTGCCCGTGTAGGTCTCTGAAAATCTCGTCCACAAATGATTGGAAGACTGATGGAGCATTCATCAACCCATACAGCATGACTAGGTACTCATAATGCCCTGAGGTGGTGCTAAATGCTGTCTTCCACTAGTCTCCCTTCTTAATACGCACCAGATTGTACGCACTCCTGAGATGCAGTTTAGTGAAGAAGCGCGGGCTGTGCATTGACTCAATCGCCATAGTGATAAGAGTTAGCGGGTGACTATACCTCACTGTGATTCTATTGAGACCTCGATAATCAATGCACTGGCGCAAACCTCCATCCTTCTTCACAAAAAAGAAACTCGAGGAGACGGTTGAAATGGAGGGCTGAATGTACCCTTGACGCAGGGATTCAGAGACATATGTCTCCATAGCCAGTGACTCCTGGGAAGTGCAGCGTCTACCAGGAGATTTATCACACAATCCCCCCGTCGATGGGGTGGTAATTGAGTCGCCTTCTTTTTACAGAAGGCGATAGCCAAAGCGGCATATTCTGGGGGAATGCGCACGGTGGAGACCTTGTCTGGACTTTCCACCGTAGTAGCACCAATGGAAACCCCTAAACACCTACCTGAGCACTCTCGTGACTACCCCGTGAAAGTCCTCTGTGGCCACGAAACAGTGGGGTTATGACAAGCTAACCAGGGTAGCTCCAGCACCACGGAATACGCAGGAGAATCAATAAGCAAAATACTAATCTTTTCCCTGTGACCCCCCCTGTGTTACCATACTCAAAGGAGCGGTGGCCTCCCTGATCCATGTCACGCTCCTCCACCTCCATGGCTGAGGTACCTTCCCCTGCTATCTTCACTGGTGGTCAGAGATTGTCACAATCGTGTGTATAGGTGGCAGGGACGTCAGGCTCACGATAAGTAAACTTGGTAAAGTGAAGTAATTTAATAAAACAAAACATAACTCCAAAACCATAAATGCAAATTAAACAAATTGTGTACGAGGACCCGTCGCGCACCAAATACAAACAATACGAAACTGAACATAAAACAATCTCTGACAAAGTCATGATGTAAAGGCTTTCCTCCTCTTCGTCTGAAGAGGAGAGGCGAGAAGGATCGGAGGACCAATATGCAGCGTGGTAAGTGTCCATGGTTCTTTTAATAAGAAATACTTAACATGAACACAACGGATACAAAAACAATAAACGTGAAACAAACGAACGAAAACCAAAACAGTACCGTGTGGTGAAAAACACAGACACGGAAACAAACACCCACAAACAAACAGTGAAACCCAGGCTACCTAAGTATGATTTTCAATCAGAGACAACTAATGACACCTGCCTCTGATTGAGAACCATACTAAGCTGAAACATAGAAATCCCAAAATCGTAGAAAAACAAACATAGACTGCCCACCCCAACTCACGCCCTGACCATACTAAATAATGACAAAACAAAGGAAATTAAGGTCAGAACGTGACACATGATGGGAAACAGAGGGTTAAATACACAACAGGTAATGAATGGGATTGAAACCAGGTGTGTAGAAAGACAAGACAAAACCAATGGAAAATGAAAAATGGATCAATGATGGCTAGAAGACCAGTGACGTCAGAGGTTGATTTGGCCTCCAGAGGCTCTGCAATTGCGCCACACCCTCCATATGGAGCCTCAGACCACATCTTCGGATCATACTTTGGCTCTTAAGCCTTGATCACACTGACAATGTCACTGCATTTTGGTACATCAGAAGTACATTCATTTCCAATGGAGCGCTGTGTTTGCCTTGCAGCATGGCGTTGCAGAGGCAGTTGCAGTGCGTTCTGTGTTGTGCATTTGTTGGATTTGCATCAAACTGTTTGAGTAGACCGGCTTGATTGAAATGGTAGCAGAAGGTGAATGTTGAACTTTTGTTGCACACATATCCAGATATCCATTTTACTGCCCCACCTGCCTTGAATGACTGGTCCCCACTGAAAATAGCAGTCCAATAATCTATCCTATTCTTGAATCTACATGTTTATTTGTATCAAATACAAGTATCACAATAGAGAGGGTTACATTTTAAAGAATGAATCCTCTATGAATAAAACAAAATTGTTGGCTAGTAAAATATTTCCTATTGGCAATGATTGATAATTATATAATTTATATTATATATTATTATTTTTTCCCATAGTAAATCGTTATGGATCCATTCATATATTTAAAGTCCCTAAACTCTGCAAGAGTCTATTGTCCTGCTGATAGTTGAAATAAACATCTGCATTTTGAAAGAGTATTTTAATCATTATTTTATTAACGAAAGCATAAAGATGTTAATAAAGAAATACTGTACAGTGTATTTATTATCTGATATTTTGCGGTTGCATGATGTTTGTAGTTAGAAATGCAAAACTTTAGAGTACATAATACATTGTCCGTCTGATCGTCTGGCCTTCCGTTTGGCCAACTGGCCGCCTGGCCGTCCGTCAGGCCGTCCGTCTTTCCGTCTGGCCGCCCGTATTTCCGTCTGGCTGTCCATCTTCCGTTTGGCCGCCCGTCTCTCTGTCTGGCCTTCCGTCTTTCCGTCTGGCCGTCAGTCAGAAAATCGTCAGTCCACATGTCAATTGAAATTCCCCCATTGTATTTATTCAGGCAAGAAAAGATGTGTGTGGTGGTAAATTAGGGGTGCGTTTGCAAAGCGTCAACCTCAGCTGTCACTTTCACTAGCTAGCCATACAGACAACCAGCTAACTAGCCATCAAAATGGATATTAGAGTAATTTGTGTTTATCTACTGGGCTTAGGTCATGGTTTGTCGTGTTTGCAAGGTACAGATATTCATAGGCTATACATTGCCTCAACCTGTCCGTCACCACATCCAATGACTCCCCGTTATTGTTTGAAATGTTTGAAGAGTAGATGAAATGCTTCATAGGCATCAATATTCTCATGGGCATCCTCCGTCTACCCAAAGGCACATTTTTTTAAGGAGAGAGTCCAGAGGAAACAGGTGTGTGCGTATTGCGCAAGAGACAGAGGCTACAAATTGGAAGCTTATTATGCAAAATCCTTCATTCATTAGCTAAATATAAGGCTAATACCACATTGGATGTATTACCTGAAAGAGGTAGGCTAAGACTCCTCGCTCTCTCTCTTTCTCTCTAATTCAATTTGCTGTATTGGCATGACGTAACAGTGACCATTTACCAAAGCTTATTCTGGACATTTACAACATTAACATAATTCAATTAACAATAATAAATATTGTAAACGGAACAACAGTAACAACAATAATCAAGGGTCAAAATAACCATACATTTAACAATAACAATAAGCATAGAGGACTTGTGCAGGTTGGTTGGTCTGTCAGACACTGTGCCTCATCTTATGGCGGGGAGGAATGTAGTGCTGCCAACCCACAGCTCTCTGCGTCCTCCCCTAACAGGACTGGTAGCCTACTCTGGTCAAATTTGGAGAAACGATACTCTCTAATACTCTCTAATTGTTTTTATATTCTTTCAGGAAATGCAGCTCGGTTTCGGGTTATTCTGTGGTGCAGTGGTTGCACAGCCTGTCCTCTACAGAAAGACATATTTTCAAATCAAATCAAATCAAATTTATTTATATAGCCCTTCGTACATCAGCTGATATCTCAAAGTGCTGTACAGAAACCCAGCCTAAAACCCCAAACAGCAAGCAATGCAGGTGTAGAAGCACGGTGGCTAGGAAAAACTCCCTAGAAAGGCCAAAACCTAGGAAGAAACCTAGAGAGGAACCAGGCTATATGGGGTGGCCAGTCCTCTTCTGGCTGTGCCGGGTGGAGATTATAACAGAACATGGCCAAGATGTTCAAATGTTCATAAATGACCAGCATGGTCGAATAATAATAAGGCAGAACAGTTGAAACTGGAGCAGCAGCACAGTCAGGTGTACTGGGGACAGCAAGGAGTCATCATGTCAGGTATTCCTGGGGCATGGTCCTAGGGCTCAGGTCCTCCGAGAGAGAGAAAGAAAGAGAGAATGTGTCTACCTTTCATGTGTCTACCTTTCTCAATGGCAAGGCTGTGCTCACAAAGCCTCTATTTTGTCAAGGTCTTTCTAAGGTTTTGATCAGTAACCATGGTCAAGTAGTTAGCCACGGTGTACTGTTGATTTAGGGCCAGATAGCACTGCATTTTTCTTTGTGCTTGTAGTTTTGTTTGACTGTGTTGTAATTTGGTTTATACTGATTGATTGGATATCTGGTCCTGAGGCGTCAGTGTGTTAGGATACCATTATAGGCTATTAGTAGGACAATAGACTCTTGCCAACACCTCTCTGTATTTTGATACTTTGAGCAAGGCAATTGATCAGCATTAAAAACTTTGTGGATGGGGCCTCCCGGGTGGAGCAGCAGTCCAAGACACTGCATTGCTGTCACGATAGTCTAATGAATTAACGGACCAAGGCGCAGCGTGCGTAGAGTTCCACATGTTTATTAAATGAAACTCACAAAAACAATAAAGAGTAACGAAACGTGAAGCAAATACAGTGCTCACAGGCTCCGTGCTCACAGGCAATACACAAAAACAAGATCCCACAACAAACAGGTGGGAAAAGGCTGCCTAAATATGATCCACAATCAGAGACAATGATAAACAGCTGCCTCTGATTGGGAAACATACCAAGCCAACCTAGAAATAAAGAAACTAGAATGCCCACCCTAGTCACACCCCGACCTAACCAAAATAGAGAATAAAGGATCTCTAAGGTCAGGGCGTGTCAGTACCCCTCCCCAAAGGTGAGGACCTCGGCCGCAAAACCTGACTCTATAGGGGAGGGTCCGGGTGGGCATCTAGCCTCGGTGGTGGCTCCGGTGCGGGACGTAGACCCCGCTCCACTCGCGGATCCGCCCGCTTCGGTGGTGACTCTGGTGCGGGGATCGGCGGCGGAAGCGCCGGCCCATGGATCGTCACCGGAGGAACCGGACCGTGGATCGTCACCGGAAGCTCCTGCCCATAGATCGTCGCCGGAGGAACCGTGCCGTGGATCATCGCCTGAGGAACCGGGCAGTGGATCGTCACCGGAGGAACCGGGCCGTGGATCGTCACAGGAGGAACCGGGCCGTGGATCGTCGCCGGAGGAACCGGGCCGTGGATCGTTGCCAGAGGAACCGGGCCATGGATGGTCGCCGAAGGAACCGGACCATGGATCGTCGCCGGAGGCTCCAGACTGGGAACCCTCGCTGGAGGTTCCGGACTGGGAACCCTCGCTGGAGGCTCTGGACTGGGAATCCTTGCTGGAGGCTCTGGACTAGGAACCCCCACTGGAGGCTCTGGACTGGGAACCCTCGCAGGAGGCTCTGGACTGGGAACCCTCACTGGAGGCTCTGGACTGGGAACCCTCGCAGGAGGCTCCGGACCATGGATTATCACTGGAGGCTCCGGGCCATGGATCATCACTGGAGGCTCTGGGCCATGGATCATCACTGGAGGCTCCGGACCATGGATCCGTCTCTGGAAGATCCGGACCATGGGAACTGTCGCTGGAGGCTCCGGACTGGGAACCGTCGCTGGAGGCTCAGGACTGCAGACCTTTGCTGGAGGCCGGGTGCGTGGAGCCAGCACAGGACGTACCGGGCTGGGGAGATGCACAGGAGGACTGGTGTGTGGAGCCGGCACAGGACGTACTGGGCCATGGAGGCACACTGGAGACACAGTGCGTAGAACCGGCACAGGATGTACTGGGCCGTGGAGGTGCACTGGAGATCTGGAGCGTAAAGCTGGCACAACGTGTCTTGGACAGATGACAACCTTCGCACGACAAGTGCAGGGAGCTGGCACAGGACGTACCGGGCTGTGGAGGCGCACTGGAGGTCTGGAGCGTAGAGCTGGCACAACGTGTCTTGTACAGATGCCAACCTTCGCACGGCAAGTGCGGGGAGCTGGCACAGGACGTACCGGGCTATGGAAGCGCACTGGAGACACGGTGCGTAGAACCGGCACACATTGTACCGGAACACTGGCACTCTCCTCAAAGCGAGTGCGGAGAGCTGGCACAGGTGGCATCGGATGGCTAACAAGCTCTTCAGGGCGACTGTCTTGCCTCTCCAGCCAAACCAACAGCTCTCTCTCATCATTCTCCTCAACTTTCGCCAACCACTCCTCGCTCAATCGATCCCAATATTCCTCCCCGGTCTCTGACTCACCCCTCAGCGTCGCTGACCACCCCGTGTGCTTCCCCCCAACTTTTTTTTTGAAGCTGCTTCTTGGGCCTACGTCGTGGCCGCGAACCCCGGTGTCGATGCTGTCCCTCCTTCGCTGCTTCCTGCTGCTCACAGGCTCTGTGCTCACAGGCAATACACAAAAACAAGATCCCACAACGAACAGCTTTAAATTCTTTATTATCCAAATGTTTATAGCGCATGTGGGCGACCTCATGCAACCGCAAAATGTCTGATAAAGCATATACTGTAGAGTACTGTATTCCTTCATTAGCATCTAGTTCCCCTCTAGGTTTCTTCCTAGGTTTTGGCCTTTCTAGGGAGTTTTTCCTAGCCACCGTGCTTCTACACCTGCATTGCTTGCTGTTTGGGGTTTTAGGCTGGGTTTCTGTACAGCACTTTGAGATATCAGCTGATGTACGAAGGGCTATATAAACAAATTTGATTTGATTTGATTAGAATGATTTCATTAATAAAATTATTATAAAAAATACTCTTTGAAAATGCAGATTTTTTTTGTTATGGATCCATAATGAATTACTATGGGAATAAATATCACTGAATGACAGAAATATTGGAATAAAGTAGTTGATTACTGGAAAACACTCTTTCAAAATGAATGGAAGAGACAGCATTCAGAGGTCAAGACAGCACTACTCTGAGACAAGCATGGGGACTGGTCTTGATAAATAAACAAGATTTTCATTTTCACTACACAGATTACTACACAGATCCTACACATAACGTTAGCTAGTGAGCCAAGCAGCTAACATTTCCTAGCTAGTGAACAGGCCGTTTAACTTGGAGTCTTTTGTTTAGACGTGTAGGTAGCTAGCTAAACAATTAACCTTAATCCCAATCAATAGAGGAGTAGCAATACAAACCGATTGTCATAGCTTTCTGACAAAATTAGAAATGTATCATTTTTGAAAATGAAGCTAGACTCTTACCCATGTGCAGTACATGGATAAACGCTTCACAGCAGATTGAAACCCCTTTCATTAAATAAGACGTCCTGTGACGTTTACATTTTGTTTGTACAGCTTGCTTGGCCAGTTGTGTCAAGTCACTCTGGTTCACACTGACTGTGTGCAATGCCATAAGAATCATCAGATCTTTCTCCCTCTCTGTCACGAATGCCATGGTTGCCTTAAGTTTGAAGATGTAATCTTCCAGAAGGTATTTCTGCCCCCAAATTTTCAAATGTGCATTAATGCCTCTCCTGTGAAGTAGTGACGTGCGACTTATGCCTAGTTTCCTGAAACTAGTCACATATTAGATGCTACAGACAGAAGTTGGCAGATCTGCTGTACCGACTTCAGACGAGTTCCAAGATGCTTGTGGGGGTCGTAGAGTGAAACGGAGAACACTGTGTGTTCGTGAGAGGCTTATTTTACTATAGAGGAGTCCTAAAAGTTTATAGGTCAAACCGTTCGGACGCTACAGATGATTTTGTGAGAAGACCGATTTCCAGGATGTCTCATGGTCTGACAAACACCACTCTAGCTCTGCCACCTTTCACTGCAAATACGGAAGTGTTACATAGGCGGATGCAGTGGATTGAGACGCCTCCAATACAAAAAAACCCGATAATCTCTAGCTTAAATGTATGAATTTTTATGTGGACCAAAATGTAGATGGCTGTGCCGTACAGATTGCAAAACAGTTGGGAAGAGATTGTGATGTGCCGATTCCATGGTACATGGTTTATGACCTGATACTGTACACAAAACAAGCCTTGATTGAAGTATTTCAATTTCAATTATTATACATAATTATTGCCACCAACAAAATGTTATGTATATGGGTCATATAACCATCTCAGGTCTGCAGATTTGGCTGTGAAGAAACAGAATCATTAGATCACTTATTCTGGCATGTAGCTTGTTTCTGGTCACAGGCTCAGGAATGGCAGAAATACATTTACATAAAATGTGCTCCTACATCTGCATTGCTTGTTGTTTGGTGTTTTAGGCTGGGTTTCTGCTGATGTAAATAGCGCTGTCACGACTTCCGCCGAAATTGGTACCTCTCCTTGTTTGGGCGGCGTTCGGCGATCTAAGTCACCGACCTTCTAGCCATCGTTGATCCTCTTTTCATTTTCCTTTGGTTTTGTCTTGCCTTGTATCACACCTGGTTCCAATCCCATTCATTACCTGTTGTGAATTGAACCCTTTGTTCCCCCTCATTGTCCTTGTCGGTGAATGTTTGTTTGTAAGCATTGTGCAAGATATGTTGTGGTGTGCGACAGGTTTTTATTAAACTGCTCCGTTTATACCAAGTTCGATCTCCTGCGCATGACTTCCCTGCCACCAGCACGCACCCTTACAAATACATTTGATTGATGGGTTGGGAGATTTGGAAAGCCATAGTCAATCAAAAATATAATCACATTTTTAGTAAAAATATTCACCTTTAACTTGACATCTGTAGATACTATGTGTTGAGGAAGGTTCTGAATTTACAGTTAAAAATATATGGCACATGGAAATCATAAGAGGGCGGTTTATGAAGATAAGTGGGATGGACTGAGAGTAGCTGAGGGGTGGGTTTAAAAGCTCATGCTCTATAATAGTTATGACTAACAACACAATATATAACGTATACTGTATGTGTTTGGGTACTGTCTATACGGATGTGATGTATGTCAAGTAACTGTATTCTTGTAACTGCTGTGAAGAGAACAAAAGTAAAATGTATGTATAACAAAAAAAGATAAAGCTGTAAAAACAAAGTTGATTTGCTCTCTGTCCTCTCTGTCCTTTCTGTCCTCTCTGTCCTCTCTGTTCTCAGCCAGTTGTAGTCACACTGGAAAGTGCTACTCTCTCTGTAGTCATACCTGCTTGTCTCTCTGTTGGTGTCCTCAGTGAGTGTGATCATCATACTGCCCTGTCTCTGTC
Organism: Oncorhynchus mykiss; assembly: GCF_013265735.2. Taxonomy (NCBI): domain Eukaryota; kingdom Metazoa; phylum Chordata; class Actinopteri; order Salmoniformes; family Salmonidae; genus Oncorhynchus; species Oncorhynchus mykiss. The sequence continues at coordinate 34,285,053 of NC_048582.1, read as the reverse complement.
GCTTCATGCAGTATAGTCATACCGCCCTGTCTGTCCCTGTGTGTGTCCCTAGCCTGGAGGTGACTGTCCAGAAGAGAAGCTAGGGGCCCATGTCGCCAGAGCTGCTGAGTGGAGAAGACAGGAGAGGAGTGTTCCTTCATTAGGCATGAAACAGAAGAGAAATTGAGTGAAACAGCGAGATTAAGATACCTGAACTTGTCCAATAAGATATGCACATTTTCATTTTTCTTTGCACTTTGTTCTCTAAATAACATGACCCTGGGTTACAGATGATGAGGAAAACAATTATGTTCTCTGGTGCTCTCTCTCTCTCTCTCTCTGCTTCTCTTCTTAACACACTCAGTCTTTATTTTTCCTTCTTTAGGAACCCCTCATTTTCTGTCCATCTCTCTACTCTCCTTCTTACCTCCCATCTTGATGTTACTTTCTGTGCCTCTGTGTATCTCACCTCCCCTACATCAACCCACCTCCAAACCTCTCTCTGAGCCCTCACTTTTAGCCTCTGAAGGCCCCTCTCTCCTAACCTCAGGTCCTCTCCTCATCCCTACCTCTTCAGTTCCTCAAAGCACCTCTACTTTTCCCACTCATGCCATCATGTCCAGTTCTCTTGAGCTGCCGCAATCTCAGCTTCCTATTTAAAATAATATTTTCAGTCCCAACTTGTTTAACCCCTCAATGCTCATTTAGGGTTTTAGCTTTCCCATCGCCATTAGCTTCTAATGAATTAATTCAATGCATCCTTTCACTCTTCTTTGACTGTTAACTCTACCCACTCTCCATCCATCCGTCTCTCTGTGGTCAGCATGCCAACCCAGAGAAGGACAATCCCTCTGCAACGCCCAGGAGCTGGAGGACTTTGATGGCTTTCAAGAGGATCGCTCCAACCCGACGCGCTTCGATGGAGACTTGCTCTTGGGGTGGGCAGTCTGTTATTTTTTCTATAATTTGGGATTTCTGTGTTTGGCCTGGTATGGTTCTCAATCAGAGGCAGCTGTCAATCGTTGTCCCTGGTTGAGAACCACACTTAGGTAGCCTGGGTTTCACCTTTGAGTTGTGTGTGATTTTTTTTTCCGTTTCAGTGTTAGCACCATTCGGGACTGTTTTGGTTTTCATTTTGATTCTCTTGTTCTTTTGTATTTTGTATTCATTTTTCCATTAAATTATATTATGGATACACACCACGCTGCATTTTGGTCCTCCGATCCTTCCTACTACTCCTCAGAGGAGGAAGAAGAAACCCGTTACAGAATCACCCACAAACCAAGGACCAAGCAGCATGGTAACGGGCAGCAGCAGCGATCTCCAGACTCCTGGACATGGGAGGAGATTTTGGACGGCAAAGGACCCTGGGCACAGGCTGGGGAATATCGCCGCCCCAAATCAGAGCTGGAGTGTGATGGTGGTATGAGGAGGCAGCACGGCAGCGTGGCAGGGACGAGAGGCAGCCCCAAATATTTATTGGGTGGGGGCACACGGGGAGTGTGGCTAAGTCAGGTAGGAGACCAGAGCCAACTCCCCGTGCTTACCGTGGAGAGAGGTGGACCGGGAAGGCACCGTGTTATGCCGTGAGGCGCACGGTGTTCCCAGTGCGCAGGCATAGCCCTGTGCGTTACATCGCAGCGCCTCGTATCGGCCGGGCTAGAGTGGGCATCGAGCCAGATGCCATGAAGCCGGCTCAGCGCATCTGGTCTCCAGTGCGTCTCCTCAGGCCGGGGTACATGGCACCAGCCCTGCGCATGGTTTCCCCGGTTCGCCAGCACAGCCCAGTGCAGTCTATTCCACCTCGCCGCACTGGCCTGGCTACGGGGAACATCCAGCCAGGTAGGCTTGTACAGGCTCGGGGCTCGAGACCTCCAGTGCGCCTCCACGGTCCGGTCTATCCGGTGCCTCCTCTACACACCAGGCCTCTGGTGGCAGCCCCCCGAACCAGGCTGTCTCTCCGTCTCCTCCCTACAGAGTCTCCCGCCTGTCCAGAGCTGCCAGAGTCTCCTGTCTGTCCTGAGCTGCCAGAGCCGCCCGCCAGTCAATTAGCTGCCAGAGCCGCCGGTCAGTCAGTAGCTGCCAGAGCCGGCGGTCAGTCAGGAGCTGCCAGAGCCGCCGGTCAGTCAGGAGCTGCCAGAGCCGCCGGTCAGTCAAGAGCTGCCAGAGCCGTCCTTCACTCCTGTGCTGCCTGAATCGCCCTTCACTCCGGAGCTGCCGGAATCGCCCTTCACTCCGGAGCTGCCGGAATCGTCCTTCACTCCGGTGCTGCCAGAATCTCCCGTCCGTCCAGTGCTGCCGGAATCTCCCGTCCATTCGGGACCCGTGGCTAGGGTCCCCAGTCCAAGGCCGCTCTAAAGAGGCCACGGAGGCAGGTTAAGAGGCAGACAAAGACTATGGTGGAGTGGGGCCCACATCCAGCGCCAGAGCCGCCACCGCGGACAGACGCCCACCCAGGCCCTCCCCAGGTTTTTCCGCACCTTTTTTTTGGGGGGGGGGGGGGGGGGGGGCGTGAGTTGAGGTGGGCAGTCTATGTTCTTTTTTCTATAATTTGGGATTTCTGTGTTTGGCCTGGTATGGTTCTCAATCAGAGGCAGCTGTCAATCGTTGTCCCTGATTGAGAACCATACTTAGGTAGCCTGGGTTTCACCTTTGAGTTGTGGGTGATTATTTTTCCGTTTCAGTGTTAGCACCATTCGGGACTGTTTCGGTTTTCATTTTGATTCTCTTGTTCTTTTGTATTTTGTATTCATTTTTCCATTAAATTATATTATGGATACACACCACGCTGCATTTTGGTCCTCCGATCCTTCCTACTACTCCTCAGAGGAGTAGGAAGAACAACCCCTTTACACACATTTGATACTTAAGTTTATTTTAGCAATTACATTTACTTTTGACACTTAACCCTCCTGTTGTGTTCGTTTTATGTTAATTAATTCTGTGTTCCCGGTCCAAAATGTCCGCCCCGTTATAGCTGATTATAAATCCATAATAATACATATATTATCACCTAATGTTGTGTTAGATCTTTTTATCAACTTAAGTTCTTGTGAACAGCTATTTATGGCCTGTAGGCCACATTGACCTGAGCTCATACAACTCGTTTTTGAATAAAGAAAAAAATACTGTATGGATTATTTGGACTCTAACAAATACTCAGATTAAACATATTGTGATTTTTATCACAGACTACTTTGTGTCAAAGTTTAACAAGGACTCTCTCCTCACCAGTGTCATGATCAAAGATATGATCAAGAGCCTCATACAGTATATCGTTTGGTCATTGTGTTGCCACAGAATGAATTGTGATCAAGGCCTCAATAAAGATTTATATACCAGAGCTGCGAGAAAAGTTCTATATATTATTGAAACAATATTGCGATTGTTTGTGAGAATGCCAACATGTGTGATAAATGGGCATGTGCCTGAACTAAATTTTATTGTAGTCTCACCCATTAATTTCTAATGACTAGTCATTTTTGACTGGGAACACCACAGGTGTGCAAAAGTGAAATAAAACACCCAAAATGTAATGAAAATCATCAAAATGTATTTTGTGTGTTCAGATGCCCTGTGTGGACAAAGTCATGGAACCTTATGACAATCAGATTAAATGAACTACATTTTTCAGAGAGAACTTTTAAATAAGTCTATTTCGACCGGAACACAGCAGGAAGGTTAAGTATATTTAAAACCAAATACTTTTAGACTTTATGTAAAAAAAAATATCTCAAAATAATTTACAGTGCAATTCTAAAGAATAGAGTAATGACTTATGTTGCTCAATTATATTAAACAGCTTTTTGCTACATATCATAATAACCAAATATAGCCTCTTGTATTGATCCCCTCCCATTTGTTTGCGTATTTCTGTTTAAAAATGTTATACATGTTTTAAAATGTTTTAAAACCCTGTTTTTGCTTTGTCATCATGGGGTATTGTATGTAGATTGCTGAATTTTGGGAGGAAAAAGTCAAGGGGTCTGAATACTTTCCGAAGGCCCTGTAGAGAAAAAGCTTGCCAGACTGGAGGTGTATGTGTATGGGCAAAATGTGTCTATCCATATAGCTGATAGGAGCTGAAAGGTAGGTAATAATACCTATTGAAAAGTAATATTGAGAAAGTGAAGGGATTCATAGGGATTTGCTATCTGCTCCAGACAAAGTCCGATTTTCCCATCTTTCATTTGAAAGGGACAATCTGCAGTTCCTTCTTCCATTTTTGGACTTCTGAATAAATGAAATGTACCCACTTATTCTTGAAGAATATAACTTATAAATGCCCCATGAGCATAGTTCAACTGCCGTACCCCATCAGAACCCAAAATATAAGCTTTATCACGCCTATGTTTGTAAACAAATAAATGTAAATAAAAATTTTAGCCTCAACATGGTTAAAAATATAATGTTGGTATCATAGATGGTCAGTCCCTGCAACCATAGATCTGTCTATGAATTTGAGAGTGGTTACATTTCTCCAGACCTATCCCTCAGCTTTTTATCAAAATGGGTGCACTTTGTTTTTGTTTAAGCTGCTGATTGACACTTTTAAAGCTTGGGATTTAGGCTTTGACAGGGGAAATGATATACAGTGAAATTAATTAAAAAAGGGATTATATTGATGTTCTGTTGTCTCATATTAAAGATTGTATCTAATGTAAGAGGCTACAAACAAGCATTTGTTTCAACAACAACATCTGCAAATCTGTGTACTCGAGCAATAAACTTTGATTTGATATAAAGTGATTATATGAGACATCAAAATGTTCTCTCTTTGTATTTTTATGTTCTCCCATTTTATGGAAGAACAAAGAGAAAATGAAAACAAAGCGTTGATTGTGTTTATTTGCACCTCTCCCCACAAGGGGCCCTCTTCCACCCCCTCCCCTCCCCCCACACCCCTCATTTTACGCATCAGCCCTTCTTAAATCGCTACCCTGCATGCTGGGAAATATCCTGACCTTTTAGAAAAGCACCTGGCCTCAAATTGCCTTAACCTTCTCTTGTCACCAAGGCTCCTCGACAATCTCCTCTCATAGAAATAGAACAATTATATGTCCGCTCCCGTTATACCCACTCCTGAGTCCTAAGTGGTGAGATGGAGCTTCCGTCTGTCAGAAGGAGGGTCTGAGTCAGACTCTTACGGCATGGATACAGGATGTTGTTCCTTAAAAAAATACTTGTGTGTATATATTATAGTCTGTATTACGATATTGGCCTCTGTAATCACTTTGATACAATCATTTTGTCAAATTAAATTTGACCCTTATCATTTCTGTCACGTTCTGACCATAGTTCTTTTGTGTTTTCCTTGTTTTAGTGTTGGTCAGGACGTGAGCTGGGTGGGCATTCTATGTTGTGTGTCTAGTTTGTCCGTTTCTATGTATGGCCTGATATGGGTCTCAATCAGAGGCAGGTGTTAGTCATTGTCTCTGATTGGGAACCATATTTAGGTAGCGTGTTTTGTGTTGGGGTTTGTGGGTGGTTGTTTCCTGTCTTTGTGTCATTGCACCAGTTAGGACTGTTTCGGATTTTGCTACGTTTGTAATTTTGTAATTGTGTTCATGTTTAGTTTCACTTATTTAACACCATGAACTATAACCACGCTGCATTTTGGTCCTCCCCCCCCCCACGACGGAAGAAAGCCGTTACAGAACCACCCACCACAACAGGACCAAGCGGCGTGGTGACAGGCAGCGGCAGCAGGAGCAGTGCAAGGAGGAATGAATATGGGAGGACGAGTTGGACGGTAAAGGACCCTGGGCACAGCCAGGAGAATATCGCCGCCCCAAAGAAGAGCTGGAGGCAGTGAAGGCGGAGAGGCGCTGGTATGAGGAGGCAGCACGGCGGCGCGGATGGAAGCCAGAGAGTCAGCCCCAAAAATTTATTGGGGGGGCACGCAGGAAGTGTGGCGAAGCCAGGTAGGAGACCTGCGCCAACTTCCTGTGCTTACCGGAGGGCAAGAGAGAGACCGGGCAGGCACCGTGTTATGCTGTGGAGCGCACGGTGTCCCCAGTGCGGATGCATAGCCCGGTGCGGTACATACCAGCTCCTCGTATCGGCCGGGATGGAGTGGGCATCGAGCCAGGTGCCATGAAGCCGGCTCTATGCATCTGGTCTCCAGTGCGTCTCTTTGGGCCGGCGTACATGGCACCAGCCTTACGCATGGTGTTCCTGGTTGACCAGCACAGCCCAGTGCGGGCTATTCCACCTCGCCGCACTGAAAGGGCGACCGGGAGAATTCAACCAGGTAAGGTTGGGCAGGCTCGGTGCTCAAGAGCTCCAGTGCGCCTGCACGGTCCGGTCTATCCAGTACCACCTCCACGCACCAGCCCTCCGGTGGCAGCCCACCGCACCAGGCTGTCTCTCCGTTTCAGCCCTACAGGTGCTCCGGCCTGTCCAGCGCTGCCAGAGCCTCCCTCCTCTCCAGCGCTGCCAGAGCCTTCCGTCTGTCCAGAGCTGCTAGAGTCTCCCGTCTGTCCAGAGCTGCTAGAGTCTCCCGTCTGTCCAGAGCTGCTAGAGTCTCCCGTCTGTCCAGAGCTGCTAGAGTCTCCCGTCTGTCCAGAGCTGCTAGAGTCTCCCGTCTGTCCAGAGCTGCTAGAGTCTCCCGTCTGTCCAGAGCTGCTAGAGTCTCCCGTCTGTCATGAGCCGCCAGAGCCGCCATTCAGCCAGGATCCGCCAGAGCCGCCATTCAGCCAGGATCCGCCAGAGCCGCCATTCAGCCAGGATCCGCCAGAGCCGCCATTCAGCCAGGATCCGCCAGAGCCGCCAGTCAGCCAGGATCCGCCAGGGCCGCCAGTCAGCCAGGATCCGCCAGAGCCGCCAGTCAGCCAGGATCCGCCAGAGCCGCCAGTCAGCCAGGATCCGCCAGAGCCGCCATTCAGCCAGGATCCGCCAGAGCCGCCATTCAGCCAGGATCCGCCAGAGCCGCCATTCAGCCAGGATCCGCCAGAGCCGCCAGTCAGCCAGGATCCGCCAGGGCCGCCAGTCAGCCAGGATCCGCCAGAGCCGCCAGTCAGCCAGGATCCGCCAGAGCCGCCAGTCAGCCAGGATCCGCCAGAGCCGCCAGGATCTGCCAGAGCCGCCAGTCAGCCAGGAGCTGCCAGAGCCGTCAGTCAGCCGGAAGCTGTCAGAGCCGTCAACCAACCTGAGCTACCCCTCAGTCCCGAGCTACCCCTCAGTCCCAAGCTGCCCCTCAGTCCGGAGCTGCCCCTCAGTCCGGAGCTGTCCCTCAGTCCAGTGGGGCCCTTTGTTGGGGATCCTAGGCCAGGGTCGGCGGCAAGGGTCGCCACTCAAGGGACGCTAAGGAGGTGGACAAAGACAATGATGGAGTGGGGTCCACGTCCAGCGCCAGAGCTGCCACCGCGGACAGATGCCCACCCAGACCCTCCCCTATAGGTTTAGGTTGTGCGGTTGTAGTCCGCACCTTGGGGGGGTACTGTCACGTTCTGACCATAGTTATTTTGTGTTTTCCTTGTTTTAGTGTTGGTCAGAACGTGAGCTGGGTGGGCATTCTATGTTGTGTGTCTAGTTTGTCCGTTTCTATGTATGGCCTGATATGGTTCTCAATCAGAGGCAGGTGTTAGTCATTGTCTCTGATTGGGAACCATATTTAGGTAGCTTGTTTTGTGTTGGGGTTTGTGGGTGGTTGTTTCCTGTCTTTGTGTCATTGCACCAGATAGGACTGTTTCGGGTTTTGCCACGTTTGTTATTTTGTAATTGTGTTCATGTTTAGTTTCACTTATTAAACACCATGAACTCTAACCACGCTGCATTTTGGTCCTCCTCTCCTTCGACGGAAGAAAGCCGTTACAATTTCTCTGAACTATTATTATCAAACTGCATTTACGCAACTGTTCCTTGTATATTTTCACATCACTTTGTATTTCATGTTTTTATGAAAAACTATTGAAATCATGATTCAATTTAATGAAAGGATGAGGATTGATTAAGGTTACTTTGCAATCAAGCAAATACATTTAGCTAACTTGAAAGGCAAAGTTGATCCAGTAATAAAATAAACATTGAATGGTGAAATTCAGGAACACCAACAACCTGAGGGAACTGATGACTCGGGCAGGAAACGGAGCTGGCATTTAGAATCATGCTAGTGATTTCTGAGCCAGGGCATCTGTGTTTGCTCCTCTGTCTTTGTTTCCATCTGCAGTGGAACCACTGTGCTCAATCAGATAGGATACCTAGGTTAATAAGTTTGTGTCCCAAATCGCACACTATTCCCTTTATCGTGCACTACTTTTGGCCAGAGCCCCAAGTAGTGCAATATGTAGGTAATAAGGGTGACATTTGGGACGCAGACTAAGACTTGAATTCAGTTCGCTGTAGTTCCCTCTGTCAACACTAATGGAAGACTGCAAAACAAACGGCAATGACCTTACATAGGTGAGAAGTGGGATGGCGACCGTGAGGCCCTCAGAACACACGGGTAGACGTGTGAAGGGGCTTGAAAGAAAGTCGAATCACAGGGACATGCCTTCCCGTTCGTTGGGTGCAGTGTAGCCATCCTCGTTGTATGAGCCATGTTACAATTCCCTCTGAGTGGGTTAACCCTATTGATGTGATGTCATGCCGGAGACATGGTGTCACGGTCGTCATAAAGAGGAGACCAAGGGGCCTCCCGGGTGGCGCAGTGGTTAAGGGCGCTGTACTGCAGCGCCAGCTGTGCCGTCAGAGACTCTGGCTTCGCGCCCAGGCTCTGTCGTAACCAGCCGCGACCGGGAGGTCCGTGGGGCGACACAATTGACCTAGCATCGTCCAGGTCGCGGGCCGGGCGCAGTGCACGCTAACCAAGGTTGCCAGGTGCACGGTGTTTCCTCCGACACATTGGTGCGGCTGGCTTCTGGGTTGGATGTGTGCTGTGTTAAGAAGCAATGCGGCTTGGTTGGGTTGTGTATCAGAGGACGCATGGCTTTCAACCTCCGTCTCTCCCGAGCCCGTACGGGAGTTGTAGCGATGAGACGAGATAGTAGCTCCTAAAAAACAATTGGATACCACAAAATTGTGGAGAAAAAGGGGTAAAAATTCATCCCAAAAAAAAGAAAGAAAAAAAAAGAGGAAGGCGCAGCGTGGAATGCGTACATCTTCTTTTAATAAAAGAGAGAACACTGAACAAACTATCAAAACAACAAAACAAACCGTGGAGCTAATATGCATAGTGCAGACAGGCAACTAAACAACCCACAAACTATCCAAGGAATATGGCTACCTAAATCTGGTCCCCAATCAGAGACAACGATAAACAGCTGCCTCTGATTGAGAACCAATCTAGGCAACCATAGACATATAAACACCTAGACTAGAAAAACCATAAACATACAAAAAACCCTAGACAATACAAAACTACACAAACCACCCTTGTCACACCCTGACCTAACCAAAATAATAAAGAAAACAAATATAACTAAGGTCAGGGTGTGACACAACTGCAGTCTTCCCAACTACAGTCTTCGAGTAAATTTTTGTTGTTGTCCTGGACAAACTCACCATGGCAAAGGAATAAGTTAGTCCTAAATATTTCAGAAACTAAAAGCATTGTATTTGGGACAAATAATACACTAAACCCTAAACCTCAACTAAATCGTGTAATGAATAATGTGGAAATTGAGCAAATTGAGGAGACTAAACCGCTTGGAGTAACCCTGGATTGTAAATTGTCCTGGCCAAAACATATTAATACAACAGGAGCTAGGATGGAAAGGTGTCTTTCATAATAAAGAGATTCTCTGCTTTCTTAACAGCACTATCAACAAGGTAGGTCCTACAGGCCATAGTTTTGTCGCACCTGGACTACTGTTCAGTCGTGTAGTCAAGTGCCACAATGAGGGACTTAGGAAAATTGCAATTGGCTCATAACAAAGCAGCACGGCTGGCACTTGGATATACACAGAGAGCTAACATTAATAATATGCATGACAATCTCTCTTGGCTCAAAGTGGAGGAGAGATTGACTTCATCACTACTTGTTTCGTAAGAAGTGTTGACATGCTGAATACACCGAGTTGTCTGTTTAGCACACAGCTCAGACACCCATGCATACCCCAGAAGACATGGCACCAGAGGTTTCTTCACAGACTGGTTACCTTCTTCTACGCTCCAAACGTTTAATCCATGAGTCTGGGAGAGAACATATAGGCCTAGGTGATGCTGTTGGTTCATTGACTGTGCAGGGCGGCTTACAGAGTTAGCCTAAAATTATTGTGAATTTGTATTTGATTTTGAATAGCCTAGTAATAGGATTTTTTTTATTCAGAATTAATAGGCTGACACATTACCTTTTAGCTACAGAATATCTCACCACTGTTAATTTCCATCTCCTCAATTCCTTTCTCGAGTGCGCAGAGAGAGGGGCTGTCAACCGTTTAATGAGTATGTTTTGTAGTGAAAACATGTTACTATTGATGTTGCAAATTAAGCACTGGTAGCTGCAAGAATAGGGTTGGAGAGCCCATTTCATACAGAGTTTGAGTGTTACCTGTCACGCAGCTCCTCAAACACTGGTTGATGCGTGGAGTGAAATACGTCTTCTTATAAGCCCAGACATTTCTTTATGCAATCCCATGTGAAAGCAGTTTGATGGTTGCCACTAAAAAGAGGAGGATCCCAGCTGTTACTATATTTATTTCTCAGCTGCTCATATTAAGCACATGCTATAAAACCGGAGTAGCCTACCCGGTATGATTGAAAAACAGAACCAGCTGGAAAGCGGCCACCATTCACTATTCGAGTGCATGCAGATGTCTTTTTTACCCTGCACTTGTTCCTGCCCATTATTAAATGGGCAGGAACAAATACATTTAATAATGGGCAGGAATTCCAAATACAATTCTAAATCGAAGCAAATTTGATACACTACATGACCAAAAGTATGTGGACACCTGCTCATCGAACATCTCATTCTAAAATCATTGGCATTAATATGGAGTTGGTCCCCCCTTTGCTGCTATAACAGCCTCCACTATTTTGGGAAGGATTTCCATTAAATGTTGGAACATTGCTGTGTGGACTTGCTTACATTCAGCCACTAGAGCATTAGTGAGGTCAGGCACTGTTGTTGGGTGAAAAGGCCTGGCTCACAGTCAGCGTTCCAATAATTCCCAAAGGTGTTCGATGGAGTTGAGGTCAGGGCTCTGTGCAGGCCAGTCAAGTTCTTCCACGCCGATCTCGACAAACCATTTCTGTATGGACCTCGCTTTGTGCACGGGGGCATTGTCATGCTGAAACAGGAAAGGGCCTTCCCCAAACTGTTGCCACAAAGTTGGAAGCACAGAATCGTTTAGAATGTCATTGTATGCTGTAGCGGTAAGATTTCCCTTCACTGAATCTAAGAGGCCTAGCCCTAACCATGAAAAACAGCACCATTATTCCTCCTCCACCAAACTTTACAGTTGGCACTATGCATTCGGGCAGGTAGTGTTCTCCTTGCATCTGCCAAACCCAGATTTGTCCGTCGGACTGCCAGATGGTGAAGCTTGATTCATCACTCCAGAGAACGCGCTTCCACTGCTACAGAGTCCAATGGCGGCAAGCTTTACACCACTCCAGCCGACACTTGGTATTGGTGATCTTAGCTCCTGATAAACAGTTATTGTGCTGACGTTGCTTCCAGAGGCAGTTTGGAACTCAGTAGTGAGTGTTGCAACCGAGGACAGACTTTTATGACGTGCTACGCGCGTCAGTACTCAGCAGTCCCCTTCTGTGAGCTTGTGTAGCCTACCACTTCATGCCTGAGCCGTTGTTGCTCCTAAACGTTTCCATTTCACAATAACAGCACTTACAGTTGACCAAGGCAGCTCTAGCAGGGCAGAAATTTGACAAACTGACTTGTTGGAAAGGTGGCATCCTATGTTGGTGGCATGTTGAAAGTCACTGAGCTCTTCAGTAAGGCCATTCTATTGCCAATTGTTTTCTTTGGAGATTGCATGGCTGTGTGTTTGATTCTATACATCTGTCAGCAATGGTGTGGCTGATGTAGCTGAATCCACTAATTTGAAGGGGTGTCCACATACTTTTCTGTATGTAGTGTATTAGTAAAGACAAGATTAAATTGAGAATATTCTGATGGGTCAAATATGATCACTTGATGAGAGAACAGACTGTGCAGTTAGAGGCAAGGAACAGAGCACAAGCTTTTCTGTGACTTTCTCCAATCATCAATAGCCTATAATCATGTGATGCAGCCCATATATGTTTTGATTTCTAACACGTTCTAAGATATGCATCAATCACAGCTAAAGTTGCCAATTAACTCTAAATCTAGCATATAGGATCAGTTTCAAATTATCACTTTTACGCTCAACATAGCCACTTCATATGCACATTCACTCCGGAATGGAAATAATAAAGTGCAATTACATTTGTATTACCATAAATCATTCTATTTAACATTTTGGGACAAAGTAACGCACCTATTTACACAAATAGCAACATACATCGCTCAAATCAGTGCTTCCTAGTTCCATATATCAAACAGTTATTTCAGATATATTAAAACATGTAAATCTGGAGAGTCCCCTGCTGATTACAGACGTTTAATAAATTGTAACAATATGATAATAACAAAGCTCATAGGAAACAGAATGGCAAATGTATTACCATTGTGGTATGGGTCAGATTGACCCGCACAGTTTAAACACAAAACAGTCAAAACTTTATTTTGTCTTGTCAGACTTTTCAGAAAGAAGAAATAAAATACCATTTTACTTCAAAAACAATATTTAAGAGCTATTTGTTTAACATATTTCCTTTCTCACAAACAAGCGTTTTCTGTTTCCCCAAGTAGGCATTTTTTTTGTGTTTCCCAGTAACACTAACAATTAGGTGTGATTAGACCCTATTGGTCAAAATGAGCCCTTCAGTCTTCTCTCCACATGTTGAAAACAATGTACATGTGTGCTTTCTGCAGATGTATGTGTTGCATTCTACACACGTGGTGCTGGTTTTACTGTCTTATCGAGGGGTGCAGAGCAAGTCGTGTAGGCCCTGGAACAATTCTGATTACATTGGAAGCTGACAGTCTACCTTGACTTTGTTGTGGTGATGGTGACCATTCTACCATCTTTAGGCTTCCATGTCCTCTCTTCTCTTGATGATGGTTGTTACATCCTCTCTCTCTCTCTCATCTGATGGACAGGATGGTATGGCACACTCCTCTGAATCCTCTTCACCAAAGAAACATTCACAATCTGGATCATCAACAGGATTGTCCTCTCTCTCTGAATTGTCCTGTCTCTAAAACCTCTTCTTCTATTTCACTGTCACAGTCCAGAATTTGTGATAAGGCTTCATTGACTGAAAATCTTTTGGAGCTAAATTTTGAGTGTCTGTGTCAGAGATTTGCCCTCTCACACTGAGAAGGAGAAGCTTGGGGAAACCCCTTTTCACCCAAACATAATTATAAAAGTGCAACCAGAACCAGTCAAAACAGAATACATCAAAGACACTTGCTACTTTTGGACCTGCGCAAATATCTATACACATGATGTCACGTCCTGACCTCAGTTCCTTTTTTATGTCTCTGTTTTAGTTTGGTCAGGGCGTGAGTTGGGGTGGGCATTCTATGTTTTGTGTTCTATGTTTTCTATCTCTGTGTTTAGCCTGGTATGGTTCCCAATCAGAGGCAGCTGGCAATCGTTGTCTCTGATTGAGAACCATACTTAGGTAGCCTGTTTTCCCATTTTGAGTTGTGGGTGATTATTTTCTGTTTAGTGTTGTGTGTGAGTACCTGACAGAACTGTTGCGTTTTGTTCTATTTTTGTTTTGCTTCAGTGTTCCGGTTTCAATAAACAACATGGACACTTACCATGCTGCGCATTGGTCCGATATTTCCTACTCCTCCTCAGAGGACGACGGATATCGTTACAGAATCACCCACCAAAAAAGGACCAAGCAGCGTGGTAACCAGGAGCAGAGGGTTCTGGACTCCTGGACTTGGGAGGAGATATTGGATGGCAAGGGACCCTGGGCACAGGCTGGGGAATATCGCCGCCCCAAGGCAGAGCTGGAGGCAGCGAAAGCTGAGGGGCGGCGGTATGAGGCATGCCAGCGCAACAGGCACGAGAAGCAGCCCCAAAACATTTTTGGGGGAGGCACACGGGGAGTGTGGCAGAGTCAGGTTGGAGACCTGAACCAACTCCAGTACGCGTTCTTAGCCCAATGCGCTACATCCCAGCCCCCCGCAAATGCCATGCGAGAGTGGGCATCCAGCCAGGGCGTATTGTACCGGCTCAGTGTGTTTGGTCTCCGGTACGCCGTTTCGGCCCAGGGTATCCTGCGCCGGCGCTGAGTGCTGTGTCTCCTATGCCTGCGATCCGCCCGTTCCCGGGCGAATGTGGGTATTGAGCCTAAGGGAGAGGTGCGAGTAGTATGCACCAGGGCTCCAGTGCTCCTCCACAGCCCGGTCCATCCGGTGCCTCCTCCACGCACCAGGCCTCCTGTAGGTCTCCGCAGCCTGGTGGGTCCTGTGGCAGCCCCACGCACCAGGCTGTCTCTCCGTCTCCTCCCTCCAGGTTCTCCCGTCTATCAGGAGCTGCCAGACCTGCCCGTCAGTCAGGATCTGCCAGAGCCGCCCGTCAGTCAGGAGCTGCCAGAGCCGCCCGTCAGTCAGGAGCTGCCGGAGCCGCTCTCCACTCCGGAGCTGCCGGAGCCGCAGAGTCTCCTGTCTATTCGGGGCCGCTGCAAGGGTCCCCAGTCCGAGGTCTGCGGCGAGGGTTGCCACTCCGATGGTGCCACTGAAGTGGGCCAAGACTATAGTGAAGTGGGGTCCACGTCCCGCGCCAGAGCCGCCACCGCGGACAGACACCCAAACTAAAACAAAGACAAAACAAAGGAACTAAGCTCAGAACGTGCTGTCACGTTCTGAGCTTAGTTCCTTTGTTTTGTCTTTGTTTTAGTATGGTCAGGGTGTGAGTTGGGGTGGGCAGTCTGTTTGTTTTTCTATGTTGTATTTTGCGTTTGGCCTGGTATGGTTCTCAATCAGAAGCAGGTGTCGTTAGTTGTCTCTGATTGAGAATCATACTTAGGTAGCCTTTTTTCACCTGTGTTTCGTGGGTGATTGTTTCTTGATTTGTGTGTCGTCACTAGACAGGACTGTTTAGTTTGTTCGTTCTTTGTAGTTGTATTTTGTTTAGTGTTCAGTTTTGATTAAATAAAAAATCATGAACACTTACCACGTTGCGCATTGGTCCGACCTCTCTTACTCCTCATCAGAGGAAGACAAATCCCGTGACATTTAATCAGATATCACTTCATAAATAGTTTTTGTCAAGACACTGATGCAGTTAATAATATTTAATTGTCTGAGATTTCCGCCACCGTATTAAAATCCCCACATATAAAAACGGAATATCCCACACATAAATAGGCTTTTTAATTACCTACTACTTTTCCTTGCCATTATCATTCTTCACCTGATGATAAGACAAGATGCGATTTTTGTTACGGAGGTCCCTAGGTCGCCGTTTTGCCTGGGAGGGAATTTTTGCCCAGGGCAATAAAAGGTTGATGAGGCCATAAACATCTTATGAATGATCGTATGAATCCTTAATCAAATGTAAAAGTTGTTTATAAATGTGTGAATAATTTGCTTACTAACATTGACAAATGTGGGAGTAATGATAAAAAAAAAGGTGAGCAAACTGTTGGTAAATAGCTGGAAATAGTTTATTACTGAACATTATAAAGTGTTACCGTTGTGTACTCTACTCTTATATAATGTATTGTGCTCCAACGTTGTTGCGGACTGTAAATTACTGCCAAAGTTGTTATTGACAACGTTCGTTGTCACTCCATTTACACAAACAAGTCTTATGAAAGCCTAATAGGCTGATGTGACGTAGCATGCGGGACGTAGCCACAAAAGGGTGACAGAAAAGTGGGAGGAAAGTAAACTGTAGCTTTGAGGAGTTTGTACGTCCTAAGTGCGTGAAACTGTCACCAACCGCCAACTAGCAATCACATATGGGCCAGTTAATGATACAAATTTTCAATGGCTGTCAAGTGAGCATGGAAATTGGAGGGGAGAGCTGTCTACCTTTAAAACAAGTTGGCAAAGAGATTTACATGCTGTGCCAGGTGTGAAACACTGGATGTATAAGGATGTCATTGATGAGACCTGCAGGCATTTTTATTCTTAGTATCTAAAATGTCTGAAGCATTAATACAATAATAGCACAAGGATGTGTAAAAAGAGAACAATGTCAATGTTGTAGGCTACAAAATGGGACTCTCTCTGGCTTTGTCTCTCAATCTCAATCTCTTTCTTTCTAGCTCCCTCCCTCTCTCTCTCTCTCTCTCTCTGTCACTCTTTCTCTCTCCCTTTGTCTCTCTTCCTCCCTCCACTATGGGAGGAATAATGAAAACTGATGCCTTCTGGGAAACTGATCACATGTCCTGGTTCCTTGTCCTCTCCTGATTGGAACACTTAGATTTTCTGTCTGTTGATTAAGATTGTGTTATGTGTTTTATGGATGTTGCTGTTTACGCAATAAATTGATTGGAGGGAGCCATTTTACATTTTTTTTTCCCGAGACCCTCAAGAGTTGAGATTCACTGGGCTAAAAATGCTATAATGGGTACCTGTTCAAGGTGGAACCCGTCTGAGATGCCCAGCCCAGCGACATGTGGGAACACATCGTCACCTTCAACGACCTCGGTATGTGAAGAACCTTTTTAGGTTAGTAATTGCTAGTACTGGCAGTTCTGTCAACACCTCAGAGACACCTCTTAAAACGTTAAGGGAAAGAAATGTGTTTTCAGATGGCATCTTTGTGCTAGTCTCAGGACATTGCCTCAGTATGAGTATTTTTAACATGCTCAAAACACAGACAAAACCCTCATGAAAATCTACCCCCCAAAAAGTGGGCTGGCTGATGGCTTACTTTTGGTATTACAGCCCACCATCTCTTTCTGAGGGTCTTCAAAAACGTAAAGAACACAGATACGGTCATGAAGTATAGTCATATGTTAGATACAAGGACATTGCAATAGATGAGTCTATTTAGCTTTCTGAAAACGACCATTGAAATCACCATTAACGTCAAGCTTTGTTTAGGAGTAATATTTGCTGCATGTGTTCGGAGTGATTGCTAGATGCCATTCTTGTAATGTCCTCTTTGTGTGAAGAGGAGTGAATGTAGATGGACACCATTAAACTACTAGAGAAATGGCAACATAGTACTTGTATGCTAGTTTCCTTGTGGCTATTTGTATTTGTATTTATTATGATGCCCAATAATAAAGGCAGCAGCTACTCTTCCTGGGGTCCAGCTAAATTTAGGCAGTAACACATTACCTTATACAGCTCATTGAGTGCGGTCTTAGTGCCAGCATCGGTTTGTGGTGGTAAATAGATGGCTAAAAAAACATAGATGAAAACTCTCTTTGTAGAGGTGTGGTGTACAGCTTATTATGAGGCACTCTATCTCAGGCGAGCAATACTTTCAGACTACCTTCATATTAGACATCGCGCACCAGCTGTTATTGACAAATAGACATACACCCCCACCCCCACCCCTCATCTTAGCGGATGTGGATCTTTTGTCCTGCCAATGCATGGATAACCCAGCCAACTGTATATTATCCGTGTCGTCGTTCAGCCACGACTCGGTGAAACATAAGATATTACCGTTTTTAATGTCCTGCTGGTAGGATAGTCTCGAATGGCGCTCATCCAGTTTGTTCTCCAGTGATTGCACGTTGGCCAATAGAACGGGTGTTAGAGGCGGGTTACCTACTCAATGACAAATTCTCACAAGGCACCCTGATCTCCGCATCCTGTATTGCCTTCTTTTCTTCATGTGAATGACAGGGATTTGGACCTTGTCTGGGAGCAACATTATATCCTTTGCATCAGACATGTTAAAGAAAATATATTTGTCCAATTTGAGGTGAGTAATCGCTGTTCTGATATCCAGAAACTCTTTTTGGTCATAAGAGACGGTAGCGTCAACATTATGTACAAAATAATTTACAAACAATGGGAAAAAACAAAATAGTACATTTGGTTAGGAGCCCGTAAAGCGGCAGCCATCCCCTCCAGCGCCATTCACTATCAATATCACATACATTATCAAGCATTTCACACATACAGTTGAAGTCGGAAGTTTACATACACTTACGTTGTAGTCATTAAAGTGAAAGTAATTTTTCCAACAATTGTTTACAGACAGATTATTTCACATATAATTCACTGTATCACAATTCCAGTGGGTCAGAAGTTTACATACACTAAGTTGACTGTGCCTTTAAACAGCTTGGAAAATTCCAGAAAATTATGTCATGGCTTTAGAAGCTTCTGATAGGCTAATTGACATCATTCAACTGAATCTAGTTGATAATCCCTGCTTTAATGGGGCGGCAGGGTAGCCTAGTGGTTAGAGTGTTGGACTAGTTGCAAGTTCAAATCCCCTAGCTGACAAGGTACAAATCTGTCATTCTACCCCTGAACAGGCATCACTCACTGTGATGGCTTGCCTAGTTAAATACATGTAAAGTAAAAAATAATGTATGCCATTTTCAGACAGAACAGTAGTGACATTTACATACTGCCACATGATCCATAACTGAAAAGGGTATGCTAGTGAAGTACTCAATTAAATGTATTTTATAAAGCCCTTCTTACATCAGCAGTATGTTACAATATGTTATATACATAATCATCATTCTCTCTGGTCAAATTACCCCAGTCAAATGTTTTTAAAGTTGTTTATTTGAATCATTATGGTAGTTATTCAACAAAACATTATTCAACACAACCGACAAATGCAATCATATTCCTTTAAAAGGAAAGACGTCCACCATATGTTACCGCACAATATACTTAATGATATCTGCTTATCTTATTGATATCTAAATATTGATGTCTATTTCAGCACTAAGGAAAAAAAGTACTTTTACTGTATTATGTAGCTGATAATTCACAGAAAAATCACACATCAATCCACATACAGCGATCCTCGCCTCAAGCAAACAGGATTTGAAATAAAGTACAAGAACGATTACTTTACAAATAGTTTCAAAATATATGTTGATAGTTTCCACAAAGTGATGCATGATTTCATTAATAATCAAGGTGAAATATTTGTACATTCATGGAAGGTAAAATGTATCAATCACTCTACATTCAAATAATCATTGAACTCTCGGGCAGTGTACAGCTGGCTAAGACATAGAGATTTATGTTATGACAGTTATGACAGTTATGGATCCAGGGGGAATATGTATCAAGTGTCTCAGAGCAGGAGCACCTTTAAAATCCCAATGAATAACTAAGATTAAAGGGACTGGGGGACCTCATCCTAGAGGTAGAAAAGTCCTAATATACCACAATATATACAGTAACTGTATCAAAATCAGAATCACTCACTCTTGATCCTCCAAAATGGACTCAAGTTATGATGTTTACATTTTACTCTCTGTAACAAATAGCTGACAGATTTTTCACGTTACACAATAATATGGTGCATAATATAATAAAATAAAGAAAAATCTAAATGTGGAAATAGGCCTGCATAAAGGACATTGGCCTTAGACTCATAAGTCTGTCTTCCTTGTTTGAGAAAGAGAGAGGCTCGTCTCTGACCCTGCCAGTGAGGTCTCATTAAGAGTGGAAAATGTGCGATTTGAGTCACACCAGGGCAGTTCACATTGTCTGTGTCCCAAGAGCACACACTTGAAACGTGTGTCTGCTCTTGGGACTTGTGTCTGAAGAGCTAACACAACACAGTAATGTGTCACCACATAGCCTTCACATTGTACTGTACATGGGGCCTTACAATTACTCACCGAAGGTCAAGCTTGGGTCTCTTGATAGTCAACTTCAGTGTGAGTGAAAATGGACAGTTGAGAGCAAGTCAGATTCCTGTGGCCTCAGCACATCCCTCAAGACTTAGAGGAGCTGTCATCTTCAGTGACTGAACCCTGAACCTCGAACCTTACAACATCAGTCATTGCATAAAGTCACCTTGTTGTGCACACAGGTGTCCTGAAACGCCATCTTCTTGTCAGGCAACTCACAGGTTACCATGATCTCGTCCAGCTCTGTGTTGAATTGGTCCGTAGTCTCCACCATAGATGTGTCCTTGACCACGCTGTAGGTTAGCGCCACGCTGTACGTGCCGCCGGTAGGCTTCTCAGAGCCTTTCCGTCCGCAGAGGCAGAGCTTGCGGAAGGCGGCACGGAATTTCTGCGACATAGCATTGTAGATGACGGGGTTGATTGCGCTGTTGATGTAGACACAGCTCCGACAGAAGAGGATAAACCAGGTATTCATGTAGGCCTGCTCCAGGAAGGAGTTTACCACCACCAGGGTGCGGTATGGCATCCACAGCACAGCGAACAGGATCACCACCACAGCCAGCATCTTGGTCACCTACGACATGGAAGAGATGGTGACTATGGGCCACTTTTCAATCGAACAACGCTACTGGGTTTATTTCCCTTACACTGCAGTCTGCAATATTCTCAGCAATACAATAATTATAGAGTGAGACAGAAATGCCATCTGTTGTGTAGATCCAGCTATACTGTTTATGCCTCAAGGATCCATATAATTTCAGATGGTGCCTGTATTTCCCATTCATTTGGAATTGAAGCATATTGGATCTACGGATTGGGCAATACAATCATCTGAAACACTTTGATTTTGAAGTGAACTGTCACTTTAAACGTGTAATAAACATGCAACATTAGTTGTTTGGATTAGTTAGCTTATAAAAACTGATCATTATTTCAAATGATTATAATATTAGTCACTTTGTCTCTACATATGTACAGTACATACTGTATCTACTGTACCTCAAACACCCCTGCACATCGACTAGCTACTGGTTCCCCTGTATATAGTCATCATTACTCATTGTGTATTTATTCCTCGTGTTATTATTATTGGATGATTTCGCTATTTTTCCTCTGCACTGTTGGGAAATAAGCATTGCACTGTTAGTCTACACATGTTGTTTACAAGCATATTACAAATAAAATAGGATTGGTATCCCTCAGTAGGCCTGGATGTTATGTCCCAAAGCTAGGGGTCAGTTTGATGCTTCGTAAACAACAGGTGTAGACTAACAGTGCAATGCTTAATTCCAAACAATGCATTGACTATAGCTCAGCATTCAACACCATAGTACCCTCCAAGCTCATCAATAAGCTTGAGACCCTGGGTCTCAACCCCTCCCTGTGCAATTGGGTCCTGGACTTCCTTACCCCAGGTGGTGAAGGTAGGAAACAATATCTCCACTTCGCTGATCCTCAACACTGGGGGCCCACAAGGGTACGGGCTCAGCCCCCTCCTGCACTCCCTGTTCACCCATGACTGCGTGGCCATGCACACCTCAAACTCAATCATTAAGTTTGCAGATGACACAACAGTAGTAGGCTTGATTACCAACAATGATGAGGCAGCCTACAGGGAGGAGGTCAGGGCTCTTGGAGTGTGGTGTCAGGAAATAGCCTCTCTCTCAACATCAACAAAACAAAGGAGATGATCGTGGATTCAGGAAACAGCAGAGGGACCACGCCCTATCCACATCGATGGGAGAGCAGTGGAGAAGGTGGAAAGCTTTAAGTTCCTTGGCGTACAGATCACTGACCAACTGAAATGGTCTACCCACAGAGAAAGTTTGGTGAAGAAGGTGCAACCGCGCCTCTTCAACCTCAGGAGGCTGAAGGAATGTGGCTTGTCACCTAAAAATCTCAAACTTTTACAGATACACAATTGAGAGCATCCTGTCGGGCTGTATCACCGCCTGGTACGCAATGGCACCGCGCACAACCGTAAGGCTCTCCAGAGGGTGGTGTGGTCTGCACAACACATCACCAAAGGCAAACTACCTGCCCTCCAGGACACCTACAGCACCCAATGTCACAGTAAGGCCAAAAGGAGCATCAAGGACAACAACCACCCGAGCCACTGCCTGGACACCCCGCTACCATCCAGAAGGCAAGGTCAGTACAGGTGCATCAAAGCTGGGACCAGGAGACTGAAAAACAGCTTTTATCTCAAGGCCATCAGACTATTAAATAGCCATCACTAGTACATTAGAGGCCTCTGCCTATAGGCATGTCGCAATAGAACACTAGTCACTTTAATAATGCCACTTTAATAATGTTTACATATATTGCATTACTCAGCTCATATGTATATACTGTATTCTATACTATCTATTGCATCTTAGCCTATGTCACTCTGTCATTCCTCATCCATATATTTATATATTCTTATTCCATTCCATATTCCGTTAGGTATTTGTTGTGGAATTGTTAGATATTTCTTGTTAAATATCGCTGCACTGTCGGAACGAGAAGCACAATTATTTCGCTACACTCGCAATAACATCTGCTAAACACGTGTATGTGACCAATACAATTTGATTGGATTTTGATTTGATTGGAACAGTGAAATGCTTAATGCCCAACAATGCATAGAGGAAATAATACGAAATGAGACCAGGCTGCACACAGACTCCTGATGTTGTGTCAAAAAGCTAACTCACCGCTTATGCTGGCTATTCCAATGTTTTACCCATTCCTAATAAATAGGAGCGCACTTGTAGTTTTAGGAACCAGACTCCCGATGTTGTGTCAAAAAGCTAACTCACCCATGTGCATTCCAATTTATTATCAATTGCTAATGATTAGGAGAGCACTTATTTTTTTAGCAACCGCAAATCACCTGTCTCCGAGAAGTAGCGGTAGTGCTGGTGTGGTGGGAATTTTTACATCCCCTCGTTGTGTTGCTTTGTTCATTTTTACTTTTATCCTTGCGTTCAGAAGGTAACGGATTCATGATCAGGATTCTGGCGATGAGACCATACAGAATGGTTGACAGCATAAGCGGCACAACAAAAAATATCCCGAAATCCAAAAAGTAAATGGGCAAATAGAGTTGTCTTGAAACTTTGTAGCTGCATGTCACGATGGTCACGCCGTTCTCATATGATTCTTCTTTGATATCTGACAGGTAGAACCACATGACGGAGTAAAGTAAAGTGAAAACCCAGACAAACAATATTATCTTCTTGGCTCTGGACAGTGTGCACAGCAACTGGGCTTTTATCGGGTGGCAAATAGCGATGTACCTTTCGATGGTAAAGGCGGTGATAGAGCAGGACGATGCATTGATTCCCAGGTACTGGAGGTAGGTGATTCCGAGACATCCTGATCGGCCGAACACCCAAGACCCGAAGATGCTGTCCGTGATATTCGGTAAGCCCGCAGCAGTTAGTACGATGAGATCTGCAACGGCCAAGCTCACCAGGTAGCAGTTGGTGGGTGTCCTCATGTGTTTAGTGGTAAGCACCACTAAGATCACCATAACATTACCAACGATCCCAAAGGCGCATATCACGAAAACTAACAAAGTGCTCACCACTTTGTATTCGATTATTTGGTCCGTCCAAGTCCCCCAAGTCTGATTTTCTTGAGCTTCAGTAACATTTTCCATTTTCAGTTCTCTGAATATGTCGAGTAGAGAGAAAACAATTAATTTATAAAGTAGCCTACCCACTACACGTAGGCCTATAACCGAATCAGTAGGTTATTACACGGTAGTAGGCTAGTATATAATACTATGGGAAGTAAGCCTGTCAACCTATTAGTTGAAAAATACATCCATGCCAAAAGGTTAAAAGGTATTGTGCTTCAATTCCAAAACATATTTTTCCACTTTCTCTCACACTTGCAAAATAAGCATTGAGTTTTCCTTGTCATATCGTGCGTAAATGTGAGAGCACGCCGTTGTGTCCAGTGTTTCTTTCATCCAAAGTTGTAGCAAGTGAAACAGGGAGTCAGTGCGCGCATCGAAGTCACAGTGGTGTCACTTAATAAGGAGAGTGGGCCTGACTGAAAGGGATGAGAGGAGGGATGTTGGTTTTTGGTCATTTTCTCTGCATCATCAGACATTATGCAAAGCGCTCTCTGAGATTTGACGATTTGGGGGAAATAATCTGTCACCAGTTGCTTTATGCCATCGTGAAAAAGTATTTTGTTTAGTAATTGAGTAAACAATTGAATCAATTTAAGTGTATTGTTGGTTCATAACCGTTGGTAAGAATGGTGAAATTAATTTGAATGGTGATGTGACTAGCGCACAATATATACACATTTGGTTCTCTTTTTTATGATATCATTGTAAATGTAAAAAAAATATATATTCTAACCATAATAGTATACTTTATCATTTGGAGACACTTTTTGTGGATGTGACATTCACAAATGGTGGTAACAAAAAGCATTCATCTGAATGATCAGAATGTCTGCCAGAGCGAGCTGCATTTCTCTCTCTTTCTATCAATAGGTATACACTGAGAGAGAGCGAGAGAGAAAGAGAGCGAGAGAGAGATCAAGATGAATCCCAATTAAATATGTTTATTAGAAAATAGAATATTCCACTGTGACTAGGTCTGAACATAGGTCTATTTGCTTTTCTTTTGTTGGGATGATGGCAGCGGTGGTGTGGTAATCTATATTTTGTTTCATGATAGCATAAGCCAAACATTTCTCAGGCCTCCCACTGATTGGCAGGATAGGTAATTGGGATTTCTAATTTTCAACACAACCATCAGGCACTGGGCTCTTCACCATCGGGAACAATGAACAAAAGGCACTCAGTGTGATAAAGAAAATAACTTTGTCACAAAGACTTGACGGAAGTGTTGTTTACATGGATGTCAGCCATTTAAATAATGAACAGAAGAATAGAAGTGCAAAGGAAGCTTCCCATGCCTCTTACACAAAGCTGCAGTATATAGGAACATGCATAGTGATGTAATACTTTATGCTACAGATTATGTCTCGTCTATAGCTCAGTCCATTTGAAATTCTCAGCCCCATGGAGTAAAAAAACACATTGGTGCATGAACGTTTGACAGTAAGGCAAGGGCAAGCAGGGCATTTCAGTTGGGTTAATTTAGAGTGAAGTTAGGGGGACATGGGGTTTGAATAGACTCTACCCATAGGGACTTTTTTTTTAATGATGTAGTACGAAGGGACAGGGAGATCTTGATCTAATTGAGATAAGGGGGTTGAGTTGGTATGAGGAAAATCAAATGTTTCCCACGTCAGGATTACATCATCAGAATAGCGCTGAGATATTAAAGGGGCAACCTGCAGTTCGAACAATAACAAAGCTGTGGCACTGCCAGTGATTTAGTATACAGCTGAAGGATGGGGCTGGAGAAATGTAACCACTCTCAAACTCATGGACAGAGTGATGAATACATGAACTGACCATCCATTATATACACATTCTAGTTATAACCACTAGTTCTAAGGCTACACAGTGTTTGTTTACATTTACATTGGTTACAAACAAAGGAGTAAACCAAGCTTATATTTTGGGCTCCGGTGGGGTACAACAGTTGAATTAAGATCACGAGACATCTACAATTTATATTTTTGAAGAATCAATAGGTATACATTGAGTGTACAAAACATTAGGAACACCTTCCTAATATTGTGTTGCGCCCCCTTTTGCCCTCAGAACAGCCTCAATTTATTTGGGCATGGACTACAAGGTGTCGAAAATATTTCACAGAGATGCTGGCCCATGTTGACTCCAATATTTCCCACAGTTGTGTCAAGTTGTCTGGATGTCCTTTGGGTGATGGACCATTCTTGATACACACAGGAATCTGTTGAGCGTGAAAAACCCAGCAGCGTTGCAGTTCTTGACACACTCAAACCGGTGCACCTGGCCCCTAGGCTAGCATACCCCATTCAAAGGCACTTAAATATTTTGTCTTGCTCATTCACCCTGTGAATGGCACAGATTCACCCTTTTAATGGCACAGCTATGCAATTTGGGGCAGCAGGAAGCCTAGTTGCAAGATCGAATCCCCGAGCTGACAAGGTAAAAATCTGTCTTTCTGCCCCTGAACAAGGCAGTTAACCCACTGTTCCTAGGCCGCCATTGAAAATAAGAATTTGTTCTTAACTGACTTGCCCAGTTAAATAAAGGTAAAATTAAAAAGAATGTCTCAATTGTCTCAAGGCTTAAAAATCCTTCTTTAACCTGTCTCCTCCCCTTCATCTACACTGATTGGTGGATGTAACAAGTGACATCAATAAAAGATCATAACTGGGTTAACCTGGTCAGTCTATGTCATGGGAGGGGCAGGTGTTCCTAATGTTTTGTACACTCAATGTATTTCATTAATTTAAAAATAGATGTAGCAAATGCAGCCCCTGAGAGTTTTTTTATATCTTGCTTTGTTTCCGGATACATTATGTTTATGTAAATGAGGGAGGAATAGCAATGATACTGTATGTAAACATTAGGCTTGCATTGTACCATAACATTTAGCTTAATGCCTATTTATTACTGTATATGTAGGCCTATAAAACACTGTCATACCCCACAATTTCTCTCACTATACAGTAACAATGAAATGAGCATTGTGGCGATACTGAAGCTTCTCTGAGAGAAAACAGATTCAAATGTTTACATGCCTGTGATTTCATTGCAGATTCATCTGGAATTCCACTGCTTATTCTACTCAACACTGAACGTGAGAATTATCTCTCCCCCACACCAACTGTGCTGTTGGTAGTGGTAAAGGAACAGTGCAGAGAATCATGCCAAAGCTGGACTATTTATGTAATTTTGTTCTGAACAGGCAAGAATGCTACCAGCAGCCCATTCGGAGCCACAGGTGGTCAAGAACTGCTGGGAATCATACCACAGTTGTCCCTATTCTCTCTCTTTTCTCATTTAGCTTGAAATAATAAGGGGTATTAAAATATTTCATTTCTTTGTGTCTGAAAGAAAATAACATATTGGTTTTGCTTAGAAATTGCTGTACAGGCAACACAGTTTATATTCCATTCTGCTTTGACTGTGATTCAATGCTTGAGGTCAAGTCCGGTATTAATACTGAGGGTCAATGGCCATTGGCCTGTCTAAGCAAACACATTCTAGTCTAGACAGACAACATGCACAATGGCAGCAATCACAAGACAAACTGGATATGCTTCCCAAAGTGCACATATCTTGCTGTTCAAAGTAAATACAAGGCTCTGGTCAAGGTGAAATGGTCTCAAATGGTACTTGAACTTTATTACAAGAATACCATTTATTTTCTGATTAAAGCTTTGGGGGCCGAAACATCCTCCTTTTAATCTTTAACGAATAATACCGTTATCAGCTATTAGTTGTGGGTTAGAATAATAACAATTGTTCTATTGGAATATGGTTTTTGGAATATAACTTATCATCTTACTTTGACCAATCTTTGAGGGTTGCAAACAAGTTATGTGGACCGCTTATACTGCTTATCATTCAAGAAGTTTTGCTGTCAACTGATGGACACGCTGACTGGGATATTCTGGGTAGCCTCGGATAATGACATCGATGTATACACGAACACGGTGACTAAGTTCATCAGGAAGTGTATATTGTTCCCACTGTGACTGTTACAACATACCCAAACCACAAACCGTGGATGGATGGGGTTACAGGGTTAATAATAATAACAATACTTTTCCCCCCTTCCACTTGTTAAAGGTTCCAATTGACAACATTTTTTGAATCAATTAGTATATTTGAGTTTAACCACAATATTTGTTGTATTATTTGTTCTGTTTTTTTTCTGGTGGATTAAACTGTGAAATTGCAACCAACTTTCTATGGCTTGTTTAAAAAAATAACAATATTTTGGCTTGATGAAAACCATGTCCATTTCTTCTGTTCTCTTTGATCACAATGTCCTTTTTTGTAGGTAAACAGCTTGTTTTTGAATGGTAACTGTGTTAAGGGTGGAGTTTGGGGCGGGGTGAGGAGTACCGGAAAGATGTGGCTTTCAGGTTACAAGAGGCCATAAGTATACAGCAGATCGCCGATTGTCCTCACTTCGATTATGACGTAACAACATACTGTAGCTGTAGCAGGGTGCGTAATGGGCGGCAGAGAAGTCAGGCGCAGGAGAGCAGATCTTGGTAATAACCAGAGATATATTAAGCAACACCAACGGCATCCAGAACAACAAGAGTAAATGGGCACAAAATAACCCTACGTGCGCTCCAGGGGAAAGTGCACAAGCACTACAACCAACAATCCTACACAAAGACATGGGGGGAACGGAGGGTTAAATACACAACAAGTAAATGATGGTATTGAAACCAGGTGTGAGGAAAAACAAGACAAAACAAATGGAAAATAAAAAGTGGATCGACGATGGCTAGAAGACCGGCGACACCGACCGCCAAACGCTGCCTGAAACAAAGGGGAGGACCCGACTTCGGCGGATGTCGTGACAGTAGCAGGATCTCCATTCATTTAAGTGAGCAGATTAGGGCTTTCAGGAGGAATGGAAAATCTACTGGAGACATTTAAAAAATACTGGTAGACTTGGGGATTTTGGTCACGGACTGTGCTATTCGCAAGCACTATCATCAAATGCCTGTGTTACGCCGAACACGAAAGCCCAGGAAAATGAACAGGTACAGTAGACTACAATACTGTAGAGTAGGCCTAATAATGCTAAAAATAATGCTTAAATAAATCGACTGCTGGTCTTTACTGTATGCTGCACATTTTTACATTGTATTCCATTTCCAGCAAGACAATTCAAGTGATCAACTCACTGATGGATGAAGATGATGAGCGATCGGCAAAGTCAATCTGGAATCTGCTGGCTTCAAGGCACAACATCAGTATCGCTCTTATCACAGTCATTAGACAGTTGAAGAAACTTGAGAGGACTTATGCAAAGGCTCTGTAAGACATTTTATATATATACATATTTATTTTTTTCAAAACAATAACCATGTGTGTTCTCTTGTTTTATACTGTTCTGCAGTTTCATCCCAATGATTCGTCTGACAAACAAAGAACTTTGCGTCCAGGCATGGATCAAAGCTGGCGAAACATTCAATGATGCCATCTTCACAGATGAATCAAACGTGGCCCTTGAGCAATTTGCTCAAAATTGCTACAGAAAAAAAGGAAGAAGATCAAGCAAGCCAAGTCCCAAGCATCCCCTCAACCCCGCAATTTCTCGCCATGGACAAGTCCCATATTGGATTTTTGATGGTATGTTTATAAAAGCAAAAAGTAATAAAAATATTGTAGCCTACACCTCACGGACTGCTATGTGTTCCACAATAATTCACTGTTGCTTCCTTTTTCAAGTATCATCGCTCAAGATTTCTTTGAAGAAATCATCAAGAGATATGATGGACCCTATGTCATAGAGGTGTTTCTGGGACCACGTTGTTTCTTTCAAGGTAGGATTATAGTAATATTTTGTTGTGTTTAGGCCTATTTACATGTATAATTATATTATTGTACCTAATGTTGGCTGTTAGGCTAAATGCATTTTTTTCTTCTCCAAATGCAGACAATGACCCAAAACACACTGCCACCCAAAGTTGCATTGCAAATGAGGGCATAAACTGGGTCAAGACGCCAGCAGAGTAAGTAGACCTTTATGTAGTAAAATAAAATAAAAATTAAAAGACCGATAACACCTACGGTATATTTAAAATATTTTTTGCATCTCTACATCTATAGGTCTCCTGATTTAAACCCGATCAAAGTTGTTTGGTATAAACTGAAAACACAAATCCGTAACTCTGCCAAGCCTACAAGCAAAGATTAAGTGGTTAACCTCTATGGGATTGTTGTTCCTAATGTGCGCTAATGTGACTAGAACGACGTTGTAAAAAACAGCCAACTTTCCAGGACATAGACATGTCTCATTTGGGCAGAAAGCTTAAATTATTGTTAATCTAACTGCAGTGTCCAATTTACAGTAGCTATTACAGTGAAAAAATACCATGTTTTGTCTGAGGAGAGTACACAACAACAAAACACTTTAATCTGGTTTGATATATTCACCTCTGAAGTTAAATAATAATATTACTCTGATTTGTCATCCTGAGGGTCACAGAGATAAAATTGAGCATAGTGTTGTTTGATAAAATACATTTTTATATTCATATGTAGGATCTGGGTTCTACAGTTTGAGCCCCTGCTGTCTTTGAATATCTACCGTTGGACTAAACTCCCTTCCATACAGTTGTATCTGCTTCGCCTGGGTATTACCCACCCACCCAAAGCTTGTATTCTGTCTGCGCATGTTTCCAGCATGCTTGTAAAATCCCATTCGAAGGATGTCCTTGTAGGTTGACCCAATAATTAATTGCCAGCTGCTGTCTCCTAATCTGAAATGGCATATCCCCCATCTTCACCGGTAGCCACTGGGGAACTCCAAAATGCCCCTTGTATGACACCTAGCCTTTCCAATGAGGTCCGGGCTGCCGAACCATATCCTATACTGCCATAGTCTATTACAGATCAATGCAACATACATGGTCCTTAATGAGGAACCCCCAGCCCTCCACTCCTTCCCTGTCAGACAGCACATCACATTTAGCACCCTGTACTTTCCCACCACTCTCTCAATGTGTTCTGCCCAGGTCAGTCTAGTATCAAACTACACCCCAAGGAACCTGAAGGCCCCCACCCTCCAAGTTTCTCCCATATAACCTCAAGCATACCTCATCTACCACCTTCCTCCTGGTAGAGAACCTAAATCGCAATGTTAATGCCCCCGCTCTACCTCATCAAATGCTTCCTGTACCTTCCTGACTATGTATGGCACATTTCTTCCACTTTTCCATAAGGCCCTAGCATCTGCCAATAATGACCTCCCAATATCTGGCCATACCTGAGAGTAAACATCAGTGATCATGATTGAGAACAACACAGGACTAATCACGCTCCCCTGCGGTGTTCCTTTATCCACCAGGTACAGTAGCTGCCTGATAGACTCCCCCACCCTCACCTGGATAGACCTTCCAAACAGGAAATCCTTCATCCAGTTTTACGTTCTTCCTCCTGCCCCCATAATATCAAGCTTGATTAACAACCCCTCCTTCCACATCATATCACATGCCTTCTCCACATAAAAAAGACAGCTAAAACAGTCTCCTTGTTCACCTGAGCCTTCTTGATCTCTTGCTTCTAAGCAGAGCACTGAGTCCATAGTTCCACTACCCTTCCTGAACCCACTGAGGTAGCGATACTAGCCCCACTGCTCTCCAGGACGTAAGTTAGCCTCTCCGTAATCATACGTTCCATAATCTTACTTACATACATGTGATCTTGAAGCTATTGGGCAACAGCCTGTTGGCCTTATTGGGTCCTTCCCTGACTTCTGGATAGGTACCACTACTGCCTACTTCCTGGTAGATTCCCCTCCTCCAGCACTGTGTTGTACAACACCAATACCTTATCCAGTGCCTCATCACTAAGATGGGCCAACATAACATAGCACACCTCATCTTTCCCAGGTGAAGTTAACCCAGCCTTACCTATTGCCCTTTTCACCTCTGCCATGGTAAATGGTGCATTCAACCCATCACTTATATCCTCCCTCATATCCAGCACTCCAGGATGCTCCTCTCTCGTTCTCTCTCTCCGCCTCTACCCAAAATTAAATTTGCAGAGCTGTGCACACTTCTCCCTCAGGTGTCGCCTTTCCAACGGTGTCACAGAACCGAAGCCAACATGACCTCTTTGCCTGACGGATAGTTCTCCTCACCAGAGCCTGGGCCTGCTTATACTGAATCAGATGTTAGAAGTTATACATCCTTTTCAGTACTCTAAATGCCCTGCTCCTACTCCCACCATTGCTCCACACTCCTCCGTCCACCATTGGACTGCTTTCCTCCTCCTCCTCCCTGAACTCTTAGGTATAACCTCAGTAGCTGCCCTCAAATCACCCAGTTATTCATAGTATCCACATCCCCTCTCATATCCATCCAAGCCATCGTCTGCTCATTAAAATTCTCACACCACAAGACCTTACTTCTAACCTGCCCTCCCCACATCTCTGTCCCTATGAACCACTACATGTCCCTGTATGATAAACTCCAAAGTTGTTTTGAACTATGTTTCCTGTACACAAATCACATCAGGTTTAGCTGGCAAATGTGCAATTAACTGTTTGAACTCCTGCCCATTAGCCAACAGGCTTCGAGCATTCCATTGTAGTACTACCACCATAACTAAAATCCAGTAATACAGGACTCCACCGTCGGCTGATTGAGGTCATGTCGAACCTCTTCCTATGTCAACCCTGTTATACTCAGATGTCTCCCAGCCGCTTTCACTATTAGCTGAATCCTCTCTGTTTTAGACTCTACTTTAGCAGTGCTATTGACAGCTCCTGCTATGAACATCACCAGCTTTCTCTTATCTATGTATACCATATATCTAGATGCTCCTACCCATCTCTCCCTTCAACCTGTGTCTCTCTGGACCTGGACCAACCTCACTGCCTCAGCATGAGACACCCTTCTCTCCACTCTCACTTGTTGCACCGCCAATGTCTGCTTCATTGCCTCACACCCACTATATGCCACAATATGAGCACCCTCACAGCTGCAGCACTTTGGTTGTACACCATCCCCGCACTTCCCATACTCATGCTCCGCCCCACACCTGGCACACCTATTTTTCTCTTTACATGCCGTTGCCACATGCCCAAACCTCTGGCAGTTATAACATCTTAAATGCTTTGGTACACAAGCCCTCACATAATAACTCATATATCCTATGGTCACTTGAAGTGTAACT